>NC_135235.1:507805927-508417927 GCF_051348905.1 Ranitomeya variabilis
TTTTACAATTCTGACCACTGTCACTTTATGAGGTTATAACTCTGGAACGCTTTAACGGATCCCCCTGATTCCGAGAAAATTTTTTCGTGACATATAGTACTTCATGCTAGTGGTAAAATTTCTTCTATATTACTTGCGTTTACTTATGAAAAAAATGGAAATATGGTGAAAATTTTAAAACATTTTGCAATCTTCAAACTTTGAATTTTTATGCCCTTAAATCAGAGAGATATGTCACACAAAATAGCTAATAAATAACATTTCCTACATGTCTACTTTACATCAGCACAATTTTGGAAGCAAATTTTTTTTTGTTAGGAAGTTATAAGGCTCGTTTTTTCCGGAGCTTCCCAATGCATTAAATAGCGGGAAAAATGTGAAAAATCCGCAAAATTAATGAACATGATGCGTTTTTTTTTCCGTGATGTGTTTTTTTTGCGGAAAAAAACGCATCATGTGCACATAAATTGCGGAATGCATTCTAAATGATGGGATGCATAATGTATGCTTTTTTATGCATTTTTATAGCAAAAAAAGCGAAAAAAACGCGAAAAAACGCAACTTGTGCACACTGCCTAAGGGTTAAAAGTTGACCAGCGATTTCTCATTTTTACAACAAAATTTACAAAACCATTTTTTTAGGTACCATCTCACATTTAAAGTCAATTTGAGGGGTGTACAAGACAGAATATACCAAAAATTGACACCATTTTAAAAACTACACCCCTCAAGGTGCTCAAAACCACATTTAAGAAGTTTATGAACCCTTTATGTGTTTCGCAGAAACTAAAGCAATGTGTAAGAAAAAACTAACATTTAACTTTTTTTACGAACATTATATTTCAGAACAATTTTTTTTTATTTTCACAAGTGTAAAAAGAGAAAATGAACCACAAAATTTGTTGTGCAATTTCTCCTGAATGCGCCGATACCCCATATATGGGGGTAAACCACTGTTTTGGCGCACGGCAGAGCTTGGAAGAGAAGGAGTGCTGTTTGACTTTTTCAATGCAGAATTGGCTGGAATTGAGATCAGGCGCCATGTCGCTTTAGGGGAGCCCCTGATGTGCCTAAACAGTGGAAACCCCCACAAGTGACACCATTTTGGAAACTAGACCCCACAAAAAATTATATTTTGCCCCCAAATTTTTATTTTCACAAGGGTAGAGGGAAAAATTAGACCTCCAAAGATGTTGTGCAATTTGTCCTGAGTACCCTGATACCCCATTTGTGGGGGTAAACCACTGTTTGGGTGCATGTCAGAGCTCGGAAGGGAAGGAGCACTGTTTGACATTTTCAATGCAGAATTGGCTGGAATTGAGATCGGACACCATGTCGCTTTTGAGGAGCCCCTGATGTGCCTAAACAGTGGAAACCCCCACAAGTGACACCATTTTGGAAACTAGACCCCCTAACGAACTTATCTAGATGTGTGGTGAGCACTTTGAACCCCCAAATGCTTCACAGAAGTTTATAACGCAGAGCCATGATAATAAAAAAATCTTTTTATTTTCCTCAAAAATGATTTTTTAGCCCACAATTTTTTATTTTCACAAAGGGTAACAGGAGAAATTGGACCATGGAATTTGTTGTCCAATCTGTCCTGAGTACGCTCATACCCCACAAGTGGGGGTAAATGTTATGTGCTGGTGGTTTAGGAGCAACATGGGACATGCTCTGGAGGAGGTGGTACCTGTATTGACCG
Organism: Ranitomeya variabilis; assembly: GCF_051348905.1. Taxonomy (NCBI): domain Eukaryota; kingdom Metazoa; phylum Chordata; class Amphibia; order Anura; family Dendrobatidae; genus Ranitomeya; species Ranitomeya variabilis. The sequence goes on from NC_135235.1 coordinate 507,807,633, forward strand.
CAGTTTTTGAGCTTAACACAGCACTAGAAGTAGCCGTGGGATGTTCCTGTCACTCCCTAAACACCTCGTCACAGCCGGAGGACTAACTACCCCTAAAGATAGAAACAGGAAAGCTATCTTGCCTCAGAGAAAATCCCCAAAGGATAGGACAGCCCCCACAAATATTGACTGTGAGTGGAGAGGGAAATGACATACGCAGAATGAAACCAGGATGTAGCAAAGGAGGCCAGTCTAACTAGATAAATAGAACAGGAAAGAATACTGTGCGGTCAGTATTAAAAACTAGAAAAATCCACCACAGAGTTTATAAAAATCTCCACACCTGACTAAAGGTGTGGAGGGTAAATCTGCTTCCCAGAGCTTCCAGCTTAACTGAATAAATCCATACTGACAAGCTGGACTAGAAAAAACATAGAAAGTGCAGGAAGATTAAGTCCACAACAAGTGGACTGCAAAAGAACCAAGCAAGGACTTATCTTTGCTGAACTGGTCAGAATATCAGGGAAATCCAAGCAGAGATGTGAATCCAACCAGGAACCATTGAGAACTGGCACAGGCTGAAGGATAGAACCAGGCTAAATAGTCGAGCCAGAAAGACAATCAGTGGAAGCAGCTGCTGACTACTAAATCCAAGGAGCAGCAGTACCACTTAAAACCACTGGAGGGAGCCCAAGAGCAGAACTCGCAAAAATGCCACTTACAACCACCAGAGGGAGCCCAAGAGCGGAATTCACAACAGGTAAACCACTGTTTGGGCGCATGGCAGAGCTCGGAAGGGAAGTAGTGATGTTCTGGAATGCAGACTTTGATGGAATGGTCTGCCGGCATCATGTTGCATTTGCAGAGCCCTTGATGTGCATAAGCAGTAGAAACCCCTACAAATGACCCCATTTTGGAAACTAGATCCCCCCAAGGAGCTTATCTAGATGTGTGGTGAGCACTTTTAACACCCAAGTGCTTCACAGAAGTTTATAACGCACAGCCGTGAAAATAAAATAATGATTTTTTTCCACAAAAATGATTTTTTAGCCCCCAATATTTTTTTATTTTCCCAAGGGTAACAGGAGAAACTGGACCCCAAAAGTTGTCCAATTTGTTCTGAGTACTGTTTGGGTGCGTGGCAGAGCTCAGAAGGGAGGGAGCACCTTTTGACTTTTTGAACGCAAAATTGGTTGCAATCAATGGTGGCGCCATGTAGCGTTTGGAGACCCCCTGATGTACCTAAACAGTGGAAACCCCCCAATTCTAACTCCAACAATAACCTCAACACACCCCTAAACCTAATCCCAACCCTATCCATAATCCTAATCACAACCCTAACCACAACACACCCGTAACCATAACTCTAATCACAACCCTAACCCCAACACACCCATAACTCTAATCCCAACCCCCAACCATAACCATAATCACAACCCTAACCCCAACACACCCCTAATCCTAATCCCAACACTAACTATAACCCTAACTCCAACACACCCCTAACCCTAATCCCAACCCTATCCATAACCCTAATCACAAACCTAACCCTAATCCCAACCCTAACCCCAATACACCCCTAACCCTAATTCCAACTCTAACCATAACCCTAATCCCAAACCTAACTCTAATCCCAAACCTAACCCTAATCCCAAGCCTAACTCTAATCCCAAACCTAACGTTAATCCAAACCTAACCCTAAACCCAAACCTAACCCTAATCCCAACCCTAACCCTAATCCAAATCCTAATCCCAACCCTAACCCTAATCCAAACCCTAATCCCAAACCTAACCCTAATCCCAACTCTAACCCTAACCCCAACTTTAGCTCTAACCCTAACTTTAGCCCCAACCCTAACCGTACCCCAACTTTAACCCAAGCTGGAAAATGGAAATAAATACATTTTCTTTATTTTGTTATTTTTCCTAACTAAGGGGGTGATAAAAGGGGGTTTATTTATTTTTTTTTATTTTGATCACTGTGATAGACCCAAAATGAACCAATAGGAAAAAATTTCCTATTGTTGCCTGGTGACGGCCAGCAGATCTCGGTGGGCTCACTGCGCATATGCCTGCCATTTTCTTCCCAGATGAAGATGGCAGTGCCCATGCGGGGAAGCAGGAGGGCCAAGGAGCACCAGGAGACACTGGTAAGTATCGGGGGAGATTGGGACTAGTGTTGAGCGATACCGTCCGATACTTGAAAGTATCGGTATCGGAAAGTATCGGCCGATACCGGCAAAGTATCGGATCTAATCCGATACCGATACCCGATACCAATACAAGTCAATGGGACTCAAGTATCGGACGGTATTCCTGATGGTTCCCAGGGTCTGAAGGAGAGGAAACTCTCCTTCAGGCCCTGGGATCCATATTAATGTGTAAAATAAAGAATTAAAATAAAAAATATTGCTATACTCACCTCTCCGACGCAGCCTGGACCTCACCGAGGGAACCGGCAGCGTTGTTTGCTTAAAATGCGCGCGTTTCCTGCTTCCCGCGACGTCACGGCTTCTGATTGGTCGCGTGCCGCCCATGTGGCCGCGACGTGACCAATCACAGCAAGCCGTGACGTAATTTTAAGGTCCTGGATGCCTAATTCTAGGCATTCAGGATTTTAAAATTACGTTCCGGCTTGTGATTGGTCGCGTCGCGGTCACATGGGCGACGCGACCAATCACAAGCCGTGACGTCACGGGAGGCAGGACACGCGCGCATTTTTAAAATTACGTCACGGCTTGTGATTGGTTGCGTGCCGCCCATGTGGCCGCGACGCGACCAATCACAGCAAGCCGTGACGTAATTTCAGGTCCTGATGCCTATTTCTGCATTCAGGACCTGAAATTACGTCACGGCTTGCTGTGATTGGTCGCGTCGCGGCCACATGGGCGGCACGCAACCAATCACAAGCCGTGACGTAATTTTAAAAATGCGCGTGTGTCCTGCCTCCCGTGACGTCACGGCTTGTGATTGGTCGCGTTGCCCATGTGACCGCGACGCGACCAATCACAAGCCGGAACGTAATTTTAAAATCCTGAATGCCTAGAATTAGGCATCCAGGACCTTAAAATTACGTCACGGCTTGCTGTGATTGGTCGCGTCGCGGCCACATGGGCGGCACGCGACCAATCAGAAGCCGTGACGTCGCGGGAAGCAGGAAACGCGCGTATTTTAACCCCTTCCCGACCCATGACGCCACATAGGCGTCATGAAAACCCGTGCCAATCCGACCCATGACGCCTATGTGGCGTCATGGAATGATCGCGTCCCTGCAGATCGGGTGAAGGGGTTAACTCCTATTTTACCCGATCTGCAGGGAGAGGGGGAGTGGTACTTCAGCCCAGGGGGGGTGGCTTCACCCCCACGTGGCTACGATCGCTCTGATTGGCTGTTGAAAGTGAAACTGCCAATCAGAGCGATTTGTAATATTTCACCTAAAAAACTGGTGAAATATTACAATCCAGCCATGGCCGATGCTGCAATATCATCGGCCATGGCTGGAAACACTAATGTGACCCCACCCCACCCCACCGATCGCCCCCCCAGTGCTCCGTTATAGGGTCCGGTCCCCTCCGTCCGCCTGCCGGCTCCCCCGTCCTGCTGTCCGCTCCCCCGTCCTCCTGCCCGCTCCCCCCCTGCTCCTATGTCACCCCCCCGTGCTCCGACGCCCCCCCCGTGCCCCGATCTCCCCCCCCTTATACTTACCGAGGCTCCCGGTCCCCGTCCGCCTCCATCATGGGCGCCGCCATCTTCCAAAATGGCGGGCGCATGCTCAGTGCGCCCGCCGGCCGGCAGATTCATTAGAGGTACATTTTGATCGCTGTGGTAGGTTCTATCACAGCGATCAAAATAAAAAAATAATAAATAAACCCCCCCCTTTATCACCCCCATAGGTAGGGACAATAATAAAATAAAGAAAATATTTTTTTTTCTTTTTCCACTAGGGTTAGGGTTAGAACTAGGGTTAGAACTAGGGGTAGGGTTAGGGGTAGTGTTAGGGTTACGGGTAGGGTTAGGGTTAGGGGTAGGGTTATGGCATGTGCACACAGAGCGGATCGGCCGCGGATCCGCAGCGGATCGGCCGCGGATCCGCAGCGGATCGGCAGCGGATCCGCAGCGGATCCGCCGCGGATCCGCCGCGGATCCGCAGCGGATCGGCCGCGGATCGGCCGCGGATCCGCAGCGGATCGGCAGCGGATCGGCAGCGGATCCGCAGCGGATCGGCAGCGGATCGGCAGCGGATCCGCAGCGGATCGGCAGCGGATCCGCAGCGGATCGGCAGCGGATCGGCAGCGGATCCGCAGCGGATCCGCAGCGGATCCGCAGCGGATTGGCCGCGGATCCGCAGCGGATTGGCCGTGGATCCGCAGCGGATTGGCAGCGGATTGGCCGCGGATCCGCAGCGGATTGGCCGCTGCGAATTCGAAGCAGTTTTCCATCAGGTTTACAGTACCATGTACACCTAAGGAAAACCAAATCCGCTGTGCCCATGGTGCGGAAAATTCCGTGCAGAAACGCTGCGTTGTATTTTCCGCAGCATGTCAATTCTTTGTGCGGATTCCGCAGCGTTTTACACCTGTTCCTCAATAGGAATCCGCAGGTGAAATCTGCACAAAAAAACACTGGAAATCTGCTGTAAATCCGCAGGTAAAACGCAGTGCCTTTTACCTGCAGATTTTTCAAAAATCATGAGGAAAAATCTCACACGAATCCGCAACGTGGGCACATAGCCTTAGGGTTAGGGTTGGAATTAGAGTTAGGGTTGGAATTAGGGCTAGGGTTTGAAATAGGGTTAAGATTAGGCTTGTGGTTAGGGTTACGGATAGGGTTAGGGGTGTGTTGGGGTTACAGTTGTGGTTAGGGTTGGGATTAGGGTTACGGTTGGGATTAGGGTTAGGATTAGGGTTGGAATTAGGGTTACGGGTGTGTTGCGGTTAGGGTTGTGGTTAGGGGTGTGTTGGGGTTAAGGTTGTGATTAGGGTTATGGCTACAGTTGGGATTAGGATTAGGGGTGTGTTGGGGTTAGTGTTGAAGTTAGAATTGAGGGGTTTCCACTGTTTAGGCACATCAGGGGTCTCCAAACGCAACATGGCGCCACCATTGATTCCAGCCAATCTTGCGTTCAAAAAGTCAAATGGTGCTCCCGCCCTTCCAAGCCCCGACGTGCGCCCAAACAGTGGTTTACCCCCACATTTGGGGTACCAGCGTACTCAGGACAAACTGGGCAACAACTGCTGGGGTCTAATTTCTCCTGTTACCCTTGCAAAAATAAAAAATTACTTGCTAAAACATAATTTTTGAGGAAAGAACAATTATTTTTTATTTTCACGGCTCTGCGTTATAAACTTCTGTGAAGCACTTGGGGGTTGAAAGTGCTCACCACACATCTAGATAAGTTCCTTCGGGGGTCTAGTTTCCAAAATGGGGTCACTTGTGGGGTGTTTCTACTGTTTAGGTACATCAGGGGCTCTGCAAATGCAATGTGACGCCCGCAGACCATTCCATCAAAGTCTGCATTTCAAATGTCACTACTTCCCTTCCGAGCCCTGACGTGTGCCCAAACAGTGGTTTACCCCCACATATGGGGTATCAGCGTACTCACAACAAACTGGGCAACAAATATTGGGGTCCAAATTCTCCTGTTACCCTTGTGAAAATAAAAAATTGCTTGCTAAAACATCTTTTTTGAGGAAAGAAAAATGATTTTTTATTTTCACGGCTCTGCGTTGTAAACTTCTGTGAAGCACTTGGGGGTTGAACGTGCTCACCACACATCTAGATAAGTTCCTTGGGGGGTCTAGTTTCCAAAATGGGGTTACTTGTGGGGGGTTTCTACTGTTTAGGCATATCAGGGGCTCTGCAAACGCAACCTGACGCCCGCAGAGCATTCCATCATAGTCTGCATTTCAAAACGTCACTACTTCCCTTCCGAACCCCGACGTGTGCCAAAACAGTGGTTTACCCCCACATATGGGGTATCAGCGTACTCACAACAAACTGGGCAACAAATATTGGGGTCCAAATTCTCCTGTTACCCTTGTGAAAATAAAAAATTGCTTGCTAAAACATCTTTTTTGAGGAAAGAAAAATGATTTTTTATTTTCACGGCTCTGCGTTGTAAACTTCTGTGAAGCACTTTGGGGTTGAACGTGCTCACCACACATCTAGATAAGTTCCTTGGGGGGTCTAGTTTCCAAAATGGGGTCACTTGTGGGGGGTTTCTACTGTTTAGGCATATCAGGGGCTCTGCAAACGCAACCTGACGCCCGCAGAGCATTCCATCAAAGTCTGCATTTCAAAACGTCACTACTTCCCTTCCGAACCCCGACGTGTGCCAAAACAGTGGTTTACCCCCACATATGGGGTATCAGCGTACTCAGGAGAAACTGGACAACAACTTTTGGGGTCCAATTTCTCCTGTTACTCTTGCAAAAATAAAAAAATTCTGGGCTAAAAAAATATTTTTGAGGAAAGGAAACACATTTTTTATTTTCACGGCTCTGCGTTATAAACTTCTGTGAAGCACTTGGGGGTTCAAAGTGCTCACTACACATCTAGATAAGTTCCCTTGGGGGTCTAGTTTCCAAAATGGAGTCAATTGTGGGGAGTTCCTACTGTTTAGGCACATCAGGGGCTCTGCAAACGCAACCTGACGCCCGCAGAGCATTCCATCAAAGTCTGCATTTCAAAACGTCACTACTTCCCTTCCGAACCCTGACGTGTGCCAAAACAGTGGTTTACCCCCACATATGGGGTATCAGCGTACTCAGGAGAAACTGGACAACAACTTTTGGGGTCCAATTTCTCCTGTTACCCTTGGGAAAATAAAAAATTGTGGGCTAAAAAATCATTTTTGAGAAAAGAAAAATTATTTTTTATTTTCATGGCTCTGCGTTATAAACTTCTGTGAAGCACTTGGGGGTTCAAAGTGCTCACCACACATCTAGGTTAGTTCCTTGGGAGGTCTAGTTTCCAAAATGGGGTCACTTGTGCGGGAGCTCCAATGTTTAGGCACACAGGGGCTCTCCAAACGCGACATGGTGTCCGCTAATGATTGGAGCTAATTTTCCATTCAAAAAGCCAAATGGCGTGCCTTCCCTTCCGAGCCCTGCCGTGCGCCCAAACAGTGGTTTACCCCCACATATGGGGTATCATCGTACTCAGAACAAACTGGACAAAAACATTTCGGGTCCAATTTCTCCTATTACCCTTGGGAAAATAAAAAATTCTGGGCTAAAAATCATTTTTGAGGAAAGAAAAATTATTTTTTTATTTTCACGGCTCTGCGTTATAAACTTCTGTGAAGCACCTGGGGGTTATAAGTGCTCACTATGCATCTAGATAAGTTTCTTGGGGGGTCTAGTTTCCAAAATGGGGTCACTTGTAGGGGAGCTCCAATGTTTAGGCACACAGGGGCTCTCCAAACGCGACATGGTGTCCGCTAACGATTGGAGCTAATTTTCCATTCAAAAAGTCAAATGGCACGCCTCCCCTTCCGAGCCTTGCCGTGCACCCAAACAGTGGTTTACCCCCACATATGAGGTATCGGCATACTCAGGAGAAATTGCCCAACAAATTTTAGGATCCATTTTATCCTGTTGCCCATGTGAAAATGAAAGAATTGAGGCTAAAAGAAATTTTGTGTGAAAAAAAAGTACTTTTTCATTTTTGCGGATCAATTTGTGAAGCACCTGGGGGTTTAAAGTGCTCACTATGCCTCTGGATGAGTTCCTTGGGGGGTCTAGTTTCCAAAATGGGGTCACTTGTGGAGGAGCTCCAATGTTTAGGCACACAGGGGCTTTCCAAACGCGACATGGTGTCCGCTAACGATGGAGATAATTTTCCATTCAAAAAGTCAAATGGCGCTCCTTCCCTTCCGAGCCTTACCATGTGCCCAAACAGTGGTTTACCCCCACATGTGAGGTATTGGTGTACTCAGGAGAAATTGCCCAACAAAATTTAGGATCCATTTTATCCTGTTGCCCATGTGAAAATGAAAAAATTGAGGCTAAAATAATTTTTTTGTGAAAAAAAAGTACTTTTTCATTTTTACGGATCAATTTGTGAAGCACCTGGGGGTTTAAAGTGCTCACTATGCTTCTAGATAAGTTCCTTTGGGGGGTCTAGTTTCCAAAATGTGGTCACTTGTGGGGGAGCTCCAATGTTTAGGCACACGGGGGCTCTCCAAACGCGACATGGTGTCCGCTAAAGATTGGAGCCAATTTTTCATTAAAAAAGTCAAATGGCGCTCCTTCCCTTCCGAGCCCTGCCGTGCGCCCAAACAGTGGTTTACCCCCACATATGAGGTATCAGCGTACTCAGGACAAATTGGACAACAACGTCCCTGGTCCAGTTTCTCCTTTTACCCTTGGGAAAATAAAAAAATTGTTGCTAAAAGATCATTTTTGTGACTAAAAAGTTAAATGTTCATTTTTTACTTCCATGTTGCTTCTGCTGCTGTGAAACACCTGAAGGGTTAATAAACTTCTTGAATGTGGTTTTGAGCACCTTGAGGGGTGCAGTTTTTAGAATGGTGTCACTTTTGGGTATTTTCAGCCATATAGAACCCTCAAAATGACTTCAAATGTGAGGTGGTCCCTAAAAAAAATGGTTTTGTAAATTTTGTTGTAAAAATGAGAAATCACTGGTCAAATTTTAACCCTTATAACTTCCTAGCAAAAAAAAAAATTGTTTCCAAAATTGTGCTGATGTAAAGTAGACATGTGGGAAACGTTATTTATTAACTATTTTGTGTCACATAACTCTCTGGTTTAACAGAATAAAAATTCAAAATGTGAAAATTGCGAAATTTTCAAATTTTTTGCCACATTTCCGTTGTTTTCACAAATAAACTCAAAAATTATCGACCTAAATTTACCACTAACATGAAGCCCAATATGTCACGAAAAAACAATCTCAGAATCGCTAGGATCCGTTGAAGCGTTCCTGAGTTATTACCTCATAAAGGGACACTGGTCAGAATTGCAAAAAACGGCAAGGTCATTAAGGCCAAAATAGGCTGGGTCATGAAGGGGTTAAGCAAACAACGCTGCCGGTTCCCTCGGTGAGGTCCAGGCTGCGTCGGAGAGGTGAGTATAGCAATATTTGTTATTTTAATTCTTTATTTTACACATTAATGTTGTATTTTACACATTAATGTTGTTTCGATACCGATACCCGATACCACAAAAGTATCGGATCTCGGTATCGGAATTCCGATACCCGCAAGTATCGGCCGATACCCGATACTTGCGGTATCGGAATGCTCAACACTAATTGGGACCCATTTTCTCTGTCCTCTGATGTGCGGTCACATCGGAGGACAAAGAAATTAAATGGCACAAATTTATGTTTTGCGATCACCGGTATTGCAAACCGGGGGTCAGTAACAACCAACCCGGATCATGTTCTTTGGGTCTCAGCTACCCGTGGCAACCAAGACCCCGAGATCTGCCGTGTGCTGGCCGGCAGGTCTCGGCGGACGCACTGCGCATTCACCCGCCATTTTCTTTCCATATGAAGATGGCGGCACCCATGGGGGGAAGCACGAGGAGCACCGGGAGGTACCGGGGGATTGGAGAACCCATTTCTCTGTCTTCTGATGTGCGATCACATCGGAAGACAGAGAAATTAAATGGCACAGCAGATTTTTTTTTGAAGGTCGCCGGTAATCGGTTAATACCAGTGATCGCAACAAAGGGGTCGGTAAAAACCGACTCGAATCATGTTCTCTGGGGTCTCGGCTACCCCCTGCAGTCGAGACCCCAGGGAAAATCTGACTGGGGGATGCTATTCCCTTTTTCCACAGCACCATTAATTAAATGCGCTGTGGTTTAAGTACCCTTAACTACCGCCGTTAAAAGGTGTATCGGCGGTTGTTAAGGGGTTAATGTTGGTGATTATGGCTTACAGCCAAAGAAAACCCAAAAGTCATTATCTCAGTAAATTAGAATACTTTATAAGACTGGCTTGAAAAATGATTTTAAAATCTGAAATGCTGGCCTACTGAAATGTATGTTCAGTAAATGCACTCAATACTTCTTAAAGGCTCCTTTTGCATCCTTTACTACATCAATGCAGTGTGACATGGAGGTGATCAGCCTGTGGCACTGCTGAGGTGTTCTGGAAGCCCAGGTTGTTTTGATAGCAGCCTTCAGCTCATATGCATTTTTGGGTCAGGTTTCTCTCATATTTTCCTTGACCATATCTCATATGTTTTCTATGGGGTTAAGGTCAGGCGAGTTTGCTGGCCAATCAAGCACAGTGATATTGTTTTTTTAAGCCAGGTATTGGTACTTTTGGCAGTGTGGACAGGTGCCAAGTCCTGCTGGAGAATGACATCTCCATCTCTAAAAAGCTTGTTGGCAGAGGGAATCATGCTGTCTGTTGTGAATTCTGCTCTTGGGCTCCCTCCGGTGGTTATAAGTGGTAGTGCTGTTGTCTCTGGATCGCAGCATTCATCAGGTGTGTAAAGTTTTTGCAATCCTGACTGGGCTATTTAGCCTTGCTTGACCCTTTAGTCAGTGCCAGTTGTCCATTGTTCCTGGAGGATTCACATCCTTGCCTGCTCTCTCCTGCTTTGCTGTTCCTTTCAACAAAGATAAGTTCTGGCCTTGATTTTTGCTGTCCACATGCTGTGGCCTTATTGTTCAGTTCTTTTCCATGTTTTTGTCTTGTCCAGCTTGGTCTGAATAAGGATTTGTTTAGCCAAGCTGGTATCTCTGGAGATGCAGATATACCCTCCATATCTTTAGTTAGCTGTGGAGATTTTTGTATTTTCTGTGGTGGATATTTTCTAGTATTTTAATACTGACCGCATAGTACTAGGCCACCAGATCATAACAGTACAACTGGCCAACAATGAGTTAACCGCATCTCAGAAGATGGGAAGGAAAGTGCTGAGCCATTTTTTTTTCTGTAGTCTGTTGTGTTTTTTTTTCCCTCTTTACCTCTGGGTGGCTAAGTAGTTCGGCGCTGGTATGCATGTTCAGGGATTGGCTTCTCGTGTGGATCAACTTGCTGCTATAGTACAGGGTATTTCCGATTATATCGTTCAGACTCCGGTTTTAGAGCCTAGAATTCCAACTCCTGATTTGTTTCTTGGGGACAGGTCCAAATTTTTGAGCTTTAAAAATAACTGTAAACTGTTCTTTGCTCTGAAACCCCGTTCCTCTGGTGATCCCATCCAGCAGGTTAAAATTGTTATATCTCTGCTGCGTGGTGACCCCCAGGATAGGGCATTTACCCTGGAACCTGGGAATCCGGCGTTGCTTAATGTAGACACCTTTTTTCAGGCGCTTGGGTTATTGTATGATGAACCTAATTCAGTGGATCATGCTGAGAAGACCTTGTTGGCCCTGTGTCAGGGTCAAGAAGCGGCAGAATCATATTGCCAGAAATTTAGAAAATGGTCTGTACTGACTAAATGGAATTAGGATGCCCTAAGCGTACCAAGGGAATCGCTAGTTCTGTTACCATCAATACTGTACAACCTAAATTTCTGTTATCTGTGACCCTGATCTGCTCATTATCATCATTTTCTGTCATGGCATTTGTGGATTTAGCCGCCGCTCTAAACTTAATGGACTTAGAATTTGCCAGATGTTGTGGTTTCCCCTTGCAGCCTTTGCAGAGTCCTATTCCTTTGAGGGGCATTGATGCTACACCGTTGGCTAAAAATAAATCTCAGTTTTGGACACAGCTGACCATGTGCATGGGCTGGTGCAGTGCGCATGCCCAGGAACCCCAGCCCTGCACTGTGCATAATGAATAACACAGTGCGGGGCGGGGATTCAGCAACAGGGTGGCCGCACTGCCCGCACAGGCGCAGTCAGGCACCCTGCATCTGACCTATGACGGACAATGAAGACTGCGCCTGTCCCAGGCAGGCACGCACAGCGCAGGCGCCGGATTTAAGAAGAAACAGCGCGAAGGGGGCGGCGACCACATCCCCAGAAGAGAAGAGTGACGGCCGTTGGGAGATTCACAGAGGAGGCTTCGGACCTGCCTCCAGGTCTACAGACAGGTAGTTAGGGCAAATTTTAAAACGCTTTATTGAGGGAATAACGGAATCAAAAACTAAAAGAGCCACCTTGTTAGACTGCAGCTATACTGCTGCACAAGGTGGCTCTTTTAGTTTATAACGGGTGGAGGGGGTGACAGTGGCCCTTTAAGCAGGGTGACGAATGGAAAACTGCGTTTAATACACCCGAAGGTCATTTTGAATACCATGTGATGCCATTCGGACTCTCTAATGCTCCATCTGTGTTTCAGTCCTTCATGCATGATATATTTCGGAATTATCTTGATAAATTCATGATTGTATATTTGGATGATATTTTGATTTTTTCAGATGATTGGGAGTCTCATGTGAAACAAGTCAGGATGGTATTTCAGATCCTTCGTGATAATGTCTTGTTTGTGAAGGGGTCTAAGTGCCTCTTTGGAGTACAGAAGATTTCTTTTTTGGGCTTCATTTTTTCTCCCTCATCTAAAGAAATGGATCCGGTTAAGGTTCAGACCATTCATGATTGGATCCAGCCCACATCCGTGAAGAGCCTTCAGAAATTTTTGGGCTTTGCTAATTTTTATCGCCGTTTCATTGCCAACTTCTCCAGTGTGGTTAAACCCCTGACCGATTTGACGAAGAAAGGCGCTGATGTGACGAATTGGCCCTCTGCGGCTGTTTCTGCCTTTCAGGAGCTTAAACGCCGATTTACTTCTGCCCCTGTGTTGCGTCAGCCGGATGTTTCTCTTCCTTTTCAGGTTGAGGTTGACGCTTCTGAGATTGGGGCAGGGGCCGTTTTGTCTCAGAGGAATTCTGATGGTTCCTTGATGAAACCGTGTGCCTTCTTTTCTCGAAAGTTTTCGCCTGCGGAACGCAATTATGATGTCGGCAATCGTGAGTTGTTGGCTATGAAGTGGGCATTTGAGGAGTGGCGACATTGGCTTGAGGGGGCCAAGCACCGTATTGTGGTCTTGACCGATCAAAAGAATCTGATTTACCTCGAGTCTGCCAAACGGCTGAATCCTAGACAGGCCCGATGGTCCCTGTTTTTCTCCCGTTTTGTTTTTGTGGTCTCGTATCTTCCGGGTTCTAAGAATGTTAAGGCTGATGCCCTCTCTAGGAGCTTTTTGCCTGATTCTCCTGGGGTCATTGAGCCGGTCGGCATTCTGAAGGAAGGGGTGATTCTTTCTGCCATCTCCCCTGATTTACGACGGGTTCTTCAGGAATTTCAGGCTGATAAACCTGACCGCTGCCCAGTGGGGAAACTGTTTGTTCCTGACAGATGGACTAGTAAAGTGATTTCGGAGGTTCATTTTTCTGTGTTGGATGGTCATCCTGGGATTTTTGGTACCAGAGATTTGATTGGTAGGTCCTTTTGGTGGCCTTCTTTGTCACGGGATGTGCGTTCTTTTGTGCAGTCCTGTGGGACTTGTGCGTGGGCCAAGCCTTGCTGTTCCCGCGCTAGTGGGTTGCTTTTGCCTTTGCTGGTCCCTGAGAGGCCTTGGAAGCATATTTCTATGGATTTTATTTCGGATCTTCCGGTTTCCCAGAGGATGTCGGTTATCTGGGTGGTTTGTGACCGGTTTTCTAAGATGGTTCATTTGGTACCTTTGCCTAAGTTGCCTTCCTCTTCTGATTTGCTTCCGTTGTTTTTTCAGCATGTGGTTTGTTTGCATGGCATTCCGGAGAATATTGTGTCCGATAGAGGTTCCCAGTTTGTTTCTAGGTTTTGGCGGGCCTTTTGTGCTAGCCTGGGCATTGATTTGTCTTTTTCTTCCGCGTTTCATCCTCAGACAAATGGCCAGACCGAGCGAACTAATCAGACTTTGGAAACTTATTTGAGATGCTTTGTTTCTGCTGATCAGGATGATTGGGTGGCTTTCTTGCCATTGGCCAAGTTTGCCCTTAATAATCGGGCTAGTTCTGCTACCTTGGTTTCACCCTTCTTTTGTAACTCTGGTTTTCATCCTCGTTTTTCTTCGGGGCAGGTTGAGCCTTCTGATTGTCCTGGGGTGGACTCTGTGGTTGACAGGTTGCAGCAAATTTGGGCTCATGTTGTTGACAATTTGGTGTTGTCTCAGGAGGGGGCTCAGCGTTTCGCCGTTTCATTGCCAACTTCTCCAGTGTGGTTAAACCCCTGACCGATTTGACGAAGAAAGGCGCTGATGTGACGAATTGGCCCTCTGCGGCTGTTTCTGCCTTTCAGGAGCTTAAACGCCGATTTACTTCTGCCCCTGTGTTGCGTCAGCCGGATGTTTCTCTTCCTTTTCAGGTTGAGGTTGACGCTTCTGAGATTGGGGCAGGGGCCGTTTTGTCTCAGAGGAATTCTGATGGTTCCTTGATGAAACCGTGTGCCTTCTTTTCTCGAAAGTTTTCGCCTGCGGAACGCAATTATGATGTCGGCAATCGTGAGTTGTTGGCTATGAAGTGGGCATTTGAGGAGTGGCGACATTGGCTTGAGGGGGCCAAGCACCGTATTGTGGTCTTGACCGATCAAAAGAATCTGATTTACCTCGAGTCTGCCAAACGGCTGAATCCTAGACAGGCCCGATGGTCCCTGTTTTTCTCCCATTTTGTTTTTGTGGTCTCGTATCTTCCGGGTTCTAAGAATGTTAAGGCTGATGCCCTCTCTAGGAGCTTTTTGCCTGATTCTCCTGGGGTCATTGAGCCGGTCGGCATTCTGAAGGAAGGGGTGATTCTTTCTGCCATCTCCCCTGATTTACGACGGGTTCTTCAGGAATTTCAGGCTGATAAACCTGACCGCTGCCCAGTGGGGAAACTGTTTGTTCCTGACAGATGGACTAGTAAAGTGATTTCGGAGGTTCATTTTTCTGTGTTGGATGGTCATCCTGGGATTTTTGGTACCAGAGATTTGATTGGTAGGTCCTTTTGGTGGCCTTCTTTGTCACGGGATGTGCGTTCTTTTGTGCAGTCCTGTGGGACTTGTGCGTGGGCCAAGCCTTGCTGTTCCCGCGCTAGTGGGTTGCTTTTGCCTTTGCTGGTCCCTGAGAGGCCTTGGAAGCATATTTCTATGGATTTTATTTCGGATCTTCCGGTTTCCCAGAGGATGTCGGTTATCTGGGTGGTTTGTGACCGGTTTTCTAAGATGGTTCATTTGGTACCTTTGCCTAAGTTGCCTTCCTCTTCTGATTTGCTTCCGTTGTTTTTTCAGCATGTGGTTTGTTTGCATGGCATTCCGGAGAATATTGTGTCCGATAGAGGTTCCCAGTTTGTTTCTAGGTTTTGGCGGGCCTTTTGTGCTAGCCTGGGCATTGATTTGTCTTTTTCTTCCGCGTTTCATCCTCAGACAAATGGCCAGACCGAGCGAACTAATCAGACTTTGGAAACTTATTTGAGATGCTTTGTGTCTGCTGATCAGGATGATTGGGTGGCTTTCTTGCCATTGGCCAAGTTTGCCCTTAATAATCGGGCTAGTTCTGCTACCTTGGTTTCACCCTTCTTTTGTAACTCTGGTTTTCATCCTCGTTTTTCTTCGGGGCAGGTTGAGCCTTCTGATTGTCCTGGGGTGGACTCTGTGGTTGACAGGTTGCAGCAAATTTGGGCTCATGTTGTTGACAATTTGGTGTTGTCTCAGGAGGGGGCTCAGCGTTTTGCTAACCGTCGTCGGTGTGTTGGTTCCCGGCTTCGGGTTGGGGATTTGTTCTTGTTGTCTTCCCGTCATGTTCCTATGAAGGTTTCTTCCCCTAAGTTTAAGCCTCGGTTTATTGGCCCTTATAGGATTTCTGAGATTATCAATCCAGTGTCTTTTCGTTTGGCCCTTCCAGCCTCTTTTTCCATCCATAATGTTTTTCATAGATCTTTGTTGCGGAAATATGTGGTGCCCGTTGTTCCCTCTGTTGATCCTCCTGCCCCGGTGTTGATTGATGGGGAGTTGGAGTATGTGGTTGAGAAGATTTTGGATTCTCATTTTTCGAGGCGGAAGCTTCAGTATCTTGTCAAATGGAAGGGTTATGGCCAGGAGGATAATTCTTGGGTTGTTGCCTCCGATGTTCATGCTGAGGATTTGGTTCGTGCCTTTCATTTGGCTCGTCTGGATCGGCCTGGGGGCTCTGGTGAGGGTTCGGTGACCCCTCCTCAAACGGGGGGTACTGTTGTGAATTCTGCTCTTGGGCTCCCTCCGGTGGTTATAAGTGGTAGTGCTGCTGTCTCTGGATCGCAGAATTCATCAGGTGTGTCAAGTTTTTGCAATCCTGACTGGGCTATTTAGCCTTGCTTGACCCTTTAGTCAGTGCCAGTTGTCCATTGTTCCTGGAGGATTCACATCCTTGCCTGCTCTCTCCTGCTTTGCTGTTCCTTTCAACAAAGATAAGTTCTGGCCTTGATTTTTGCTGTCCACATGCTGTGGCCTTATTGTTCAGTTCTTTTCCATGTTTTTGTCTTGTCCAGCTTGGTCTGAATAAGGATTTGTTTAGCCAAGCTGGAATCTCTGGAGATGCAGATATACCCTCCATATCTTTAGTTAGCTGTGGAGATTTTTGTATTTTCTGTGGTGGATATTTTCTAGTGTTTTAATACTGACCGCATAGTACTCTGTCCTATCCTTTCTATTTAGCTAGAAGTGGCCTCCTTTGCTAAATTCTGATTTCAGTCTGTGTATGTTTTTCCCTCTCCTCTCACAGTCAATATTTGTGGGGGGCTGGCTATCCTTTGGGAATTTTCTCTGAGGCAAGATAGTTTTCCCTTTTCTATCTCTAGGGGTAATTAGTCCTCCGGCTGTGTCGAGATGTCTAGGGAGTGATAGGAACATTCCACGCCTACTTCTAGTTGCGGTGTTAAGTTCAGGGTCTGCGGTCAGTACAGGTACCACCTTCTCCAGAGTACGTCTCATGCTGCTCTTAGGCCACCAGATCATAACAGATGTCCTCTAAAATTTCCTGGTAGATGCCTGCTCTAACTTTGGTCTTGATAAAACACAGTGGACCTACACCAGCAGATAACATTGCTCCTCAAACCATCACTGATTGTGGAAACTTCACACTAGACCTCAAGCAGCTTGGATTGTGTGCCTCTCCACTCTTACTCCAGACTCTGGGACCTTGACTTCCAAATGAAATGCAAAATTTACTTTCATCTGAAAACAACACCTTGGACAAATGAGCAACAATCCAGTTCTTTTTATCTTTGGCCCAGATAATACACTCTTGGCATTTTCTATTGGTCATGAGTGGCTTGACACAAGGAATGAAACACTTGTAGCCAATGTTCTGGATACGTCTCTGTGTGGTGGCAAATGGCAATGACTCCAGCAGCAGTCCACTCCTTGTGAATCTCAAACACATTTTTGAATGGCCTTTACTTAACAATCCTTTCAATGCTATGGTTAACCCAGTTGCTTGTGTACCTTTTTCTACCACAATTTTTCCTTCCACTCAACTTTTCATTAATATGCTTGGACACAGCACTCTGTGAACAGCTAGCCTCTTTAGCAATTACCTCTTGTGGCATACCCTCCTTGTGGAGTGTGTCAATGCCTACCTTCTGGACATCTGTCAAGTCAGCAGTCTTCCCCATGATTGTGGAGCCTACTGAAACAGACTAAGGGACCTATATAAATGCTTAGGAAGCCTTTGCAGGTGTTTTTTTTTAATTATTCTAATTTACTGAGATAATTACTGTGTTTTCATTGGCTGTAAGCCATAATTTTCAACATTAACTGAAATAAACACTTAAAATAGATCACTCTGTTTGTAATGACTAAATAATATGAGATTCACTTTTTGTGTTGAAGAACTGAAATAAATTAACTTTTTGATATCTAATATAGTGAGAAGCACTTATACATAATATACTATACTTACTTTAATGCTGTATAGGATAAATAAAAAATATGCATCTACCTATTATAATATATGCTAATTGTTCCATTACTATAGATGACACAGATAAATAGACAGACAGATAGAAAGATAGACAGGTAGAGATAAAGATTAAAGCAACAGCTGCTATTTCAGCAGTGCACTGCTTCATTTAATGTGAGTGACAATGGCCATGTTCAATATTGAAATTGCAACAACAAGACAGAAAAGTCGTGGAATTATAGATTTCATAGGATACATAGACATGCCATTTATATACAATTGATGAAAAGATTAAAACACGGTTTTCAAAAACATCTCACACAGAAATATACACACATACGCCTTTTCTGTTACCAATTAGGTTGCTAATAGTTGTCTAAGGAATGTTATGCCATACTGACTTGGTCATGTAAATCATCATGATCCAATGCTGGCAGCTGCATTTGCAAGTGACAACTAACAGCCGTCCAAATGTGCTTGATGGAAGACAGGTTCCTAGACGCTACAGGCCATGTTAGCACATGTAGACGATGTACGCTATTGCATGAGCAACATGCAGCCTAGAAATGGACATTTAACTGGGAGTAGGACGTGTATGAGGTTTCCTTATGATGGCCTCTTCGTGGCGCTGCCTATATGGTCTTGAGACCAATCTCTGGTTACCTTGTCCAAGACAAAATGGGACTCATTGCTGTAAACTATAATCCTCCATTCCAGCCTCTATTGCTCCATGTCAGCCTTTGCTCTCCATGTGGAGACCACATGGGCAACATGAGTTCCAGACAGCGGGCAAGTAGATTTTAAAACTAGCAACATCTGACAATAAATACGGAAGATAAATGGATAGATACCAAAGAGAGCATAAGCATAAGGTGTGTGAACCAAGATATATGCAAACATTGAATATGAATTTTAAACAGAAGTACCGTAATTCAGTTTGAAATGCAAATGTTGAATGTTTGCATATACAGTACAGACCTAAAGTTTGGAAACACCTTCTCATTTAAAGATTTTTCTTGCCACAATACAAATTCTAACAGTCTATTCAGTAGGACTATCAGCTGTGTATCCACCAGACTTCTGCAGAACACAACTGATGGTCCCAACACCATTTATAATGCAAGAAATCACACTTATTAAACCTGACATGGCACACCTGTGAAGTGAAAACCATTCCCGGTGACTACCGCTTGAAGCTCATCAAGAGAATGCCAAGAGTGTGCAAAGCAGTCATCAAAGGAAAAGGTGGCTACTTTGAAGAACCTAGAATATAAGACATAATTTCAGTTGTTTCACACTTTTTTGTTAAGTATATAATTCCACATGTGTTAATTCATAGTTTTGATGCCTTCAGTGTGAATGTACAATTTTCATAGTCATGAAAATACAGAAAAATCTTTAAATGAGAACGTGTGTCCAAACTTTTGGTCTGTACTGTATCTTAGGGCTTACATAAAGTTGCTGTATTTTTTGGCTGTATAGAATGCCGCCATAGCAGCTGGCTCCGGATCACATTCGCTTTTTTTCTGTTAGGAATAGAGATGGGAGAATCAATGTGCATGACTCCAATCAATTGGACAGGTCAGTAATCTGTGACCGCTGCATGGGAACCCTACAAGTCTCTTTATCTTCCGGCATTCCTGACTCTTCCTTTGATTAGCCAGGCTTTAGCATCATCATCTTTGTGGTTTGGTGCACATATGATGTCACGCCAGTCTGGTTAAACAAAAAAAGAGCTGAGACACGGAGAAATTAGCAGGGCTCCTGGCCAGCGATCACAGATTACTGACCTGGCTGGTGGATTGAAGTCCTGTGAATCGATTCTATCATCTTCTATTAAGAGGTTCCGGTCAAATATGATTCTTGTAGTATAAAATTGGAGGTTGTTGGCTAAGTACTCATCCATCAGAGCTAGCCCCCCTTTTTATGTCCACATAATATCGGTACCAGAAGAAACGGTACAGGTGTCATCAGTGTTTTGGATCAGCGTGTCATTCATGTGTCATCAGGGTGCCATCCGCTTCTTTTATACTTTGCAATGTTAAAGAAGTACAGCACACGGATGCCATCCGAGTGCTGTTCATGTTTTATACGGACCAAAGATTATAAAGGGTACATGTGGTATCCATGAAAAACATATATGCCATATGAACCTGAAAAACAGACATGTGAAGGAGGCCTCAGGCTGTTTTTACTTAGTGCTGGATTTTACCTACCATTTATATTTGCAAACCTTAGGCCCATGAGAGGTATAAATGGTTAGGATCCCATCTGAGAAAGGTATGTTTTGTCATAGCCGGTGCGTATGCACGAATTGGCCAATTTGGCCATTAAATGGACTCTGTCAGCAGGTTATTATTATGGTATCTGAGACGTTGTGGCAGAGACCCTTATTTTAGCAATGTATCAATTATTGGGCTGCTGGCTGTAATTTTGATAAAAATCACATTTTTTTACACTGCAGATCTAGCAGTTCTCCAAATGCTGAGCTCTGTATAACCCCATCCAAATCACTGATGGGCTGCTTTCTGCCAAACACTGGTGGGGAGGTGGTTCGACAGAGCAGGAGGACTACATGGCATGAGATAAATATTAAAGATTGAATGACAGATTACCTATAAGTACCTCAATTTTTATACTCATAATCTGTATAGTAGTAATGCTTTTAAAATGTATATATCCAATCTGGGCCATCGTCAGCACCCAATGCACCTGGGCAAATGCCAGGGACCTAAGCAGGCAGTGGGCCCCATTCGCCATCGGGGACACCAGCAATATGTGTGTCCGGTGCCAGTGCCCGAGAGTGGCCCCCAGCTTGCTCAGGCCCCAGTACTTGCAATGCTTACCTCTCCCAGTTCCTCTGCTGCGGCGTATTCCGCATCTTCTGACACTGTGACGTTTCAAGTCAGAGGGCACAATAACATGACTAGTGTGCACCCTGTGCCTGAACAGTCACAGTGCAGAGATCTGGAAGCTGGCAACACTGAGGACTCCAGAGCAGAGCAGCGGCCAGAATGGAGCGGTGAGTGTTTAGTTTTTTGGTTTTTTTTATGACTGGAGCAATATATTGTGCCCATCATACACTGGAGCATTATATGATGCCCATCATACACTGGAGCATTATATGGGGCCCATCATATACTGAAGCATTATATGGGGCCCATTATATACTGGAGCATTATATGGGGCCCATCATATACTGGAGCATTATATGGGGTCCATCATATATGGGGCAATATATGGGGCCCATCATATACTGAATCATTATATAGGGTTCATTATATATGGAGCATTACATGGGGCCCATTATATACTGGAGCATTTTATGGAGCATATCATATATTGTATGGATCATTATATGGGGCACATCATATACTGTATGGAGCATTACATGGGGCCCATTATATTTGGAGCATTATATGGGCCCATTATATACTGGAGCATTATATGGGGCATATCATATATTTTATGGATCATTATATGGGGCACATCATATACTGTATGGAGCATTACAGGGGGCTCATTATTCTTTATGGAACAATATATGGGGCTTATTATTCTGTATGGAGTGCTATGTGGTGCCCATAATACTGTATGGAGGACTATACTGTCCAGTTTCTGAGCTATTGTAGAATTTACAATGTCACTCATGTAATATAAGAAGTAAGTGAAATCTTTCGCATTGTATTATACCTATATTTTTCTGCCAAATTCATGCATTATGAATGGTTGTATGTGTTAAAGTGGCCCACTGAGACTCTTTCGTCCGGGGCCCACGAAATTTTGCAGCCGGCCCTGTATCCAATGTCTGCAAGTCTTGGTGCACCCAGTGTGAATCTTTCTTTTCGTTTATCTACTTTTATTGTATCCAGAGATTTGACATTTCTGACATGTGATTATTCCACAGTTGAATTCAATCATTATGTTGGCACCTCTGCCTATAGCTAATTGCCTGTTTGTTTTCATGTGTATGGTTAGGCGGTGCATATGCCTTGTGGCGCCAAGTGTAACTAAACATTGACTTACAATGAATAAGACTCCATAACAGCTGATGCCAAATTCATGGAAAGACCAGACTCAGAAATCCAGCTCCATCCGACATGTCTGGTAAACAGCAGGGTTTAACTTTAATGTGCAAGCAGAGAAGCTGGAGGTAATAATACGTATCATGTCAGAGGAATATGATGGATGATCCTTCACTATCACCCCCATAGTATAGGCTTACACAGAATACTATACTTCAGGACACAGAAAGTCCAGTGTAAGTTTTCATTTATCTGTCACTGCATAGAAGACTAGAAGCAGAAGTGGCAGGATGCACAAACTTTTCCATACAAGACATAGTCCTCTCACATATGTTCTTTATTATAAGAGTCAAGCAGTGTCAATGGTAAATTTATCTAATATAACTTGGTTTAATAAATGATGAGCAGCACTTTGGTCTTCATCAGACTTGGCCAGTCTGCGTCTCCAGCTGTGATGGAGATCTGTGTCTTGTCTGGAACGTGCAGCTGCACCACAGCTCTATCAACACGAGTATCTATAGATGTCATAGGCAGTCTGCATACTGTACTCATAATATAGCATAGTCTAATTACTCAGGATAAATGACCACAACATGGGGATTATAACGTAAGATACAAGGATGGCAAGCTGGTGGCTCCTTAAAGGGAACCGGTCACCATGAGCATGCAGTCCAATCTGCAGACATCATGTTATAGAGCAGGGGGAGCTGAGCGGATTGATATGCAGTTTTGTGAGAAAAGATTCAGTATAACCTGTTTTATTCATTAAAACCACTGCTCTTTCTGGGATTTTGGGCCCAGTGGGCGGTCCCATCAGTGACTGACAGCTTCCTTTGATTAAGTGTGCATTCAGAGATAGTTGTCAGTCACTGATGGGACCGCACGCTGGACCCAAAATCACAAAAAGTGCAGAGCCTCTTTAACAAAATATTTTAGCCATTGAACGACCCCCTTTAAGGCTGTGCAGATTTGGCACGTTTTTGGTGCATTTTTGCCTTGCAAATTTTCTACAAAACCTGAAGCAATCCTGTTGCCAGCAAAGTGAATGAGAAACCTGACGTGTCATGCGCACGATAAGTATTTTTGATTTGGTGCAGAAAATAATCTGCTGTATGTCAATTCTCTATGCGTTTTTGCCCTACGTTTTTCACCATTGACTTCACTCAAATCAGTCAAAAATGGGGCAAAAATGCACAAAAAATGAGTGGCAAAAACACAGGCAAAAAGTGGCAAAAATGAGGTAAAAACACTGCAAAAATTTGCTTTTTCAGTTGCAGAAATGGTGCAGAAATTTTACTCAATTTGTGCACATAGTCCAAGGGGTTTTGCAATGAAAGAAAATCTCTTTTCAGATTGAAAGTAGGTCAAACCATTCAGGGAGTTTTTGATGTTGCGTATTTTCACTGCATAAAAACACACCAACTTACAAATCCAGTTAAGTTGTTGGGATTTATAGAAAGCTCATGTCACAACATGTCAATGGCTCATGTACGTACACAGAGTTTTCCTCATAGAATGGCATTAGATACTTTAAATCCACAGGTAAATAAACATATGTAATCCGCATTTGACTATCAATAAAGTTTTGTCAAAGCCAATATTAGTCAAAATGGAAGCAATCATATACAACAAATGTATTAAGAACTATTATCACTGAAATGGTGAAGATGGAATCTACAATACAAGGGGAAAACGCAGAGCAATAATGTAAGCCAATAAAGAGCTGAGATCAAAAGCACTTAATCTATCACCAAGTTTTTTTATCTGAAAGCAGCATAATGTAGGAAAGAAACCCTGAATCCAGAGATGTATCACTTAGTTTACTGGGTGCACTGGTTGTGACACAATCATAGTTTTTAGATGTAGAATGCAGCAGGGCTGAGAAAGCTAACCCCGGTCACACCATTCTTGGTATGTGCATAGCTGTAGTTAGTGAGCTGCTTATCACAGGAAGTGAGGAGCCGGACCAGGAGGCTGCTGTAGCTGCTGTACAGTCCAGACAATGATGATCACCTGTGATAAAACCTTCATTGTAAGTAAACAACAGCACACTGCCTGACATGTGACACGCAGTTGAAATTTGTGTTTTAACCCCTACCTCATGCTGTTCTCAGATCACATAGTAAAAATTGCTGACAGATTCCCTTTAAATGAGAAAATATATATTTTTTAATTTCATTATTAACATGTTTAAAATTAAAAATACGGCATTATAAAAACAACCAAAATGGCCCAAAAAGCAGCGTAGCAAAGATAAATACAGGCAATATAGTACAATATGTAATATGCATTGCTAACATTTTCACGGAATGGGATATAAATGCACAATGATATAATTCCAAAATATGAATGAAATAATTGCCTGCATATTCATAATACATCAGGTGGTATGGTGGATAAGCAAGTGTGTAATATGTATCATACAATACTCTCTTTATTTTATTTTTTTTAATTATGTGTCAATAAAATATTACATATTATCATTTAATAGGTGATCTCACATTATTGCATCTGTCTGCTTTTGCGCATTTTAATACCTCGAGATACTGTATGCGTGCATGATGTCAAGACACATGTGCGATCAGCAGGTATCGTACACACCTCTCGGCGGGAATGCGGGGTCATAGGTGGGCGAACTTGAGCAGTAAAGTTCAGGGTCTGTATTGGGTATTTAGTATCCGTGCACAGACTTCGAACATGGACTTCTCCTCAAAGTCCTTGTTACAGTTTGGGTTCAGCAGCCCAAACAAAGCTTGTTAAGAGGCAGTTAAGAAGCTTTACTGTGTGGGGACTTCTGGCTAAAAGAATAAAATAAGAGAATACCAGCCCTGGCTGTCAGCTTTATCTTGGCTGGTTATGAAAAGTAGGTGAGACCTCACATCATGCCGGCTGCAGTTTGCTATTTCTAGGCTGCGGAAGGCAAATATACATGGTTCCTTCCCAGTCAGAGAATGACTGCTTCAAGAAGTCTACTTCAGCTTGGCTGGTTTTGAAAAATGTGGGTGGACCCCACGCCATTTTTTAAAATTATTTAAATAGTTTAAAAAAATTATGATAGTAGTACTCTCATCAGCCAACGCCTGTGGCTGGTGGTAACCTTTTTACCGCCTGTCACAGCTGCTGGCTCACATGCTGTCATCTGTGTGACAGTGTGGGAACTGCAGCACTTTGACTGCTGGTAGCTAACTTACCCCCGATTAGAGCCTGCACTGTCACACAGACGAAAGCATGATAAATGAATGCCAGATGTTGAATGGGTTCCAGGTTCAGGTTCAAGTTTGGGGACAATTCTGGTTACCGAACCAAACTTTTTTTTAAAGTTCAACTGAACCCGACGGACCCAACATCGATGGAGCCACCCATCACTAGTCATATAATATCATCTTCACATGCAGAAATGAGCAGTGCCAGTATTCCAACTTTAATAGGGGTGTCCACTGCTGAATAAGCACTTTCTAAAAGCTTCAGAGTCCAAGTTTTTTACCTGCCGGACCTTCACGATTCCCCCGATCTTAGCCGATCTTAGCCTGGAGTAGTGACGCTGCAACAAATCAACAGCAATGTGTTATTGTTTATGTCAGTATACAGACAGAAGAATTGTGTCAGTCCAGGGGTGAGGTATAGTTAATTTAATGGTGCACACTTGGGCAATTAAGAAGAGATCATCTGGTAGTGGAAAACACCTGTACACTAATGGTTCCCATACACATAAGACTAAAGTCTGTGGGATCAAGAAACAGACTAATATGTAGGGGTCCTCCTGATTCTCCCTCAACAGATGTTATGGTGGAAAAGATCTTACCAACCATACATTTCCATGTCCTCTCCAGGGACATGTGCTGTTAAACGCCATGGCTTTAATTAATTGGTGAGCCATGTTATAGCCACTCTCTGCTCTTGATCATATTATCACCCATATATTATAGTAGTATATATATATATATATATATATATATATATATATATATATATATATATATATATATATATATATACACTCACCGGCCACTTTATTAGGTACACCTGTCCAACTTCTTGTTAACACTTAATTTCTAATCAGCCAATCACATGGCGGCAACTCAGTGCATTTAGGCATGTAGACATGGTCAAGACAATCTCCTGCAGTTCAAACCGAGCATCAGTATGGGGAAGAAAGGTGATTTGAGTGCCTTTGAACGTGGCATGGTTGTTGGTGCCAGAAGGGCTGGTCTGAGTATTTCAGAAACTGCTGATCTACTGGGATTTTCACGCACAACCATCTCTAGGGTTTACAGAGAATGGTCCGAAAAAGAAAAAAAATCCAGTGAGCGGCAGTTCTGTGGGCGGAAATGCCTTGTTGATGCCAGAGGTCAGAGGAGAATGGGCAGACTGGTTCGAGCTGATAGAAAGGCAACAGTGACTCAAATCGCCACCCGTTACAACCAAGGTAGGCCTAAGAGCATCTCTGAACGCACAGTGCGTCGAACTTTGAGGCAGATGGGCTACAGCAGCAGAAGACCACACCGGGTACCACTCCTTTCAGCTAAGAACAGGAAACTGAGGCTACAATTTGTACAAGCTCATCGAAATTGGACAGTAGAAGATTGGAAAAATGTTGCTTGGTCTGATGAGTCTCGATTTCTGCTGCGACATTCGGATGGTAGGGTCAGAATTTGGCGTAAACAACATGAAAGCATGGATCCATCCTGCCTTGTATGGAGCATCTTTGGGATGTGCAGCCGACAAATCTGCGGCAACTGTGTGATGCCATCATGTCAATATGGACCAAAATCTCTGAGGAATGCTTCCAGCACCTTGTTGAATCTATGCCACAAAGAATTGAGGCAGTTCTGAAGGCAAAAGGGGGTCCAACCCGCTACTAGCATGGTGTACCTAATAAAGTGGCCGGTGAGTGTATATATATATATAAAAATGCAATTTTCATGAAACAACTTCTGTAGAAGAGTTGTCCCATAACTTCTATTTCATTTTTATAATTTGTCAGTTTATAGGTGGTTTCTGGGACATTTTAACAATCAGTTGCTCCAAATGCCCATACAGAACTTGAGAATGGGGCAAGTATAGGCCATCCCTTTACATAGAGATTAACTGAAGTGTTAGAGAGTCTAGTGAACTCACTCAGTGGTGAAGAGGAGTAGATATTCTTTCCTTCATCTGGTCCAAATATTTGGCCTACAGATGAAGTCAGATACTTGTTGATACTCTCTTGACAACAATCACATTGTATGCTGGCCCCCCTGGACTTTACTGTGAATTTTTACAGAGGAATACGGTGCAATACTGCATTATTAGCATTAGGGAATCTCAATATCTCTGATAGGTCATTAAAACAAATTTTTCCTTTATTTGTTTTAATGCACTTTAGAAAATAAATCTCAAGTCTAGTTGGTTTCTAAAGTGTGTGTATATAGATGCCCTCCTGAGGAATGCTATGTGCCAAAACGTGCTTTGGGAACTGGCGCCATTCCAACAGGAGGAGGTTTACCTGCGTTCACCTATCTGAATAATTTTCTAACTTGGTTACCCTCAATATTTGCTGTTATAAGAGTTTGCACTCATATAATAATAATATAATAATAATTCCACTATAATTGCTTAATCATCGGTGCTGCATACATGTTCTATTTTCTATACCTACTGTGATGGGGTTTGCGACAGAGCAGATAGAGACACCAGGCCGATAGACAATCCAACAAGATTTATTGGAACAGGGAACTGGGATAACACAAATGAAAGTAGTTCTGCAGTGTCCGTAAGTAGTCCACAATGATCCACAATGAATCCACACAAAAGGAGCAGATCTGTGGGTGACACCCGACAATTCAACGCCAGGGAAATAGAAATAGTCCTTTAGTGAATTCAATGGCTCCAGCAGATGAGGGACACAACACAGTCCAACGTGGCAGCTATTTACCCTCCACATTCTGGCACCAGGATCTCGCCTCAGCATAAGATCCTAGCCCTTCCCAAGTCACCTCACAACAACAGTCTTCAGATTCAGTTCTTAAATCCAGTAGGGTGGTAAGACATCATAATTCCATGTGGCCACAGCCCCCCGAAGAAGCCTACGCGAAACGCGCGTAGGGGCTGGTGCTGCCACATACACACACCACGACTGATATGGGTGAGGTCCGGTCCTATATATTCTTATAGACTTGCAGCTTGTATGGGTCTTCAGTGGGACTAGTAATGTGTGATTACCTTTAATATACTTTTTTCAAGTGAACCTGGGACCTCAAGTCGTAGACTGGAGGTGTGCTATGTGGCTTTTGTTACCTTATCCGTGATTCACAATATTACCCTAATATAACTATGAGTATTGTATTCCATTTTGAGCATTTTAAAATATAATGATTGTTAATAAATATTGTAACCTTTTTACACCTTTAATGGCAGTTTTGTGACTCCTTTTTTCGGATTATAGGTACTCTTAGAAACTGTTGGTGGTCTGTGTGTGTACGGACATGATAATAGGCATCTTTGAGATCTAAGACTACCATGAAACAATTGTTAAACAGTAGCTTTATTGCTGTTTTTACAGACTCCATCTTGAAAGAATGGACCAGTAAGAATTTATTCAGGCCCTTCAGATTGATAATGGGACGAAAGGAGCCGTCTGGCTTTTTGACCAAGAAAAGGGGGGAGAAGAACCTCTTACCTCTTTGTGCTTCAGGAACCTTTACCAATTCTCCCTTCTGTTGGAGTTCCTGCACCTCAGATTCTAGCGCCAGTTGTTCTGTAGGTGAAGAACGGATGAGCGTTAAGAGAAACTTATCCTGAGGTGTCCTCTGAAATTCAAATTTTAGCCCTGTCTTGATAATGCTTAGAATCCATGGGCTATTAGAAGTGTTTAACCAGGCCAGATAGAAGGCTAAGAGCCTGCCTTCCACCCAGTCCGGCAGTCATTGTGGCTTTCTGTTGTCCTCTAAGGAGTTGAACATATAACCTCTACCTTTCCTCCTATTGGTGTCATATCTGGTCCTTTCTCCAGTCAACCTTCTATGGTCAGACCACCTTCTATTAGCATCGCATCTGTATGAGGGTCTTCCTAAGTAAGGGAACCATTTTTTACTATCATCCGCTTTTTCCAGTAGTTCATCCAGAACTGAGCCAAACAGATGTACCCGTTTGCATGGAATGCTGCACAGCTTTGACCTGGCCTGCATGTCTCTAGGCCAACACTTCAGCCATATGGATCTACGGGCAGCATTGGAAAGGGCCGTTGACCTGGCTGCCAGCTTTATGGAATCTGCTGATGCATCAGAAAGGTAAGCCGCTGCTCCCTGAATTATGGGAAGGGAGGATAAGATCTCATCTCTAGGGACCTTGTCTTTAAGTTGGTCCTCTAAGCGGTCTAGCCATACTATTAGAGATTGAGCTACACAAGTGGCTGCAATTGCCAGTCTGAGAGCTCCTGCCAATGTTTCCCAAGCCCCTGAAGAAACAAGTTGGCCCTTCTATCTAGTGGGTCCTTTAAACTCCCCAAGTCCTCAAATGATAGGGAGGTTCTTTTGGAAGCCTTAGCCACAGCTGCATCGAGTTTTGGGGCTTTATCCCATGCGGAAGATACTGCCTCCTCAAATGGGTACTTTCTTTTAAAGGATGGTGGAACAGAACATTTCCTTTCAGGTTTTTTCCATTCCCGTGTAATAAGGTAGTTTACTTTGTAAATCATGGGAAAGCATCTATGAGTTTTCTGGTCTAGACCTTTAAACATTACATCCTGTATAGATTTTTCTGACTGGGTTCCTTCAATCCCCATGGTATTACTTACCGCTTTGACAAGTCGATCTATCCAGTCAAATGAAAAGCATGAGTGACCGGACCTAGCCTCTGAAGATGATGAGGATGAATGGGAAGAATCTGATCTTAGCTCTCCTGAGTCACTCTCGTCAATTGAAATTGGTGATCTGGGCTCTCTTCTTTTAACTTCTCTATCCTGAGATAGGAACTTGACCGAACCTCTGACCTCCTGTCTGACCATCTGTCTCAGGCTGGTGGCAAAGTCTGGGGTCTCCTCCGCTATCAAACACTGAATGTATAGTCTGCACAGTTTCTTTTCATAGGCATCTGAAAGTGGAACCCCACATTCAGCATATTCCCTATGCATAGCCTTAGCAGACCATTTTTCCCCTGATAGTTAAGGAGAGAGGGAACATAAGGGGAGACAAGACATCACCAAGTGAACTTTCTCGAAGATCACTTACCCGTGGCGTAGTAATGAGTGGTACCGTAGTCTGTGGGGGAGTCCTTCTTAGCCAGTGATTACGGCCTGAGGACTTGCCGGGCTTAGATTTCTGACTGGTTTTATCTCCTCCAGGGCGACTACTGCCACTAGATGGCCTCTGGGTAACCGTTGCTTGGGGCTTCCCTGAGGGCTGACACTGCTGCTCTGGAGAGTGCTGCAGCACTTCTTGCTCCTGTGATTCCATCTTGCAAAATGGCAGAGAAGCATTTGGCAGCCCATAATGGTTTCTTAAATAGCTGGCTCCCCCAAGGTACCTCCCCCAGACAGGACCAGCAGGCAAATCCGGGTGGTCTGCCCGGTACTTAATGTGCATGCTACCAGGATGGCCCCTCTCCCATGAGACCGCACCCCAAGGGCCAGAACAAGGGCATCCCGCTTGTTCGGACACGTGCCCCAGCTTACTGCGTAGCCCTGGCGTCTACCTCATGGTTTGCCTCCAGCACGCGAGCCCCACTGCACCATGGACCACCATCATCCCGGCAACCCGCGGCGCTTCACAGGGCAGCGCCGACAGACAATCACTGCCATGGCATGGACTGCGCATGCCTGACCGCATCATCGGGCTGTGCCATCGGCCGCATCATGAGAGACCGCCCCTTCCAGCCGCGTCACCCAGGCCATAATACGGCTGCATCACAGGCACTGGACCACACTGCTGCCATGCACGATATGCCGACACCCCCGCCAGGACACTGCACTGACCGAAACGGCCCCCCACAGCCAGTACAGTCCAGGGAGAAAGGTCCCCCGTGGCCCATACTCACCAGTACCTGCGGCGACGGACCACCAATAAGCGAGCTCTCCCCCTGAAGGCTGCTTTCTCTTGCTGCTGCCTACACCCACAGCCCTCTGCCTGGCCTGGGTACAACTTTCTGTCTTCACCTTCTTCACAAGGTATGTCTGAAGGGGTCCCCTGTCAGGGACAGGAAACCAACTGATGCGGGAGAGAGGTACAGCCCTTTTATGTCTGTAGGTTTCCTGTCCCCGAAGGGCAGATCCCCTCTCTCGTTGGTGCTGTCATGGTGACTGAATAAATTCATAACTTTGTTTGGCATGGAATACCTTGGCAGGAAAAGGACTTTATAAACTTTAAGGGTTAACCTTGTTTATTAAGTTTATTGTGTTTGTATTATAATGTATAATGTTTGTATTTGTTTATAAAATCAAATAATCAATAAAAATGATCTGATTTAATCAAAAATTAGTAATTCATTTATTCAAAAATATTCAGTCTCAAAAGGTAATTGTACTACCAAACTCATCCAGGTTTACATTTAACCCAAACTAAATTTGCTTTAGACCATCCATTTAAAAACCTTAAGACAAAATTGTATAATCATGCAATACTTTTTAACTAGCACCTCGGTTTGCTGCTAATCTACAATTATGAAATCCTGACTTATCTCTGCCATGATACACTTCATTTGGGTTCATAAGTTGCCAAAGAAAGCTAAGAATGCGATAACTAACAATCTTGGTATAAAGCCTTTCATTGTACTTGAAAGCATGCTCCAAGTGGTAATGCGACTGTGTACCAATTCTCATTTATAATGGGTCTTCAGGGGGCTGATATATTGATGGAATAGTAAGCCTACCTCTGGAAGCCTATGAAAGTTTTTGGTGCAATAGTCTTCCCTTTGAGTTTTAAAACAAGAGTTCAAGTACTTCAATGGCCATTGTAGTCCAAGACAAAGGTCTAAAGTTCATTCTGTGGAAAAATGCAGAGTCTGAAAAACAAAAATACAATGAATGTGACTAATACAGCTAATCTTCCCAACAAGCATAGACTCAAAGTCAATTCTCAGCCTAAGACAAGTGTGCCTTAGTTTACTATAACCTCCAGTGACCTTGACATGAGTTCCTTTAGAAAAACATGTTTGATGGCAGATGCCACATCCATTATTTATAGCATTCCGCCTGCTAAATAAATGAAGGAAGTGTGCAAGTTACCCTCAGAACATCCAACCATTCCTTTGTGACTCTATAATACAATATCCAAAGCTTCATCTCAATCCAACTGCTTTGGAAAAATGTGTAAGTCCATGTGCTTGCCTCTGTTTACATGATGGTATTGTTACTTGGCTGGGGGCAAAGGTGTATCATCATCAGTATCGGGGCTGTGTGTTCACTGACTTGAGACAAAACAGTTTATTTTTATATTCAGGCCTCCTGGCAGCCAGGAAGAAATCAAATGTGTGGAAGAGGAAGCCAGATAACACTATGTAACATTTCGGGGAAATGGTTTAATAGCCAGGAAGATGATGATATTACTAACACATTTACATGAAGTGTGGTAGGGTCTTTTGGGTTCATGGAAGTAATAATCAAATGCTGCAAACACAAACTCAACCAAACACCATTGTGTGCTTAAACAATGCCATAATAAATATCTTACATTGAATAATTCGCCCATGCTGACAAACCCAATAAACTCATCAAGTCAAATATATTATTCAGAAAGTTACTTAGGTGAATATTCATACAGGGAGCTTTATAGTCCTAGCTCATAGCGTTCCCAATGAGGCATCTGCTCTATGGGCTCGCTTCCATCAGAGGTATCACCAAAATTCTCTGCTTTGGACAAGGTATCTTAATGCCAGAATGAAGGCACTTTTAGACAGGCATAATATAGCTGGAATGAGAGAATTGGCGCATGTAAGCATGCTGGCAATCTTCTGAACGAGCAAAATCCTCTGTGTTTAAGTACCATAATTGCATGACTTACGCTAGCATAAATGCTGCTTTAAGAGACATCACTTCTCATCGGCTTTATAAATAGACCAGTAAGTTAGCACCGATCAATTTATATATAGTCGATTGGCGCTTGCTGATGGGCCAAAATTTGAAAGCACCTTAACTTGGCAGATTTAACGCTTTTTTTCTGCGTAGTTTTGGCACAAAACATGAAGGGAGACCAGAAGCCAGCAAAGTGAATAAGATTCCCGAAGTTTCATGCTCACGTTGCTTATTTGTGACTTGCAGATTTGGTGCAGATTTAATTCTGCTGCATGTCAATTCTTTCACCATTTTTGCTGCAGATTTCATTCATACTAATGAGTGAGGAAAAATCTGCACCAAAAACGCATTTTAAAAACACATAAAAATTCACATATTTTCCTGCCAAGAGATGCAGAGAAGAAGATTTAGGCATGATTGTAATAAACCTGGTCTAAATTTTGTAACTACATTGTCTTTCACAGTCCATTCTTAAATGTCCAGAAGTGATGATAACTACTTAAGGATAGAGCCTCAATTTTCCTAGACATATATCTGAATGGTATGCTTACCTCAAATCTCAAAATATAACCCAAAACCCCAACATTACTCTAATGTATCACAGGAAAAACAATGGCTCTGGTTTCTTTTCTATTTTCTGGGTCTTGGGTGAAGCAGCCTGATTTTAAGGGGAAAATCCTGTTTTTGTTATATTTATTTCTAGAAAAACTGGACTTTTCTCTTTAATCAGTCACACTCACAACAGTGTTCCTAGAAAAGTATGCACACGTATCACTTTCCCAGAGGGACATATTTCCTCTGGCACACTCATCCATGGTTGCCAACTTGACTTTTTATTTTTCTGGAAAGCTTACTAACAAAATCACAGACAGACAATATTTTTTATGGACTCATTGGAAAACAAGAATAAATTATTATGTGAATGTTTACAGAAAGTTGTACATTATATTTTACATGCATACATTACACACAGTGTCTATACTGTTTTATAAAAATCACTTGATAATCTCCAGTGATTATCTTCAGGAACCTCCTAAAAACTCAGTGTGTGATATGTGCTCAGTAACATTATACTTTTATCCCTCCATTTACCAGGCAGTAATTGGGTAATTTTAATGATGCTGTTCCCTTTTAGCTTCTTTGAAAACTTTAATACAAATTGCCTGCCAGATTTTCTGCCTAGATAGTAGCAAAATACATGTTTATGGAGTGCGAGCCTTGTAAAGAACATTGCCGTCTATGTTGATAAATGAGCCTTACCCAACCATATAATTTGTGTCACAAGCCATAAAGAGCTGTTTGTTGGGCAAGCTGAAAAAAAGAAAAGCATTCACTGAGCTTATATACTGTATCTTCAAAGATCAGTGCAAATAATACATTAACTAGTTTTTAGCATCAGAAAATTTAATCTTTTTTAAAGTTTTTGTTTATTAACCCCTTAGTCAACGAGCCAAGTTTGGCCTTAATAACCGGGCCAATTTTTACAATTCTGACCATTGTCACTTTATGAAGTTATAGCTCTGGAACTAAATGGATCACACTGATTCTGAAATTGTTTTTTTTGTGACATATTGTAATTCATGTTAGTGGTAAATTTTCTTCGATATGACTTGCGTTTATTTCTGAAAAAAAAAACGGAAATTTGGCAAAAAATTTAGAATATTTAGCAATTTTCAAAATTTTTATTATTGCGCGCTTAAATCAGAGAGTCGTGTAATAAAAAATAGTTAATGAATAACACTTCCCACATGTCAACTTTACATCAGCACAATGTTGGAAACATAATTTTTTTTTGTTAAGACATTATACGTTATAAGGGTTAAAAGTTGACCAGCGATTTCTCATTGTTACAACAACATTTACAAAACCATTTTTTTAGGGACCACCTCACATTTGAAGTGAGTTTGGGGGGGTCAATATGTCAGAAAATACCCAAAAGTGACACCATTCTAAAAACTGCAACCCCCAAGGGTTTATCACAGTGATTAAAATGAACCAATAGGAAAAATCTCCTATTGTTGCCAAGTACCGGCCAGCAGATCTCGACGGGCGCACTGCGCATGCGCCCACCATTTTCATCTGGGAAGATGATGTGGAGGGATGGCGTCGTAGGGTCTGGGGGTGGCCGAAGTACTGGGGGGCTAGAGGGATCCTTTTTCTCTCTCCTCTGGTATGCTAGATCATATCAGAGGAGAGAGAGATGAATGGGAAATCAAGACTGTGGACAGTAAAAAATTACCCGAATCATGTTCTCTGGGGTCTCAGCTACCCCTGGTAGCCAAGACCCCGGAGATTTTCCAACACTGGGGGGCGCTATACCCTTATTTCCTATCGCTGTTAAAAGTGGCACTAAGGAATAAGTACCCTTATCAGTTGCCATTAAAAGGCATATCGGGACTCTCTACCACAACATATCAGACTCTCACCTACCATCGAAACCTCCAAAAAGAACCTGAAGACCTACCTTTTCCGACAAGCCTACAACATGCAGTAACCACCAATCGACCAAACCGCTGCACGACCAGCTCTACCCTCACCTACTGTATCTCACCCATCCCTTGTAGATTGTGAACCCTTGCAGGCAGGGTCCTCTCTCCTTCTGTACCAGCCGTGACTTGCATTGTTTAAGTATATTGTATTTGTTTTTATTATGTATGCCCCTCCTCACATGTAAAGCGCCACGGAATAAATGGCGCTATAATAATAAATAATAATAATAATATCAGCGGTAGTTAAGGGGTTAAAAGTTTTCTGCAAAGAAATTCTGTAAACCTTTGGCAATTTGGGAAGTGAAGAATACAAGATGGCACCAGGATTAAAATGCTCCTAAATTTAACCCCCAAGGGTTGTTTGCACGCTAATGACGTGCCAATTTTTACAATTCTGACCACTGTCCCTTTATGAGGTAATAACTCTGGAACGCTTCAACGGATCTTGACGATTCTGAGACTGTTTTCTTGAGATATATTGTACTTCACTTTAGTGGTAAAATTTATTCGATATAACTTGCATTTATTTGTGTAAAAAATGGAAATTCGGCGATATTTTGGAAAATTTTGCAATTTTCAAAATTTGAATTTTTATGCCCTTAAAGCAGAGAAATATGTCACACAAAATAGTTAATAAATAACATTTCCCACATATCTACTTTACATCAGCACAATTTTGGAAACAATTTTTTTTGTTAGGAAGTTATAAGGGTTAAAAGTTGACCAGCGATTTCTCATTTTTACAACAAAATTTACAAAACCATTTTTTTAGGGACCACCTCACATTTGAAGTCACTTTTGTTAAGGGGTCTGTATAGCAGAAAATACCCTAAAGTGACAACCTTCTAAAAACTGTACCCCTTAGGGCTCCTTTCCACTTGCGAGATAAACGTCCGTGTCTCGCATGTGAAAACCTAGCTCTGGCGCCGGCACTTGGAAGCGGAGCGTGCAGCTCCATGTATTGCTATGCAACCGCACGCTCCACTCTGGAGTGTCGGCACCAGAGCTTGGTTTTCAAATGCGAGACAAGGACGTTTATCTTGCAAGTGGAAAGGAGCCCTTAAGCTGATCAAAAAAACATTCAAGAAGTTTATTAACCCTTCAGGTGTTTCACAGGAGCAGAAGCAAAGTGGAAGGAAAAAAGTGAACATTTAACTTTTTAGTCACAAAAATTATTTCATAGCATCAATTTTTTTATTTTCCCAAGGGTGAAAGGAGAAAGTGGACCCAAAAAGTTCTTGACCAATTTGTCCGGAGTGCACTGATACCCCATATGTTGGGGGACTACTGTTTGGGAGCACGGCAGGGCTTAGTAGGGAAGGAGCGCCGTTTGACTTTTTCAACCTAAAATTGGCTGGAGTTGAGATCGGACGCCATGTCGCGTTTTACGAGTCCCTGATGTACTTAAACAGTGGAAACCCCCTACAAATGACCCCATTTTGGAAACTAG
This sequence comes from Ranitomeya variabilis, assembly GCF_051348905.1. Classification (NCBI taxonomy): domain Eukaryota; kingdom Metazoa; phylum Chordata; class Amphibia; order Anura; family Dendrobatidae; genus Ranitomeya; species Ranitomeya variabilis. Next base: position 507,844,386 of record NC_135235.1, read on the forward strand.
ATCCCCTAAGGAACTTATCTAGATGTGTGGTGAGCACTTTGAACCCCCAAATGTTTCACTAAAGTTTATAATGCCCGGGCGTGAAAAATAAAATATCAACACTCTAATATTGCCGAAGTTCTGGCTTCTTCAGGATCCCCATGTGGAGGACCAGGCCCCAAAACTGCATCATTTCATGATGAACCGGGGTTTTGCGCCAAAAATTGATGAGTGTACAAATTAATTTTCTCCACCATGAGGTTAACAAAATCGTAAGAGAAAAATACTTTGAAAGGGTCTATTTCTGTGAGGCCAGTGGTGTCAAGCTCGATTCCTGATTCTGCCACAAAATCAGGAATCAGTGGTTCGTAGTTTTCGGTTGGCGAGGTCCACACAGGGTCGACAATGGGATGCGCTGGTTCAGGTTCTGGAATGGCAGGTGCTGCCTCATCTTCTGTCCTGGGGCTTCTGCGTGGCGGTTCCGCAGGACCCGAGGAGGAAGATGAGGAGGAAGAAGAGGATGAGGATGAAGATGAAGAGTTGGAAAAGTAAAGAAAAGTGGGATCTTCATCCCAGCTATCAGAGTCGGAGGCAAGGAAAGCATTTGCTCCTCCAATGGATAGAGCTGTTGGGACGAATGTGATGAGCGGGACATTTCTTTTGTGAATATGGTGCTTGGATGTACATTATTGATAACTATGTGCATGTGTGGGGGGATAGTGATTGGTGCAAACTATTCTGAAAAGAAAAAGCTAAAAGAAAAAAAGCAAATAGGACGAAAAAAATACCTGTGAAATGAAAAGTCCTTAGCTTTGATAAGTGAACTGCATCACTTATCAAAATTTGGCAGCTGCTGGATGTGCGCACGTGGGTAGTGCAAGGGGGGATAAAAAAGAAAAATTGAAAACAGCCAGCACGAGCTCTGATAAGTGAACTGCATCACTTTTCAAAATTCAGCAGCTGCTAAATGGGCTCACGGAGGTGGTGCAAAGGGGGGCGGAGGGCAGTAAAAAGAGGGGGAAGGGTGATGGGGGATTGGGGTGGATGAAGAGAGATCGGGCAGGGATCAACACTTATGATTGTAGTCAGATGGCGCAAAGGGGGTGAAAAAAAAAAAGGAAAATGGCAGGCACAAGCTCTGATAAGTGAACTGTGTCACTTATCAAAGTTTGGCAGCTGCTGGATGTGTGCACGGGTGTGGTGCAAGGGGGGTGAAAAAAAAAAGGAAAACGACAGGCACAAGCTCTGATAATTGAACTGCATCACTTATCAAAATTTGGCAGCTGCTGGATGTGCGCACGGGGGTAGTGCAAGGGGGGATAAAAAAGAAAAATGGAAAACAGCCAGCATGAGCTCTGATAAGTGAACTGCATCACTTTTCAAAATTCAGCAGGGAAGGGTGATGGGGGGTTGGGGTGGATGAAGAGAGATCGTGCAGGGATCAACACTTACGATTGTAGTCAGATGGTGCAAAGGGTTGTGAAAAAAAAAACGGAAAATGGCAGTCACAAGCTCTGATAAGTGAACTGCGTCACTTATAAAAGTTTGGCAACTGCAGGATGTGTGTACGGAGTTGGAACAAAGGGGGCTGAGGAAAAAAAGCGAGCACGAGTGTTGATCGGTGAACTGTGTCAACAATCAACGCTCAGATTGGGGTGGATGAAGAGAGATCAGAGAGGGATCAGGGATAACACTTGCAGTTGTAGTCTCTTCTTTCTTCTGTCTCCAGCAGGGATTGTGGTGTTACAGGCTGCTGTGGCACCACAATACCCAGCACAGGAGGAGCTCTGGCTGTGTGACCATTCTGCAGGAATCCTGAGCTAGAGTGAGGACTGCAGAGCAGTCAGACAGGTCACAGGCAGGTGACAGACAGGTCACAGAGTGGTCACACCGCTGCTGTGACCTGTCATTAGTGGGATCGAATGATCACATCGATCCCACCAATCACTGCTGGCCCTTGCGACCATGGCAACTGCCTAGGATTGCTCTGATCCTAGGCAGGTCACAGCCAGGTCACCAGCTGTGCTCTGTGATTGGCGTGATCGACAATGACATCAATCATGCCTATCAGCTCCTGCAGGTCCTGCTGAGTCTGTCTTTGGCTCTGGCCTAGGATCGTGCTATTACATCACCGATCCAGGCTGGCACCTTCAGGGCAAAGCGCGGTAATACCGCTGCTGTGCCCTGCGATTGGCGGGATCGATGCAATCAGCAATCGCGCCAATCTGGGGTTTTTTTGCCAGTGCCTAGCATTGCCAGGCATCAGCCTAGGATCGAGTATATCAGTACTCGATCCTAGCCTGGGACCTCATTGTTTCAGCCAATTTGATTGGCTGAAACAACAAGAAAGGCTGTGATTGGCTGCTCAGAATTAAACAGCCAATCGGGAGGCCTGGGAGAGCGATCGGGAGGCCTGAAGGGCGGCCACAGTGCCCGGGATGCCGAGGCTATCTTCCCTGAGGTAAGATGGTGTCAGAATTTTAATGCGATCGCCGCGACTTAAGTCGCGATGTTGCATTAAATGCCATGAAGTACTATCCCGTCCATGGGAATTAAGTTCCAGGTCACATGGATGGGACAGTATGTCCGATGTCAGAAAGGGGTTAAATGGATCATCTACTAAAGGAAAATAGATTCTGCTTTTTTTCCCCCAAAAATAGTGCAGATCAGTACCAGTCAATTGAATAAAGCCGAGCTACAATACCAGTAACAGTAAAAGGAAAGGACAAGATTCAATTCTGTACTTTAATTAAAAACTATCACAGACTAATGAGCGGACCCGTGGATACTGGGATTTAGCGGGTTCGATGAACCTACAGTGAAAAGTTTGTTTCGGGACTGAAATTGACACTGAACTTGACCACGAACATGAATCCAATAGAAGTCAATGGGGACCCGAACTTTGGTGCTTTAAAATGGCTGTAAAATGGTGATAGAAAGGCCGAAGGGGTTGCAAAAGGTAGCAAAACGGGGGTAACAGCAGGACAATTACTATGCAAACAACTATGGATAGGAAAATGACTTAAAATAACAATACAAATAAAGTAGAAATTATTATCTTGAGCCAGGAGGCAGAGGTCCAAGTGGAGCAGGAGCTTGAGGTGGAGGTGATACTGTAGGTGGAAAAGGCAGAGTAGGAGAAGGTGGCCAACAACATTTTTTATTATATAATTTTTTGGGCTGTACTCTGAAAAGTCAGTGTAATGATCTACTGGCCACTCTCTCTCCATATACAGGCTGTGCAATTTTTGGGGCTGAAAACAATGAGGATAGCAGCAGCAGGGAGAGAGAAGACATGGTTGATCAGTGTCTGCTGCATGACCAAATGAAACATTTTATTCTGCTAAAAGTTGGCGACAATACTTTCTGTGTAATTTCGTAGGCTCAATTATCTTTGGATTAATGGTGAGGCCAGAACAAGTAGAGATGGTTTTAGATTGGTTGGCTAAAAGTGCCTTCAGTCCCTTTGCTTTGTCTTCCAACTAGTGTTGAGCATTCCGATACCGCAAGTATCAAGTATCGGCCGATACTTGCGGTATCGGAATTCCGATACCGAGATCCGATACTTTTGTGGTATCGGGAATCGGAATCGGAAGTTCCCAGTGTATGGTTCCCAGGGTCTGAAGGAGAGGAAACTCTCCTTCAGGCCCTGGGATCCATATCCATGTAAAAAATAAAGAATTAAAATAAAAAATATTGATATACTCACCTTTCCGGAGGCCCCTGGACATCACCGCTGGTAACCGGCAGCCTGCTTTGCTTAAAATGAGCGCGTTCAGCACCTTCCATGATGTCACGGCTTCTGATTGGTCACGTGCCGCTCATGTGACCGCCACGCGACCAATCACAAGCCGTGACGTAATTCTCAGGTCCTAAATTCCTAGAATTCGGAATTTAGGACCTGAGAATTACATCACGGCTTGTGATTGGTCGCGTGGCGGTCACATGAGCAGCACGCAACCAATCAGAAGCCGTGACGTCATGGAAGGCCCTAAACGCGCTCATTTTAAGCAAAGAAGGCTGCCGGTTACCAGCGGTGATGTCCAGGGGCCTCCGGAGAGGTGAGTATATCAATATTTTTTATTTTAATTCTTTATTTTACACAGTAATATGGATCCCAGGGCCTGAAGGAGAGTTTCCTCTCCTTCAGACCCTGGGAACCATCAGGATACCTTCCGATACTTGGTGTCCCATTGACTTGTATTGGTATCGGGTATCGGTATCGTCGATATCCGATACTTTTTGGGTATCGGCCGATACTATCCGATACCGATACTTTCAAGTATTAGACGGTATCGCTCAACACTACTTCCAACTGGTCCCCTGCTGAAAGCACAGATTTGGCACATTCGGCTCATGTGCATCTGTCTTCCACCTCACCACCTTGCAAATCAGGCAAGCAATCTGAGCCCCAAGGCATGCAGTAGTTACTTTTGCTTTTTAATGACTCTCTCTGCTGTGTTTCTGTGGGCCAACAAACTTTGCTGGCTGCCTGTAAGCTGTTCTGAAGACATAGGTTTTCAAGTTCTGTTTGAAAGTTCCAAATGTAGGGGATAATGGGATGTTTATGCCACAGAATTCTACAGGATGAGGGATACTCGTGAGAAGTTTTGCAGGCCATTGGATGAGGAACATACGATTGTAGAGGGGAGAAGTAGGTCTTGGGAAGACCAGAGATTACGTGGTGGGAGATATTGAGAGATTACTGTAAATTCATAGATATATGGGGAGGCAGATTAAGGATGGATTTGTACGACAGTGTTGCCAACTTGAAGTGGATATATTGTGGAATTGAGAGACAATGATGCATAGGTGTATCTAGGGGGGGCAGCTGGGGCATGTGCCAGCAGGGGGGCACAGTTGGGGGCTGCCTAATGCAGTGGTCCGCAGTGTCTCCCCAGGCGGCTGCATTCTGCTGCCCCCCAGACTAAGAGCCGGCTGTTCTCTGTGCCGACTGTCAAGGTGACAGCCAGCACAGAGAAGCTAAAGCGCGCCGGCTCCCAGGGACCCTGCAACAGCAGCCCCGGGGCCCAAAGGTAGAGGGGACCCCTGCAGGGTGGCTAATAATGAGGGAAATCTGGCCCCTGACCAGATTGCCCTCATGTGCGGTGGGCAGGGAGAGATCCCTGCAGCTCCGCTGCCTACTAGAGAAAATATCAGCGGAACTACAGCGATCTGTCCTGCTTCCTGCCCTAGCTTCCTCTCACACAGACAGCAGCGCCGCTGGATGACGTCATCATTCAGCGGCCGGCTGTGCCAGAAAGAGGAAGGCAACAGAAATGCTGCGGCAGAGCACTGAGAGGTGAGAGGTGCTGTGTGTGTGTGTACGCCTGTTGTGTGTACGTGTGTGTGTGAATGTGCAGAGAGGTAAATGGTGTTGTGTGTCCGTGTGTGTAGGGGAGGAGAGGGCAATGATGGGGCTGATGGGGAGAATGCAATGATGTGGTGATGGAGAGAGCAATGATGGGGATGGTGGGGGAGAAGGAAATGATGGAAGCGGTGGAATGGGCAAGGATGGGGATGGTGGGGGAGGAGGAATAATGGATGTGGTGGAAAGGGCAATGATGAGGTGATGGGGAGGAGGAAATTATGGAGATGGTGGAATGGGCAATGATGGCGGTGGGGGGAGATGGCAATGGTGGAGGTGTTGGAATGGGCAAAGATGGTGGTGGGGAGAATGCAATGTTGGTGGTGGGGTAAGAGGAAATTATGGAGGTGGTGGAAAGGGCAATAATGGGGGTGGAGAGGGGAGGAAATGATGGAGGTGGTGGAATGGGCAAGGATGGTGGTGGTGAAAATGACAATGATGATGATGGATGGGGGGATTTATTGTGTGTGGTGAGAGTTTGAGTGGGGATGGGGAGATTTATTATGTGTGGGGAGAATTGGAGTGGGGATGGGGGAATTTAATGTGTGGGGGAGATTTGAGGACACAAAATGAAGAGCAAAGGGGGAGATGGGGGGCATATATGAGGAACCAGTATGGGGAATGTGGGGCATGTATGAGGAAGCAGTATGGGGAATGTGGGGCATGTATGAGGAAGCAGTATGGGAGAATGGGGGCATGTATGAGGAAACAGTATGGGGGAATGGGAGGCAAGTATGAGGAAACAGTATGGGGGAATGGGGGGCATATATGAGGAAACAGTATGGGGGATGGGTGCAGACAGTATGGGGAGTGAATGCGGGAATGTATGCGGACACAGTATGAGTAGTGATATGAAAAATGTATGTGGACAGAGTATGGGGAGTGAGGATGATGGGATGTGTGCAGACACAGAATGGGGAGTCAGGTGAGCAAGCAGTGTAAAAAGTGAGGGGGTAAATATATGAGGAGACAGTATGGTGAAAAGGGGGGATGTGAGAGGAGACAGTATGAGGAGGGAGGAGAATAGTGTGAGGAGACAGTATGGAGGAGAAAACTGAGTGGGCACAGAATAAAAACTGCATAGTGGGGGCGTAGCATAGAGGGACAGTGTAAGGGCACAGCCAGGAGGGGACAGTATACCAAGGAGGGGTTGTGTGATGAGAGTACATTATAAATACTGGGCCCTATAGGGGGACACAGTATGAGAGGACAGTGTGAAGGGGAGGCCGGTATGGAAAGAAGAGGTTAGTGTAAAGAGCATGTACCATAATAGGGACAATGTGGAGGTCATATTTTGTGCAAACAATATAGTGAGTGGCAATTTTTTTTTCAGGAGCATTATATTGACACTTCTATCTTTCAGGGCATCATGTAGAGATTTTCTGCAAAAGAGCGGAGAAGATGGAAGTCTGCAGAGGCGAGCTGTGGATGAGAAAACTCATCGTCGGGTCTGGACAAGATGAAGAAAAGAAGGAGAAGGCTCCAGAGATGACATCATCTACTGTATAAGGTTCCTCGATGTAAATGTTATTTGTGATACTGACTAATTATCATGTTTTTATTTATGATAGGAGCATTAAAGGGGATGTCCAGGTTTGTAATGAGTCTGCAGTCATTCTTTCTGACTGCAGACTTCTGAATTCTCACAGTGTGCCCTGCATGCTGCCAGGATTCTCTTGTGCTGGTGATTTACATACATGCGGTCACGTGCTGACTAGACATGTGTGGCCTCACTCAATGAAAATGAACTGTGTAGTCGGAATGTGGCCAGAAGTATACAAATCGCATGCTTGTGCTGACAAGACCGTCCTCCAGCAAGGAAGAATCCTAAAAGTGTGTAGTGCATTAGTTGTGAGAATTCAGAAGCAGCGATGTCAGGATTCAGCTCTGCAGGTTCCAGCATTCATTACATGGACACTTCACTCATACGCAATTTTCATACTTATGGTCCTGTGACAACCAGCTTCTCTTCCCGCTTCTCTCAGTTTTTCATTGAACATTGAGAGCATTAGGGAGAGCGGCTCGTCGGTACATGACTGTGTGCAATCGCATATGCCCTTGGGGGGGGGCACCAAAATGAATTCTTGCCCCTGGTGCCAGAAAACCTAGATATACCTCTGCAATGTAGGGATTTGCAGGGAGGAGAAGTGGAGGAGTAGCAAAGGCAGAAGTGGATTAGTAGGGCAGCAGAGTTATGGACAAATGTTGAGGTGTGATGATGCAATTGGGGATGATGAGGTCCTAGATTCTACATGGAGTCAAGGCCATTTGAGTGACTTGGGCAGTTGGGAGGAAGAGGTGGTGGTCGTGCTGCCCCAGCTGCACTGCAAACAAGGGGTCAGGGTGCAAAGGCACTGAAGCCAGCCCCTAGCCTAGCTACTGCTCGCCGCGGCTCGCCCGTAGCCTTTCCTCTGTCCATGCTGCATCCTCCTACCCGGCTTCCACCACTGTCTCCAATTGCGGACAGTGTACACTCTTGGCATTCTCTTCCTGCTGCTACTTGCTTGTCTTTAGTGCAGTTTCACTTCTGCCTTCCTGCTCCTTGCCTCATATGCGACATACCCACAAGGTGGAACTTCACTTTCCATATGGAGAGACTGTGCAAGCCACAGCAGGCATTGGTGAAGCTTTTTATAAACAGTTATCTGGTATTACTTTGGGAAGCAATATTGCACCTACACATTTGTTGAATATTAATCACCTGCTTCAGAGAAAGATTTATACATATCAATCCATTGTAGTTAAAACAAGTAAATGATTTATGGCTAGTGTTGAGCATTCCGATACCACAAGTATCGGGTATCGGACGATATTTGCTGTATCGGAATTCCAATACCGAGTTCCGATATCTTTGTGATATCGGAAATCGGAATCAGAAGTTCCCAGTGTATGGTTCCCAGGGTCTGGAGGAGAGGAGACTCTCCTTCAGGCCCTGGGATCCATATTCATGTAAAAAATAAAGAATAAAAATAAAAAATATGGATATACTCACCCGTCCGACGGACCCTGGACCTTAGCGGTGCAACCGGCAGCCTCCGTTCCTAAGAATGCAGTGAGTGTACAGGACCTGCGATGACGTCGCGGTCTTGTGATTGGTCGCGTGACCGCTCATGTGACCGCGACGTCATAGAAGATCCTTCACTCACTGCATTCTTAGGAACGGAGACTGCCAGTTGCACCGCTAAGGTCCAGGGTCCGTCCGAGGGTGAGTATATCCATATTTTTTATTTTTATTCTTTATTTTTTACATGAATATGGATCCCAGGGCCTGAAGGAGAGTTTCCTCTCCTTCAGACCATGGGAACCATCCAGGATACCTTCCGATATTTGTGTCCCATTGACTTGTATTGGTATCGGGTATCGGTATCGGCGATATCCGATATTTTTTGGATATCGGCCGATCCAATCCGATACCGATACTTTCAAATATCGGACGGTATCGCTCAACACTATTTATGGCATATGTTTCATGAGTGCCATTGGGTAATTGCTATTTCTATTTCACATAAATTGGAGGAATTGAAATGGGTATGGTCCAATCTCTACAAGACTCACTGGTGTAAGTTAGTCTTGCAGACGATAAATCAGATAAGTCACCTGCACAACAAACTTCAGCACAGCCAGGGGGAAAATACAGCAGGAGCAGGCTTTTCTGAAAATCAGGATGGGTTTCTGTACCAAAAGTGGCCATATGTATACGCTGTGTAGTGGTGATCATAGTAGGCACTGTGTATCCGTATTGTTGTATGTACAGTATGTTTGCAAGTAAGCTTCGTTATGGCACCATATCTAAGCAGTAAGCTTGGTTCTGGTACTGTATCAATGTAGTAATCTAGATTATGGTACAGTATGTATGCCATAATCTCGGTTCTGCTCCAGTTTCTATGTAGCAGGCTTGGTTCCATGTAGTAGACTTACTAAGCTCGGTTCTGCTCCCTTATCTTTGTAGTAAGCTCTGTTCTGCTCCCTTATCTCTGTAGTAAGCTTGGTCCTGCTCCCTTATCTCTGTAGGAAGCTCGGTTCTGCTTCCATATCTCTGCAGTAAGCTAGGTTCTGCTTCCATATCTCTGCAGCAAGCTCATTTCAGCTCCCAAATCTCTGTAATAAGCTCGGTTCTGTGCCCATATTTCTTTAGTAAGCTCCATTCTGATCCCATATCTCCAGAGTAAGCTCTGTTCTGCTCCCATATCTCTGTAGTAAGCTCAGTTCTGCTCCCATATCTCAGGAGTGAGCTTGATTCTGCTCCCATATCTATGCAGCAAGCTCTGCTCTGTTCCCATATCTATGTAACAGTCTGTTTTTAAAGCCTGTTATCTCTGCTGCTTTAATGCAGTGGCCAGAGATAAGCAGGGAAAAGGAGGGCTACTGCAACGCAAGGGCCACTGCCTTGTGATTGCCCCTCAGGCTGAAAAGTGCCAGCCAGCTCCTGATGGAGGGGGTGCTGCAAATGATGGAGTGGGGTGCTGCAAATGATGCAGGGGGGCTGCCAATAATGGAGGGGGTGCTGCAAATGATGGAGTGGGTGCTGCAAATGATGGAGAGGGTGCTACAAATGATGGAGCGGGTCCTGCAAATGATGGAGTGGGGTGCTGCAATTGATGGAGGGGGCTGCCAATGATGGGAGGGGTGCTGCAAATGATAGAGGTGGTGCTGCAAATGATGGAGGGGGCTGCAAATGATGGAGGGGTGCTGCAAATGATGGAGAGGGGCTCAAAATAATGGAGGGGGCTGCAAATGATGAAAGGGGGCTCAAAATGATGGAGGGTATGCTGCAAATGATGGAGGGGGCTGCCAATGATGGAGGGGGTGCTGCAAATGATGGAGGGTGTGCTGCAAATGATGGCGGGTGTGCGCCAAATGATGGAGGGGGTGCTGCAAATGATGGAGGGGGTGCTGCAAATGATGGAGGGGGTGCTGCAAGTGATGAAGGGGTGCTGCAAATGATGGAGGGGGCTGCCAATGATCAAGGCGGGGTGCTGCAAATGATGGAGGGGTGTTGCAAATGATGGACAGGGTGCTGCAAATGATAAAGGGGTGCTGCAAATAATAAAGGGGTGCTACAAATGATGGAGGGGGCTGCCAATAATGGAGGGGGGCTGCAAATGATGGAGGGGGCTGAATATAATGGAGGGGGCTGCCAATAATGGAAGGGGGCTGCAAATGATGAAAGGGGGCTGCCAATGATGGAGGGAGTGCTGCAAATAATGGAGGGGGTGCTGCAAATGATAAAGGGGGCTGTAAATGATGCCGGGGGCTGCAAATGATGGAAGGGTTGCAAATGATGAAAGGGGCTGCCAATGATGGAGGGAGGTGCTGCAAATGATGGAGAGGGTGCTGCAAATGATGGAAGGGGTTCTGCAATTGATGAAAGGGGGGCTGCTAATGATAAAGGGGGCTGAAAATGTTGGAGGGGTGCTGCAATTTGCAAATGATGATGGAGTCTGGGGCTGCAAATGAAAGAGGAGGCTGCAAATGATGATGTGAGGGAGGGGATGGGACTGCGCATAAATGAAAGGGGACTGCACATGATGAAGTGGGGGGAGAATGGGGGACTGCAAATGATGAAGTGAGGGGGACTGCAAATGATGAAGTGAGGGATGGGGACAGCAATTGAATTGAGGGTGGGGGTAGGGAGAGCAAATGAGGACCTGGGAGAGAGCAAATAATGATGAATTTTCAGGATGGTGGGAATTTTAAAATGTGGGGGAGAGCATTTGATAATGAAGAGGGTGGGGGTGGAAGAGAGAGAAGATATGACAATGAATTGGGGTGGAAGAGGCATGTAAATTTAATGAATGATGGGAGCGGGAGGTACATAGTGGGGGACGTTGAGGATGCAGTGACTTGTAATGAATTGGGGAAGAGAACAGGGGCTAATTAATGTATATATTTATTAGGTGGGAAAATGGCTATTTATAGTTGGTGAGGGCGCAGTGGTGAATTATAATTTATATTTGGAATGGCGGATTGCATAATAAACAATTATATATTAGCTAGAAATAAGCCCGATGCTATTGCATCGGGAGTGCGGTGAAATGAACATCCTCCTGGCACTCAGCCAATGAGTGGCGCGGGATTCAAATCCCCTGGCTGGCTGAGCCAATGAGCGGTGCCGAGCGGCTTTGGCAGGGGATTTGAGTCCCACGCCGCTCATTGGCTCAGCCAGCAGCAGCTCAGCCAGTGAGCAGTGCCACGCAGCTTTGAGCGGCGTGGAATTCAAATCCCCCGCCAATGAGCGGTACGGGATTCAAATCCCCCACCGGCTGAGCCAATGAGCGGTGCCGCGTGGGATTTGAATCCCCTGCCAAAGCCGAGCGGCCAGGGGCAGCTCAGTCAATGAGCGGTGCCGCATGGCTTTGGCTGGGGATTTGAATCCTGCTCCAAACCCGAGCGGCACTGCTCATTGGCTGAGTCAATGAGCGGTGCCATGTGGGATTTGAATCCCCACCAAGCCTCAGCCGGCAGCCGGCTGTGCCAATGAGCGGTGCCTCTTGGCGGGGATTCAAATCCTGCATGGCAACACTCATTGGCTCAGCCAGCGGGGTGGGGAATTTGAATCCCGTGTTGCTCATTGGCGGGGGATATGAATCCCAGCCGCCATATCAGAATACCCATAACTTGGGTGTTCCAATATGGCAGTAGGAGTAGTTCCGATGCTGTTGCCGCTCATCTCCCAGCTGTGTTGCCGCTGACCTCTCTATGGCAGGACATGAGCCGCGGCTACCGTTGTGAGATCAGCGCGCTAGCGCTGCTGATCTCCCGACGGAATAGCGGTGCCGTTTTTGTCACAGCTTCCAGCCACGGTGGATTGTGGGATAGCGACACAATCACCAGAAGCTGTGACAGAGACGATTGGCAATTATATATTAGATTATTGAAAAAAAGGGAAAAAAATGGCTTGGGCTCCCGTGCAATTTTTTTTGTGCCAGAGGGGGAAATCTGATAGCTTGGGGCCAATATTTGTAGCCTGGGAAGGGGGTAATACCCATGGCCCCTTCCCAGGCTATGAATATCAACCCGCAGCTGTCTGCGTAGCCTTTACTGAATATTAAAATAGGGGGACCCCCCAAAAAAAGACATGTGGTCCCCCTACATTTTATAGCCAGAAAGGCTACGCAGACAGCTGCAGGCTGATATTCATAGACTAGAGAAGGGCCATGGATATTTGCCCCCCCTCGGCTACAAATACCAGCTCGCAGCCGCCCCAGAAATAGCGCATCTGTAAGATGCACCAATTCCGGCATTTAGCCTTTCTCTTCCCACTCACATGTAGCGGTGGGATATGAGGTAATGAGGGGTTAATGTCACCTTTGTATTGTAAGGTGACATTAAGCCCGGTTAATAATGGAGAGGCGTCAATAAGACGCCTATCCATTATTAAACCTATTGTTGCGAAAGAGTTAATAAAAAAAAGACACAGCCAGAAAAATATATTTTAATATTCTTAATTTCAGCATACTTACAAACTCGCCTAATTCCTGCGATGCCTTCGATTGCCTGCAAAAAATTAAAAATAATAAACCAACCGTATACTCTCTTTCCACCATAATCCAATTAATAACAAATGTCCCACGACGATCTCCCCTATAGCACAGTGACATCGGGTGATGTCACTGCTCTGTAGGGCCTCCCAGTGATGAACTGACAGGAGACAATGGCTCCTGCAGTGCATCATTGAAGAGGTTACCTGAGTTCAGACTCTCACTTTATGGCAAAGCTGCGTCGGAATTTTCCCACACAGCAGTGCTGCAAGTGAGAGTATGAACTATACTCACAGCGGTGGAGGGATGCAGTGTGGAAGGATATGTTGTATGTACTGTCTGTTGTATGTACTGTATGTTGCATGTACTGTATGTACTGTATGTTGTATGTACTGTATGTACAGCATGCACTACATGTACTGTATGTACTATATGTACTGCATGTTGTATGTACTGTATTTTGTATGCACTGTATGTACTGTATGTTGTATGTACTGTGTATTGTATGCACTGTATGTTGTATGTACTGTATGTTGTATGTACTGTATGTTGTATGTAATGTATGTACTGTATGTTGTATGTAGAATGTACTGTATGTTGTATGTACTGTATGTTGTATGCACTGTATGTTGTATGTACTGTATGTTGTATGAACTGTATGTGCTGTATGTTGTATGTACTGTATGTTGTATGTACTGTATGCTGTATGCACTGTGTTGTATGTACTGTATGTTGTATGTACTGTATGTACTGTATGTTGTATGTACTGTATAGTGCCAATTAAGAAAAGTTACAACTTTTATTAAATTAGACTAAACAACATTTATACATCAATCATACAAAATTAATCCAAATTCAATCCATATCACAATTCAGGTCACTACTCATCCTTCATGGGGAGGTATACCAACGTTAACCCGACCTACAGCCTATGTATGCAGTGCCTCGTACATTCCTATTCCAAGATCCCATAGAGTATCCTATCTCAGGTATCAGCTGTGCCCTAATGAGATCATAGTCAAGTATACTACAGGATTGCACTTACATTCGGAGTTGTCTTTTATATGTGGTTTTCCCCAAGCGCCCCAACGCGCATTTTGTCCCTTCGTCAGGTTGGTTTGCCTCATGATGACGGTCTGCGCTGCATGAAAAAGTAAAGCAAAGATGAGGGACTTCAGCTAGAGACGTCACTCGTGAGTCAGTGTGTTACCTGTACAATGACACTATACACTCTATTGCCTGTTCACTGTACACTATATACAGAGCTCCTGTATATAATGTCACTGGTGATTACTAGGGTTGAGCGACTTTTCATTTTTTGAGATCGAGTCGGGTTTCACGAAACCCGACTTTCTCAAAAGTCGGTTCGAGTGAAATCGGCCGATCTTATTGAAAAGTCGGGGTCGGTGATCGGCCAAAACACGAAACCCAATGCAATTCAATGGGGAAGCATACTTTTTTAATATTTGCTTCAGCGCGATAATGTTGAAAAGCCGGTAATTCAATTGCCTGGTTTTCATTTCTCCTCCCTAAACCCGACAGGATATGAGACATGGTTTACATACAGTAAACCATGTCATATCCCCCTTTTTTTTGCATATTCCACACTACTAATGTTAGTAGTGTGTATGTGCAAAAATGAGCAATAAAATATTAAAACAACCTGTGTGTTTATTTCATTAAAATATTTTTTAATCATGTGTGTGTGTGTTTTAACCCTTTCACACAATTGGATTAATAATGGATAGGTGTCAGAATTGACGCCTCTCCATTATTAATCTGGCTTAATGTCACCTTACAATAGCAAGGTGGCATTGACCCTTCATTACCCCATATCCCACCGCTACACGGGAGTGGGAAGAGAGTGGCCAAGTGCCAGAATAGGCGCATCTTCCAGATGTGCCTTTTCTGGGGTGGCTGGGGGCAGATGTTTTTAGCCACGGGGGGGCCAATAACCATGGACCCTCTCCTGGCTATTAATATCTGCCCTCAGTCACTAACTTTACCACTCTGGTGGAGAAAATTGCGCGGGAGCCCACGCCAATTTTTTCCGTGATTTAACCCTTAAATTTAATAGCTACAGTGCCGAAATTTTGCACATACACACTACTAACATTAGTAGTGTGGAATATGCAAAAAAAAGGGGGATATGACATGGTTTACTGTATGCAAACCATGTCTCATATCATGTCGGGTTTAGGCAGGAGAAATGAAAAGCCGGCAATTGAATTACCGGCTTTTCAACATTATCGCGCTGAAGTAAATATATATATATATGTGTCTCTATGACATATATATATATATACAATATATATATATATATATATATATACCGTATATATATATATATACATATAAAAAACTAAACCCGACTTTGGATTACAGATCGTGTACCGCCGACCCGATCTCAGAGTGGGATCGGGTCGGTTTTCACGAAACCCGACTTTGCTAAAAGTCGGCGACTTTTGAAAAGTGCCGATCTGTTTCGCTCAACCCTAGTGATTACTGTATTACCTATACACTAAAATATACAGAGCTCCTGTGTATAATGTCACTGGTAATCACTGCATTACCTGTACACTGACACTATATTTACAGACCTCCTATGTATAATATCACTGGTGATCTCCATATTACCTGTACACTGACACTATATACAGAGCTCCTGTGTATGTCACTGATGATCAGTGTATTACCTGTACACTATACACTATATACAGAGCTCCTGTGTATAATATCACTGATGATCTTTGTATTACCTGTACACTATACACTATATACAGAGCTCCTGTGTATAATGATATTAGTGTTGTGTTTTTTTTAAATTAATGATCAGTATTGTAGTATGTGGTCACTAAGTGGTGGTAGTATGTGATCTGGTTATGATGTGGCTGTATTTCTCACTGTATGTGGTATTATTTGGTCACTATGTGATGGTAATATGTGATCTGGTAATAGTATGGAGGTATTTGTTCCTTCTATGTGGTATTATTCAGCCATTATGTGGTTATAATATATGGTCTGGTTATGGTGTGACGTTTTTGTCCCTTGTATGTGGTATTGATGGTCGTGCTAAAAAATATATGTCACTTATTCCCTTAAAGAAAAATAAAGAAAACTAAGCCTAAAAAGAGTATTGGATATTGTAGGAACTCTTTAATAGGTAAGAGTAGAGTAGGGCCTGGCCAAAAGAGTCTACCTTGGCATGGTAGTGGCTTAAAAATTGTTTTGGCCAAAACAAAAGCTGCTAATTATGTATGTGATCTGGTGTTTGCTGGGAACTGTTAATATCAGATTGGTGAGGACGTGGTGTAGAAGATGAGTTTTTCCAAGAGCGAGCGGTGGGACTGAGGAAGGCTCGAGATGTGGAGGCAGAACTGGGGTGAAGCCTGTGCAGAGTCTCAAGGGGGCCCGATAATTTTGCCAGTATGGTGCCCCGCAATTCCTAGTGGCAGCCCTGACTGTAATCATGTGTGTTCTGCAGGACTGGTATCTACCAATATATGGTTCCTGTAAGGTGGGAATATTTTTATTTATTTAGTAACAGTTTAGTGTGTTTCGGTCATTATCTAGGAAGTGTATGGTGGTGTCATTGGACTTTATATAGAGTGTTTTGTTATGTAGAAGTAATGGTCATATTATTTTATGCATTCAAGGTGTGGTGGTGATGGTAGTGGGCATTGTGCAGCCGAATTGTTTTGACCTTTTATAGTAGTAACTAGATGGTGGCCCGATTCTAACGCATTGGGTATTCTAGAATATGTATGCGTAGTATATTGCGCAGCCCATGCAGTACATTGCGCAGCCCACGCAGTACATTGCGCAGCCCACGCAGTACATTGCGCAGCCCATGTTGTATATTGCGCAGCCCACGTTGTATATTGCGCAGCCCATGCAGTACATTGCGCAGCCCACGTTGTAGATTGCACAGCCCATGTAGTATATCGCACAGCCCACGTAGTATATTGCGCAGGCCACATTGTATATAGCACAGCCACATAGTATATTGCCCAGCCATGTAGTATATAGCACAGCCCATGTAGTATATTGCCCAGCCGCGTAGTATATAGCACAGCCCATGTAGTATATTGCCCAGCCACGTATACAACACAGCCCATGTAGTATATTGCCCAGCCACGTAGTATATAGCACAGCCCATGTAGTATATTGGCCAGCCACGTATATAGCACAGCCCATGTAGTATATTGCCCAGCCACGTAGTATATAGCACAGGCCACGTTGTGTATTGCGCAGGCCACGTATATAGCACAGCCCATTTAGTATATTGCCCAGCCACGTAGTATATTGCCCAGCCACGTATATAGCACAGCCCATGTAGTATATAGCACAGCCCATGTAGTATATTGCCCAGCCACATAGTATATAGCACAGGCCACGTTGTGTATTGCGCGGGCCACGTATATAGCACAGCCCATTTAGTATATTGCCAAGCCACGTAGTATATTGCCCAGCCACGTATATAGCACAGCCCATGTAGTATATAGCACAGCCCATGTAGTATATTGCCCAGCCCACGCAGTATATAGCAATGTGGGCATCATATCCCTGTTAATAAAAGAAATAAAAAAAAAATAGTGATATACTCACCTTCCGGAGCACCCGGATCCAAGCGATGCTCCTCGCCCGCTCCGGTCCCAAGAGTGCATTGCGGTCTTGCGAGATGATGACGTAGTGGTCGTGCGAGACCGCTACGTCATCATCTCGCGAGATCGCAGCATGGAGCGTCGGGAGGAGCGGGTAAGGCCTGTTGTCGATCCGGGGGACGACGGACTGTGAGTATCTAACGATTTTTTTTTAATTATTATTTTTAACATTAGATCGTTTTACTATTCATGCTGCATAGGCAGCATGAATAGTAAAAAGGTGGTCACACAGGGTTAATAGCAGTGGTAACGGAGTGCATTACCCACGGCATAACGCGGTCCGTTACTGCCGGCATTAACCCTGTGTGAGCGGTGAGCGGAAGGGTGTATGCGGGCGCTGGGCAGTGAGTGCGGGGAGTAAGGAGCATCGCTGATTGGTCGCGGCAGCCATGACAGGCAGCTGCCGAGACCAATCAGTGAACGAATAACCGCGACAGAAAGAAGGACAGACAGACGTACAGACAGACGGAAGTACCCCTTAGACAATTATATAGTAGATATTGATAATATTGGTCTTTGCATTGTGTGTTTTTGGTTACAGTGGCATACTCTAACTTTATATACATGCTATTTAAAATGGCTATAGGGTGGTCGTATGGGGAGACATGCACTTTGGGGCTGGGCCCTTGATCTTTAAGGACCCAAGCAATGCCCCTGCCATACTGTGTGTTTATATGTCCATGTTTCTGTAGTTGTATGTATGTTTGTAACTAAGCTCAGTTAAAGTACCATATCTAAGCAGCAACCTTGATTCTGGTACTGTATCAATGTAGTAATCTAGATCCTGGTATGATATGTATGCCATAATCTCGGTTCTGCTCCAGTTTCTATGTAGCAGGCTTGGTTCCATGTAGTAGACTTATTAAGCTCGGTTCTGCTCCCTTACCCCTGGACGAAGCTTTCCATAGCGAAATGCGCGTGGGGTGTGGTGGGTCCCTGGCTGCTTGCTTCCATTAGGTAAATATACCCCATGGTTACATATTGTTTTTCACAGTGATATGTTCCAGTACTGCGGGCGGACGTGCTCCGCCACCCTGTCTACCTTGTTATTTTATATATTAGTGGTTGTTTCCACATTATTACTATTATATTTGTGCACTTTATACATGGTGCTTGATCACTACCGTCTGCAGTTTGGACTAACTGATTAGTGAAATATATATATATATATATATATATATATATATATATATATATATATATAACTATCCAATGTGGTTTGAGTTTGTTTGTTGATACATTCTGTTTGTGATACTAATTAATACTACCCTGGGTTGTATCAGATGTTAATCTAACCACCTTTTCAGCCATACCTGACGATCCTTTCCTGTACTTTATCCTTTTCCCCTATTTATATTTGTATTATTTTATGTGTTTTTATTGATGCTGTTATTGGTATAAATAAAGTTTACATGTTTTATTCAGTTTTCTAAGCGTTAACTTTAGTGACGATATGTATGCCGTAAGCTTGGTTCTGTTTCCGAATCTTGTAGTAGACAATAGTAAGCTCTGTTCTGCTCCCTTATCTCTGCTTTAAGCTCGGTTCTACTCCCATATCTCTGTAGTAAGCTCAGTTCTGCTCCCATATCTCTGTAGTAAGCTCAGTTCTACTCCCTTATCTCTGCAGTAAGCTCGGTTCTGTTCCCATATTTCTGTAGTAAGCTCGGTTCTGCTCCCATAGCTCTGTAGTAAGCTCTGCTCTGCTCCCATATCTCTGTAGTAAGCTCAGTTCTGCTCCCATAGCACTATAGTAAGCTCCATTCTGCTCCCATATCTCTGTAGTAAGCTCCGTTCTGTTCCCATATCTCTGTAGTAAGCTCAGTTCTGCTCCTATATCTCTGGGGTAAGCTCGGTTCTGCTCCCATATCTCTGTAGTAAGCTCCAGTCAGTTTCTTCATTTGCGTAGCAATCTTGGTTCCGGTATCATGTCTATGCAGTCAGCTTGCTTCTGTTACAGTATCTATGTAAGCAGCAAGCTTGGTTCTGCTTCCATATATATGCATCTAGCTCCGTTCTGTTCCCATATCTCTGTAGTAAGCTCAGTTCTGCTCCTATATCTCTTTGGTAAGCTCGGTTCTGCTCCCATATCTCTGTAGTAAGCTCCAGCCAGTTTCCTTGTCTACATAGCAATCTTGGTTTTGGTCTCCTGTCTATGTAGTCAGCTTGCTTCTGTTACAGTATCTATGTAGGCAGCAAGCTTTGTACTGCTTCCATATATGCAGCTAGCTCTGTTCTGTTCCCTTATCTATGTACCAGCCTGTTATCTCTGCTGCTTTAATGCAGTGGCCAGAGATAAGCAGGGCAAAAGCACCGCAACTGGAGGGCCACTGCTTTGTGATTGCTCCAGAGGCTCAAAAGTGCCAGCCAGCCCCTGGGCATGTCAGACGTCATGATTATTGGGGGACCGAGATGCTGAGACCACAATTGATGAAAGAACAGAAGCACTTGTCTGGACACTGCTTTGAGCTCCTTTTAAATCAGGAAAGCAGTACTTTAGTGAATGGAGGTGGCCTCAGAATCCAGATTCTATATGATGGGTCAGGCATGAAAATAATCTTATTATACTATACATCCTACCTAACACACAGTACTGTACAAAAGTTTTTTGGCCGGTGTGGAAAAAATGCTGCAATGTAAGAATGCTTTAAAGGGAATCTGTCACCCCATTTTAGGCCTATAAGCTAAGGGTACTGTCACACAGTGGCACTTTGATCGCTACGACGGTACGATCCGTGACGTTCCAGCGATATCCATACGATATCGCAGTGTCTGACACGCTACTGCGATCAGGGACCCCGCTGAGAATCGTACGTTGTAGCAGATCGTTTGGAACTTTATTTCGTCGCTGGATCTCCCGCTGTCATCGCTGGATCGTTGTGTGTGACAGAGATCCAGCGATGCGTTCGCTTGTAACCAGGGTAAACATCGGGTTACTAAGCGCAGGGCCGCGCTTAGTAACCCGATGTTTACCATGGTTACCAGCGTAAAAGTAAAAAAAAAAAAACCATACATACTCACGTTCCGGTGTCCTTCAGGTCCCTTGCCGTCTGCTTCCCGCTCTGACTGCCGGCCGGAAAGTAAGAGCAGATCACAGCGGTGGTCTGCTTTCACTTTACGGTGGCACTCAGTCAGAGCGGGAAGCAGACTGCAAGGGACCTGAAGGACACCGGAATGTGAGTATGTACGTTTTTTTTTTTTTACTTTTACGCTGGTAACCAGGGTAAACATCGGGTTACTAAGCGCGGCCCTGCGCTTAGTAACCCGATGTTTACCCTGGTTACCCGGGACCTCGGCATCGTTGGTCGCTGGAGAGCGGTCTGTGTGACAGCTCTCCAGCGACCACACAACAACTTTCCAACGATGATGGCCAGGTCGTATCGCTGGTCGTGATCGTTGGAAAGTTGCAGAGTGTGACAGTACCCTAAGGCCACCGCCATCAGGGGCTTATCTACAGTATTCTATAATGCTGTAGATAAGCCCCTGATGTAACCTGAAAGATAAGAAAAACAAGTTAGATTATACTCACCCAGGGACGGTCCCGGTTCGGTCTTTTCAAAGTAGTAGGTATGGCAAGCTTCTTGACGGGATTAGTCAATACTAATAAGTGGCTTAATGACTCTAGAGAGGTTTTTTCAGTACACAACCCCGCTGTCAATGTCACTGAAACACCGTCTCTCAAATCTCTATTCTCAGAATTGTTAGTGGCCTACAAAAATAATATCAAATCCTGGTGGGAGGTGCAATCGCTGGAACACTATATCAAACAAAACATAGTACCTAGAGGACTGAGGATACAGATCATACCAGCTTATAGATCTAGATCTGAGACATTAATTGAGAAATGGGAAAAAGAATCTATCCAGTCCTCATTGCGGTTCATGAACATATTGTTGGAAGAGGAAAAAATCACGCTAGAGAGCACAACCAAAACGCTACAAGGCCTTGAAACATAAGTCAGACCCTGACTTTAGCAACAGAGAAGCGACTCTTAAAACCTCAGTGGATAAATACCAACTAAATCTTAAAGATCGAAAACATAGACATTTTGTAAGAGATTTGGCAGATTTCAAGGAGAAAAAAGCATTTGCGTTCTCCAAGGAAGCTAACCCCCCAGGAGACATCTCCTCCTCTGATATTGAGGTATCTGACACAGAATCTAGACCCTTAGGTGCACGACCGAAAAACAACTATAGAGGGGGGGGGAACTCCGGGAGAGGTTACAATAGAAGATGGCAAGATAATGGCTACAGGGGAAGACGAAATCATCAAAAAAATGTAGGTGGGGGACCACATGGTATGGACGCGGTACCCACATTACAAGCGTCCTCCTCCTCATCCTCATCCTCTTTTTTAGAGAACAGGGAGCTTATGCCATATCCTCTGAGAACAAGGGCACAAACGAGTCAAAAAAAGTAAGCTTTACTAGCGATAAGGAACATATTATTAACCTCTCCTCTTATGTTCTATCCTCAGCCGAAAACTCAGTATTAGCCTCAGGAATGTCGTTTGTACCTACCACGAGATTCGACTGTTTTTCCTGGGCTAAGGATATTGATCTTTTCTTGAGGAAACTTAAATGGAGAAAGTTCTTCATTAACAATGATGCGGCTAAGTGTGCACAGTTGGGCATTTCCCCCGATTCTCTGTCGGATTTGAATCTTTTGGTAGAGCTATATGAGGAAGGTGCTAGGGGTATGGGAGAAGGCCCTTTTTTGGAGCTCAAAAATAAGAGCACTCGGATGCCTCCATCAGGCGATTATAGTAATATTGATATCTTCTCCAAGTTGGTTATGGAGGAGATGAAAAAGATCAATCCAAGGAAAGGCTGTATTGATTCAAATTTCACGTCTATTGAAATGGAGGCCCTTAACTCCCTGGCAAAGAACACTAATATCGTTATAAAACAATCCGACAAGGGAGGAAATGTTGTGATCCTTGACACTGATCAATATGTGACATTATGTCTATCTATTCTATCTGACTCTGTAGCCTATGAGGTTCTTAAGAGTGACCCTACTGTGGCTTATTCCGAGAAGCTGTTGAGCATCCTGACGGTAGCTTTAGATCACCGCTTGATATCGAATAATGAATTTGAATTTATGTTTCCAAAATCTCCCATGATTGCTACTTTTTACTCACTTCCAAAGATCCATAAGGGAGTTACCCCCCTTAGGGGCCGTCCTATAGTGTCTGGTATCGATGCACTTTGTCAAAATGTCAGTGTCTATCTTGATTACATCTTACGTCCATTTGTCACGGCCTTGCCATCATACTTGAGGGACACGACTGATTTATTGAACAAGATAGAGGACATACGGATTGATTCAGACACTATTATCGCATCAATCGATGTTGAATCATTGTACAGTAGCATTCCCCACAATAAAGGAATTCAAGCAGTAGAATACTTTTTAAGAACTAGGGGCACTCACCTTCATGCACATAACAATTTGGTGATTGAACTACTGCGGTTTATTCTTGAGCATAATTATTTTTTATTCAATGGGAAATTCTACCACCAGCTCAGGGGCACAGCTATGGGGAGCCCCTGTGCCCCCACTTATGCTAATCTGCTCCTGGGCTGGTGGGAGGATACCGTCGTGTTCCAGGACGAGGATGTCACATGGTGCCCCAGAGTTCTATTCTGGGGGCGCTACATTGAAGACATCCTCGTCCTGTGGTCTGGAGATGCCCCCTCATTTAAAAATTTTGTGTCACATCTTAATGGCAATGATCTAGGCCTCAGATTCACTTGCGAGGTGGGGGGAGACAAAATTCCCTTTTTGGATGTATTCTTAGCAAGATGTCCGGATGGACACTTGGGTACATCAATCTTCCGTAAACCCACAGCATCTAACAGCTTACTACGCTGAGAAAGCTATCATCCACTGAGCCTTAGGAAAGGGATCCCTAAGGGACAATTCCTGAGGCTCAGGAGAAATTGCTCGTCCCTAAGGGACTTTGAATCTAAGGTCAATAACCTCAAGAAAAGATTCAGGGATCGAGGCTATCCATCACAGATCATTGATGAGGGATGTAGACAAGCGACGGGTTGTAACCGGTCCGAACTTCTTATACCTAGGGTTCGTGATGTGGGTAATCAAATTACACGATTGATCCGAACATATGACGACCAAAATCATAAGGTCATGGGGATTTTAAAAAGATTCTGGGGTGTACTCAGAGCGGACCCAGACATTGGCGGCGTGATTTCATCTCGACCTTCAGTTACCTTTCGAAAAGGGAGATCGGTTCATGACCTTGTCACACATAGCCACTTTAGCTTACCAAAACCACAGGGGACCTGGCTCGATTATCGAGAACAGGGAACATTTAGATGTGGCTCATGTAAATTTTGCTAATTTATTAAACCGGGCAAAAGCTTTACTAGTGTGGCCACAGGTAGAACCTTTCATAATAGGTCATTCGCCAATTGTAAGACTATAGGGGTGGTGTATCTGTGCACTTGCACCTGTCCCCTCAACTATGTAGGCAAAACCAAAAGACAATTCAAAGTGAGAATTGGTGAGCACTGTTATGACCCCAATGGCGAGGGTCTCAGAGGAACGTGGAAGTCTGCAGAATACAAAAATCCAGCTCATAGGGCAGTGGTAACTGGGTTGACCATATATCTACTCCTAACGCCAACACTAGAAGCAGCCGGGGATCATTCCTACGTTGATTCTAGATGACACGCGCCAGCCGGAGAATCTAGCCACCCCTAGTAGAGGAAAACAAAGACCTTTCTTGCCTCCAGAGAAGGGGACCCCAAAGCTGGATAGAAGCCCCCCACAAATAATGACGGTGAGGTAAGAGGAAATGACAAACACAGAAATGAACCAGGTTTAGCACAGAGAGGCCCGCTTACTGATAGCAGAATAAAGAAAGGTAACTTATATGGTCAACAAAAACCCTATCAAAATCCACACTGGAAATTCAAGAACCCCCGAACCGTCTAACGGTCCGGGGGAAGAACACCAGCCCCCTAGAGCTTCCAGCAAAGGTCAGGATACAGATTTGGAACAAGCTGGACAAAAATACAAAACCAAAACAAATAGCAAAAAGCAAAAGGCAGACTTAGCTGATATAACTGGAACCAGGATCAGTAGACAAGAGCACAGCAGACTAGCTCTGATAACTACGCTGCCAGGCATTGAACTGAAGGTCCAGGAAGCCTACATAGCAACACCCCTAACCAACGACCCAGGTGCGGATAAAAGGAATGACAGAAAAACCAGAGTCAAAAAACTAGTAACCACTAGAGGGAGCAAAAAGCAAATTCACAACAGTACCCCCCCCCTTAGTGAGGGGTCACCGAACCCTCACCACGACCACCAGGGCGATCAGGATGAGCGGCATGAAAGGCACGAACTAAATCGGCCGCATGAACATCAGAGACGACCACCCAGGAATTATCCTCCTGACCATAGCCCTTCCACTTGACCAGGTACTGAAGCCTCCGCCTGGAGAGGCGAGAATCCAAGATCTTCTCCACCACGTACTCCAACTCGCCCTCAACCAACACCGGAGCAGGAGGCTCAGCAGAAGGAACTACAGGCACAATGTACCGCCGCAACAAGGACCTATGAAATACATTGTGAATAGCAAACGACACAGGAAGATCCAGACGGAAAGATACAGGATTAAGGATTTCCAATATCTTGTAAGGCCCAATAAAACGAGGTTTAAATTTGGGAGAGGAGACCTTCATAGGAACAAAGCGGGAAGAAAGCCATACCAAATCCCCAACGCGTAGTCGGGGACCCACACCGCGGCAGCGGTTGGCAAAGCGCTGAGCCTTCTCCTGTGACAACTTCAATTTGTCCACCACATGATTCCAGATCTGCTGCAACCTATCCACCACAGAATCCACCCCAGGACAGTCAGAAGGCTCCACATGACCCGAAGAAAAGCGAGGATGGAAACCAGAGTTGCAGAAAAAAGGCGAAACCAAGGTGGCGGAACTAGCCCGATTATTAAGGGCAAACTCAGCCAACGGCAAGAATGTCACCCAATCGTCCTGATCAGCAGAGACAAAACACCTCAAATAAGCCTCTAAAGTCTGATTGGTTCGCTCCGTCTGTCCATTAGTCTGAGGATGGAAAGCAGACGAAAACGACAAATCAATGCCCATCCTACTACAAAAGGATCGCCAGAACCTGGAAACGAACTGGGATCCTCTGTCTGACACAATATTCTCAGGGATGCCGTGCAAACGAACCACGTTCTGGAAAAACACAGGAACCAGATCGGAAGAGGAAGGCAGCTTAGGCAAAGGAACCAAATGGACCATCTTGGAGAAGCGATCACATATCACCCAGATAACGGACATGCCCTGAGATAGCGGAAGATCAGAAATGAAATCCATGGAGATATGTGTCCAAGGTCTCTTCGGGACAGGCAAGGGCAAGAGCAAACCGCTGGCACGAGAACAGCAAGGCTTAGCTCGAGCACAAGTCCCACAGGACTGCACAAATGACCGCACATCCCTTGACAAGGAAGGCCACCAAAAGGACCTGGCCACCAGATCTCTGGTGCCAAAAATTCCCGGGTGACCTGCCAACACCGAGGAATGAACCTCGGAAATGACTCTGCTGGTCCACTTATCCGGGACAAACAGTCTGTCAGGTGGACAAGACTCAGGCCTATCAGCCTGAAATCTCTGCAACACACGTCGCAGATCCGGAGAAATAGCTGACAAGATAACTCCATCTTTAAGAATACCAACAGGATCAGCGACTCCAGGAGCATCAGGCACAAAGCTCCTAGAAAGAGCATCGGCCTTCACATTCTTTGAACCTGGTAAATACGAGACAACAAAATCAAAGCGGGAGAAAAACAATGACCAGCGGGCCTGTCTCGGATTAAGGCGTTTAGCAGACTCGAGATACATCAGATTTTTGTGATCAGTCAAGACCACCACACGATGCTTAGCATCCTCGAGCCAATGACGCCACTCCTCAAATGCCCATTTCATGGCCAACAACTCCCGATTGCCCACATCATAATTTCGCTCGGCAGGCGAAAACTTCCTAGAGAAAAAGGCACAAGGTTTCATAACAGAGCAACCAGGGCCTCTCTGCGACAAAACGGCCCCTGCCCCAATCTCCGAAGCATCCACCTCAACCTGAAAGGGAAGTGAGACGTCTGGCTGGCACAAAACAGGCGCCGAAGTAAACCGGCGTTTCAACTCCTGGAAAGCCTCCACGGCAGCAGGAGCCCAGTTAGCTACATCGGAGCCCTTCTTGGTCATATCCGTCAAAGGTTTCACAATGCTAGAAAAATTAGCGATAAAACGACGGTAGAAGTTAGCGAAGCCCAAGAACTTCTGAAGACTCTTAACTGACGAGGGCTGAGTCCAATCAAGAATAGCTCGGACCTTGACTGGGTCCATCTCCACAGCAGAAGGGGAAAAAATGAACCCCAGAAAGGGAACCTTCTGTACACCAAAGAGACACTTTGAGCCCTTGACAAACAAAGAATTTTCACGCAAAATTTTAAAGACCAACCTGACCTGCTCCACATGCGAATCCCAATTATCAGAAAAAACCAAAATATCATCCAGATAAACAATCAAAAATTTATCCAGATACTTCCGGAAAATGTCATGCATAAAGGACTGAAAAACTGAAGGCGCATTGGAGAGCCCAAAAGGCATCACCAAGTACTCAAAATGACCTTCGGGCGTATTGAATGCGGTTTTCCATTCATCACCTTGCTTAATGCGCACAAGGTTGTACGCACCACGAAGGTCTATCTTGGTGAACCACTTGGCACCCTTAATCCGGGCAAACAAGTCAGACAACAGCGGTAAAGGATACTGAAATTTGACAGTGATCTTATTTAAAAGCCGATAATCAATACAAGGTCTCAAAGATCCGTCCTTTTTTGCCACAAAAAAGAATCCCGCACCAAGAGGGGAAGAAGACGGACGAATATGTCCTTTCTCCAGAGACTCCTTGATATATGAACGCATAGCGGTATGTTCAGGTACCGACAGATTAAACAGTCTTCCCTTAGGAAATTTACTGCCTGGGATCAAATCTATAGCACAGTCACAGTCCCTATGAGGAGGCAGTGCACTGGACTCAGACTCACTGAAGACATCCTGATAATCAGACAAATACTCCGGAACTTCCGAAGGCGTAGAAGAAGCAATAGACACAGGCAGGGAATCCCCATGAATACCACGACAGCCCCAACTTGAGACTGACATAGCCTTCCAGTCCAGGACTGGATTATGGGTCTGTAACCATGGCAGCCCTAAAACAACCAAATCATGCATTTTATGTAAAACCAGGAAACGTATCACCTCGCGGTGTTCAGGAGTCATGCACATGGTAACCTGTGTCCAATACTGCGGTTTATTTGCTGCCAATGGTGTAGCATCAATACCCCTAAGAGGAATAGGATTTTCTAATGGTTCAAGAGTAAAACCACAGCGCTTAGCAAATGAGAGATCCATGAGACTCAGGGCAGCACCTGAATCTACAAACGCCATGACAGGATAAGATGACAGTGAGCAAATCAAAGTTACAGACAGAATAAATTTAGGTTGCAAATTACCAACGGTGACAGGACTAACAACCTTAGCTATACGTTTAGAGCATGCTGAGATAACATGTGTAGAATCACCACAGTAGTAGCACAAGCCATTCCGGCGTCTATGAATTTTCCGCTCATTTCTAGTCAGGATTCTATCACATTGCATTAAATCAGGTGTCTGTTCAGACAACACCATGAGGGAATTTGCGGTTTTTCTATCACATTGCACCGAATTAGGTGTCTGTTCAGACAACACCATGAGGGAATTTGCGGTTTTGCGCTCCCGCAACCTCCGGTCAATTTGAATAGCCAGTGCCATAGTATCATTCAGACCTGTGGGAATGGGAAAACCCACCATAACATTCTTAATGGCTTCAGAAAGGCCATTTCTAAAATTAGCGGCCAGTGCACACTCGTTCCAATGTGTCAGCACGGACCATTTCCGAAATTTTTGGCAATACACTTCAGCCTCGTCCTGCCCCTGAGACATAGCCAGCAAGGCCTTTTCTGCCTGAATCTCAAGATTGGGTTCCTCATAAAGTAAACCGAGCGCCAGAAAAAACGCATCAAGATCAGCCAATGCCGGATCTCCTGGCGCCAGCGAAAAAGCCCAATCCTGAGGGTCGCCCCGTAAGAACGAAATCACAATTTTTACTTGCTGAGCAGAATCTCCAGATGAACAGGGTCTCAGGGACAAAAACAATTTACAATTATTCACGAAATTCCTAAACTTAAACCTGTCTCCGGAAAACAGTTCAGGAATCGGTATTTTAGGTTCTGACCTAGGATTTCTGATAACATAGTCTTGTATGCCCTGCACACGAGTAGCCAGCTGGTCCACACTTGTAATCAAGGTCTGGACATTCATGTCTGCAGCAAGCATAGCCACTCTGAGGTAAAGGGGAAGAAGAAAAAAAAAACTCAGAATCTTCATTCTTATAATCCCTCTTCTGCAATGCATTAAACATTTAATATTTGGCCTGGCAAACTGTTATGACCCCAATGGCGAGGGTCTCAGAGGAACGTGGAAGTCTGCAGAATACAAAAATCCAGCTCATAGGGCAGTGGTAACTGGGTTGACCATATATCTACTCCTAACGCCAACACTAGAAGCAGCCGGGGATCATTCCTACGTTGATTCTAGATGACACGCGCCAGCCGGAGAATCTAGCCACCCCTAGTAGAGGAAAACAAAGACCTTTCTTGCCTCCAGAGAAGGGGACCCCAAAGCTGGATAGAAGCCCCCCACAAATAATGACGGTGAGGTAAGAGGAAATGACAAACACAGAAATGAACCAGGTTTAGCACAGAGAGGCCCGCTTACTGATAGCAGAATAAAGAAAGGTAACTTATATGGTCAACAAAAACCCTATCAAAATCCACACTGGAAATTCAAGAACCCCCGAACCGTCTAACGGTCCGGGGGAAGAACACCAGCCCCCTAGAGCTTCCAGCAAAGGTCAGGATACAGATTTGGAACAAGCTGGACAAAAATACAAAACCAAAACAAATAGCAAAAAGCAAAAGGCAGACTTAGCTGATATAACTGGAACCAGGATCAGTAGACAAGAGCACAGCAGACTAGCTCTGATAACTACGCTGCCAGGCATTGAACTGAAGGTCCAGGGAGCCTACATAGCAACACCCCTAACCAACGACCCAGGTGCGGATAAAAGGAATGACAGAAAAACCAGAGTCAAAAAACTAGTAACCACTAGAGGGAGCAAAAAGCAAATTCACAACAGAGCACATAGGGGATATTATTCATCGGCGTGATACCCCCGTGGCATGTCATGTCAATGAGGTTCATGCCGGTGATCTTAGCTCCATTTCATTTGGGGCAATTGAGACTGTCCCTCAGTCTGAGAGACGGGGAAACTGGGACAAAAAGATCATACAGAGGGAGACTAGATGGATCTATTTGTTGGAATCCGTCAGTCCTAGGGGTTTGAATGAACAGCTCAATTTCGGATGTTTTATCTGAATCTGGTATTCCCGCATAGAAATATGTCTTGCTTATGTCATATTGGTCCTTACAGACCGTGACTTGATTTATTTGTGTATCACTCAATATGGGGTGACTGTTCTATCATATGATTGGGACTATATAGGTTCGATTCTGCTAACGTGGTTCAGAGTTTATGGATTTCTTTATTGAGTTAATTTGTAGGGTAGCGACCCTATTTAGTGGGTCAGTGCTTACTTTGAGCTTTAAGCTTCATATGTCTACGCTATCTGCACTATAGGTGCTACATCTTTTTTTATTTGTGGCCATATCCCAAGCTATTTATCTGGGTGCCAGGATAGCCTCTTTATATAATATGCGGCATATTGCTGCAATAAGACATCTATATTCGATCGGCATATTATTGCAGTATCTGTTCATCTGTGCACTAACGCTACCTCAATACG
The DNA here is from genome assembly GCF_051348905.1 of Ranitomeya variabilis. NCBI lineage: Eukaryota > Metazoa > Chordata > Amphibia > Anura > Dendrobatidae > Ranitomeya > Ranitomeya variabilis. The sequence goes on from NC_135235.1 coordinate 507,874,835, forward strand.
TACTAGAGTGCGCTACCATCCACTTCTGCGCATTGTGTTTCTATGCATCTGGAAACAGGAGCATGCGCACTGCTCTCGCTATGTAGTGTATGACACTGCGGGCGCGCACCGGAAGTACTGCCTGTGCTTCCGGGTTGGACACTTTTATGGCTGATACACGCGTCCACATTCATATATCCATGACTCCAGAACCACGCGCAGCGATAGCATTTTCCGCTGCCTGTGCCAATCAAGGGCACCCCCCTGATGAGCCCCTCTGAATTTTCTTATGGGGCGAAATGCGTCGGGACGAGACACCTGTCTCCGCAAAGATAAGTGGATCATCACTATACACATGTGCTGTTATGCTGGCAGTCTATTGGGATGAGACACTGTCCCTATAAAGATAAGTGGATTATGATCACACAAATGTGCTGATACGCTGGCAGTCTATTATCCTTTCTTGGCTATTATATGCTATGAGATTGGGGATTTTTATGTATTTTCTTTGTGTGCCTATAATGGCTCAAACACCATGCATATTCTGATGGAGACATTGCTGGCACTTTATTATCATTGTATATGTTAGAATGATTGTGAGGAGGTGATGACTCTATCAAGTAAACCGTTTAAGTCACCTATTTTTAGGGCATTGTCTCGATTATACTGGTTCAATCACTAGTGAGTGATAACAACTCTCCTATTCAGAGCAGGCATGCTATCAAAGAGTCTGCATTTGCTGTAAATCACTAAAGGATATATGACTGCTTGAATATTAAGGCAGCTCTATTTTTGCAATGAAAACCTATACCTTTTTAGTGGTTTTGCCAATTTTATTGATATATGGTTTTGTCTAGCAATGAGACTGATTCTATGAATATATCTTGGAAGCGTTTTTTTTTTTTTTTCTCTCTTGCTTCCTATAAAGGGGATAATTTTGCACATTGCCTTATAGACACCCACTCCCCTATTGGTTCCTTTGAGGAGGAATGTACTGTGGGATATTATTCAATATACTATTTTGATCTTATTCTTCAGCATTAATATAGCGCATAATTTTCACTTTGAATCTACCCAATATGATTCTATTAGGTGTTAGGTTTACACCGTTTGCCAGCATTAGTATTAGCACTGTTTAGTGTATATTATCACTTTTTTTCTTCTTTTTTTTGGTGTGATTGTAGTTGGTGGCTTTTGGTAGGGATACCTGCTAGGGTCTTAAGGGTCAGTCCACGTTGAGCGGGGGCGCCATATCGCTTCCCAGGGTGCCAACCTCCGCAGCCAGGAAGGGAACACTCTAGGGAGAGGCACCTCTTTCTTCCCTAGTCTTTTTCCTATTTATTTATTACATTTTTTGTATCATGTAAAGACCCATAATTGCAGGTTCGCTACTATTGGAATATTAGTTGTACTTATATGTCTCTAGTTTTTAACATTTTGTATTAAAGCTATATTTTTTAGGTCTCTTTTTGATTTATGGTGGTTTCAGTTACTGCTTCCATATATGCAGCTAGCTCTGTTCTGTTCCCTTATCTATGTACCAGCCTGTTATCTCTGCTGCTTTAATGCAGTGGCCAGAGATAAGCAGGGCAAAAGCACTGCAACTGGAGGGCCACTGCTTTGTGATTGCTCCAGAGGCTCAAAAGTGCCAGCCAGCCCCTGGGCATGTCAGACGTCATGATTATTGGGGGACCAAGATGCTGAGACCACAATTGATGAAAGAACAGAAGCACTTGTCTGGACACTGCTTTGAGCTCCTTTTAAATCAGGAAAGCAGTACTTTAGTGAATGGAGGTGGCCTCAGAATCCAGATTCTATATGATGGGTCCGGCATGAAAATAATCTTATTATACTATACATCCTACCTAACACACAGTACTGTACAAAAGTTTTTTGGCCGGTGTGGAAAAAATGCTGCAATGTAAGAATGCTTTAAAGGGAATCTGTCACTCCATTTTAGGCCTATAAGCTAAGGCCACTGCCATCAGGGGCTTATCTACAGTATTCTATAATGCTGTAGATAAGCCCCTGATGTAACCTGAAAGATAAGAAAAACAAGTTAGATTATACTCACCCAGGGACGGTCCCGGTTCGGTCCAGTCCGATTGGCGTCGCAGTCCGGGTCAGCGCCTCTCATCTTCATACGATGACGTCCTCTTTTTGCTTCCTGACATGGCTCTTGCGCAGGCGTACTATGGCTGCCCTGTTGAGGGCAGAGCAAAGTACTGCAGTGCGCAGGCGCCTGGCCTCTCTGACCTTGCCCGGAGCCTGCGCACTGCAGTACTTTGCTCTGCCCTCAACAGAACAGACAAAGTACGCATGCCCAGGAGCCGCGACAGGAAGCAAAGAAGAGGACATCATTGTATGAAGATGGGAGGCGCTGGACCTGTACCGCAACGCCCATTGGACTGAACCGCACTGGGACCGCCCCTGAGTGAGTATAATCTAACTTGTTTTTCTTATCTTTCAGGTTACATTGGGGGCTTATCTACAGCGTTATAGAAGGCTGTAGATAAGCCCCTGATGGCAGTGGCCTTAGCTTATAGACCTAAAATGGGGTGACAGATTCCCTTTAAAAAATACAAGCGTTCATGGTTTATTTTTAATCAGTTTTAACAAAATGAATGAGCAAAAAAGAGCAAAGAGTCCTGGAATTGATGATATTGCCTCATCCAGTCTGTTATGATCTGGTGGCCTAGGAGCAGCATGGACGAGCTCTGGAGTAGGTGGCCTCTATACTGACCGCAGACCCTGAACTTAACACCGCAACTATAAGTAGCCGTGGGATGTTCCTGTCACTCCCTCGACACCTCGTCACAGCCGGAGGACTTATTACCCCTAAAGGAAGAAACAGGAAAACTATCTTGCCTCAGAGAAAATCCCCATAGGAAAGACAGCCCCCCACAAATATTGACTGTGAGAGGAGAGGGAAATTACAAACGCAGACTGAAAACAGAATTTAGCAAAGGAGGCCACACTACCTAGAAAGAAAAGACAGGACAGAGTACTGTGCGGTCAGTATTAAAATACTACAAAATCCACCACAGAGAATACAAAAATCTCCACACCTAACTAAAGGCATGGAGGGTAACTCTGCGACTCCAGAGCTTCCAGCTTGGCTGAATAAATCCTTACACAGACAAAGCTGGACAAGAAAAAACATAGCAATTCACTGAAATATAAAGTCCACCACATGTGGACTGCAAAAACAAAGCCAGGACTTATCTTTGATGATTTGGACAATCCAGCAGGAGAAACCAAGCAGAGATGTGAATCCTCCAGAAAAACAATGGACAACTGGCACTCACTAAAGGGTGAAGCCAGGCTAAATAGCCCCGTCCAAAGTGGAAGCACCTGATGACTGCTGTGAAGGACAAACAGCAGCACTACCACTTATAACCACCGGAGGGAGCCCAAGAGCAGAACCCACAACAGAATTCACAACAGTACCCCCCCCTTGAGGAGGGGTCACCGAACCCTCACCAGAGCCCCCAGACCGATCCGGACGAGCCAAATGGAAGGCACAAACCAAATTGTCAGCATGAACATTGGAGGCAACAACCCAAGAATTATCCTCCTGGCCATAACCCTTCCACTTGACAAGATACTGAAGCCTCCATCTTGAAAAACGAGAATCCAAGATCTTCTCCACAACATACTCCAACTCCCCATCAATCAACACCGGGGCAGGAGGATCACCAGAGGGAACCACGGGCACCACATATTTCCGCAACAAAGATCTATGAAAAACATTATGGATGGAAAAAGAGGCTGGAAGGGCCAAACGAAAAGACACTGGATTGATAATCTCAGAAATCCTATAACGACCAATAAACCGAGGCTTGAACTTCGGGGAAGAAACCTTCATAGGAACATGACGAGAAGACAACCAGACCAAATCCCCAACCCGAAGCCGGGACCCCACACGCCGACGACGGTTGGCAAAACGCTGAGCCTCCTCCTGAGACAACACCAAATTGTCCACAACATGAGCCCAAATCTGCTGCAACCTGTCAACCACAGAGTCTACGCCAGGACAATCAGAAGACTCAACCTGCCCTGAAGAAAAACGAGGATGAAACCCAGAATTACAAAAGAATGGTGAAACCAAGGTAGCCGAACTAGCCCGATTATTAAGGGCAAACTCGGCCAATGGCAAGAAAGCCACCCAATCATCCTGATCGGCAGACACAATGCATCTCAAATAAGTTTCCAAAGTCTGGTTAGTTCGCTCGGTTTGGCCGTTTGTCTGAGGATGAAATGCGGAAGAAAAAGACAAATCAATGCCCAGCTTAGCACAAAAGGACCGCCAAAATCTAGAAACAAACTGGGAACCTCTATCGGACACAATATTCTCCGGAATGCCATGCAAACGAACCACATGCTGAAAAAACAACGGAACCAACTCAGAAGAGGAAGGCAATTTAGGCAAAGGTACCAAATGAACCATCTTAGAAAACCGGTCACAGACCACCCAGATAACAGACATCCTCTGGGAAACAGGAAAATCCGAAATAAAATCCATAGAAATATGCATCCAAGGCCTCTCAGGGACCGGCATAGGCAAAAGTAACCCACTGGCGCAGAAGCAGCAAGGTTTGGCCCGCGCACAAGTCCCACAGGACTGCACAAAAGAACGCACATCCCGTGACAAAGAAGGCCACCAAAAGGACCTACTAACCAAATCTCTGGTACCAAAAATCCCAGGATGGCCAGCCAACACAGAACAGTGAACCTCAGAAATCACTTTACTAGTCCATCTGTCAGGAACAAACAGTTTCCCCGCTGGACAGCGATCAGGTTTATCAGCCTGAAACTCCTGAAGAACCCGTCGCAAATCAGGGGAGATGGCAGAAAGAATCACCCCCTCCTTCAGAATACCAACCGGCTCAAGAATCCCAGGGGAAACAGGCAAAAAACTCCTAGAGAGGGCATCAGCCTTAACATTCTTAGAACCCGGAAGATACGAGACAACAAAATCAAAACGGGAGAAAAACAGGGACCATCGGGCCTGTCTAGGATTCAGCCGTTTGGCAGACTCGAGGTAAATCAGATTCTTATAATCGGTCAAGACCACAATACGGTGCTTGGCCCCCTCCAGCCAATGTCGCCACTCCTCAAATGCCCACTTCATAGCCAACAACTCACGATTGCTGACATCATAATTGCGTTCCGCAGGCGAAAACTTTCGAGAAAAGAAGGCACACGGTTTCATCAAGGAACCATCAGAATTCCTCTGAGACAAAACGGCCCCTGCCCCAATCTCAGAAGCGTCAACCTCAACCTGAAAAGGAAGAGAAACATCCGGCTGACGCAACACAGGGGCAGAAGTAAATCAGCGCTTAAGCTCCTGAAAGGCAGAAACAGCCTCAGAGGACCAATTAGCTACATCAGCGCCCTTCCTCGTCAAATCGGTCAGGGGTTTAACCACACTGGAGAAGTTGGTAATGAAACGGCGATAAAAATTAGCAAAGCCCAAAAATTTCTGAAGGCTCTTCACGGATGTGGGCTGGATCCAATCATGAATGGCCTGAACCTTAACCGGATCCATTTCTATAGATGATGGAGAAAAAATGAAGCCCAAAAAAGAAACCTTCTGTACTCCAAAGAGGCACTTAGACCCCTTCACAAACAAGGCATTATCACGAAGGACCTGAAATACCATCCTGACTTGTTTCAGATGAGACTCCCAATCATCTGAAAAAATCAAAATATCATCCAAATATAGAATCATGAATTTATCAAGATAATTCCGAAAAATATCATGCATGAAGGACTGAAACACAGATGGGGCATTAGAGAGTCCGAATGTCATCACAAGATATTCAAAATGGCCCTCGGGCGTATTAAACGCAGTTTTCCATTCGTCACCCTGCTTAATTCGAACAAGATTATATGCCCCTCGAAGGTCAATCTTAGTAAACCAACTAGCCCCCTTAATCCTGGCAAACAAATCAGAAAGCAAAGGCAAAGGGTATTGAAATTTGACCGTGATCTTATTCAAGAGGCGATAATCAATACAGGGTCTCAAGGAGCCATCCTTCTTGGCAACAAAAAAAAAACCTGCTCCCAATGGAGAAGAAGATGGCCGAATATGCCCCTTCTCCAAAGACTCCTTTACATAGCTCCGCATGGCGGCATGTTCAGGCACAGACAGGTTGAAAAGTCGGCCCTTAGGAAACTTAGAGCCTGGAATCAAGTCAATAGCACAATCACAGTCCCTATGCGGTGGAAGGGAACTGGACTTGGGCTCATCGAAAACATCCGGGAAATCTGACAGAAACTCAGGAATTTCAGAAGAGGGGGAGGAGGAAATTGACATCAGAGGAACGTCATCATGAACCCCCTGACAACCCCAACTAGTCACAGACATAGATTTCCAATCCAACACCGGATTATGTATCTGTAACCATGGAAACCCCAGCACAATAGCATCATGCAAATTATGCAACACCAGGAAACGACAATCTTCCTGATGGGCTGGCGCCATGCACATGGTTAACTGTGTCCAAAACTGAGGTTTATTTTTAGCCAATGGTGTAGCATCAATACCCCTCAAAGGGATAGGACTCCGCAAAGGCTGTAAGGGAAAACCACAACGTCTGGCAAATTCTAAGTCCATCAAATTTAAAGCGGCGCCTGAATCCACAAATGCCATGACAGAGAATGACGATAATGAGCAGATCAGGGTCACAGATAACAGAAATTTAGGTTGTACAGTACTGATGGTAACGGAATTAGCGATTCTCTTGGCACGCTTAGGGCAATCAGAAATAACATGAGCAGAATCGCCGCAGTAAAAGCACAACCTATTCTGATGTCTGAATCCTTGGCGTTCAGCTCTAGACACAATCCTATCACACTGCATTGGCTCAGGACTCCGCTCGGAAGACAATGCCATAGTGTGCACAACTGTGCGCTCACGCAAGCGCCGATCAATTTGAATGGCCAGAGACATAGAATCACTCAGACCTGCAGGCGTGGGGAAGCCCACCATAACATCTTTAACAGATTCAGAAAGACCCTTTCTGAAAATTGCCGCCAAAGCATCCTCATTCCACTTAGTAAGCACAGACCATTTTCTAAATTTCTGGCAATATGATTCTGCCGCTTCTTGACCCTGACACAGGGCCAACAAGGTTTTCTCAGCATGATCCACAGAATTAGGTTCATCATACAATAACCCAAGTGCCTGAAAAAAGGTGTCTACATTAAGCAAGGCCGGATTCCCAGATTCCAGGGAAAATGCCCAATCCTGCGGGTCGCCACGCAACAGAGAAATGACAATTTTTACCTGCTGGATGGGATCACCAGAGGAACGGGGCTTCAGAGCAAAAAACAGTTTACAGTTATTTTTAAAGCTCAAAAATTTGGACCTGTCCCCAAAAAACAGATCAGGGGTAGGAATTCTAGGCTCTAAAACAGGAGTCTGCACGATATAATCAGAAATACCCTGTACTCTAGCAGCAAGTTGATCCACCCGAGAAGCAAGTCCCTGAACATCCATGTCAGCGCCTAACTCCTGAGCCACCCAGAGGTGAAGAGGGAAAAAAAAAAACACAACAGAGTACAGAAAAAAAAATGGCTCAGCACTTTCTTTCCCTTCTTTTGAGATGCGGTTAACTCATTGTTGGCCAGTTGTACTGTTATGATCTGGTGGCCTAGGAGCAGCATGGACGAGCTCTGGAGTAGGTGGCCTCTATACTGACCGCAGACCCTGAACTTAACACCGCAACTATAAGTAGCCGTGGGATGTTCCTGTCACTCCCTCCACACCTCGTCACAGCCGGAGGACTAATTACCCCTAAAGGAAGAAGCAGGAAAACTATCTTGCCTCAGAGAAAATCCCCAAAGGAAAGACAGCCCCCCACAAATATTGACTGTGAGAGGAGAGGGAAATTACAAACGCTGACTGAAAACAGAATTTAGCAAAGGAGGCCACGCTACCTAGAAAGAAAAGACAGGACAGAGTACTGTGTGGTCATACTACAAAATCCACCACAGAGAATACAAAAATCTCCACACCTAACTAAAGGCATGGAGGGTAACTCTGCGACTCCAGAGCTTCCAGCTTGGCTGAATAAATCCTTACACAGACAAAGCTGGACAAGAAAAAACATAGCAATTCACTGAACTATAAAGTCCACCGCATGTGGACTGCAAAAACAAAGCCAGGACTTATCTTTGATGATTTGGACAATCCAGCAGGAGAAACCAAGCAGAGATGTGAATCCTCCAGAAAAACAATGGACAACTGGCACTCACTAAAGGGTGAAGCCAGACTAAATAGCCCCGTCCAAAGTGGAAGCACCTGATGACTGCTGTGAAGGACAAACAGCAGCACTACCACTTATAACCACCGGAGGGAGCCCAAGAGCAGAAACCACAACAGAATTCACAACAGTACCCCCCCCCCTTGAGGAGGGGTCACTGAACCCTCACCAGAGCCCCCAGGCCGATCCGGACAAGCCAAATGGAAGGCACGAACCAAATCGTCAGCATGAACATTGGAGGCAACAACCCAAGAATTATCCTCCTGGCCATAACCCTTCCACTTGACAAGATACTGAAGCCTCCATCTTGAAAAACGAGAATCCAAGATCTTCTCCACAACATACTCCAACTCCCCATCAATCAACACCTGATGACTGCTGTGAAGGACAAACAGCAGCACTACCACTTATAACCACCGGAGGGAGCCCAAGAGCAGAACCCACAACAGAATTCACAACACCAGTCTATCTGGCAGGGCTGACATAATCACCCACTGCTCCCAGGCAATTGCCAGGGCCCTGGACAGACTGGGGGTCCACTTGCTGTTGGTCATACCAGCATGCTATGAGTATGGAGAACTATGTGCTGCCTAAAATTCTGTATGGAGGACTACATGGAGCCCATGATACTGTATGGATTACTATGTGGTGCCCATAATACTTTATGAAGGACTATATTGCCTGTTCTAAAATGAAAAGTCTGCAGTCAGTCTGTGTGACTGCAGACCTTTGAATCCCCCTAACGCACGCACTATGCGCTGTGAGGATTTGCCGGTTTCTGAGCTATTGTAGAAATTACATTAGACATCACTCATGTAATGTAAGAAGTAAGTTAAATCTTTGGCATTGTACTATACCTATATTTCTCTGCCGTTTCTGTGCATCATGAATCGTGGTATTATAAGAATCTAGCAGGAACGCGGGATGCAGTGACGGGACACAGGCAGAGCAAGGGTTAACAGGTTTATTTGCAAGGAAAATACTCCATGCAGGAAGGTAAAGAGTTAAACAATATTAAAGGATACAGTATTAAAGGCACAGTACAATGCAACGGTTCAAATATTAGCAAACATATAAGGAAGTCAATTGGTAGCTCCTGCTGCGAACTCAATGGTGCCGGCAGTGGCTGACACAGTGTCCTCATTACTGGGGTTCAACAAACAACAATACCCCCATCTTCTGGTGACAGTGGTCGATCTCCGGTACCTTCCACTGCCCCTAGTCCATATATCGTAGATGCCTCCAAGGTTACGGGTCATGGTACTGTCTAAGCCTGACATGTCTCCTGTACTACTCTCCTGTCTAGGGCCCAAAGTGGCTGACGGTGATATAGGTCATGGTCTGGTATGAGTCCAGTGTGGCTTGGTAGGTGTTTAATGGCCCAGTCAGGGTGTGTAGGACTGTACTGTCCCCAGTCACTCTTATGGGGCATGTGTAGTACTCAAGGAGCGTTCTGTGCCTGGCTTTCTGGCAGTAACTGGATTCACACTACACATCACTTTCTCTCTTTGGTTCCAGCTGTTGGCAGAGGGCGACAACTAGCACTAGTTTGCATGCTGCTAGTGCTCTCAGGGCATGGCACTTCTCTCTGCAACTGCTACAAGCTGTTGGGCACGCTTGGCTCTGCAGGTGACGGGGCCCTGTCTATGCACCTGCTGCAGTGCCGATACTCTCTGAGGGAAGGGGAGGCAGAGCGCACCACTCACTGCTCCATTCGCTTCTCTGCCTCCCCTTTGGGTTTTGCCTTGTGCAGGCGTGTACTCCGGAGGACAGAGAATGAACTTCAATCCAATATTACGGCCAGCATGCAGCCAGCGGGTAAGGAAAGGGTGAATCAAACACCCGAAAACCCCGCCCATATGACCCAAAACCGGTCCCGCCAAATTCAGGTGACAGGTTCCCTTTAATAAAAAAAATGCTAAGTATGTTATGTTTTTAACATTTGCAGTAATATTGTAGTTCATGTATTCATGTATGTGTGCTGATGCATCGTATTGTATATGCTTGTATATTGGCCACACAGCGTAATTGTGCACATGTGCATTATTTTAATTCTAAAGGTGTACAGAGTCTATTTTTATTTTTTTCTATTTTTGAGGACGCTAGCACAAGAGGAGTCAAAAACCTTTGGTCAAAAGTCAGTGTCAGAGTATACTGACAGTGACTGTACCCACTTTCCCTATCGATATACCAGTATGCTTATTTATAATGGAATTTGAGAGAGATAGCTCTTTACTGAATCTTGATGTTTAATCAACCAAAGTAGATTTGTGTAAATTAACTTTTTTATATATACATATTTTTAGAATAAGTGTTTCCAGTGTTGGCATTTTTCTTAACATAATTAGAGCTGAGCTAACTGGACCTTATGATGTGATAAAGTCAACTCTCCAAACAACAGCCAAACCTTGCATTAACATCAATCTTATAACTACAATTTTCAGATCCTATAAAAGATTTTATGAATCATAATAATGCTCTCTGATAAATGATAAAAAAAACCTATATATATTTATTTCCTTCTTAACTACTAGAGGGGCAATATCCACACAATTTATGTTACCCTTGGGTCTCACAGATCAGTTGTTCCTATCGGTATCTCATCTACTAAGATTCTTGTGCATATAATCTATCATGGTAAATCTGACTTGCAATATATCAGCTGTACATGTCTGCAAGTTGCATATGGGATACATTACTTTCCTTTTGTTGTTGCTTCAGTAGTAGATGTTCCTACATACTATACTATGTCACGATGTTACTATTATTTTCAGATTACTTCATCATATGACTATTGCCTCCATATCATATTGTCAATATAATTCATACTACATGGAAGGGGAAAAATGTGGTCAAAACCATTGACGGCATTTTCCAAAAATTTAAAACAGGCTCTGTAGATACTTATGTGAATTTGCTTTCAGCTTCTTATTTGTTTCCAGGCTTAGTTTTTGGTTATTTCCGGCTATTTTGTTTGGGATAACGATAATTGGAGGTCCAAGTAGCATAGTACAAATTCCCATAAGCAGTTATATAGAATGGTGCAGAATTCTTGTGCTAGTCAGACATCCCAGATCTCTATAATCCAAACAGACCCTTTGTACCTTGTGTGCTCTGTGTGCAAAAGGGAAAATCTACTTTTCCTTCTCTGCTGAAGGATACATATACCTATAAAGAGTTTAACATATAGCATGTCAAAGTATGTCTTTCCTATAATGAGACTTCTCTTATTAGCAATTTCATTTACAGTAGTTTTAGGGGCTTTTAAATGTTTCTCAATTGTTTCTCCAAAATTCCCTATGTGTAACCCTGGAAAATCAAATCTATTTTCTCTGCTTTCCATTATTATTTTCTGGCTATGCAAATAAAATATTAAAATCTAATATATAAAGCTGAATGTGTGTATGTATGTGTGTGTGTATGTATGTCCGGGATTGGCATCTGAACAGTCGCAGCTACAGCCACAAAATTTTGCACAGTCACACGTCTGGACCCCGAGAGCGTCATAGGCTATGTTGTGAGGTGAAATTTTAACCCCGCACTTTCCAATTCACCAAACAATTTTGCCCCTATCTACATAATGGGGAAAAAGTGAAAGGAAAAGTGTTGGAGGCAAATTAACAGCTGCCAGATGTGAACAAGGGGGACTTAAATAATGAGAGCGATGGCGCCAAAGAGTATATACTGTACAGTTGCTAAGTTGGGGCCCCGACATGGGATAATCACCACACCACCACGGGGATATGAACACACACACAAAATGCGCCACACACTACCACGTGCTCGAACACATATACCACCCTCAGCGCACATTTCACCACACATACACCAACCTCGCCACATAAAAGTTGAAACACAAAAGTCGCCGCGAAAAAAACTCGCCACACGCAAAACTCTCCACATGCAAAACTCGCCACACGTGCAAAACTCACCTCATGGAAAACTCGCCACACGCAAAACTTGCACACGCGGAAAAATTGCCACATGCACAAAAGTTGCAACACATGCAAAAGTTGCCTCACACAAAACTTGCACATACTCAAAAGGCACCACACATAAAACTCGCCACGCGCAAAGCTCGCCATGCGCAAAACTTGCTGCACACAACTTGCTACACTAACCTGTCACATGCAACTCGACACACAAAAAGTTGCTACACGCATGTCGCCACACAACTCATCTCACAAAAGTCGCTACATGCATGTCGCCACACGCAACTCAACACATACAACTTGACACACAAAACTCACCCTAAAACACACACAAGTCTGGTATTATCCTTCAAAAATAAAAATCTGATTAATAAGCTGAAAAACTACAAGAGCAACAAATGTACCATATAGGAATCCGGCAGCTGTCAGTCACATGACCAGTCTATTATGTGTATGTGTGAGCTAATATATACTGCCAAGGGGTGGGCTTACTGTTGGCTGGGGATTTATCAGGCTGCTAATTTAGCTTACAAATACTGAGGTAAAAATACTGACCAAATAACATGTGAACGAGGTCTAATACAGGAGGAGATGACATACAGATATATACTATATACAGGAGGAGATGACACACAGGTATATACTATTTACAGGGGAGATGACACACAGGTATATACTATATGCAGGAGGAGATGACACACAGATATATACTATATACAGGAGAGATGACACACAGGTATATACTATATAGAGGAGGAGATGACATACAGGTACATACTACATACAGCAGGAGATGACATACAGGTATATACTATATACAGAAGGAGATGACACACAGGTATATACTATATACAGGAGCAGATTACCTACAGTTATATAGTATATACAGGAGGAGATGACATACAGGTATATGCTATGTATAGGAGGAGATGACATACAGGTATATACTATATACAGGAGGAGATGACACACAGATATATACTATATATAGGTGAGATGACATACAGGTATATACAGGAGGAGATTACATACAGGTATATACTATATATAGGAGGAGATGACATACAGGTATATACTATATACAGGGGAGATGACACACAGCAGGTATATACTATATACAGGGGAGATGACATACAGGTATATACTATATACAGGAGATGACATACAGGTGTATACTATATATAAGGGAGATGACAAACATGTATATACTGAGGTGAAAATGAGAGGTGTGAGGTGAAAATGAAAAGGTGTGAGTGCAAAATGAGAGGAGTGAGGGAAAATAGTGGAGTGATCCGAAAATGACAGATGTGAGGTCGAAATGACAAGTGTTAGGGGGGAATGAGAGGAGTGAGGGGGAAAAAAAGAGGAGTGAGGGAGAAAATGAGAGATGTGAGGGGGAAAATGAAAGATGTGATGGGGAAAATGAGAGGCGTGATGGGAAAATAAGAGAAGTGAGGTGCTATAACTAACCACAGATATTTACTATGCCCAGGCAACGCCGGGCTCTTCAGCTAGCTTAGATTTACAATCTCCATGCTTTTCTCATGGTCAACTTTATGTGGCCTGTTCAAGAGTTGGAACAGCCAAAAATCTGTTTGTCTTTGCACCTGAAGGAAAAACTAAGAATGTCGTTTATCAAAAGGCTCTCGAATAAGTAGTAGAAGATTACTTCACATTACTTGGCCAATTTAGTTAAATCTGTGTGGAATATCTCTGGTGTTGAAATATATGTTGTAAAATGCTTCTATTAGCTTAGTTTTTGCCTTTTAATAATTACATTTCTATCTATTTGTTTTGTGGTTTTTTTGTGCAGAATACATTTTTGTTAACACATTCTATTTTGCTAACAGCAGTTATTACCCCAGGCGAAGCCGGGTAGTACAGCTAGTTTCACATAAAAAAAGAAAAACACAATATATCAAAGCAATGGCAGTATTGTGCTCATCGGTTGCAGTTATAGTGAACCTGTCACTTGCCATAAATATGTTTTTTTTTATTTGCTGTAAATGCCAATCTTTTCCTGAATCTGGCTTTATTACTCTTTGCTGCATGTGTCTCTAAATTCCTGAGATATGTCATCATCTTCAATGTATATAAATCCAGGATTTTTAATCCAATTCCTCTGCTTCTTTTTCATTAGGTCTATGACATCATATGATTACAAACAGTATAGCTGAATCCTTAAAAGCTCTATGTAGAAGCAGGAAGAGTCTTTATTTCCACTTGAGTCATCATTAGAACTTAATAATTATCTCCTTATTTTTATATAGCGCCAACTTATTCCACAGAGCATTACACTTTTGCACACATTATCATTGCTGTCCCCCGATAGGGCTCACAATCTAAATTCCCTATCAGTATGTTCAATTCTATATCAATGCAAAGTCCCTGGCAGGGGAGGAGTGGAGCAGCTGGGTTGAAGAGGGGGTGAAGCTGGGCTTACCAGGGACTTTTCAGCAAGGTAGAATTGTAGTTCTAATGATGACTAATGCAGGGAAAAAGAGACTTCCTGTTTCTCCATAGAGCTGAGAAGGATTCAGCTAGTCTATTTTTAATCATGTGATATCATAGACTTAATGGAAAAGAGAATAATTAGCTGGGTAAAAAGGCAAAATGAGCAATTGTGAGTGCACAGTGCTATATATGATGATTGCAATATATTAAGAGGATAAAAACTTTAATGGGAGTGCTTCTTTAACTGTATCTACAAGAGATACCATGATTCACTCATGTGGGTATGGCCTGTCACTGTGGATGAGTCGTACACTTCACAGCCCAGCATTAGCAAGAAAGACCAGGGCATTTGGAGCAATGGACAGAGGCTGCCAATCGCCAGCATTTTTGGAATATTTTTGTCATATCAGTACAGTGAAAGCAAAAAATAGTTTTCAAAAAAATATATAGTGGAGATAATGGAGAGAAAATACTAGAAATAGGGTCTTATCCAACACAATTGATTTGTATTAAAACAAGAATATACTATCCTGATACAATAGGGAATTCACTTTGAAAACAGTAGTCAGCTGCTGACGATCTATAGGTCGTCAGACCAGTTAGAGATATAGTTTAGAGGATTTGTGGAGTTTTTCTGAGTTGCTGAAGATTTGAAGACATCTGATACCAAGAGATAATATAATGATATTATATTTTGGTATTGCATTTATTCAAATATTCAAATCTTCAACAGCACAGAAAATTCCACAAATCCTCCAACCTATTTCCAAAAAATATAAAATAACTCCTAAAACTCCTGAAATAGTAGTGTACTTGAAACAGAACTTCTCAATTGAATGTCATTACTTTTTCACAATCTTTAATAGACAACCATGTTTCTATATGATGACCTAATTTGCCTCCTTTACCTGGAGAAACTAGCAGGTATTTTTATGGATGTTCTAGATATTATGTGTCCTACCTCAACTCCACATTGAGTAGCTAAAGAAAATTGTCCTCGTGTCAGATTGCATTGACTAAGCTATACCCAGGGCCGGACTGGCCATCTGGCAATTCTGGCAAATGCCAGAAGGGCCTGTCTGGTCATGGGCTGCCTTGTCTGCTACGTTGTTAACATAATCGGTGTTCTCAAGACAACCATACTGTTAAGACTTGTGATGGAGCACAAAGTCGCTGACTCCGTCACTTACCCCAGCAAGCCACGGGTATCATTAGAAATATTGGTCTTGTAGAAAATCTTCCTTTCCTCCATCCAGGGTAATATTAGTAATATATCCCATCTGGTTCATGGTGACAGGGACAACATGGGCCTGTGTGATCTCAAATGCCAGGACTGAATTTCAGCCCCAGTCCGTACCTGGCTATACCATATACAATACAGAAGTATCTCTAGCCTCAATGTGGACACCTTCTTCATCAGTCACTACTTTTCTATATATAATATTTTGAGGACACAGAAAAATATTGTTGTAAGCTGTGAGTATTAAGTGATGCCCATAAATGCTACTGAAACCTAGTAGTACCCTGCCATATATTCTGTAGTGATGTAGATAAATGACCCTGTCCTGTAAAACAACGTCTGGAGATGTGAGATGACTTTTGAAGTCATTTTTCTATGGGCTATAAATTTGCTTTATGTTCCTCAGCACAATGTTAGATTCAAGTTCAATCACAAAAATACACCTACCATGTAAATACTGAGCCAAAGGCAGGATTCTGTGGAGCAGAGGGGGCTGTGAAATGAACAGATCAAGTTTCCCCCAAACCAATAAACATTTTAAGTGCAGGAACATTAGAACGGAAGCACAATGTAAATCATAATTTTTCCACACGTCATGTCTTCCCCTTGTACAAAATTACCACAATTTTTTTTCAACCTTACACCGCAAATTTATTTCATACACTGATATAGAATGACATAGTATTGTGCGGGGTTCTGGCTTTTCACTGCGAAAACATTGTCTAAAAATTTCCTTCTCCAGAAAACATCAACCTCAGAACCCAGCAGATAAAGCTTCATTGTCTGCCCGGCAAAATCCTGGCATCCATTATGTACAACAAACCTTCGGAGAGGTAGCGAAAGCGCAGGAAGGGCAGGTAATTTAATGTCGTGTTGTGTGATTGTAGCTTGTCCAGAGTGATTGGGCCTGCTGGAAAAGGTAGTGTTATCTGTCCCCGAAGGATCACAAATTTCACTGTTTAAAAGGAAAAAATAAGCGAGCTGCTCTTGGCTATGTACATCTTACACAGACACGCAGGCCTTGAGATTTCATTCTTTTTTTTTTCCTTTTAGTCTCCAAGAAATAGGCCTCTGGAGAGGATGTGTGCAAGACAGCGCAGTATTTTTTTCATCTTTCCTTGTTCCAGAGGGAAACCCACACAGTTTTACCATTGTAGGCTGCCTGGGATACTGTCAGTGAGAAAAAAAAAATGAGCAGGTGGTTAAAAGAGAGAATAAAGATTCAAAAACATTAGCAAGGATATGTCATAGGTTTAAAGTGTTTGAAGGGAAATTGAGCTGTTGCTTTTAATTTTTCACCAAGCTGTCTCCCTGATGAAATACAGTCATCCCCACTTAAGTAATGCGTTTCGAAGAAGGAAGTATAGTATTTTTATTGGACACCCTTATTACGAGGGTTATTGAAATGCACGCTCTTGCAACCAGGTATCCGTTCTAAAGTCCTTTCACCAGCCAGTAATCTAGATAGAGGGAATTTTCAATGAGGGAGACAGAATGTTCAGCAGTGCTGAGACTGGAGTGTGTAAAGCCTAAACTTCTAAATGGTCTCGGATTGAATTCGGCCTCTACGGATACCCATAATTTATGAGGTCTAATGCCAGTGTATGCGTCTTTAGGCTTGAAATTAGCAAATACTGTTGCTTGCAGCTAAATTGTTTCATTTATTCTCTGGTACGTTCCAAGGTTTTTTATTTATTCTAGAAAATGCTAACATAGAAAAGGGCTGGAGGAAATGCATCATTAGAACTCAGATTCACAGGTAATCAGTCATGCTAACTACCAGATATGACAGCAGAGACAGTGCGGTAATTACACTAAAGTCTGGAATCCAAATGCTACCTTAAAAACAAGGATTTGGTTAAAATCCTATAAAATCCCCACATTCATGTTAGTAATGTAAGGAGACAATTGTAAATATTATTTAAGAGTTTGCAGAATATTTAGTCCCATGGAGCCTGAAGAAATGTTGCTTGCGTCTCAATTCAATTTTGCTGCTGGCTGCTTGCTGGGCCTTTTGTATTTGTCTGGCCAAGGGAACAGTAAGAGTATAATAGATGTCTTTATACTTCATATATACGGTATATATAAGTGAAAATGTTTTCAATGGTCACATATGTTTTTTATTGTTTTTAGGTTACTCATTGTGGTGAAGCTCTATACAAGACATGTGAGAATATACCAATAAGAAGTATCTAAGGTGACTATGTGGTTTATGAAGAAAAGGCTCCAAGGTTCAGATTAGCTTTCTGCTGACTCGTCAAACTTAATAGAATCCTGGACTAGGCTCCCCCTCAATCCCAATGTTTAATACCTTGTTCAGGGGTCAAGCACTTTACCAACTTTTCTGAAAATATAGGAGATACTGTGGCACCCCAAGAGTTCAAGTACCACAGTGGCATTGCCTTCCTCCCGGGGAGGGTGATGCCATGCCTGGAAACGAGGAGGATTCTTTGACAGGTAACCTGTACATGCAACATATTCTAACTCCAGGCCAGAAGAGGGAGCTCTAGACCCGGTTTCAGGGGAGCTTCCCTAGATATATATTCTGGCTTGGAGGAGGAGTTAGTTCAGTCTGGAGTTTGTGTGAGACAGAGAAGGAGGAAGGAGCACAGGAGAAGGAAGGAGCTGGAGGAGGGCTGCGACTGGCTCCATCCATGCTGAAGCGCCGGAACCAGACACCGGGAGTCCGAGGCTTTGTGGGACTGTATGCCCCACAGCAGAAGCCAGAGGGCAGGAGATTGAAAGTAAATTGCCCACATCTACTCCCTGAGGTGCAGCAACATACAGAGCCCGAGTCATCATGAATAGAGACCCCTATAAAACAGCTTGCGTTGTCTACCATTCAGGAACTGTCCCAGGACAGAGACTGAGAGAGGACATTGAAAGAAGCCATAGACAGCAAGGGAATATTATACAGCGCATAGTGGAAGGTTCCCAATCTGACCTGGCAAAGGGAATTCAACTTGTTTCCAGGCTGCCTGGACTCCACCGTCACCTGTTGCTGGTACCCTGGACTGTGGCTGTAAACCACCAGTAAAACAGGTAAAGAGACTGCAACCGTGTGTCCTCTGATTATTTCTGGCACCACACTATCTTTGCTAAATACATCGGGAGCCCTGGGAACCCAGCTTCACCTGTGGGAAGCCATACCATCCTTGCTGCAGTGCCATCAATCCCCAGAGGATCCCTTTAAGCAGCGTCGGTCACCCCTGACCGAATACACAGGTGGCGTCACGAACATTCTTTTTTCTAATAACCCCTTTAAAGACATTCCCTTTAATTTGGATGCCCAGGGCCACGGACCGGGTCGCTGCCACCATGACCACCCCTTTAATGACGACCAGTACCAAGAGTACCCCTAGGCCCTGGCGGGCGCTCCAATACAATAGTGAGGTCTAGCATGAGATCGTACTTTAAGTTATTTTCCTTTATGTCCACCCATGATAAACTGCATAGCCAATTGCAGAATTCATTAGCCTCATTCATGCTGTAATGCACCTATCTTGGCTCAGCAGGGCTCCATATCCTTCCCCTATGGCTGCTGCCCTCTGCTGTACTCCTCCTCAGGTTTTACAAGTGGCCCAGTATGCCTCCATGACATCATCTCTATAGGCCTTTTTAACCCCTTATTGACAGAGCCAATTTTTACAATTCTGACCACTGTCACTTTAAGAGGTTATAACTCTGGAACGCTTTATCGGATCCCGCTGATTCTGAGATTGTTTTTTCGTGACATATTGTACTTCAAGTTAGTGGTAACATTTCTTCAATATTACTTGCGATTATTTATGAAAAAAACCATTCAGATTGATCGGCGCCTGCGCGAGCGCAAAGTGGTGCGCCATATGGCAGCATCCTCTGAACAGAGTCCTGAGACTATGCAATGTGATAGGATTCTGACCAGAGCGGAACAGAGGGGATACAGACGTCAGAATGGGCTGTGTTTTTACTGTGGTGATTCAGCTCATACTATCTCTGATTGCCCTAAGTGTATTAAGATGGTCGCTAGATCTGTTACCATTAGTACTGTACAGCCTAAGTTTCTCCTGTCTGTGACCCTGTTCTGCTCATTGTCTTCTTTCTCTGTCATGGCATTTGTGGATTCAGGTGCTGCCCTGAACTTAATGGACTTAGAATTTGCCAGGCGCTGTGGTTTTTCCTTGCAGCCTTTGCAGAGCCCTATTCCTCTGAGGGGTATTGATGCTACACCGTTGGCCAAGAATAAACCTCAGTATTGGACTCAGCTGACTATGTGCATGGCTCCAGCACATCAGGAAGATTGTCATTTTCTGGTGTTGCATAATTTACATGATGTTGTTGTACTGGGTTTTCCATGGTTACAAGTACACAATCCAGTGTTGGATTGGAAATCGATGTCTGTGACTAGTTGGGGTTGTCAAGGGGTACATAGTGATGTTCCTTTAATGTCAATTTCCTCTTCCCCCTCTTCTGATGTTCCTGAATTTTTGTCAGATTTCCAGGATGTATTCGATGAGCCCAAGTCCAGTTCCCTTCCTCCACATAGGGACTGTGATTGTGCTATTGACTTGATTCCAGACTCTAAGTTCCCTAAGGGCCGACTTTTCAACCTGTCTGTGCCAGAACATACCGCTATGCGGAGCTATGTTAAGGAGTCCTTGGAGAAGGGGCATATTCGGCCGTCTTCGTCACCATTGGGAGCGGGATTCTTTTTTGTTGCCAAGAAGGATGGCTCCTTGAGACCCTGTATTGATTATCGCCTTCTTAATAAGATCACGGTCAAATTCCAATACCCTTTACCTTTGCTCTCTGATTTGTTTGCTCGGATTAAGGGGGCTAGTTGGTTTACCAAGATTGACCTTCGAGGGGCATATAATCTTGTTCGTATTAAACAGGGTGACGAATGGAAAACTGCATTTAATACGCCTGAAGGCCATTTTGAATACCTGGTGATGCCTTTCGGGCTTTCTAATGCTCCTTCTGTATTTCAGTCCTTCATGCATGACATTTTTCGCAATTATCTTGATAAATTCTTGATTGTGTATTTGGATGATATTTTGATTTTTTTCAATGATTGGGAGTCTCATGTGAAGCAGGTCAGGATGGTGTTCCAGATCCTTCGTGATAATGCTCTATTTGTGAAGGGGTCTAAGTGCCTATTTGGAGTTCAGAAGGTCTCTTTTTGGGGGTTTATTTTTTCTCCTTCGTCTATAGAAATGGATCCTGTTAAGGTCCAAGCCATTCATGACTGGATTCAACCCACATCTGTGAAGAGCCTTCAGAAATGTTTGGGATTTGCTAATTTTTATTGCCGTTTCATTGCCAACTTCTCTAGTGTGGTTAAGCCCCTGACCGATTTGATGAAGAAAGGCGCTGATGTAACAAATTGGTCCTCTGAGGCTGTTGAGGCCTTTCAGGAGCTTAAGCGCCGATTTACTTCTGCCCCTGTCTTGCGTCAGCCGGATGTGTCTCTTCCTTTTCAGGTTGAGGTTGACGCTTCTGAGATTGGGGCAGGGGCCGTTTTGTCACAGAGGAATTCTGATGGTTCCTTGATGAAACCATGTGCCTTCTTTTCCCAAAAGTTTTCGCCTGCGGAACGCAATTATGATGTCGGCAATCGGGAGTTGTTGGCTATGAAGTGGGCATTTGAAGAGTGGCGACATTGGCTTGAGGGAGCCAAGCACCGCGTTGTGGTCTTGACCGATCATAAGAATTTGATTTACCTCGAGTCGGCCAAGCGGCTGAACCCTAGACAGGCTCGATGGTCCCTGTTTTTCTCCCGTTTCGATTTTGTGGTTTCATATCTTCCGGGATCTAAGAATGTTAAAGCGGATGCCCTCTCTAGGAGTTTTTTGCCTGATTCTCCTGGAGTTCTTGAGCCGGTTGGCATTCTTAGGGAAGGGGTGGTTCTTTCTGCCATCTCCCCTGATTTACGGCGGGTGCTTCAGGAATTTCAGGCTGATAAACCTGACCGCTGTCCTGTGGGGAAGCTGTTTGTTCCTGATAGATGGACAAGTAAGGTAATTTCTGAGGTCCATTGTTCGGTGTTGGCCGGTCATCCTGGGATTTTTGGTACCAGAGATTTGGTGGCTAGGTCCTTTTGGTGGCCTTCCTTGTCGCGGGATGTGCGTTCTTTTGTGCAGTCCTGTGGGACTTGTGCCCGGGCTAAGCCTTGCTGTTCCCGCGCTAGTGGGTTGCTTTTGCCTTTGCCTGTCCCTGAGAGGCCCTGGACGCATATTTCCATGGATTTTATTTCAGATCTTCCTGTGTCCCAGAGGATGTCTGTTATCTGGGTGGTTTGTGACCGGTTCTCTAAAATGGTCCATTTGGTACCTTTGCCTAAATTGCCTTCCTCCTCTGATTTGGTTCCATTGTTTTTTCAGCATGTGGTTCATTTGCATCGGTCAACTATACAACGCACTTTGCACAAAGAGAAGCTGTATGGGAGAGTGATGCGAAAGAAGCCGTTTCTGCAAGCACTCCACAAACAGAGTCGGCTGAGGTATGCAAAAGCACATTTGGAGAAGCCAATTTCTTTTTGGAAGAAGGTCCTGTGGACTGATGAAACCAAGATTGAGTTGTTTGGTCATACAAAAAGGCGTTATGCATGGCGGCAAAAAAACAGTGCGTTGTATAGTTGACCGATGCACAGTGACACCATCTGCAGCAAGTTGATGCTGCAGCTCTCTGGAGGTGGTCTGAGGATTGTCCTTGACTGATCTCACCATTCTTCTTCTCTGCCTTTCTGATGTTTTTCTTGGCCTGCCACTTCTGGCCTTAACAAGAACTGTACCTGTGTTCTTCCATTTCCTTACTATGTTCCTCACAGTGGAAATTGACAGGTTAAATCTCTGAGACAGCTTTTTGTATCCTTCCCCTGAACAGCTATGTTGAGTAATCTTTGTTCTCAGATCATTTGACAGTTATTTTGAGGAGCCCATGATGCCACTCTTCAGAGGAGATTCAAAAAGGAGAACAACTTGCAAGTGGCCACTTTAAGTAGTTTTTCTCATGATTGCATACACCTGGCTATGAAGTTCAAAGCTCAATGAGGATGCAAAACCAAAAAAGGTGCTTTAGTAAGTCAGTAAAAAGTAGGTAGGAATATTTTAAACAAGAAAATGATAAGGGTGCCCATACTTATGCACCTGTCAAATTTTGGTTGAATGCAGATTGCACATTTTCTGTTAGTACAATAAACCTCATTGCAAGGCAGAAACATTACTGTGTCCAACAGTTATTTATATGAAACTGAAATAGCTGTTGCAAAAAAACAATTTTTATAAAACATTAAGCTTAAGATTAATAGGGGTGCCCAAACTTTTTCATATGACTGTATATTTGATTTTTTTTTATATTGTTTTATTTTGAATGGGGCGAAAGGGGGGTGATTTGAGCTTTTATATATTTTTTATTTTCAGTAGACCCTGGCTGACATGACATTGCAGCTTGCTCTGATTGCAGCCGTTAAGCACTGGATGTATAACACTGGAGCCTACTCCATTGCTCTATGTGCTATACCTGTAAGAAGTTGGAAATTGAAACCTGGGCAAAGTAGGCCCCAGGTGCCATGGGCTCTGGCACTTGCCTGGCTTTGCTTTGTGTTGCCTCCAGCCTTGGCTATATTTCTCTGGCGATGAGCCATTACATACTTCCCTAGTGTTGAATAGTCAGTCTCTATCTGATCATGTGTAGCTCTCTTCGCCTTCAAAGTATGTGCTTGAACACCTAGTTTTAATTAGTTTTCATTAAGTTTCCAAACCAAATAATAATAGGATGAGTTTCCCAATGTCTCGTTCCTAAACTTCATTTAACAATCAGTGACAGTAACTGATTATTATCAATTAATCAAGATTAAATTCATTTCACAGCAATGTCTCAAATGTGGCCACAATTACAGCTGGTAATGGTTCATTTTCCTAATAGGAACCATTATGCAAGGTGTTTCCTATGTATAGAAATGTCTCAGTAACGTAATGTCTCCTCCACTTATACTGCCCAAACAGTATAAATTGTTTTGACGTTCACCCAAATCCTATATTTCATGTGAGCTGGAAAATGCTGACTTTATTTTTGTTATTCTGACTTACTTTCCTCATTTGCAGATCTCTTTAATCTGTGCAGAATGTAAAACTGATAGAACCACCACAATTTTTCAACATCTGTAGAAGCAAATTAGAAATGATTCATTTGACAGACTTTCGACACACTGTTTTACAATGTATATATTTGCTATCAAAATGATTTCTAATAAACAGTAAGGCTTTGTGCCCATATTGCAGAATGTTTGCAGAATTTTCCTGAGCAAAACCGGACTCCTTTTGCAGGAAATCCCCTCGCGTTTTTTTCGCGTTTTTCAAATTTTTTCATAATCCCCGAAATTCCGCAAAATGAAAGACCATGCTGCGTTTTTTTCACGATGCCTTTTTTTTTTTGCGGAAAAAAAGCGGCATGGGTGCAACAATGCGGAATTCCATTAAAAATAATGGGATGCATTTTGTAAGTGTTTTTTAAGGTTTTTCACAGCGAAAAAATGTGGAAAAAACGCGGAAAAAAAAGCAACGTGTGCACATAGCCTTAACCAACCTAAAATGCCTCATCTCTTGGTCTTGACAGAAATAAAATAAGCTGGTTAATTATTGATTATTTTTTATTGTAGATGCAGCACTAACATCCCAATCAGGCCCTCAAAATCGTACATCATATTCTGCACATAGGTGATAAATATTGTTTATGGGAAAATTTCTTTAAAGGGAACATGTCATTTTGGAAAATGGTATCTGCAGATGTTATGGAGCAGGAGAAGCTGATCAGATTAATATACATTTTTGTGCAAAAAGTTTCTGTTTTATTTATTGAAATCCCTGATGTTTGTATCCCAAAGTCCAGTGGGTGGTCTTACTCCATGTATGACTGTACTTGTAGATTTAACTGTCAATCTCTGAGTAGGACAGCCCACTTGACTGGTTTGCACACAAACGCCAGGGATTTTAACCTCTTAAGGTACCTTCACACTAAACGACTTTGCAGCGATAACGACAGCGATCCGTGACGTTGCAGCGTCCTGGATAGCGATATCGTTGTGTTTGACACGCAGCAGCGATCTGGATCCTGCTGTGATATCGCTGGCCGTGGCTGAAAGTTCAGAACTTTATTTGGTCGTCAGATCGGCGTGTATCGTTGTGTTTGACAGCAAAAGCAACGATGCCAGCGATGTTTTACAATGGTAACCAGGGTAAATATCGGGTTACTAAGCGCAGGGCCGCTGTTGTGAATTTGGTTTTTGGGCTCCCCCGGTGGTCACTGGTGGTACTGGACTTGTGTGCTTCACTTTCTCTGTTCACCTGTTTCCATCAGGATATGGGTGTATCCTATTTAGCCTTGCTGCTCAGTTATTCTAGTGCCGGCCATCAATGTAACCAGAGCCTTTCTGTTGCATGTTTCTGCTTCTAGACTACTATCAGCTAAGTTGGACTCTTAGTCCTAAGTTTGTTTTGCATTTTTGTTCCAGTTCACAGTTATGTTATTTTTCTGTGGCTGGAAGCTCTTGTGGGCCGAAATTGCCACTCCGGTGTCATGAGTTGACACATGAGTCTTAAAGTAATTTCGGGATGGTATTTTAATAGGGTTTTCAGCTGACCGTGAAGTTCCCTATTGTATCTTCTTGCTATCTAGTAAGCGGACCTCGCTTTGCTGAACCTACCTTCATACTGCGTATGTTTTTTTCCTCTGAACTCACCGTCAATATATGTGGGGGGCTTCTGTCTCCTTTTTGGGGGAATTTCCCTAGAGGTAAGCCAGGTCTGTCTTTTCCTCTATTAGGGTTAGTTAGTCCTCCGGCTGGCGCTAGGCATCTAGGGATAAAACGTAGGTACGCCACCCGGCCACTGTTAGTTGTGTGGTAGGTTTAGCTCACGGTCAGCTCGAGATTCCATCACCCAAGAGCTAGTCTGTTGTTTAAGTTCTCTGACGTTCCCTTGCCATTGGGAACCATGACAGGCCGCGCTTAGTAACCCGATATTTACCCTGGTTACCATTGTAAAAGTTAAAAAAAAAACAGTACATACTCACCCTCTGATGTCTGTCACGTCCCCCGGCGTCCACGCTGCTGCTCAGAGCTTCCTGCACTGAATGTGTCAGTGCCGGCCGGAAAGCAAAGCACAGCGGTGACGTCACCGCTGTGCTTTAGGGCCGGCGCTTACACAGTGCAGGGAAGCGGACGCCGGGGGACGCGAATGTAAGTATGTAGTGTTTGTTTTTTTACATTTACACTGGTAACCAGGGTAAACATCGGGTTACTAAGCGCGGCCCTGCACTTAGCAACCCGATGTTTACCCTGGTTACCCGGGGACTTCGGCATCGTTGGTCGCTGGAGAGCTGTCTGTGTGACAGCTCTCCAGCGACCACACAGCGACGCTGCAGCGATCGGCATCATTGTCGATATCGCTGCAGCGTCGCTTAGTGTGAAAGTACCTTTAGTGACAGAGCCAATTTGCAGCTTAAAGGGAACCTGTCACCCCCAAAATGGAAGGTGAGCTAAGCCCACCGGCATCAGGGGCTTATCTACAGCATTCTGGAATGCTGTAGATAAGCCTCCGATGTATCCTAAAAGACGAGAAAAAGAGGTTAGATTATACTCACCCAGGGGCGGTCCAGTACGATGGGCGTCGCGATCCGGGGCCTCCCATCTTCTTACGATGATGTCCTCTTCTTGTCTTCACGTTGCGGCTTCGGCGCAGGCGTACTTTGTCTACCCTGTTGAGGGCAGAGAAAAGTACTGCAGTGCGCAGATGCCAGGAAGGGTCAGAGAGGCCCGAGCCACAGCCTGAAGACAAGAAGAGGACGTCATCTGATGAAGATAGGAGGCGCCGGACTGCGACACACATCGGACCGGACTGGGACAGGGACCGCCCCTGGGTGAGTATAATCTAACCTCTTTTTCTCGTCTTTTAGGATACATCGGGGGCTTATCTACAGCATTACAGAATGCTGTAGATAAGCCCCTGATGCTGGTGGGCTTAGCTCACCTTCCATTTTGGGGGTGACAGATTCCCTTTAATGACCAAGCCAATTTTTACAATTCTGACCACTGTCATTTTATGTGGTTATAACTCAGAAACGATTTAACTTATCCCACTGATTCTGAGATTATTTGTTTGTGACATAATGTAGTTAATGTTAGAGGTAAAATTTATTTGAAAAAAACGGAACTATGGTGAAAATTTTGAAAATTTTGCAATTTTCAAACTTTGAATTTTTATGCCCTTAAATCACAGAGATATGTCACACAAAATACTTAATAAGTAACATTTTCCACATGTCTACTTTACATCAGCACAATTTTGGAACCAAAATTTTTTTTGTTAGGGAGTTATAAGGGTTAAAATTTGACCAGCAACTTCTCATTTTTACAACACCATTTTTTTTAGGGACCACATCTCATTTGAAGTCATTTTGAGGGGTCTATATGATAGAAAATACCCAAGTGTGACACCATTCTAAAAACTGCACCCCTCAAGGTGCTCAAAACCACATTCAAGAAGTTTATTAACCCTTCAGGTGTTTCACAGTAATTTTTGGAATGTTTAAATAAAAATGAACATTTAACTTTTTTTCACAAAAAATTTACTTCAGCTCCAATTTGTTTTATTTTACCAAGGGTAACAGGAGAAATTGGACCCAAAAGTTGTTGTACAATTTGTCCTGAGTACGCCGATACCCCATATGTGGGGGTAAACCACTGTTTGGGTGCATGACAGAGTTCGGAAGCAAAGGAGCGCCATTTGACTTTTCAATGCAAAATTGACTGGAATTGAGATGGGATGCCATGTTGCGTTTGGAGAGCCCCTGATGTGCCTAAACATTGAAACCCCCCACAAGTGACACTATTTTGGAAAGTAGACCCCCTAAGGAACTTATCTAGAGGTGTGGTGAGCACTGTGACCCACCAAGTGCTTCACCTAAGTTTATAATGCAGAACCGTAAAAATAAAAAAATCATATTTTTTCACAAAAATTATATTTTCGCCCCCAATTTTTTATTTTCCCAAGGGTAAGAGAAGAAATTGGACCCCAAAGGTTGTTGTCCAATTTGTCCTGAGTATGCTGATACCCCATATGTGGGGGTAAACAACTGTTTGGGCGCATGGGAGAGCTCGGAATGGAAGGAGCGCCGTTTGACTTTTCAATGCAAAATTGACAGGAATTGAGATGGGACGCCATGTTGCGTTTGGAGAGCCACTGATGTGCCTAAACATTGAAACCCCCCACAAATGACACCATTTTGGAAAGTAGACCCCCTAAGGAACTTATCTAGAGGTGTGGTGAGCACTTTTACAAACCAAGCGCTTCACAGAAGTTTATAATGCAGAGCCGTAAAAATAAAACAAACATTTTTTCCCACAAAAATTATTTTTTAGCCCCCAGTTTTGTATTTTCCTGAGGGTAACAGGAGAAATTGCACCCCAAAAGTTGTTGTCCAATTTGTCCTTAGTACGCTGATACTTCATATGTGGGGGGAACCACGGTTTGGGTGCATGGGAGGGCTCGGAAGGGATGGAGCGCCATTTGGAATGCAGACTTAGATGGAATGGTCTGCAGGCGTCACATTGCATTTGCAGAGCCCCTAATGTACCTAAACAGTAGAAACCCCCCACAAGTGACACCATTTTGGAAAGTAGACCCCCAAAGGAACTCATCTAGATGTGTTGTGAGAGCTTTGAACCCCCAAGTGTTTCACTACAGTTTATAACGCAGAGCCGTGAAAATAAAAAAATAAAAAATTCCCCCAAAAATTATTTTTTAGCCCACAGTTTTGTATTTTCCCAAGGGTAACAGGAGAGATTGGACCACAAAAGTTGTTGTCCAATTTGTCTTGAGTACGATGATACCCCATATGTGGGGGGAACCACCGTTTGGGCGCATGGGAGGGCTCGGAAGGGAAGGAGCGCCATTTGGAATGCAGACTTAGATGGAATGGTCTGCAGGCGTCACATTGCGTTTGCAGAGCCCCTAATGTACCTAAACAGTAGAAACCCCCCACAAGTGACACCATTTTAGAAAGTAGACCCCCTAAGGAACTCATCTAGATGTGTTGTGAGAGCTTTGAACCCCCAAGTGTTTCACTACAGTTTATAACGCAGAACCGTGCAAATAAAAAATTTTTTTTTTTCCACAAAAATTATTTTTTAGCCCCCAGTTTTGTATTTTCCCAAGGGTAACAGGAGAAATTGGACCCCAAAAGTTGTTCTCCAATGTGTCTTGAGTATGCTGATACCCTATATGTTGGGGTAAACTTCTGTTTGGGCGCACGGGAGAGCTCGGAAGGGAAGGAGAACTGTTTTACTTTTTCAATGCAGAATTGGCTGGAATTGAGATCGGACGCCATGTTGCGTTTGGAGAGCCCCTGATGTGCCTAAACAGTGGAAACCCCCCAATTATAACTGAAGCCCTAATCCAAACACATACCTAACCCTAATCCCAATGGTAACCCTAACCACACCCCTAACCCTGACACACCCCTAACACTAATCCCAACCCTATTCCCAACCGTAAATGTAATCCAAACCCTAACCCTAACTTTAGCCCCAAACCTAACCCTAACTTTAGCCACAACCCTAACTGTAGCCCTAACCCTAGCCCTAACCCTAACCCTAGCCCTAACCCTAACCCTAACCCTAGCCCTAACCCTAGCCCTAACCCTAGCCCTAGCCCTAACTCTAACCCTAATGGGAAAATGGAAATAAATACATTTTTTAAATTTTTTAATTTTTCCCTAACTAAGGGGGTGATGAAGGCGGGTTTGATTTACTTTTATAGTGGGTTTTTAGCGGATTTTTATAATTGGCTGCTGTCACACACTGAAAGACGCTTTTTATTGCAAAAAATATTTTTTGCGTTACCACATTTTGAGAGCTATAATTTTTCCATATTTGAGTCCACAGAGTCATGTGAGGTCTTGTTTTTTGACGGACGAGTTGACAATTTTATTGGTAACATGTTCGGGCACGGGAGATTTTTTGATCGCTTTTTATTCCGATTTTTGTGAGGCAGAATGACCAAAAACCAGCTATTCATGAATTTCTTTTGGGGGAGGCGTTTATACCGTTCCGCGTTTGGTAAAATTTCTAAAGCAGTTTTATTCTTCAGGTCAGTACGATTACAGCGATACCTCATTTATATAATTTTTTTCTGTTTTGGCGCTTTTATACGATAAAAACTATTTTATAGAAAAAATAATTATTTTTGCATCGCTTTATTCTGAGGACTATAACTTTTTTACTTTTTGCTGATGATGCTGTATGGTGGCTCGTTTTTTGCGGGACAAGATGATGTTTTCAGAGGTACCATGGTCATTTTTATCCGTCTTTTTGTTCGCGTGTTATTCCACTTTTTGTTTGGCGGTATGAAAATAAAGCGTTGGTTTTTGCCTCTTTTTTTTTTTTTTTTACTGTGTTCACTGAAGGGGTTAACAAGTGAAATAGTTTTATAGGTGGGGTCATTACGGACGTGGCGATACTAAATATGTGTACTTTTATTGTTTGATTTTTTTTTATTTAGATAAAGGAATGTATTTATGGGAATAATATTTTTTTTTTTTCTTTATTTAGGAATTTATTTTTTTTTATTTTTTTACACATGTGGAAATTTTTTTTTACTTTTTTACTTTGTCCCAGGGGGGACATCACAGATCGCTGATCTGACAGTTTGCACAGCACTCTGTCATATCACCGATCTGACTTACAGCACTGCAGGCTTACCAAGCGCCTGCTCTGAGCAGGCACTTGGTAAGCCACCTCCCTCCCTGCAGGACCAGGATGCCGCGGCCATCTTGGATCCGGGCACCTGCAGCGAGGAGGAGGTAAGAGACCCTCGCAGCAACGCGATCACATCGCGTTGCTCCGGGGGTCTCAAGGAAGCACGCAGGGAGCCCCCTCCCTGCGCGATGCTTCCCTGTACCGCCGGCACACCGCGATCATGCTTGATCGCGGTGTGCCGGGGTTAATGTGTCGGGGGCGGTCCGTGACCACTCCTGGCACATAGTGCCGGATGTCAGCTGCGATAGGCAGCTGACACCCGGCCGCGATCGGCCGCGCTCCCCCAGTGAGTGCGGCCGATTGCGCTGGACGTACTATTTCGTCCTTGGGAATTAGGGCCCTCCCCACATGGACGGAATAGTACGTCCAATGGCAGAAAGGGGTTAAATGGTTTTATCTGTGTCTGTCTTTTTTGAGGTGTAATAATAAAAGTTTTCTGATTAATTTTCGGGTGTGCATACCATCATTAGTCTAGTCTTTTCTCCTTTTGGCTGTATCTAGTTTGCCTTACAGACTAGGTTTTGCATCCTGTATCATCATCAGTATAGGGGTGCACCCCTTTTACATATATTTACAAGTTATAAATGGTATATTCTCTTACTGGATCGCTGTGACCAGTAGGGTACCGCAGGGGTCTGTGTTGGGACCTATTCTCTTCAACATGTTTATTAACGATCTGGTACAAGGTTTACACAGTAAAATATCGATATTTGCAGATGATACAAAACTATGTAAAGCAGTCAATACAAGAGAAGATAGTATTCTGTTTCAGATGGATCTGAATAAGTTGAAAACTTGGGCCAAAAGGAGGCAGATTCGGTTTAACAATGATAAATGTAAGGTTATTCACATTAGAAGTAGGAATCAATATTACCATTACACACTGAATGGAAAATCACTGGGTAAATCTGACATGGAGAAGGATTTGGGGATCCTAGTTAATTATAAACTTACCTGAAGCAACCAGTGCCAGGCAGCCATTGCCAAGGCAAACAGGATCATGGGGTGCATTAAAAGATGTCTGGATACACATGATGAGAGCATTATACTGCCTCTGTACAAATCCCTGGTTAGACCGCACTTGGAGTACTGTGTACAGTTTTGGGCACCGGTGCTCACGAAGGATATAATGGAATTAGAGTGAGTACAAAGGAGGGCAACAAAATTAATAAAGGGTATGGGGGACCTACAATACCCAGAGAGATTAGCAAAATTAGGATTATTCAGTCTAGAAAAAAAGATGATCGAGGGGTGATCTAATAACCATGTATAAGCATAAAAGGGGACAATACAAACGTTCATACCAAGGAATGTGACAGTCACAAGGGGGCATTCTCTGCATCTGGAGGAGAGAAGGTTTTTCCACCAACATAGAAGAGGATTCTTTACTGTTAGGGCAGTGAGAATCTGGAATTCCTTGCCTGAGGAGGTGGTGATGGCAAACTCAGTTGAGGGGTTCAAGAGAGGCCTGGATGTCTTCCTGGAGCGTAACAATATTGTATCTTACAATTATTAGGTTCTTTATAATTACGTAGATCTGGGGATTTATTCTGAATGAATATAGGCTGAACTGGATGGACAAATGTCTTTTTTCGGCCTTGCTAACTATGTTACTATGTTAGATTGCATTGACTAAGCTATACCATATACCATATATGGCTATATAATCCTGGTATATATGACCCCCATCCTGGCTGGTATATATGAACCCCCCATCCTGACTGGTGTATATGGCCCCTCCTCCTGGTATATATGGACCCTCCATCCTGGCTGTTGTATGTTGCCCCCCACCCTGGTATATATGGCCCCATGCTGGGATGCATGGCCCTTCATCCTGGTATGCAAGTTCCCCCATTCAGGTATACATGGCTCCATCATGCCGCACATGTAAAAAAAACTATTCTACTTACCTTCCTTTCTCTCCCTCACAGCGCGACATCCTGTTCCAGTGCCGGCAGCTGATTTCAGTGTGTGAAGTAATGTCATGCACCCTTGCATGCTAAAATCAGCTGCTGTAATATTCACTGCTCCCCACACCTGGGTTTTAAGGGCATGGGGAGCTGTGAATATTAATTTTCCTTAATAGCGGACACACATGATCGCCCTGCCACTGCAGAAAGCTGGCTGCTAAGAGTGCGCCCGCTATTAAAGAGATGAATATTCACTGCTCTCTACTTCCATAGTCCCTCCCATCTCTCAGCACCAGCTTCAGTGCATAGAGATGGGCGAGACTATGAGCATGGTAGCAGTGAATATTCATTTTCTTTAATAGTGGACATACGCACCAGTGCTTGCTCCTGCCTCCTGTTACCCACTCTACTGCCACAGCTCCCCCACAGCCACAGCTGGACTATTTTACAGTATTTTTTGTGCCCAAAGTGAGCCTCCTTCAGGGAATCAGGTGGTAGCACCTTAGGCGGGTGTCTACCCCTGCCTACCTCTCGTCCCAGCCTTGGCCATTCTAATGGCTAGCCTTGTCAATTATGGAGAGTCATTCTACTTTTTTTTTCAAACTGGTTAATTTTCCCAGCCTACTCTCTCCACTCTAAATAAGCTTATGGCTTTAACTAATATTTCTCAATGCCCTTTTCCTATTTTTATGGGCAATATATGCCCATTAGGTTTCAAGAAATTATTAAGAATCTGTCATTCTGTCAGAATCAATAACAAATTGGTAGTTTTCATAGTTTCAAAGTTTTTAAGGTTAAAATTAGACATAAGTCCAGTTCAACCTATACCTTAACATTTTGATTCAGAGGAATGCAAAAACCCCATGAGGCAGATGATATTATGGGAAAAATTTCTTCTTGACTTATCATACAGCAATCAGACTAGTTCCTTGGTAAAACGCCCCATCACAGAATTTAGTACCAATAACCTGTAATATTAAGTTTTTCAGCAAAGACATCCGGCCCTTCTTGAACTTTTGTAGTGAATCAACTTATACCATCATGTACCAGAGAATTCCATAGTCTCACTGCTCTTCCAGTAAAGAATCACCATATGAGACTATGATTAAACTTTCTTTCCTTTAGATGTAGAAGATGCCCCATTGTCATCACTGCAAGAAGATTATTAGAAAGATCTCTGTTTTGTCTCGTTGTCCCTTCGTATATTTGTACATTGTTATAAGATCACTCGTCATAAGCCTTTGTTATTTCAACCTGAATAACCCCAAATTTAATTACCTATATTGGTACTGAAATCCAACCTTTACCTTGGTTGCTCTTCTCTGCACCCACTCTAGTTCAGTTATGTCCTTCTTATACACTGGAGATCAAAATTGTACACAGTATTCTATGTGTGGCAGCGCTAGTAACTTGAATAGAGGCAAAACTGTGTTCTCGTCATGAGCATCGTTGCCATAATGTATCCCATTATTCTATTTGCCTTGGCAGGAGTTGCCTGGCACTGGTCACTAAAGTTAAGTTTGACATTCACTCATACATCCAAGTCTTTGTCAGTGACCATTTTACCCTTTAGTATATATAGTAATTATACATTTAATTTCTTCTGCCTAAGTGCATAACCTTACATTTATCTACATTAAACTTCAATTGCCACTTCTCACCCAAAGTCTCTAGCTTACATAAATCTCTCTGTAATATTAAATTATCCTCCTGTGTTTATTGACTTGCAGAGTTTAGTATCATCTGCAGATATTGACATTCTACTCTGTATGTCTTCTACAAGTTGATTAAGAAAAAAGAAAAAGAAAAGGGCCCAATTGTGACCCCTGTGGTACTACATTGCTATCTGTGATCTAATTCAAGTGTGTTCCATTTTTATACATCCTCTGTTTTTCATCACTGAGTCAGTTGTTAACCCAGTTACCCATATTTTCCCCTAGTCCAATTACTGTCACTTTGTACTAACCTTTTGTGTGGCACTGTATCAAATGCCTTTGAAAAGTTCAGATAGACATCATCCAGTCTATTACCCTGGTCTAGTCTGTAGCTTACCGCCTCATAGAAGCTGATACAATTACTTTGAAAGGACTCATTTATTAGAAAAAACTCAAGAATTTTACCCACATTAGAGGTTAATTTACCAGCCTAAAATTTCCATTCTCAGATTTTTTTCTAGCCCCTCTACAATACATCCTATTAAACGATATGTGAAAACTTATTATTTTGTGATCATTTTGAGCCAACTAACCAGCAACCTCTACATTTGATTTCCTGTCTGGTCTATTGTTAAAATTAGGTCTAGAAGTGCCCTCCCTCTTGTTGGGTCCTGCACAAATTATGATCTTTTATTATTTTCAAATACCTGTTTCCTTTGCTGGACCTGCAGGTTTCTGCTACCCAATTTATATTAGGGTAGATGAAGTCCCCCATAATGATGACTTCTCCCTGATTCGGTGCCTCATCTATTTGCTTTATAAGGATATTTTGCACCACTTCCATGATATTTGGACACTTATAACAAACCCCTATCAGAATTTTATTATTCTTTCTCCCTCCACTTACCTCCACCCACAGGGACTTTACATTTTCATTAACTTATATTGTCACATAGGATGGGTTTTACACAAACAAATCCCTCCCCCTCGCTTATTTGTACGATCATTCCTGAACAGACTGCATCTATGTTAATTAACAGCCCAGTCATAGCTCTCATCTTATCCCAATGATATCATACTGATCTTCCAACAATATTACATTTAATTCATCAATCTTGCTGCTTTCTGCCATTGGTAAATATGCACTTTATGTATTTTTCTGTACCTCTATTTCTCTTTAGTGTATTGACTGTGGCCATTTTTTTATTAGAAAACTTTTATTCCAACCTTGCTCCCTGATTTTTATGAAATTACTGTTGGTCCTACCCCCTGTATACATAGCACATGCATTCTAAAAAAGGAACAGGAAATGTTAAACTATCATAAATGCTCAGTGGAGTTAATATTGTATATAGTCATAAGAAAAATACTAGTAATAAAAACATAAAGACATTATAAAAATAATAGCCAATAGGAAAAAAACTATATTTAAACAATGGTTAATTATATGAGGATATATTCTCTTATGAGACTGTGGCATTGGAGATTTATTTTTGATTTACAGATAAGAATAAGTAACTTTTACAATGGGTAATATTTTCCTTCTCTGTTTTAATATAAACTGACAGTCTCCTTAACAAGAGTTGAAAGTTCACTGCATTGTTGGCCATTATGGGGGATAGAATTGTACATTCAGTATCTGGTGTTCTGTTGAAAGACAGAATTTTGAGGACAAGCTGAGGAGATCCATCCATATGTGATCCCTAACTTATTAATCATGTAGAACCAGCACTTGCTCATTCTTGCCTGAAAGATTTGATTTAGGATTCTTCTAAGGCTTCCTCTTCTATGAGTCACTTTCCCCTGTAAATTTGTTATCCATATTCCCAAGAGTTTGAGCTGTACTTCCTGTGCAGCAGAAGGCATCTCTGTCTTTGCACCAGTAAGGAAATCCCAACATCTAACTTCCAATCGAGCAGGACAAGATCAATATAGGTTGTACAGTAGCAACATAGTTATTAACTAAGCTGTGTAGATTAAAGTTATGACCAAATTGCTCATAAGAAAGTCCCTCACAAATTGAAAACTTATAGAAACTTTAGTCAAAATGTCTTGAATGTCCTAAAATATCTTAATCAAAGTGATGCTCAGTGGCTAGCCACCAATGGCATCAGACAACGCAGACACAGTTAGGGGGTCCCAGTGCCAGCGCTCCCCACCCTGCATTGTACTTTTAATTGTATCAAAACAATGATGCGAGAGGGAGCCGTCACCTGAAACTCAGTTTTTCGCTGGCGGAATGCACCAAATAATTATAAAGATGGAATAAGGTGCCTTTGCAGCCCGGGGTCCATGGTGCAGAGATGATACCTGCTGCTAGGTAATAACGGACAGTAAATGGCGGTATAATGAAAAAACACATGGGTTAGCTACACCCGATATGAAGGAAGCGAACCCTGTTGCGTCGCAGGGCCGCAATACCGCAAAGGAAACGCAAGTATAGAGTCGCAGAACTTTGCCCCAAGACGTGGGGTTAGAGTCCCCCTAGACCACTTGCGTTTGGCACCGGAACTGCGGTGCCTGCCAGGGAAAATAAACACAAAATCGATTTAGCACACTAGGTGGGTGCAGCGCCACCCTGGCGGACACCACTAACCGCCCTAACTAGGGACGGGTAAGCGCCATGGTTGCGCATGGTGCCGCACTGGCTAATGCTGCAGATAGATGACATTAGATTGTGCCTGGTGCTGGATGGCACTGACTGGTGCTAGACAGCTCCAACATTCGCGAGCATTCATCAACACTAGGGATGGGTATGATTTGGAGCTTTCACCAGAACAGGCATACATCCACACACACACACACACACACAATAACTGATTTATACTAGCGCATGGCCATGCAGCCATGAAAACCTTTTATAGCGGAAGATCTCCAGGAACTTCCTAGTGGTCCAATAGGAGCTGCTACAGGATCTGAGCATGTGACCCCCGACCTCCAATGAGAGGTCATCCCTTGGGCATGCTCAGAAGAAGAAAAGCAGGACTTAGTCACAGAAGCGCCTGCTCGCCGCTGATCAGTACTGGTTACGATGGCTGAGCCTGGAAGGACAGCTGTAACCAGCTGCACAGTATCAGCTTGAGCCAGACGCTGGGACCGACGTCTCTGCTGAGTAGGCTCCACTGTGGCTGGAGGAGAATGGGAGACCGCAGCGGACATGGTTCGAGATTCCCCCTGTGCAGCGGTGGGAACTCGACACCTAACATTACCCCCCTCCTAGGGCCCCGCAAATTGGGCCTCGCTACGCTCGAAGGCAGCAATGAGCTGCGGACCGGAATGTGCTCAACAGGCTCCCAGGACCTGTCCTCTGGGCCATGACCCTTCCAATACACCAAATAGAATTTTTTGGCATGTAACACCTTACACCCCATGATAGCGTTCACCTTGTAATCATCCATGGACGAACCTGATGTCCCGGCAGATGACTCAGAAAACTGGGACATGTGAACAGGCTTTAGGAGGGAGACATGAAAGGTGTCGGTGATAAACAGGCGTGGAGGAAGGGCTAGACGGTAGACCACAGGGTTAAACTGTTCCAGAACCTTGAAGGGGCCTAAGTAGTGAGGCACAAACTTAGTGGACTCAACTCACAGCCTCATATTACGAGTGGAAAGCAACACTAAGGCGGCAGGAGCAAAGGTCGGAGCGGGGCGCCAATGTGCATCGGCGGAGACCCTCATTCTCTCCTTGGAGGCCAGGATGGCATCTTATGTGCGGTCCCAAATGTTACATGCCTCCACCACCCAGTCTGCACCCTGGAGTCGGCAGAAGACACAGGCATGGGCACCAGAATCCGCGGATGCTGGCCGAAGTTAAGAAGGAGTGGGGTCTGCCCAGTCGAGTCGGCTACGGCGTCGTTCAGCGCGAACTCCACCCATGGTAGCAAGGATGCCCAGTCATCCTGCCTGGCTGAAACAAAATGTCGCAGGTATGTGACCAGGGTCTGGTTGG
Organism: Ranitomeya variabilis; assembly: GCF_051348905.1. Taxonomy (NCBI): domain Eukaryota; kingdom Metazoa; phylum Chordata; class Amphibia; order Anura; family Dendrobatidae; genus Ranitomeya; species Ranitomeya variabilis. The sequence continues at coordinate 507,913,023 of NC_135235.1, forward strand.
CCCTCTCTACCAACCCATTCATCTCGGGATGGTATGCTGAAGAGAGATTCAGCTTGATGCTGAGTAGACGACAAAGCTCTCTCCAGAACTGAGATGCAAACTGGGGACCCAGTCACTGACAATTTTGTCTGGCATACCATGTAGGCAGAAAATGTGTTTAATAAACAATGCCACCAAGGCCCGTGCAGAAGGTAGCCATGGAAGAGGTGCCAAGTGCACAATTTTGGAAAAATGGTTGGTGACTACCCAAATAATAGTGCAGCTACATGACTTGGGTAAGCCCTCCACGAAGTCCATCCCGACCATTTCCCAGGACCTGTCCACCACCGGCAGGGGGTAAAGTAACCCAGCAGGCCATTGTCGAGGGGACTTATTCTTGGCGCAGGAGACACAAGCCTGAATATAGTCTCCAACATCACGGGCCTATATGAGGCCACCAGTACGTTCTCGCCAGGAGCTCAGGTGTCCTCTTAGTCTTAAAATGTCCACCCACCCTGGAGGAGTGGGCCCAAGAGAGAACCTCCAGTCACAAATTAGGTGGAACAAAAATCTTGCCTGGAGGCACAGACTCTAGCGAAACCGGGACCACAGTTCTTAGGCTCTCAGAAGGAACAATAAGCCGAGGCTCCTCTTCCTACTCCTCTGATGACACTAAGGAGTGGGAGAAAGCATCGGCATGAGTGTTCTTCTCCCTGGAGAGAAAATAGAGGGTGAAGTGGAAGTGAGAGAAGAACAGGGACCATCTGCTCTTGCGAGAGTTTAGCCGCTGGGCGGTTTGTAAATATACCACATTTTTGTGGTCGGTGAATACTTGGAAGGGATAGCGAGCCCCCTCCAGGAGGTGTCTCCACTCCGAAAAGGCCAACTTCATGGCTAGCAACTCCCTGTCCCTGATGGAATAATTCCTCTCTGCCGGTGAGAAGGTCTTGCAGAAGAAGAAGCAAGGATGCTTCCAACCTTGAGCATCCTTCTGGAAGAGGACTGCTCCAGCACCGACAGAAGAGGCATCCACCTCCATGATAAATGGTTTATCAACATCGGGGCAATGTAAAATGGGAGCGCTAGCGAAGATTGACTTAATAGAGCGAAAGGCCTTAGAAACCTCTTCCGACCAAAATTTGGACTTTGCTCCCTTCTTGGTGAGGGCAACCAAGGGAGCTACCAAAGTTGAGAAGTGGGGAATGAACTGGCAATAATAATTAATGAACCCCATAAAGCGCTGAACCACTTTAAAAGAATGGGGTTCCTGCCTGTTTATCACAGCCTGTAGCTTGGCAGGATCCATGGCCAATCCCTGGGCGGAGTTGACATAGCCCAGGAAAGGCAAGGACTCCTGCTCAAACACACATTTTCTAACTTGGCATAGAGGGAGTTTGCCCGTAGGAGGTAGAAAACTTTGCAAACATCTCTCCGGTGGGAGTCTATATCTGGAGAGTAGATGAGAATATCATCCAGATAGACTACGAACGAGGTGGTGAGCATATCCTGGAAGATATCATTCACAAAGTCTTGGAAAATGGCAGGAGCATTACAGAGCCTGGCATCACCAGGTATTCAGAATGCCCATCCCTGGTGTTAAGTGCTATCTTCCATTCTTCCCCCTCACAGATGTGAATCAGGTTGTAAGCACCCCGCAGATCAAGCTTAGTAAATACGCTCGCTCCCCACAACCTATCGAATAGCTCAGATATCAGAGGCAGAGGGTATTTGTTCTTAATGGCGATGGCGTTAAGATCCCTGTAATCTATGCATGGACGTAGTTCTCTGTTCTTCTTCTGTGCGAAGAAGAACCCCACCCCTTCAGGAGACACTGACTTCCTAATGAATCCTCTTGCCAGATTGTCCCGGATGTATTGGGTCATGGCCTCCGTCTCCGGGAGAGGTAGGGGATAGACTCGACCCATGGGGAAGCTCTGCACCAGGCAAGAGGTCAATAGGACAGTCATAGGGGCGGTGGGGAGGAAGGGTCTCCACAGCCCTCTTGGAGAACACGTCCGCATAGGGCCAATAGTCCTTGGGGAGAGAGGAAAGATCTGCGGGTACTTCAGTAGTAGCAACCTGAACGCACTCCCTCAGACATCTACCCTCACAAGATTCACTCCATCCCAGAATTCTCCCTGAGGACTACTCTATATGAGGAGAGTGGTAGCACAGCCATGGTATCCCTAACAGGACCTCATCAATTCCCTCGGGAATGACTAGCAGGGAGATAATCTCCTGATGGGATGGAGACATGGATAAAGTAAATGGGATGGTCTGGTGTGTTATTTGTGAGGGCAGAGTCGACCCATTCACCACTCGTACAGTCACCGGCTTGGCGAGCATCACCAGGGGTATAGCGTGGCATTGGGCGAAGGCAGAAGACATAAAATTCCCCTCCGCCCCGGAATCCACACAAAGCTCGACTGTAAGAGGGGATGTGCCAAAGGTGTTTGTCCCTTTTAAGGACAGTTTGGAGGAAAACGTCGCCACGTCTAGTGTACCTCCTCCTACAACCACTAGACACTGACACTTTCCCGACCGCTGGGGACAGCTGGAGGCAATATGTCCTGATTCCCAGCAGACATGACAGACCTTGACAGCACGAGCGGTCCGGGACTTAGATACTGCTCGTGACATCTCCATGGCCTCACGTGGCTTTGACGCCTGGACCGGAGATTCCAGAGGTTTGGTGAAGGTGGCAGCCAGCCGAAACCTCTGCCTACACTGGGCTCACTCCAATCTTCGCTCATTAAAGCAAAAGGTCGATGAAAGTTAATACAGCTATTAGCTCCTCCAGTGTGGCGGGAATCTCTCTGGTGGCCAAAGCGTCCTTCACATGGTTAGCCAGCCCCCTAAAAAATACAGGGATGAGGGCTTTATCTGACCACTCCAGCTCTGATGCTAAAATCCAGAAGTGGATGGCGAAATTGCTGGCCATGGACGAGCCCTGTGTCAATGCCAGTAGTTGGAGCGCCGTATTATGGGTGACTCGAGGTCCTAAAAAGACCTGTTTCAGAGTGCTCAGGAGCTGCGGCGTGCTCTGCACCACATAATCGTCCCATAGCAGCGTAGCCCACTCCAACGCCCTGTCCAACAGGAGGAATATAATGAATCCCACCTTTGCCTGCTCTGTGGGAAAATGTGCAGCCAGGAGCTCGAGGTGTATTGCGCACTGGCTCACAAATCCCCTACACAGCTTACTGTCACCATTAAACTTATCAGGCAACGGGAGGTGGGATAAGTTCGGAACAGGTGGGTAGTAGACAAACTAGCTGCAGCCACGCTAGCAGCCTGAACAACCTACCCTCCAGCTGCTGGATGTACCGCTGCAGTCGCTGTTCGTCTGCCATTACTAGCCAGACCCTGGCGCTAGTATAATGTTAGGGCTGGCGGAATGCACCAAATAATTATAAAGATTGAATAAGGTGCGTTAGCAGCCCGGGGTCCACCATGCAGAGATGATACCTGGGCTAGGTAATGGCGGATAGTAAATGGCGGTATGATGAAAACACACACTGGTTAGCTACACCCGGTATGAAGGAAGCGAACCCTGTTGTGTCACAGGTCCGCAATACTGTAGAGGAAACCAGAAGCGTAGCTATTGTGGAGATCAGACTGAAAGAATCCATTGTGTCTTTCTCCTGAAACAGCTAGCTTATTTCAAGATAACTTAAGCAAAGTTGACATTTCCTTTTATGGACGCATTCCTTCTGTGTTGTAACCTTTTACCTACATACCAGAAATTGAATCTTATCTCTAGTATAGACTGTTATTGTATAAGGATGTGAAATATGAGCGCTTGTACGCATGTCTGTAAAATGTTTAACTTTTTTCTATATAAAAGGAGGGGGTACAGCCCAGTGAGTCAGACGTGCTCCTGGGCTTCCCCTGTATATGATCACACAACCTTTGTGCTGCGTGTCATTTCTATGGGATCCCTACCTCTAGTAAGCCAGGGACTGAGAAGGACTTAACATTACTCTGGCGCACCGAACAGGGACCTGAGGTGAGAGTATTTGCTCGAGATTTACCTGCGGATACGGACAACGGAGATCTGGGATAATGGACGGCAAATGAACTGAAAAACCTGGCCAGGTAAGAGACATTATTAGTTCTCTTTTATCTGCCCTGTATTATCCGAAAGATCTCTATGAGCCGTGTCACGCTGGGTTAGTCTAGTAGTGAGTAGATACCTATAAAACTCGGGTTACCATATTGTATAGACTTATGAGTCCTGTCCCTGGCAGTGTGTGAACAGTGTGAAGGTTGTGGTATGTTGTGAAAGAAGAGCAAAAGTGCGTAGAAAAATAAGCCGAAATAGTTGGGGTATAAGCCTTATACATGGAAGTCAGCCTAACTGGGTCATGTGGTTGCGTTCTTCTTCTCCGCCCATGCTTGACTCTTATTAAGTGCTTAAACCTCCTTCATTTCTGGATAAGGTTTGATAGAATGAGCCCAGGACGCGGAATCATGAGCCTGGGACAAGTATGCTAACTTACACAGAAAGTTTTGTGATCTGTATGGTGTTGCTGAGTCTGTTTGCGTGCATAATAGCACTTAAGTACGTCCTGCATATTAGAAGAAATGGAGCAGACGAGCCTTTCAATATTTTAGCTCCCTAGGAGAGAAGGCAACGAGACGCCACCAACAGAGGAAGTGGTTGTCCAAACGTCACCTAGGGTAGTCATAGCTAATATTGAAAAAGAAAAAATGGGAAATAAACAGACAAAAACCGTCTTAGGACAAGTGGAAGCAGCAGATATCATACAGGAAAGATGTGGAAAGATAGTCAGAAGGCAGATTAGGAGGGTAAGAGAAAAATTGGGAATTTGAGAAGCACTTATGTTCAGTACAGAATGGGAAAAACTGAGTAAAGAACGAGGTGGAATTATCAAAGACAATGGGTGGGAAGAAATCATACATTGTATGATAGAGGTCTCAAAAACAGCTAAAGAGGAGAATTGGAAGTACGATCCAGACACTTCCAAATGGATCATGGGGAAGGGAAAAAGTTGTGACATAATCCCGCCACCTTACCTAGATCCAAAAGCCCAACCATTTGTACCATCTGGAAGAGCAGAAGGAGGAAAACAATTTCCAGCCTTGTATCCCAACCTTGGTGGGGTAGGAGGATGGGAATGTTCACACTGTGGACAACAAAATCCAGATTGGAGAAATGATTGCCTAGCCTGTGGTACACCTAGATATGGCGCTGTACTTGCCCCTGTTAGGGTAGTACCAAGACCCTTTAGGGAACCTGGTGCTGATGGGGTAATGAACACCAGATATCATCAGACCAGACAATACTTTCCTTGGTCCCCTGCTGAGGGTATGTCCCTCCTGCATAATGCGCCTGATCCCACTCAATATCCTATCCGATTTGCGCAGTATATACAACAAATCATGCAGACTCATGCTGGGGTCTGGGCGGACGGGGAAGAATTATGTAGAATGAAAATGTCCCCCGGACTTTTTCAGGAATTATTGACACACCTACAGCCCAATAGACCAGTGGCAGAAGGGGGTGCCTTACAGACAGAAGCATCAGGTACCCAGTTCACAGAGGCATTAATAATTTTCATGAGAGGAAAACAGAGGGAATGGGGGTCTACAGGTGTGATTATGCAGAAATTTGGGCAAAGTATTGAAGAATATAGTCAAGAACTAGAAAATAGCTTTAGGGATGAAGGATTGGATTTGACTGATGCTTCAGTAAGGAGACTTTTTACAAAACAATTGATAGAGGGGCTAGATCCGAAAATCAGAGAAAAATTTAAATCCTCTACTCCAGATTGGAGAACAATTGAACAACCAAATATTGTGAAACAACGATGTTTAGGAATAGTCATGGATATGAGAGAGAATCGTAAGCCTGTTAGAATAGCACAAGCTAATACAGGAGGAAGAGTGAGACACAATTTTTCTTGCCACTACTGTAAAAAGCCAGGTCATTTCCAAAGAGAGTGCAGGAAGAAGTTGGCAGATATAAAGTCAGGCAAATTTGTTCCCAGAAATAACCCTCCCCAAACGGACAACCAGCAGAAATCTACCATCATAGATGGTCCCATACCAGATTCAGATTGACTCGATGTGTTACAAACTTCCCTACCAGCTAGAAGACCTATGATACAGGTGAATGTGGGGGGGAGAGAGATTCCATTTTTGATAGATACAGGTGCAACTTCCTCAATTTTGAATCAAGATTTTCTTCCGAATCCGGAAGATATTTCAGAACAAACAACTTTTGCTGAGGGTTATGATGGGGTAATTCGAACACTGCCATATACTGTGCCCCTAGAGGTCTCATTAGGACCTAAATGTTTTGCATCCAGATTTTTGTATGCCAGAGGTGCCCCAACATGTCTGTTAGGAACTGATGTCCTAAAGAAGTTGGAAGCTAACATCAATTTTAGGGAGGATGGCACAGTTGTGTTGACTATCCCTGATGATGCGGAAACATTAGAACAATATGTCAGAATTCAGGCTTTTGAGGATTGTGCTGGGGAAAAGGAGTACACCACAGGTCTGGACCTCTCAGTGATCCCTGTCATGTTCTCAATGGCAAGAGAACATAGCATCAGCATATATAGGAACTAGCTCTTGGAAGATGGGAACTGAGCTGACCATGAACTAAACCTAACACACAACTAGCAGTGGCCGGGTAGCATGCCTACGTTGATTCTAGATGCCCAGCACCAGCCGGAGGACTAAATAATGCTAGCAGAGGGAAATATTAGTCCTAGCTCACCTCTAGAGAAATACCCCGAAAGGAGACAGAGGCCCCCCACATGTATTGGCGGTGAATCAAGATGAAATAACAAACGTAGTATGAAAATAGGTTTAGCAAATTTGAGGTCCACTTACTACATAGCAGAAGACAGAAAGGGCACTTTCATGGTCAGCTGAAAACCCTATCAAAACACCATCCAGGAATTACTTTAAAACTCTGGCATTAACTCATAACACCAGAGTGGCAATTCCTGTTCACAAGAGCTTTCCAGACACAGTAACGAAACTACAGCTGTGAACTGGAACAAAAATGCAAAAACAAACATGGACAAGAGTCCAACTTATCTAGTAGTTGTCTAGGAGCAGGAACAAGCACAGAGAGGCTTCTGATAACATTGTTGACCGGCAAGCAACTAACAGAGCAGCAAGGTTATATAGCGACTCCCACATCTTGATGGGAACAGGTGAACAGAGAAGATGAAAACACCAGTTCAATTCCACCAGTAGCCACCGGGGGAGCCCAGAATCCAAATTCACAACAGTACCCCCCCCTCAAGGAGGGGGCACCGAACCCTCACCAGAACCACCAGGGCGATCAGGATGGGCCCTATGAAAGGCACGAACCAGATCAGAGGCATGAACATCAGATGCATTAACCCAAGAATTATCCTCCTGGCCGTATCCCTTCCACTTGACCAGATACTGGAGTCTCCGTCTGGAAACACGAGAGTCTAAGATTTTCTCCACAACGTACTCCAACTCACCCTCAACCAACACCGGAGCAGGAGGCTCAACGGAAGGCACAACCGGCACCTCATACCTGCGCAATAATGACCGATGAAAAACGTTATGAATAGAAAAGGATGCAGGGAGGTCCAAACGGAAGGAAACAGGGTTAAGAATCTCCAATATCTTATACGGGCCGATGAACCGAGGCTTAAACTTAGGAGAAGAGACCCTCATAGGGACAAAACGAGAAGACAACCACACCAAATCCCCAACACAAAGCCGAGGACCAACACGACGGTGGCGGTTGGCAAAAAGCTGAGTCTTCTCCTGGGACAACCTCAAATTGTCCACCACCTGCCCCCAGATCTGATGCAATCTCTCCACCACAGCATCCACTCCAGGACAATCCGAAGATTCCACCTGACCAGAGGAAAATCGAGGATGAAACCCCGAATTACAGAAAAACGGGGACACCAAAGTGGCAGAGCTGGCCCGATTATTGAGAGCGAACTCTGCCAATGGCAAAAAAGCAACCCAATCATCCTGGTCAGCAGACACAAAACACCTCAGATATGTCTCCAGGGTCTGATTAGTCCGCTCGGTCTGGCCATTCGTCTGAGGATGGAAAGCGGACGAAAAAGACAAATCTATGCCCATCCTAGCACAGAATGCCCGCCAAAATCTAGACACGAATTGGGTCCCTCTGTCAGAAATGATATTCTCAGGAATACCATGCAAACGAACAACATTTTGAAAAAACAGAGGAACCAACTCGGAAGAAGAAGGCAACTTGGGCAGAGGAACCAAATGGACCATCTTAGAGAAACGGTCACACACCACCCAGATGACAGACATCTTCTGAGAAACAGGCAGATCTGAAATAAAATCCATCGAGATGTGCGTCCAAGGCCTCTTAGGAATAGGCAAGGGCAACAATAATCCACTAGCCCGAGAGCAACAAGGCTTGGCCCGAGCACAAACGTCACAAGACTGCACAAAGCCTCGCACATCTCGTGACAGGGAAGGCCACCAGAAGGACCTTGCCACCAAATCCCTGGTACCAAAAATGCCAGGATGACCTGCCAACGCAGAAGAATGAACCTCAGAGATGACTCTACTGGTCCAATCATCAGGAACAAACAGTTTATCAGGTGGGCAACGATCCGGTCTATCTGCCTGAAACTCCTGCAAGGCCCGCCGCAGGTCTGGAGAAACGGCTGACAATACCACTCCATCCTTAAGGATACCTGTGGGCTCAGAGTTACCAGGCGAGTCAGGCTCAAAACTCCTAGAAAGGGCATCCGCCTTAACATTCTTAGAACCCGGTAGGTATGACACCACAAAATTAAACCGAGAGAAAAATAATGACCAGCGCGCCTGTCTAGGATTCAGGCGCCTGGCGGTCTCAAGATAAATCAAGTTTTTGTGGTCAGTCAATACCACCACCTGATGTCTGGCCCCCTCAAGCCAATGGCGCCACTCCTCAAAAGCCCACTTCATGGCCAAAAGCTCCCGATTCCCAACATCATAATTCCGCTCAGCGGGCGAAAATTTACGGGAAAAGAAGGCACAAGGCCTCATCACGGAGCAGTCAGAACTTTTCTGCGACAACACTGCCCCAGCTCCGATCTCAGAAGCGTCGACCTCAACCTGAAAAGGTAGAGCAACATCAGGCTGACGCAACACAGGGGCAGAGGAAAAACGGCGCTTAAGCTCCCGAAAGGCCTCCACAGCGTCAGGGGACCAATCAGCAACATCAGTACCCTTCTTAGTCAAATCGGTCAATGGCTTAGCAATATCCGAAAAACCAGCAATAAATCGACGATAAAAGTTAGCAAAGCCCAAAAATTTCTGAAGACTCTTAAGAGAAGAGGGCTGCGTCCAATCACAAATAGCTTGAACCTTGACAGGATCCATTTCAATGGAAGAGGGAGAAAAAATATATCCCAAAAAGGAAATCCTCTGTACCCCAAAAACACACTTAGAACCCTTCACACACAAAGAATTAGACCGCAAAACCTGGAAAACCCTCCTGACTTGCTGGACATGAGAGTCCCAGTCATCCGAAAAAATCAGAATATCATCCAGATACACAATCATAAATTTATCCAAATAATCGCGAAAAATATCATGCATAAAGGACTGGAAAACTGACGGAGCATTTGAAAGACCAAAAGGCATCACTAAATACTCAAAGTGGCCCTCGGGCGTATTAAATGCGGTTTTCCACTCATCCCCCTGCCTGATTCGCACCAAATTATACGCCCCACGAAGGTCAATCTTAGAGAACCACTTGGCCCCCTTTATGCGAGCAAACAAATCAGTCAGCAACGGCAATGGGTATTGATATTTTACAGTGATTTTATTCAAAAGCCGATAATCGATACATGGTCTCAAAGAGCCGTCTTTTTTTGACACAAAGAAAAAACCGGCTCCTAAGGGAGATGACGATGGACGAATATGTCCCTTTTCCAAGGACTCCTTTATATATTCTCGCATCGCAGCATGTTCAGGCACAGACAGATTAAATAAACGACCCTTTGGGTATTTACTACCCGGGATTAAATCTATGGCACAATCGCACTCTCGGTGCGGAGGTAATGAACCAAGCTTGGATTCTTCAAAGACGTCACGATAGTCAGACAGGAACTCAGGAATTTCAGAGGGAATAGATGATGAAATGGAAACCACAGGTACATCCCCATGAGCCCCCTTACATCCCCAGCTCAACACAGACATAGCTCTCCAGTCGAGGACTGGGTTGTGAGATTGCAGCCAAGGCAATCCTAGCACCAAATCATCATGTAGATTATACAGCACCAGAAAGCGAATAATCTCCTGGTGATCCGGATTAATACGCATAGTTACTTGTGTCCAGTATTGTGGTTTATTATTAGCCAATGGGGTGGAGTCAATCCCCTTCAGAGGAATAAGAGTCTCCAAAGGCTCTAAATCATACCCACAGCGTTTGGCAAAGGACCAATCCATAAGACTCAAAGCAGCGCCAGAGTCGACATAGGCGTCCGTGGTAATAGATGACAAAGAGCAAATCAGGGTCACAGATAGAATAAACTTAGACGGTAAGGTGCAAATGGAAACAGATTTATCAAGCTTTTTAGTGCGCTTAGAGCATGCCGATATAACATGAGCAGAATCACCACAATAGAAACACAACCCATTTTTCCGTCTAAAATTCTGCCGCTCGCTTCGGGACAGAATTCTATCACACTGCATACTCTCTGGCGACTTCTCAGTGGACACCGCCAGATGGTGCACTGGTTTGCGCTCCCGCAAACGCCTATCGATCTGAATAGCCATTGTCATGGACTCATTCAGACCCGCAGGCACAGGGAATCCCACCATAACATCCTTAATGGCATCAGAGAGACCCTCTCTGAAAGTCGCCGCCAGGGCGCACTCATTCCACTGAGTAAGCACAGACCATTTACGGAATCTTTGACAGTAAATTTCCGCTTCATCTTGCCCCTGAGATAGGGACATCAAAGTTTTTTCTGCCTGAAGCTCCAAATGAGGTTCGTCATAAAGCAACCCCAAGGCCAGAAAAAACGCATCCACATTGAGCAACGCAGGATCCCCTGGTGTCAACGAAAAAGCCCAGTCTTGAGGGTCGCCCCGGAGCAAGGAAATCACAATCCTGACCTGCTGTGCAGGGTCTCCGGCAGAGCGAAATTTCAGGGACAAAAATAATTTGCAATTATTTCGAAAATTCTGAAACCCAGATCTATTCCCCGAGAAAAATTCCGGCAAAGGAATTCTCGGCTCAGATATAGGTGCATGACAAACAAAGTCTTGCAAATTTTGTACCTTCGTGGCGAGATTATTCAAACCTGCAGTTACACTCTGAAGATCCATTACAAACAGGTGGACACAGAGCCATTCAAAGATTAGAAGGAGAAAAAAAAAAAAAAAATTCTCAGCAGACTTCTTATTTCTCTCCTTTCTCAGCCAAGGATTTTAACCCTTTAGTGGGCCGGTCAAACTGTCATGTTCTCAATGGCAAGAGAACATAGCATCAGCATATATAGGAACTAGCTCTTGGAAGATGGGAACTGAGCTGACCATGAACTAAACCTAACACACAACTAGCAGTGGCCGGGTAGCATGCCTACGTTGATTCTAGATGCCCAGCACCAGCCGGAGGACTAAATAATGCTAGCAGAGGGAAATATTAGTCCTAGCTCACCTCTAGAGAAATACCCCGAAAGGAGACAGAGGCCCCCCACATGTATTGGCGGTGAATCAAGATGAAATAACAAACGTAGTATGAAAATAGGTTTAGCAAATTTGAGGTCCACTTACTACATAGCAGAAGACAGAAAGGGCACTTTCATGGTCAGCTGAAAACCCTATCAAAACACCATCCAGGAATTACTTTAAAACTCTGGCATTAACTCATAACACCAGAGTGGCAATTCCTGTTCACAAGAGCTTTCCAGACACAGTAACGAAACTACAGCTGTGAACTGGAACAAAAATGCAAAAACAAACATGGACAAGAGTCCAACTTATCTAGTAGTTGTCTAGGAGCAGGAACAAGCACAGAGAGGCTTCTGATAACATTGTTGACCGGCAAGCAACTAACAGAGCAGCAAGGTTATATAGCGACTCCCACATCTTGATGGGAACAGGTGAACAGAGAAGATGAAAACACCAGTTCAATTCCACCAGTAGCCACCGGGGGAGCCCAGAATCCAAATTCACAACAGATCCCGGGAGCACTGTGGGCACGGGGTGACGCTGATGTGGGATTGTTGCATATCTCTCCTGTGGAATTGTCTGTGCGGCCAGGGGCTGTTCTCCCACAGCTCAGACGGTGCCCTGTGAGTGCCCAGCAGGAATTGGCAATTGCAGGGCAGATGGAGGGATGTAGAGAGAGAGGAGTTTTGGTGGAGATGCAGTCACCTGCTGACACTCCTCTGTGTCCAGTCGGGAGGAGGGCTCTTGATGAGGGTTCTATGCCCAGGTGTCGTATGGTACATGATCTAAGAGAGATGGGCAAGGTTCTGGATCCAATCACCCCAGTTGTACCCAATCCTCGTGCGTTGCTATCGCAGATACCGGCCAGTTCTCGGGTGTTTACTGTGATGGATCTTTCGGGTGCATTTTTCTCGGTTCCTTTGCACCAAGATGGTTGGCATTTGTTTGCATTTGCATTTGGGGGCGGGCAGTTGGCGTGGACACGCCTTCCACAGGGAATGGTGCACTCCCCTACTCTTTATTCGAATGCCCTGCAAACGGTTCTTCGGGGGTTTGAGCCTGAATCACAGGTAGTAATTTTGCAGTATGTGGATGACCTACTACTTTGCTGCCCAGATCTGGAGACTGCAGAAAGGTCCACTGTGAGTTTGCTATGTTTTCTAGAAAAAGAAGGGTGTAAAGTGAATAGACAAAAGCTACAAGTTTGTCAGATCAAAGTGGTCTTTCTAGGTCATTGCATTTCTCAAGGTAAAAAGCATCTTACACCTCAAAGAACTGAAGCAATAAGACAGATGAATGAGCCTAGAAATCATAAACAGCTACGAGCATTTTTAGGAATAGTGTCTCATTGCAGACAATGGATTATACATGCCAGTCAACTAATGCAACCACTGTATGACTGTGTAAAAAGTGAACCTTATTTGTTGACAAAAGAAGGTCAGATTTCGTTCCAACAATTGAAAGATGCCCTTGTTTCGGCTCCAGCGTTGGGGCTACCAGACTGCACCAGACCATTTCAGCTTATGGCTGCAGAGGTTGATTCCCATGCTACAGGAGTTCTTACCCAGAAGCATGCAGGGAAACAAAGACCAATTGCATATCTTTCAGCAAGGTTAGATCCCGTAGCTAGAGCAGCGCCAACCTGTGTACGTATAGTTGTTGCTGTCTCACTATTGTTGGACAAAGCATCAGAAATTGTCCTGGAGTATCCACTCACAGTTCAAGCTACGCATGATGTTTATGGGATATTGGACCAGGTCCAACCAAAACACATTTCCATGGCCAGACATTTGCGGCTACAGTGTTCTTTGCTGCTCCCCTCTACTATCGCATTTGCAAGGCTTCAGACTCTTAATTTGGCAACACTGCTGCCTCTCGAGTCTGAAGGGGGGAATGAGGACACTGATCCACACGCAGATTTTTTCCCTGCGGACACACATGATTGTGCAGGGCTCATTTTGCAAGAAACAGCAGGCTTACCCAATGTATCCGAAACACCACTTCAAAATCCAGATTTAGAGCTGTTTATAGATGGTGGTGGGTTTGCAGATGACACAGGTAACTTCCATACAGGGTATGCAGTTGTGTCAGAATCTGAAACTCTCAAAGCAGAACCACTTCCACCAAAACAGTCTGCACAAGAAGCAGAACTAACAGCATTGATCGAAGCGCTAAAAATAGCTGAGAATCAGACAGCAAATATATACACTGATTCTAGGTATGCACATGGTATTGTGTTTGATTTTGGAGTAATCTGGAGAGCTAGAGGTTACATGACAGCATCAGGACAACCTGTAAAACATGCTTCTTTGATCAAGCAGATCTTAGAGGCTGCACAAGAAACAAAAGAAGTAGCAGTGATTAAGGTAGCTGCACGTGTGAGACTCGACACTAGGGAATCTAGGGGAAATGATAGGGCTGACAAAGCAGCCAAAGCAGCGGCAGTCAAACCCTTACGACAGGTTCATACTGTAAACCTCACAGAAAATACTGAAGATAGACTGAGACAAGCACAGGAAGATGCAGGAGAAGAGGAGAGGGACAGGTGGAAAAAGGAAGGGGCAGAAGAACAAGCAGGAATTTGGAAGAAAGATGGACTAATATGTCTACCTAGAGCCTGGTACCCGATTGTAGTTGGTGGACTACACCACCCTACTCATGTGTCTGCAAATGCAATGACACTACTGGCAAAGCAAGTCTGGTTGGCTCCAGGTTTTGGCAACTACGCAAGAGACTATTGTGCTGCATGCGTTATATGCCTGGCACATAATCCCGGACAGACGACAAAGACCCCTATGAAGCACCACGTCCGACCTCTCTATCCGTTTCAGCGATTACAAATAGACTTTATCCAGCTGCCAAAAAGTAATGGGTATGAGTATGTGTTGGTGTGTGTGGACATGTTCTCAGGGTGGCCAGAGGCCTATCCAGTTCGGAAGGCTTCAGCTAAAAACACTGCTGTAAAGCTAGTTGCCGAACTGATACCCCGTTACGGTCTCCCTGAAGTGATCGAGTCAGATAGGGGTACTCATTTCACTGGAGAAATATTTCAAAATGTACTGAAAATGTTGGGTGTTGAAAGTCAGTTACACACTCCGTGTCATCCTCGAAGTTCTGGTAAGGTGGAACGCATGAATGGAACTTTAAAATTGAAAATGCAGAGGGCCATGGCTGAAACAGGAAAGCCTTGGACAGAATGCCTTCCACTGGCCCTTTACTCAATACGCAATACCCCAAGGGGTAAGACTAAACTGTCTCCATATGAAATTTTGTTTGGCAGGACTGCCAATTTGGGATGTTATTTTCCACAACAACTTGTGTTAAATATTGAGTCATTGACTTCTTATGTGCAAAATCTTCAGAAACAATTAACTAAGGTGCATGCACAAGTTTTTGCTTCCCTTCCAGATCCTGACAACATTGAAGGAAGTCACAAGTTGGAACCAGGTGATCAAGTCTATGTAAAAAGACACACCAGAAAGGCTCTTGAACCAAGATTTGACGGACCCTTCCAAGTCCTGTTGACAACACCTACATCAGTCAAGCTTGAAGGAAAGGCATCATGGATACATGCAAGCCATTGCAAAAAAGCAGGACAAAACTCATGATATTGATGTTAATAGTATTAACCACGACAGAGGCATGGGAAAGACTAAATTCTCTAACCCCTTTGAACAATAGATTCGTACAACATCATAGAAAATTAGTGCATGACTTGTTAAACAATACACAAACCCTGACAGATTGTTGGATCTGTACCCATTCACCGGTATCAGCCACAAGTATACCTTTCCTAGCAGTTCCCGTATCAGCAGAAGAAATATTCGCTTGGCCTAATTGTTCAGACAGACTGGCCAATAGCCAAACTGGTGGTGCTGGGCTGTGGAGTAGGGTTGAGCGAAACGGGTCGATCATTTTCAAAAGTCGCCGACTTTTGGCTAAGTCGGCGTCTCATGAAACCCGATCCGACCCCTGTGCTTGTCGGCCATGCGGTACGCGACTTTCGCGCCAAAGTCGCGTTTCAATGACGCGAAAAGCGCCATTTCTCAGCCAATGAAGGTGAACGCAGAGTGTGGGCAGCGTGATGACATAGATCCTGGTCCCCACCATCTTAGAGAAGGGCATTGCAGTGATTGGCTTGCTGTCTGCGGCGTCACAGGGGCTATAAAGGGGCGTTCCCGCCGACCGCCATCTTACTGCTGCTGATCTGAGCTTAGGGACAGGTTGCTGCCGCTTCGTCAGAAGCAGGGAGAGCGTTAGGCAGGGTCCACTAACCACCAAACCGCTTGTGCTGCAGCGATTTCCACTGTCCAACACCACCTTCGGTGTGCAGGGACTGTGGAAGCTATTTTTTTTTTTTTTTCCCCTCAGCGCTGTAGCTCATTGGGCTGCCCTAGAAGGCTCCGTGATAGCTGTATTGCTGTGTGTACGCCACTGTGGAAACCAACTGCTTTTTTCAAAGCACATATCCTCTTGTTCCTTCCTTTCTGCACAGCTATCTTTTTTGTTTGTCCACACTTTTTATTTAATTTGTGCATCAGTCCACTCCTATTGCTGCCTGCCATACCTGGCTTACATTACTGCAGGGAGATAGTAATTGTAGGACAGTTTTTTTTTGTTTTTTGTTTTTTTTTTGTGGGAGATTAAGATTGGCATTTCTGCTACAGTGCCATCCCTGTGTGTGCCATCTCTCACTGAGTGGGCCATAGAAAGCCTATTTATTTTTTCCGTGATTTGTGTTCTAAAATCTACCTCAACACAAAAACACTACATCAATCAGTGGGAGAAAAATATTGGCCTCAGTCAGGGCTTGTGTGCCACTGCTGTGTGTGCTATCTCTCATTCAGTGGGCTATAGCAAGCCTATTTTTTTTTTTTTTTTTTAATATTATTTGGTTTCTAAAGTCTCCCTGAAAAAACAAAAAATACATAAAAAAACAGTGGGAGAGTAATATTGCCCTTTCAGCTTGTGTGCCAGTCTTGACTCCTGGGTGTGCCACCTCTCTCCCTTTCATTCAGTGGGCCATAGAAAGCCTATTTATTTTTTCCGTGATTTGTGTTCTAAATTCTACCTCAACACAAAAACACTACATCAATCAGTGGGAGAAAAATATTGGCCTCAGTCAGGGCTTGTGTGCCACTGCTGTGTGTGCTATCTCTCATTCAGTGGGCTATAGCAAGCCTATTTTTTTTTTTTTTTTTTAATATTATTTGGTTTCTAAAGTCTCCCTGAAAAAAAAAAAAAACCCTAAAAAAACAGTGGGAGAGTAATATTGCCCTTTCAGCTTGTGTGCCAGTCTTGACTCCTGGGTGTGCCACCTCTCTCCCTCTCATTCAGTGGGCCATAGAAAGCCTATTTATTTATTTTTTTTAATATTATTTGGTTTCTAATTCTCCCTGAAAAAAAAAAAAAAAACCTAAAAAAACAGTGGGAGAATAATATTGCCCTTTCAGCTTGTGTGCCAGTCTTGACTCCTGGGTGTGCCACCTCTCTCCCTCTCATTCAGTGGGCCATAGAAAGCCTATTTATTTTTTTTTTTAAATATTATTGGGTTTCTAAAGTCTCCCTGAAAAAACAAAAAATACATAAAAAAACAGTGGGAGAGTAATATTGCCCTTTCAGCTTGTGTGCCAGTCTTGACTCCTGGGTGTGCCACCTCTCTCCCTTTCATTCAGTGGGCCATAGAAAGCCTATTTATTTTTTCCGTGATTTGTGTTCTAAATTCTACCTCAACACAAAAACACTACATCAATCAGTGGGAGAAAAATATTGGCCTCAGTCAGGGCTTGTGTGCCACTGCTGTGTGTGCTATCTCTCATTCAGTGGGCTATAGCAAGCCTATTTTTTTTTTTTTTTTTTTTTTTAATATTATTTGGTTTCTAAAGTCTCCCTGAAAAAAAAAAAAAAAACTAAAAAAACAGTGGGAGAGTAATATTGCCCTTTCAGCTTGTGTGCCAGTCTTGACTCCTGGGTGTGCCACCTCTCTCCCTCTCATTCAGTGGGCCATAGAAAGCCTATTTATTTATTTTTTTTAATATTATTTGGTTTCTAATTCTCCCTGAAAAAAAAAAAAAAACCTAAAAAAACAGTGGGAGAATAATATTGCCCTTTCAGCTTGTGTGCCAGTCTTGACTCCTGGGTGTGCCACCTCTCTCCCTCTCATTCAGTGGGCCATAGAAAGCCTATTTATTTTTTTTTTTAAATATTATTGGGTTTCTAAAGTCTCCCTGAAAAAACAAAAAATACATAAAAAAACAGTGGGAGAGTAATATTGCCCTTTCAGCTTGTGTGCCAGTCTTGACTCCTGGGTGTGCCACCTCTCTCCCTCTCATTCAGTGGGCCATAGAAAGCCTTTTTTTTTTTTGGTTTTTTTAATATTATTTGGTTTCTAAAGTCTCCCTGAAAAAAACAAAAAAAACATAAAAAACAGTGGGAGAGTAATATTGCCCTTTCAGCTTGTGCGCCAGTCTTGACTCCTGGTTGTGCCACCTCTCTCTCTCTAATTGTGGGCCATAGAAAGCCTTTTTTTTTTTTTTTTTTTAATATTATTTGGTTTCTAAAGTCTCCCTGAGAAAAAAAAAAAAATAAATTAGGTGGGAGATTAATATTGACATTAGTGCTTGAGTGACAGTCCTGCGTGTGTGTCATCTCTGTGATTTTGTGCCACAGAAAACAGAGTGTGTAACATTGTGCCTGATTTTCCTTGTGGTCTCACCAACCTGTTAAGGGATATTGAAATCATACTGAAGTTATAGCTCACCGTGTAAGTTGTTTGACAGCAACAAATAAAGTTACTTTGGTTAAGATTTTAAAACAATGAGGAAGTCTGGTGCAAGAGGTCGTCGTGGGCGTTCATTGTCAGCTGGTAATGATGGTAGTGGTAGTGGAGCATCAGGTGGTCATGGGGATAAAAATATTCCACCTAAGTCTGGAGCTGTGGAGCCAGTTTCGTCGTCAGGCTACACAAGGCCTCGAACGCTCTCTTTTCTGGGAGTAGGAAAACCGCTTTTAAAGGCGGAGCAGCAACAGCAAGTTTTGGCTTACATTGCAGACTCAGCCTCTAGCTCTTTTGCCTCCTCTTCCGAAACTGGTAAATGTAAAAGCAGCGCGTCGCTTGTGGATGTTCACGGTCAGGGACAAGTCGCTTCCTTGTCCTCCTCAGCAAAAACTACAACAAGAGAGAAGGATGCAGCAGGCGACACAACGGGTCACTCCATGGAGCTCTTTACACATACCGTCCCTGGCTTAGAAAGTGAAACATTTAACAGGCCATGCCCATTACAAGTATATTCTGACATGGAGTGCACTGATGCACAGCCACAGCCAGAGTACTATGCTGCTCCTTTGACTCAGACCACCACATTGCCCTCTCAGGGTACAGATCCACAATCAGACCCTGATGAGACTATGTTGCCCCGCCACGAACGCTATACCACCGACCGACACAGTGACACAGACGAAGTTGCACACGAGCTCGAAGAGGAGGTAATAGATGACCCAGTTATTGACCCCGATTGGCAGCCATTGGGGGAACAGGGTGCAGGCGGCAGTAGTTCAGAAGCGGAGGTGGAGGAGGGGCCGCAGCAGGCATCAACATCGCAACAGGTTCCATCTGCCGGGCCCGTATCTGGACCAAAACGCGTGTCAAAGCCAAAACCTGTTGGAGCACAGCGTTGCCATCCGGTTAAAGCTCAGTCTGCAATCCCTGAAAAGGGATCCGAGTCTAGGAAGAGTGCAGTCTGGCATTTTTTTAAACAACATCCAACTGATCAGCGCAAAGTCATCTGTCAAAAATGTTCAACTAGCTTAAGCAGAGGTCAGAATCTGAAAAGTCTAAATACTAGTTGCATGCATAGACACTTAACCACCATGCATTTTCAAGCCTGGACTAACTACCAAACGTCCCTCAAGGTTGTAGCACCCTCGGCCAATGAAGCTAGTCAGCAACGCAACATCCCTTCCGTCACTGTAAGGCCACCATTTTCCGCACCACCGGCAGTATCTGTGCAGGTTTCTTTGCCAGCCAAAAGCAGTCAGGGTCAGGGAATCACCAGTTTTGTAGGAGGAAATATTGCATCTAGGGCACCGGCGGAAACAATACCGTCTCCAACCGTCTCTCAGTCTGCCATGTACACCGGCACACCCGAAAGTTCCACGATCTCCAGCTCTCCAGTCCAGCTCACCCTACATGAGACTCTGGTTAGAAAAAGGAAGTACTTATCCTCGCATCCGCGTACACAGGGTTTTAACGCCCACATAGCTAGACTAATCTCGTTAGAGATGATGCCCTACCGGTTAGTTGAAAGCGAAGCTTTCAAAGCCCTGATGGAGTACGCTGAACCACGATACGAGCTACCCAGTCGACACTTTTTTTCCAGAAAAGCCATCCCAGCCCTGCACCAGCATGTTAAACAGCGCATCGTCCATGCACTCAGGCAATCTGTGAGTACAAAGGTGCACCTGACTACAGATGCATGGACCAGTAGGCATGGCCAGGGACGTTATGTGTCCATCACGGCACACTGGGTGAATGTGGTGGATGCAGGGTCCACAGGCGACATCAATTTAGGGACAGTTGTGCCTAGCCCACGGTCTAGGAAACAGTTGGCTGTAGGCGTTCGCACCCCCTCCTCCTCCTCCTCCTCGTCCTCCTGCAGAAGCTACAGCTCTTCCACAGAACGCAGTCTGCCAACCACTCCATCGGCAGATGACACTGTTGCACACCAGTTGTCCCATTATGGGCCAGCTACTGCCAAGCGTCAGCAGGCTGTATTGGCTATGAAGTGCTTGGGCGACAATAGACACACCGCGGAAGTTCTGTCCGAGTTCTTGCAACAAGAAACGCAGTCGTGGCTGGGCACAGTAGATCTTGAGGCAGGCAAGGTAGTGAGTGATAACGGAAGGAATTTCATGGCTGCCATCTCCCTTTCCCAACTGAAACACATTCCTTGCCTGGCTCACACCTTAAACCTGGTGGTGCAGTGCTTATTGAAAACTTATCCTGGGTTCTCCGACCTGCTCCTCAAAGTGCGTGCACTTTGCTCACATATCCGACGTTCGCCTGTACACGCCAGCCGTATGCAGACCTATCAGCGGTCTTTGAACCTTCCCCAGCATCGCCTAATCATAGACGTTGCAACAAGGTGGAACTCAACACTGCACATGCTTCAGAGACTGTGCGAACAGAGGCGTGCTGTTATTTATTTGTGGGAGGATACACGGGCAGGCAGTAGGATGGCAGACATGGAGTTGTCAGGTGTGCAGTGGTCTAAGATACAAGACATGTGTCAAGTCCTTCAGTGCTTTGAGGAATGCACACGGCTGGTTAGTGCAGACAACGCCGTAATAAGCATGAGCATCCCCCTAATGCGTCTGCTGATGCAAAGTTTGACGCACATAAAGGAGCAGGCGTCTGCACCAGAGGAAGAGGAAAGCCTTGATGACAGTCAGCCATTGTCTGGTCAGGGCAGTGTACAGGACGAGGTAGCGGGCGAAGAGGAGGTGGAGGACGAGGAGGATGATGGGGATGAGTATATTTTTAATGCCGAACCTTTCCCGGGGGCACAGGAATTTGGTTGCGTGTCACGGCCGGGTTCTGGTTTTTTGAGGGACACAAGTGACGTAGATTTGCCTGCAACTGCCCCTCAACCAATCACAACCGGAGATTTGACAACTGGAACTTTGGCCCACATGGCGGATTATGCCTTACGTATCCTAAAAAGGGACACACGCATTACGAAAATGATGAACGATGACGATTACTGGTTGGCCTGCCTCCTTGATCCATGCTATAAAGGCAAATTGCAAAATATTATGCCACATGAGAACTTGGAACTAATATTAGCAACCAAACAATCAACTCTTGTTGACCGTTTGCTTCAGGCATTCCCAGCACACAGCGCACGTGATCGTTCTCACACGAGCTCCAGGGGGCAGCAGACTAGGAGTGTTAGGGGTGCACACATCAGAAGTGGCGTTGGACAGAGGGGTTTTCTGACCAGGTTGTGGAGTGATTTTGCTATGACCGCAGACAGGACAGGTACTGCTGCATCAATTGAAAGTGACAGGAGACAACATTTGTCCAGTATGGTTACTAACTATTTTTCATCCCTTATCGATGTTCTCCCTCAACCGTCATTCCCATTTGATTACTGGGCCTCCAAATTAGACACCTGGCCAGAATTGGCAGAATATGCATTGCAGGAGCTTGCTTGCCCGGCAGCAAGTGTCCTATCAGAAAGAGTATTCAGTGCTGCAGGTTCAATATTAACCGAAAAAAGGACTCGTCTGGCTACCCAAAATGTTGACGATCTAACATTCATTAAAATGAACCACAACTGGATTTCGAAATCTTTTGCCCCACCTTGCCCGGCCGACACCTAGCTTTCCTATGAAAAGCTCTTGCCTGTGAATTACTTTTCTAATGTCTAATTTGCTGCAGCTGATTGTACAGCATACGACATGTTTACACCTCCCTAAATGGCAAAACTCCCCACACGGGGCCGTGGTATCGCGACTTGGCGCAAGCACCCGTGAGACTGCTGTTTGTCTGAAGAGGTGGGTGTGCTCGCTTTTGGTTGACGGCATTGCTACTGGGTCCCTCATAGTACAATGTAGTGTCTCTGGCGGTGGTGGTGCGCACCCAACGTCAGACACACCGTTGTAACATGAGGGGCCCTGGGGCGGTCCCGCCGGCCTCAAGAGAGTTCCCCCCTACCCCAGCTCAAAATGTGCTCTACCATGTGCAAAATTATGTCGCACAGCTCCACCAATCTTTAGTCTATTCGCTGACATCATTCAATGTCTGGCACTGACAATACAAATTTGTAGACATCTATGATGCAACTTAAAGTAGTCTGTGTCTGTGTCCTATATTGGCACCATTAAATAGTTACTGCCAAATTACTATGTCAGAAACTCAGTAGATGAGCCCACCCCTGTACCTAAGTATGCCACCTTTTTTTTTTGTTTTGGTTGTTTTGCGAGACATTAACATCTATTTATATTTTGGGAGTACTGGGACAGACACTCCTTGCACTACTCCTCCACTCACCACCAAGCTGCCTGTGTATCCATGTAACCGCTGTAAAACTGCCATGAGCCTATTGTTTGTTATTTTAGGCCTTTGATAGCCTGTCTGCGGCCCCTACTTGCAATACTCCTCCACTGACCACCAAGCTGCCTGCCCGTGTATCCATGTAACCGCTGTAAAACTGCCATGAGCCTATTGTTTGTTATTTTAGGCCTTTGATAGCCTGTCTGCGGTCCCTACTTTAAATACTCCTCCACTGACCACCAAGCTGCCTGCCCGTGTATCCATGTAACCGCTGTGAAACTGCCATGAGCCTATTGTTTGTTATGTTAGGCCTTTGATAGCCTGTCTGCGGTCCCTACTTTAAATACTCCTCCACTGACCAGACCACTGCTGCCCGTGTACCCCTGGAACCAATTATAAAGTGCCTACAGCCAGCCCATTTTCTTATGTTAGGCCTTTGAAGCCTGTCTGCGGTCCCTACTTTAAATACTCCTCCACTGACCACCAAGCTGCCTGCCCGTGTATCCATGTAACCACTGTAAAACTGCCATGAGCCTATTGTTTGTTATTTTAGGCCTTTGATAGCCTGTCTGCGGTCCCTACTTTAAATACTCCTCCACTGACCACCAAGCTGCCTGCCCGTGTATCCATGTAACCGCTGTGAAACTGCCATGAGCCTATTGTTTGTTATGTTAGGCCTTTGATAGCCTGTCTGCGGTCCCTACTTTAAATACTCCTCCACTGACCAGACCACTGCTGCCCGTGTACCCCTGGAACCAATTATAAAGTGCCTACAGCCAGCCCATTTTCTTATGTTAGGCCTTTGAAGCCTGTCTGCGGTCCCTACTTTAAATACTCCTCCACTGACCACCAAGCTGCCTGCCCGTGTATCCATGTAACCACTGTAAAACTGCCATGAGCCTATTGTTTGTTATTTTAGGCCTTTGATAGCCTGTCTGCGGTCCCTACTTTAAATACTCCTCCACTGACCACCAAGCTGCCTGCCCGTGTATCCATGTAACCGCTGTGAAACTGCCATGAGCCTATTGTTTGTTATGTTAGGCCTTTGATAGCCTGTCTGCGGTCCCTACTTTAAATACTCCTCCACTGACCAGACCACTGCTGCCCGTGTACCCCTGGAACCAATTATAAAGTGCCTACAGCCAGCCCATTTTCTTATGTTAGGCCTTTGAAGCCTGTCTGCGGTCCCTACTTTAAATACTCCTCCACTGACCAGACCACTGCTGCCCGTGTACCCCTGGAACCAATTATAAAGTGCCTACAGCCAGCCCATTTTCTTATGTTAGGCCTTTGAAGCCTGTCTGCGGTCCCTACTTTAAATACTCCTCCACTCACCACCACCAAGCTGCCTGCCCGTGTATCCATGTAACCGCTGTGAAACTGCCATGAGCCTATTGTTTGTTATGTTAGGCCTTTGATAGCCTGTCTGCGGCCCCTACTTGCAATACTCCTCCACTGACCACCAAGCTGCCTGCCCGTGTATCCATGTAACCGCTGTAAAACTGCCATGAGCCTATTGTTTGTTATTTTAGGCCTTTGATAGCCTGTCTGCGGTCCCTACTTTAAATACTCCTCCACTGACCACCAAGCTGCCTGCCCGTGTATCCATGTAACCGCTGTGAAACTGCCATGAGCCTATTGTTTGTTATGTTAGGCCTTTGATAGCCTGTCTGCGGTCCCTACTTTAAATACTCCTCCACTGACCAGACCACTGCTGCCCGTGTACCCCTGGAACCAATTATAAAGTGCCTACAGCCAGCCCATTTTCTTATGTTAGGCCTTTGAAGCCTGTCTGCGGTCCCTACTTTAAATACTCCTCCACTGACCAGACCACTGCTGCCCGTGTACCCCTGGAACCAATTATAAAGTGCCTACAGCCAGCCCATTTTCTTATGTTAGGCCTTTGAAGCCTGTCTGCGGTCCCTACTTTAAATACTCCTCCACTGACCACCAAGCTGCCTGCCCGTGTATCCATGTAACCGCTGTAAAACTGCCATGAGCCTATTGTTTGTTATTTTAGGCCTTTGATAGCCTGTCTGCGGTCCCTACTTTAAATACTCCTCCACTGACCACCAAGCTGCCTGCCCGTGTATCCATGTAACCGCTGTAAAACTGCCATGAGCCTATTGTTTGTTATTTTAGGCCTTTGATAGCCTGTCTGCGGCCCCTACTTGCAATACTCCTCCACTGACCACAATGCTGCCTGGAGTGCCTGCCTGTGTATCCATGTAACCGATGTAAAACTGCCATGACTGCCTACTGTTTGTTATTTTAGGCCTTTGATAGCCTGTCTGCAGCCCCTACTTGCAATACTCCTCCACTGACCACACCAATGCTGCCCGTGTACCCCTGGAACCTATTTAAAAGTTCATAGAGCCTAGTTATATATTTTATTTACTATTAATAAGGCCATGATGGACTACGCTGTACCACGCTACAAGCTAACCAGTCGACACTTCTTTTGCGAGAAAAGCCATCCCAACCCTCCACCAGCATGTAGAAGACCGCATTGTCCATGCACTCTGGCAATCTGTGAGTACAAAGGTGCACCTGACAACAGACGCATGGACCTGTAGGCATGGCCACGGAAGATTACGTGTCCATTACGGCGCAATGGGTTAATGTGGTGGATGCATGGTCCACAGGGGACAGCCTACTAAGTCTGTCTGCAGTCCCTAATTCAAATTGTCCTCCACTGTCTAAATCGGAACTTCCACCTTCTGGCTTTCGGCCTATAGTATCAGAAATTAAACTGCATTTGGCCTTCAACTTTGGTTAGGGCCTACTAACGGCTTCTGCCCCTCCCTGGTGTTGCCCTCAACTAAATAAAGCTGAGCTTCAACCTTCTGCTCCAAATTACCATTTTGAAAAATGCAATAGGCTTTTCAGGCCTACTAAAGGTGTCTGTCTGTGTGCCCCTGCCTGGTGTTGTCCTCAACTAAATAAAGCTGAGCTTCAACCTTCCGGCTCTCATTAAGTGGTTTTAAAAAAAAAAAATGGTGGTTAGGGCCTACTAACGGCTTCTGCCCCTCCCTGGTGTTGCCCTCAACTAAATAAAGCTGAGCTTCAACCTTCTGCTCCAAATTACCATTTTGAAAAATGCAATAGGCTTTTCCGGCCTACTAAAGGTGTCTGTCTGTGTGCCCCTCCCTGGTGTTGTCCTCAACTAAATAAAGCTGAGCTTCAACCTTCCGGCTCTCATTATGTGGTTTTAAAAAAAAAAATGGTGGTTAGGGCCTACTAACGGCTTCTGCCCCTCCCTGGTGTTGTCCTCAACTAAATAAAGCTGAGCTTCAACCTTCCGGCTCTCATTAAGTGGTTTTTAAAAAAAAAAATGGTGGTTAGGGCCTACTAACGGCTTCTGCCCCTCCCTGGTGTTGTCCTCAACTAAATAAAGCTGAGCTTCAACCTTCCGGCTCTCATTAAGTGGTTTTAAAAAAAAAAATGGTGGTTAGGGCCTACTAACGGCTTCTGCCCCTCCCTGGTGTTGCCCTCAACTAAATAAAGCTGAGCTTCAACCTTCTGCTCCAAATTACCATTTTGAAAAATGCAATAGGCTTTTCCGGCCTACTAAAGGTGTCTGTCTGTGTGCCCCTCCCTGGTGTTGTCCTCAACTAAATAAAGCTGAGCTTCAACCTTCCGGCTCTCATTATGTGGTTTTAAAAAAAAAAATGGTGGTTAGGGCCTACTAACGGCTTCTGCCCCTCCCTGGTGTTGTCCTCAACTAAATAAAGCTGAGCTTCAACCTTCCGGCTCTCATTAAGTGGTTTTAAAAAAAAAAAATGGTGGTTAGGGCCTACTAACGGCTTCTGCCCCTCCCTGGTGTTGTCCTCAACTAAATAAAGCTGAGCTTCAACCTTCCGGCTCTCATTAAGTGGTTTTAAAAAAAAAAATGGTGGTTAGGGCCTACTAACGGCTTCTGCCCCTCCCTGGTGTTGCCCTCAACTAAATAAAGCTGAGCTTCAACCTTCTGCTCCAAATTACCATTTTGAAAAATGCAATAGGCTTTTCAGGCCTACTAAAGGTGTCTGTCTGTGTGCCCCTCCCTGGTGTTGTCCTCAACTAAATAAAGCTGAGCTTCAACCTTCCGGCTCTCATTATGTGGTTTTAAAAAAAAAAATGGTGGTTAGGGCCTACTAACGGCTTCTGCCCCTCCCTGGTGTTGCCCTCAACTAAATAAAGCTGAGCTTCAACCTTCTGCTCCAAATTACCATTTTGAAAAATGCAATAGGCTTTTCCGGCCTACTAAAGGTGTCTGTCTGTGTGCCCCTCCCTGGTGTTGTCCTCAACTAAATAAAGCTGAGCTTCAACCTTCCGGCTCTCATTATGTGGTTTTAAAAAAAAAAATGGTGGTTAGGGCCTACTAACGGCTTCTGCCCCTCCCTGGTGTTGTCCTCAACTAAATAAAGCTGAGCTTCAACCTTCCGGCTCTCATTAAGTGGTTTTAAAAAAAAAAAATGGTGGTTAGGGCCTACTAACGGCTTCTGCCCCTCCCTGGTGTTGTCCTCAACTAAATAAATTCAACCTTCTGCTCCAAATTACCATTTTGAAAAATGCAATAGGCTTTTCAGGCCTACTAAAGGTGTCTGTCTGTGTGCCCCTCCCTGGTGTTGTCCTCAACTAAATAAAGCTGAGCTTCAACCTTCCGGCTCTCATTAAGTGGTTTTAAAAAAAAAAATGGTGGTTAGGGCCTACTAACGGCTTCTGCCCCTCCCTGGTGTTGCCCTCAACTAAATAAAGCTGAGCTTCAACCTTCTGCTCCAAATTACCATTTTGAAAAATGCAATAGGCTTTTCAGGCCTACTAAAGGTGTCTGTCTGTGTGCCCCTCCCTGGTGTTGTCCTCAACTAAATAAAGCTGAGCTTCAACCTTCCGGCTCTCATTATGTGGTTTTAAAAAAAAAAATGGTGGTTAGGGCCTACTAACGGCTTCTGCCCCTCCCTGGTGTTGCCCTCAACTAAATAAAGCTGAGCTTCAACCTTCCGGCTCTCATTAAGTGGTTTTAAAAAAAAAAAAATGGTGGTTAGGGCCTACTAACGGCTTCTGCCCCTCCCTGGTGTTGTCCTCAACTAAATAAAGCTGAGCTTCAACCTTCCGGCTCTCATTAAGTGGTTTTAAAAAAAAAAAATGGTGGTTAGGGCCTACTAACGGCTTCTGCCCCTCCCTGGTGTTGTCCTCAACTAAATAAAGCTGAGCTTCAACCTTCCGGCTCTCATTAAGTGGTTTTAAAAAAAAAAAATGGTGGTTAGGGCCTACTAACGGCTTCTGCCCCTCCCTGGTGTTGTCCTCAACTAAATAAATTCAACCTTCTGCTCCAAATTACCATTTTGAAAAATGCAATAGGCTTTTCAGGCCTACTAAAGGTGTCTGTCTGTGTGCCCCTCCCTGGTGTTGTCCTCAACTAAATAAAGCTGAGCTTCAACCTTCCGGCTCTCATTAAGTGGTTTTAAAAAAAAAAAATGGTGGTTAGGGCCTACTAACGGCTTCTGCCCCTCCCTGGTGTTGCCCTCAACTAAATAAAGCTGAGCTTCAACCTTCTGCTCCAAATTACCATTTTGAAAAATGCAATAGGCTTTTCAGGCCTACTAAAGGTGTCTGTCTGTGTGCCCCTCCCTGGTGTTGTCCTCAACTAAATAAAGCTGAGCTTCAACCTTCCGGCTCTCATTATGTGGTTTTAAAAAAAAAAATGGTGGTTAGGGCCTACTAACGGCTTCTGCCCCTCCCTGGTGTTGCCCTCAACTAAATAAAGCTGAGCTTCAACCTTCCGGCTCTCATTAAGTGGTTTTAAAAAAAAAAAAATGGTGGTTAGGGCCTACTAACGGCTTCTGCCCCTCCCTGGTGTTGTCCTCAACTAAATAAAGCTGAGCTTCAACCTTCCGGCTCTCATTAAGTGGTTTTAAAAAAAAAAAATGGTGGTTAGGGCCTACTAACGGCTTCTGCCCCTCCCTGGTGTTGTCCTCAACTAAATAAAGCTGAGCTTCAACCTTCCGGCTCTCATTAAGTGGTTTTAAAAAAAAAAATGGTGGTTAGGGCCTACTAACGGCTTCTGCCCCTCCCTGGTGTTGCCCTCAACTAAATAAAGCTGAGCTTCAACCTTCTGCTCCAAATTACCATTTTGAAAAATGCAATAGGCTTTTCAGGCCTACTAAAGGTGTCTGTCTGTGTGCCCCTCCCTGGTGTTGTCCTCAACTAAATAAAGCTGAGCTTCAACCTTCCGGCTCTCATTATGTGGTTTTAAAAAAAAAAATGGTGGTTAGGGCCTACTAACGGCTTCTGCCCCTCCCTGGTGTTGCCCTCAACTAAATAAAGCTGAGCTTCAACCTTCTGCTCCAAATTACCATTTTGAAAAATGCAATAGGCTTTTCCGGCCTACTAAAGGTGTCTGTCTGTGTGCCCCTCCCTGGTGTTGTCCTCAACTAAATAAAGCTGAGCTTCAACCTTCCGGCTCTCATTATGTGGTTTTAAAAAAAAAAATGGTGGTTAGGGCCTACTAACGGCTTCTGCCCCTCCCTGGTGTTGTCCTCAACTAAATAAAGCTGAGCTTCAACCTTCCGGCTCTCATTAAGTGGTTTTAAAAAAAAAAAATGGTGGTTAGGGCTTACTAACGGCTTCTGCCCCTCCCTGGTGTTGTCCTCAACTAAATAAAGCTGAGCTTCAACCTTCCGGCTCTCATTAAGTGGTTTTAAAAAAAAAAATGGTGGTTAGGGCCTACTAACGGCTTCTGCCCCTCCCTGGTGTTGCCCTCAACTAAATAAAGCTGAGCTTCAACCTTCTGCTCCAAATTACCATTTTGAAAAATGCAATAGGCTTTTCAGGCCTACTAAAGGTGTCTGTCTGTGTGCCCCTCCCTGGTGTTGTCCTCAACTAAATAAAGCTGAGCTTCAACCTTCCGGCTCTCATTATGTGGTTTTAAAAAAAAAAATGGTGGTTAGGGCCTACTAACGGCTTCTGCCCCTCCCTGGTGTTGCCCTCAACTAAATAAAGCTGAGCTTCAACCTTCCGGCTCTCATTAAGTGGTTTTAAAAAAAAAAAATGGTGGTTAGGGCCTACTAACGGCTTCTGCCCCTCCCTGGTGTTGTCCTCAACTAAATAAAGCTGAGCTTCAACCTTCCGGCTCTCATTAAGTGGTTTTAAAAAAAAAAAATGGTGGTTAGGGCCTACTAACGGCTTCTGCCCCTCCCTGGTGTTGTCCTCAACTAAATAAAGCTGAGCTTCAACCTTCCGGCTCTCATTAAGTGGTTTTAAAAAAAAAAATGGTGGTTAGGGCCTACTAACGGCTTCTGCCCCTCCCTGGTGTTGCCCTCAACTAAATAAAGCTGAGCTTCAACCTTCTGCTCCAAATTACCATTTTGAAAAATGCAATAGGCTTTTCAGGCCTACTAAAGGTGTCTGTCTGTGTGCCCCTCCCTGGTGTTGTCCTCAACTAAATAAAGCTGAGCTTCAACCTTCTGGCTCTCATTATGTGGTTTTAAAAAAAAAAATGGTGGTTAGGGCCTACTAACGGCTTCTGCCCCTCCCTGGTGTTGCCCTCAACTAAATAAAGCTGAGCTTCAACCTTCTGCTCCAAATTACCATTTTGAAAAATGCAATAGGCTTTTCCGGCCTACTAAAGGTGTCTGTCTGTGTGCCCCTCCCTGGTGTTGTCCTCAACTAAATAAAGCTGAGCTTCAACCTTCCGGCTCTCATTATGTGGTTTTAAAAAAAAAAATGGTGGTTAGGGCCTACTAACGGCTTCTGCCCCTCCCTGGTGTTGTCCTCAACTAAATAAAGCTGAGCTTCAACCTTCCGGCTCTCATTAAGTGGTTTTAAAAAAAAAAAATGGTGGTTAGGGCCTACTAACGGCTTCTGCCCCTCCCTGGTGTTGTCCTCAACTAAATAAAGCTGAGCTTCAACCTTCCGGCTCTCATTAAGTGGTTTTAAAAAAAAAAATGGTGGTTAGGGCCTACTAACGGCTTCTGCCCCTCCCTGGTGTTGCCCTCAACTAAATAAAGCTGAGCTTCAACCTTCTGCTCCAAATTACCATTTTGAAAAATGCAATAGGCTTTTCAGGCCTACTAAAGGTGTCTGTCTGTGTGCCCCTCCCTGGTGTTGTCCTCAACTAAATAAAGCTGAGCTTCAACCTTCCGGCTCTCATTATGTGGTTTTAAAAAAAAAAATGGTGGTTAGGGCCTACTAACGGCTTCTGCCCCTCCCTGGTGTTGCCCTCAACTAAATAAAGCTGAGCTTCAACCTTCTGCTCCAAATTACCATTTTGAAAAATGCAATAGGCTTTTCAGGCCTACTAAAGGTGTCTGTCTGTGTGCCCCTCCCTGGTGTTGTCCTCAACTAAATAAAGCTGAGCTTCAACCTTCCGGCTCTCATTATGTGGTTTTAAAAAAAAAAATGGTGGTTAGGGCCTACTAACGGCTTCTGCCCCTCCCTGGTGTTGTCCTCAACTAAATAAAGCTGAGCTTCAACCTTCCGGCTCTCATTATGTGGTTTTAAAAAAAAAAATGGTGGTTAGGGCCTACTAACGGCTTCTGCCCCTCCCTGGTGTTGCCCTCAACTAAATAAAGCTGAGCTTCAACCTTCTGCTCCAAATTACCATTTTGAAAAATGCAATAGGCTTTTCAGGCCTACTAAAGGTGTCTGTCTGTGTGCCCCTCCCTGGTGTTGTCCTCAACTAAATAAAGCTGAGCTTCAACCTTCCGGCTCTCATTATGTGGTTTTAAAAAAAAAAATGGTGGTTAGGGCCTACTAACGGCTTCTGCCCCTCCCTGGTGTTGCCCTCAACTAAATAAAGCTGAGCTTCAACCTTCTGCTCCAAATTACCATTTTGAAAAATGCAATAGGCTTTTCCGGCCTACTAAAGGTGTCTGTCTGTGTGCCCCTCCCTGGTGTTGTCCTCAACTAAATAAAGCTGAGCTTCAACCTTCCGGCTCTCATTATGTGGTTTTAAAAAAAAAAATGGTGGTTAGGGCCTACTAACGGCTTCTGCCCCTCCCTGGTGTTGTCCTCAACTAAATAAAGCTGAGCTTCAACCTTCCGGCTCTCATTAAGTGGTTTTAAAAAAAAAAAATGGTGGTTAGGGCCTACTAACGGCTTCTGCCCCTCCCTGGTGTTGTCCTCAACTAAATAAAGCTGAGCTTCAACCTTCCGGCTCTCATTAAGTGGTTTTAAAAAAAAAATGGTGGTTAGGGCCTACTAACGGCTTCTGCCCCTCCCTGGTGTTGCCCTCAACTAAATAAAGCTGAGCTTCAACCTTCTGCTCCAAATTACCATTTTGAAAAATGCAATAGGCTTTTCCGGCCTACTAAAGGTGTCTGTCTGTGTGCCCCTGCCTGGTGTTGCCCTCAACTAAATAAAGCTGAGCTTCAACCTTCTGCTCCAAATTACCATTTTAAAAAATGCAATAGGCTTTTCCGGCCTACTAAAGGTGTCTGCCCCTCCCTGGTGTTGTCCTCAACTGAACAAAGCTGAGCTTCCACATTCTGGCTTTCGCCCTATACTATCAGATATTAAACTGCATTTGGCCTACTAGTGTGGTTAGGCCCTTGAAACAGTGTCTGCTGCTCTTGGGTTTGCTACTCCACTGAACAAAGCAATGCCGCCTGTTTAGTCCTGTTACCAATTTTGAACTGCATGTAGCCTACTTTATTCTTTGGCCCTATATCTGTTTCCTCCTCATCCTGCCCATTGCCCAGCCACTGCTAAATGAGTCTGCTGGTACATTGACCTAGACCACTACATTCCCCTTGTACTCTACACAGCCAGAATCTGTCCCTGCTGAAAGTAAGGTTCCCCTTCCCGCATGTTATACCACCTTACACAGGGACAAAGAGGAAGGTGCAGATGAAAGTGCAGGTTCCTTCATCAGGTGGGGGGGCATACTCGTTGGCGACGTCACTGGCACAGGGCCCCTCAGAGTACGCAAAAGTGTCGCTGCTGGTGGGAGGCGCCCCCGCCATGCAAACACACCGCCGTACTTTGAGGGGCCCTGTGCCAGTGGCAATGCGAACGAGTGGGCCCCCCCCTGCTTGCTCAGGATCACAGCACTTGCAACTTTTAAATACTTACCTTTCCCTGCAACACCGCCGTGACGTAGTCCGCATTTCCTGGGCCCACGAAAAACTTGAGCCAGCCCTACTCCCCCCACAACTTTCCCCCAATTCCCTATGCCCAACTATTATTATACAGTTAATTAAGATTGGCAAGCTTCAGAAACAAGAATGGATGTTTTTGGCATTAAAATGGGCACTGTAGGTGTTTTCCTGGCCTCCACTCACTGCCGACTATGCTTCCCCATTGACTTGCATTGGGTTTCGTGTTTCGGTCGATCCCCGACTTTTAGCGATAATCGGCCGACTGCACTCGACTCGACTCTGGACAAAATCGGGTTTCCCAAAACCCTACTCGATCTTAAAAAAATGAAAGTCGCTCAACCCTACTGTGGAGTACTGCAGTCGCCGTGCCAATTGTGGGATGGGTGGAATTTCCTTGGTGGCAGGGTGGTCTCTCAGGGAGTGGTGCACATCTGCAATGTTTGGCATTCAGGGGAGGAAGATGGGTGCCTAGGAGTGGGACTGGATTGACTGATCTGGGACGGGTCCCCACTGAGAATCTGCGGCTCAGTTTCAGTGCAGCCGTCCCTTCCTCTGATGCCTTCGAACCTGTAGTATTGGAAAGATACATACACAATAGAAATTGGGAACATTCTGAGTTGTTCCCTCAAGGTAATGCAAGTGATTGTACAAGCAAACCGGGGAACCTGGTTTGTAATGAATCTGATGAGTATGACATTTAAATTAAAGGACGTACAACGACTCAGAGATCAGTATGACAAAGATAATGACCAGAATAAGGATAACTGGTGGTCAGATACCTTTTCTTTTCTTAACCCTGCCAACTGGTTCAGAGGAATCGGTGGGTGGGTTGCTGGGATTATGCAGAGCATAATACATATAGTTATGATTATTGTAGTCATATACGTACTATTCCAGATTGTGCTCAAGGGTATCTCAGTATGCACAGATAAACTTTGTGTAATAGATGCAAGAGTATAAATTAATATTACCGTACTAATTTTTGTTTTTATATTTTAGTATACTGCTAAAGAAGAAAATAATTTGCGATAGAAGAATTAATACTAGATTTGATTCTCTTATTAATAATATAAGTGTGTACATGTGTAATACCAAAAATAAAGGCTTTGTCTTTAGCCCTGTGGTAATAAATAAAAGAATATGTCAAAGGGGGGAATTGTGGAGATCAGACTGAAAGAATCCATTGTGTCTTTCTCCTGAAACAGCTGGCTTATTTCAAGATAACTTAAGCAAAGTTGACATTTCCTTTTATGGACGCATTCCTTCTGTGTTGTAACCTTTTACCTACATACCAGAAATTGAATCTTATCTCTAGTATAGACTGTTATTGTATAAGGATGTGAAATATGAGCGCTTGTACGCATGTCTGTAAAATGTTTAACTTTTTTCTATATAAAAGGAGGGGGTACAGCCCAGTGAGTCAGACGTGCTCCTGGGCTTCCCCTGTATATGATCACACAACCTTTGTGCTGCGTGTCATTTCTATGGGATCCCTACCTCTAGTAAGCCAGGGACTGAGAAGGACTTAACACTATGGTGTTGGTTCAGGGGGGGAAGCTTCTAAGTGGGCTACTAACCAGGTATCCTTGATTACAGCTGTGTGATGCACCCAATAGTGGAGGAGGACCTCAGCAGATGACCGCGCTATTACTGAAGATAGTCTCTATACAAAGACCAACATGGATATTACCGCCATATGGTCAGTGGTAGGTACCAGCCCTATAGAACATAGATCACAGCACAGTTACAGATAATGTCTTACCGCTGACGTTCATTATAATGGAGTCGTCACTTTTCCCGTCTGTTCCATCTGGCCCAGACCGACATGACAACTTCCAGCAATGACTAGTCTGCAGAGAATACAACAAAGACACATTTCACTTCTCATATTCCAGCCCCATCACCATCTCTTCCCAACCTGCACAAACTCCTCATCCTGCTGATATCCCAATACTGAGCCACTGCTGCCGTATGTGTCCCTATTACTGCCCCTGATACTCCAATACTGAGCCGCTGCTGCCGTATGTGTCCCTATTAGGGTTGAGCGACTTTTATTTTTATAGGATCGGGTCGGGTTTCATGAAACCTGACTTTCTCAAAAGTCGGGTCGAGTGAAATCGGCCGATCCTATAAAAAAGTCGGGGTTGGGGTCGGCCGAAACACGAAACCCAATGCAGTGCAATGGGATACTATGGTTCCCAGGGTCTGAAGGAGAGGAAACTCTCCTTCAGGCCCTGGGATCCATATTAATGTGTAAAATAAAGAATCAAAATAAAAAATATTAATATACTCACCCTCGGACGCGCCCTGGTACTAACCGGCAGCCTTCCTTCCTAAGAATGAGCGCGTGAAGGACCTTAGATGACGTCGCGGCTTGTGATTGGTCACGTGACCGCCCATGTGACCGCTCACGCGACCAATCGCAAGCCGCGACATCACCGCAGGTCATTCACGCGCTCATTCTTAGGAAGGAAGGCTGCCGGTTAGTACCAGGGCGCGTCCGAGGGTGAGTATATCAATATTTGTTATTTTGATTCTTTATTTTACACTTAAATATGGATTCCGATACCGATTCCCGATATCGCAAACATATCGGAACTCGGTATCGGAGTTCCGATACTAGATTCAGAAGATCGCCGACCTCATGGCCGACCCCACACAGGGGTCGGGTCCGGTTTCATGAAACCTGACTTTGCCAAAAGTCGGCGACTTCTGAAAATGGCCGACCCGTTTCGCTCAACCCTAGTCCCTATTACTGCACCTGATATCCCAATACTGAGCCGCTGCTGCCGTGTGTGTCCCTATTACTGCCCCTGATACCTCAATACTGAGCCGCTGCTGCCGTATGTATCCCTATTACTGCACCTGATACCCCAATACCCCAATACTGAGCTGCTGCTGCCGTATGTGTCCCTATTACTGCACCTGATACCCCAATACTGAGCCGCTGCTGCCATATGTGTCCTTATTAATGCACCTGATACCCCAATACTGAGCCGCTGCTGCTGTATCTGTCCCTCTTACTGCACCTGATACCCCAATACTGAGCCACTGCTGCCGTTTGTGTCCCTATTACTGCACCTGATACCCCAATACTGAGCCGCTGCTGCCGTATGTGTCCCTATTACTGCTCCTAATACCCCAATACTGAGCTGCTGCTGCCATATGTCCCTATTATTGCACCTAATACACCAATACTGAGCCACTGCTGCCGTATGTGTCCCTATTACTGCACCTAATACACCAATACTGAGCGGCTGCTGCCATATGTGTCCCTATTACTGCAACTGATACCACAATACTGAGCTGGTGCTGCCGTATGTGTCCCTATTATTGCCCCTGCTGTGTGGTTCTCTGTGCCCTCTAAATTCTAAAGCACACCTCTATAATATAGTAATGCCGGCTGCAAGTGCCCTAGAAAACAGTACCCATATTTTGCCCTCTAGAAAGTAATAATGTCCTCTGTGTGCTCATTTGATAGTCACAGTAACCTGAGTTCCCCTATAACAATAAGTGCCTACTTTACATTTAATAATGTCCAGAGTCTGTCCCCTGTACAGCTTCCCTTTACACAGTATGATGCTCTCTTATACACAGTATACTGACCCTTTAGTAGCCTCCAAACTGTTTGATAGTTCCAACACTGTAATCCCCACACTGTATGATGCCCCTCTAGATAGCCTCCATATAGTATAATGCACCATATCATCTTCAATATAGTATAATGCACCAGATAGTCCTCAATATAGTATAATGTACCAGATAGTCCTCAATATAGTATAATGCACTCCCTATAGGCCTACTCTATATTGTATAATGCACCCCCATAGGCAGACTCTGTAGTATAAGGCAGCACCCCATAGGCAGACCCTGTACTATAAGGCAGCCTCCCCATAGGCAGACCCAGTAGTATTAGGCAGACCCCCATAGGCAGACCCTGTAGTATAAGGCAGACCCCCCATAGGCAGACCCTGTACTATAAGGCAGCATCCCCATAGGCAGACCCCCCATAGGCAGACCCTGTAGTATTAGGCAGACCCCCATAGGCAGACCCTGTAGTATAAGGCAGCCCCCCATAGGCAGACCCTGTAGCATTAGGCAGACTCCCCCATTGGCAGACCCTGTAGTATTAGGCAGACCCCCATGGGCACACCCTGTAGTATTAGGCAGACCCTGTAGTATTAGGCAGACCCCCCACAGGCAGACCCTGCAGTATTAGGCAGACCCCCATAGGCAGACCCTGTAGTATTAGGCAGCCCCCCATAGGCAGACCCTGTAGCATTAGGCAGACTCCCCCATTGGCAGACCCTGTAGTATTAGGCAGACCCTGTAGTATAAGGCAGACCCCCATGGGCACACCCTGTAGTATTAGGCAGACCCTGTAGTATTAGGCAGACCCCCCACAGGCAGACCCTGCAGTATTAGGCAGACCCCCTATAGGCGGACCCTGTAGTATTAGGCAGACCCCCCATAGGCAGACCCTGTAGCATTAGGCAGACCCCCCATAGGCAGACCCTGTAGTGTTACAAAAATTGAAAGGAACGGATGGCACTCACCAGTTAAAAAACTTCTTCTTCTTCTGTAGGTGACCAGTAGAAGCGCCACTGCAGCGCGAAACGGCTGTCGTCCATTCCACTCCTGCTGCCATCCTCCCGACGCCGATGTTTTAAAGTATTGGAATTAAGAAGTTTTTTAACTGGTGAGTGCCATCCATTCCTTTCAATTTTTTTATCCATTGTGGCTATTTTCTTTGGAGTGGCACCCCAGCTCACGGAGCACTTACTGCTGTATACATGCTTTCAGCATCAGTTAATGCAATTACCTGTGCACTGAGTGGGCTTCCCCGCTGTGCGGATTAACACTTTGTGAGATCTTGTAGTATTAGTAAGACAGCACCCCCCCATAGGCAGATTCTGTAGTATTAGGCAGCACCCCTTAAAAAAATAAATAAATACTCACCTCTCTTCTTCCTGGTTCCTGCGCTGCTCTGAGCTCCCGCTTGTCTCCTGACAGCGGGCGCCGGGCAGTGACTCATCGCTCCCTCTGTCAGCGTCGCCAACGTCAGACGCTGACAGGGAAATGATGGGAGAGGGAGCGTATCGCTCCTTCCATCATCATTGTGGTCAGCTGTATCGGCCAAATGCCGGTACAGCTGACCCTGCGATGACAGGCGGGGGGGCCCACTGCTGGCACCGGGCCCCCCCACCTGCTCAGGGGCCCCATTACGGCCGGCGGCAGAGCAAGGAGATCCATTCTCCTTGCTCTGCCGCAGAAGTGACAGATGTGAGGGGGAAAATGAGAGACATGATGGAAAAATGAGAGAAGTGAGTTGCTGCTGCAGTATGAGGCTGTGTATAGAAAAGAGTGAGGCGCCTCAGGTGGAGACTGTGTATACAGAAGTGGTGACGTGTTGCTAATATACTTTTTCTCTGATTGGTTTACTCCAAGTTTTAGCTTACAAATACTGAGGTAAAAATACTGAACAAATAACGTGTGAACGAGGTCTAAAGGAGAAAAGTGTGATGCTGCAGAAGAAGTAGGCAGTGTATACGATATGCTTAATTGCAATTATTGCAATTTCTCTCAGGATCAAGTGTTTCCAATTGTATATGGAAGAGGAGTGTGAGGTTCTGCCGGAGGAGGCAACTATAAAGTCGAAAAGCTGAGCTGCAGAAAAATGCTGTGTATAAAGGAGGAGCGTGAGGTGCAGGAGGAGGCTGTGTAAGAAGGAGCATGAGGTGCAGGGGGAATAAGGACCCTTAACTGCCGCCGTTAAAAGTCGTACCGGCAGTCGTTAATGGGTTAATATTGTGTTTAAAAAACCTTTTGCTTCAACAAAATGGCGCCGGATATGTTCCGTGTACCAGTGTGGGAGCGTTGCTATGCTCAACAGCTACAATTTCTTTTTCGCTCTGATGAATATATGATGTGAAATGTTTTTATGTGCAATATAATCATTATAATTTGTTATAACTAACCACAGTTACAGTAGTTACTATGCCCGGGCAACGCTGGGCTCTTCAGCTAGTAATACTATATGGAGGGCTATGTGAGTCCCATTAAACTGTATGAAGGAATATGTGGGGCCCAAAATACTGTATGGAGGAATATGTGGGACCCATTATACTGTATGGAGGAATATCATTCCCATAGTCCTATTCAATAACGGCCAAAGTCACTTCAGTGATACATCATAAGCATAGTCTATTATGGTAAATAAAGGTGCCATAAAAGAAGTGAAGCAAAAAAATCAATTTAAAAGTTATTTTTTTTCACAATTTTAACAAGTTCCTAAACCCCTGAATATGGACTAGTAAGGGCTAATAAACTGCAAACTCAACGAGTGCAAATTTCTTGCTCATTATGCTAAGGAGTGAAAAAAACACTGTATCAACAGAATATATCCTTAAAGAGGGGTTGAAAAATACAAAGAATTGGAGAATAAATGGTGTAGTGAAATTACCTGTTGTACGCTGTTAAAAGTAGAAATGAAAGCAGGTGCTGTAAAGGCTGTGCACAGGGCTGTAGATGCTGGTGATGCTCATTCCCACAGGAGGGGCAGGGGGTAGCATGTCCCGTGGGGGGAGCATCATCTACTGCTCCAGGGGTTTTTAGGCATAGGGGAGAAATGATATGGGATGATAGCTAGACACAGAGGATGGGTCAAGGGTGGGCTTTTTGAGGATGGTTGTAATCGAGGTATGTTTCAATCAGGATGGAAGACACCAGTTGTTAGTCACAAATTGAAGAGGTGGGTTAGGCTTGTAAAGTTTGGAATGAAGTGGGAGGTTATTGTGTCAAGTTCACAGGTGGTAAGTAGTGTTGAGCATTCCGATACCGCAAGTATCGGGTATCGGCCGATACTTGCGGGTATCGGAATTCCGATACCGAGATCCGATACTTTTGTGGTATCGGGAATCGGTATCGGGATTAATATCAATGTGTAAAAGAAAGAATTAAAATAAAAAGTAGGGATATACTCACCTCTCCGACGCAGCCTGGACTTTACCGCCGTAACCGGGAGCCGTTGTACCTAAAAATGCGCGCTTGAAGGGCCTTAGATGACGTCACGGCACTCTGATTGGTCCGTAGCGGTCGCGTGACCGCTACGCGACCAATCACAAAGCAGTGACGTCACCTAAGGTCTTTCAAGCGCTTGAAAGACCTTAGGTGACGTCACTGCTTTGTGATTGGTCGCGTAGCGGTCACGCGACCGCTACGCGACCAATCAGAAGCTGCGGACGTCTTCTAAGGTATTTCAAGCGCTTGAAAGACCTTAGGTGACGTCACTGCTTTGTGATTGGTCGCGTAGCGGTCACGCGACCGCTACGGACCAATCAGAGTGCCGTGACGTCATCTAAGGCCCTTCAAGCGCGCATTTTTAGGTACAACGGCTCCCGGTTACGGCGGTAAAGTCCAGGCTGCGTCGGAGAGGTGAGTATATCCCTACTTTTTATTTTAATTCTTTCTTTTACACATTGATATTAATCCCGATACCGATTCCCGATACCACAAAAGTATCGGATCTCGGTATCGGAATTCCGATACCCGCAAGTATCGGAATTAGGTAAAGTCCAGGCTGCGTCGGAGAGGTGAGTATATCCCTATTTTTTATTTTAATTCTTTCTTTTACACATTGATATGGATCCCAGGGCCTGAAGGAGAGTTTCCTCTCCTTCAGACCCTGGGAACCATACAGGATACCGTCTGATACTTGGTGTCCCATTGACTTGTATTGGTATCGGGTATCGGTATCGGTTTAGATCCGATACTTTGCCGGTATCGGCCGATACTTTCCGATACCGATACTTTCAAGTATCGGATGGTATCGCTCAACACTAGTGGTAAGGCAAAGTCTTCAGCTGAGATGAGAGGGAAGGGGAGCTGATAGACACAGGAGAGATTTGAAAGTACTGAATAGCTGTTTAGGGTTGTGAGACAGGAATGATATGAGGGATGAGAAGTCGGTTTGTTTTGCTGCAGTGAGCAATTTTACAACTTCTGTTACTGGTCGGGCTACTCCACTACCTTTCTTTGGTAGTCGTACAGCGGTACACTTTGTAGATGAGGGCCAGAAAGAACATGTGCTCCAGTAGATGGCAAGCACAGCATCACGTGGTCTCTGTATTATTATAGAAAAACCAAGCGCACCACTATATAATACCAAAGGAGAGGGGAAGATAGGGGTGCAAACTCAGTGGTAAACAGTAATGGCCAAAAGCAGAAAAGCACCACTGCAATGAATGCACACCACAAAAATATAGAAACATATTTAACAATTTATTTTATTGGTACGCCACACAGTATATTAAAACATAATTAAAACCAAGCAAGGACCATATCCACTCAGAAAAATAAATACATAGTGCCCAATACACACATATACGCATTATAAACCAATTTAAGACCTGCTGGCTCATGGGGCTATGTGGGGCAACTCTGCAAACTGCAAACCTGACATGGACAATAACATGCCCATCAAAGAAAAGGGGCCCCCAAGGTGAGGAAGGACCCAACAGGTAAGACCACTAACGATGACCAAAAACAAAATATATAAAGGGTAATCTGCATAATGAAACCAAGAAAAACACACAGTAAAAGCCTAAAAGGTAAAGGGTTAAATTCTACCACCCTGGTAGAAAGGGCTTTGCCAGTCCGCAGATCTCTTCACACATTATATGCCATGGGCATAGGAAGTATATTCTAAAGATTCACAGAGTCAAGAGGAGGAAATCATTTGGACCGAAGGCCAATTTTTTTCTCAGTTTGATCCATGGCCGGACAAAGTTGGGTCTGAGCATAATCCAAACCCTCATCAAGAGACGTCAGATACTTGAGGCACCTGCGGACTGTACTGTGCTGTCAAGGCGGGAAGAGGAGGCGGGTGACTCTCAGGGTGAGGAGTGGGAAAACATAGAGGATGACCATGAGGTAGTAGATCACACTTGGTCTAAACCCAGAGGCATGCAGCTGAGAAGCTCAGCAGAGAAGGAGGAAGACAAGGAGGTTATGTAGACAGTTATGCAACCACAACAACCAATGCATCCTGAGCTCAACTCTGGCAGTGGACAGCATCATTCGTGGTTCTGCAGTTGTTTATCCTTGATCTTTTTTTCAGACCGGCAAAAATCTAAAAAATCTCATTAGCTGTCAACTTTTTTCAAAAAGACCTAGTAAAGTAAAAAAAAGAAATAATTTCACTGCTACATGCATGAACTGGCAGATGCACGATCAGCATGCGTTAATCTGGGAATGTCACTGTGCTAAAATGCACACTGACAGGCCTCACCAACCACCATCCACCCCATCAACAGCATCTTCTGATTTTTCCTCCTTCCTCACCATGGCAAGTGTTGTCACACAGGTCTCCAGCGGAAGAACCTCCACTTGTTTTCCCTCTACAGTTGGGGTGTCTGAGAGCCTGCCACCTGATACGGAATTGGACATGCCTTTTGTTTTTGACTGATACCAGTATACCAAGCACACCCGATCTTTCTCATTCCACTGTAACTTCTCTGCCTGCACCTCTCTCACAGTCCAACAGCTGGTCGTGTTCACCCTACTCCACCCTACACAGCAGCAATCCCTAATTTCTGCAGTTGTGCTCACGTAAAAGATTCTTTCCTGTTGCATGTTATTATTATACATTTTTATAGTGCCATTTATTCCATTGCGCTTTACATGTGAAAAGGGGGCAAATATAGACAAATACAATAAACATGAGCAAAAACAAGGCACACAAAAGTACAGAGGGAGAGAGGACCCTGCCCGAGAGGGCTCACAGTCAACAGGGGATGGGTGAGGATACACTAAGAGAGGGTAGAGCTGGTTGTGCGGCGGTTCAGTAGGTTGAGGATCACTGCAGGCTGTAGGCTTGTCGGAAGAGGTGAGTCTTCAGGTTCTTTTTGAAGGTTTCTATGGTAGGCGAGAGTCTGATGTGTTGGGGTAGAGAGCGTTACAGCTAGAGGAACACATCAAGTAATAGGATGATAGATACGAGGTGCGTTCGCAGCCCAGGGTCCACTGTGCAAAG
Source organism: Ranitomeya variabilis (assembly GCF_051348905.1). Lineage (NCBI taxonomy): Eukaryota > Metazoa > Chordata > Amphibia > Anura > Dendrobatidae > Ranitomeya > Ranitomeya variabilis. Next base: position 507,955,852 of record NC_135235.1, read on the forward strand.
ATACCTGTGGATGGACACTGAGCTCACACGTGGGTTAAACTTCACCCCGTGTGAAATGAAAGTGAGCTCTGTTGCCTCACAGAGTCGCGCTGTACACAGGGACTAAAACCCTAACTAAAAGTTGTGCTTGCTCTGGAACTCTTCTGTGCTAACCGCACACATGAAGAAACCAGATGCTAAGCCAAGGCTAATTGCCCCCACTGACACTAGCTGCCTGCCTGAGTGTACAGTCCCAAGGCTAAACAGACTCACACCTCTTATATACAGTGTGGCAGAGTGTCCACTGGCAACTGCCAAACACATATGAAACTAGCTCATGGCCGTGCGGCCATGCAAACCTTTTATAGCTGTAGCAGTTCAGGACCTTCCTAGTGGACCAATAGGAGCTGCTACAGGACCTGAGCATGTGACCCCCGACCTCCAATGAGAGGTCTTCCCCTGGGCATGCTCAGAAGGGGAAAAGAAGGACTTAGTCTCAGGAGCGCCTACTCGCCGCCGAACAACACTACTTATAATTGCTGAACCTGGAAGGGCAACAGTAACCAAACGTGCAGTATCTGTCCTGGCCAGGCGCTGGGACTGACGTCTCCGCTGAGCATGCTCCACTGCGGCTGGAGAAGAATGGGAGACTGCAGCGGACATGGCTTGAGATTCCCACTGTGCAGCAGCAGGAACTCGAGGCCTAACAGAGAGTTCCAGAATATGGGGGAAGCACGGGAGAAGTCTCGGATGCGGTTGTGGCAAGAAGAGATGAGAGGGTAGTAGAGAAGGAGATCTTGTGAGGATCGAAGGTTGCGTGTAGGTAAGTACCGGGAGACCACGTCACAGATGTATGGAGGAGACTGGTTCTGGATGGTTTTGTTTGTCATAGTAAGGGTTTTGAACTGGAGTCTCTGGATGATATGAAGCCAGTGAAGGGCTTGGCATAGGGGAGAGGCTGGGGAATAGAAGAGAGACAGGTAGATTAGTCGGGCAGCAGAGTGTAGGATGGATTGGAGTGGTGCCAGAGTGCTAGAGGGGAGGCCAGAGAGTAGGAGGTTGCAGTAGTCAAGGCGGCAGATGATAAGGGCGTGCATTAGTGTTTTTGTGGTTTTGTTGTCGAGGAATGCACGAATTCAGGAAATATTATTGAGTTTGAGACAGCAGAAGGAGGCAAGGGCTTGGATATGTGGCTTGAAAGAGAGGGCAGAGTAGAGGATCACCCCGAGGCACTGAGCATGCAGGACTGGGGAACGTGAGCAGCCATTGACATTGATGGATAGGTCTGGTGGAGGGGTAGAGTGAGATGGGAAAAAGATGATAAATTCTGTTTTGTCCATGTTCAGTTTTAGAAAGCAAGCAGAAAAGAAGGCCAAGATAGCAGACAGACAGTGTGGGATTTTGGTGAGTAAGGAGGGGAGGTCAGGTCCAGATAGGTAGATCTGCATGTCATCGGCATAGAGATGATACTGCAAACTGTGGGATTCTATGAGCTGTACCAGGCCGAAGATGTAGATGGAGAAGTGTAGGGGTCCCAAAACTGAGCCTTGAGGGACACCGACAGACAAGGGGCGAGGTGAGGAGGTGGTGTGGGAGAGGGAGACACTGAAAGTTTGGTCTGTTAGATTTGACGAGATCCAGGATAGGGTCAAGTTTGTGATGTCAAGAGATGATAGAATCTGTAGCAGGAGGGAATGGTCTACAGTGTCAAAGGCAGAAGACAGGTCCAGGAGAAGGAGGACAGAGTAGTGTCGCTTGCTCTTGGGGGTTAGTAGGTCATTGGTGACTTTAGTTAGGGCAGTTTCAGTTGAGTGATGGGGTCGGAAGCCAGATTGTAACTGGTCAAAAAGGGAGCAGGAGGAGAGGTGGGAGGACAGTTCAAGATGGACATGCTGTTCCAGTAGTTTTGAGGCATAAGGGAGAAGAGATGTGCTGGCCAGTATCCGGCAACAATAGGAAAATGTTCTTATTGGTTCATTTTGATCACTATTATGGACACTATCACAGTGAACAAAATAAAAAATATTGTAAATGAAACCCTCTTTTATCACCCCCTTAGTTAGGGAAAAATACTGAAATAAAAAAATTAATTTATTTAAATTTTTCCATTAGGGTTAGAGTTGGGTTAAAGTGAGTTGATCTAAAGCTAGGGTTAGGGCAAAGGTTAGGGTCAGGGCTGGGGCTAGAGTTAGGGCTAGGGATAGGGCTAGGGTTAGAGTTAGGGCTAGGGTTATGGCTAGGGTTAGGGCTAGGGTTAGGGTTAGGCTATGGTTAGGGCTAGGGTTAGGGTTAGTATTGGGATTAGGGTTAGGGGTGTGTTAGGGTTAGGTTTGTGGTTAGGGTTATGGTTAGGGTTGGGATTAGGGTTAGGGGTGTGTTGGGGTTAGGTTTGTGGTTAGGGTTATGGCTAGGGTTGTGATTAGGGTTAGAGGTGTGTTTAGGTTGGGTTTGTGGTTAGGGCTATGGTTAGGGTTGGGATTAGAGTTAGGGAAGTGTTGGGGTTAGAATTGGAGTTAGAATTGGTTTCCACTGTTTAGGTACATTAGGGGGTCTCCAAACACGACCTGGCACAACCATTGATTCCAGCCAATTTTGAGTTCAAAAAGTAGAAATGTGCTCCCTCCCTTCTGAGCACTACCATGCACCCAAACAGTGGCTTTCCCCCACATATGGGGTATCGGCCTACTCAGGAGAAATTGCACAACAAATTTTGTGGTCCATTTTCTTCTGGTACCCTTGTGAAAAAAAAAAAATGGTACCAAATAGTGTTGAGCATTCCGATACCGCAAGTATCGGGTATCGGCCGATACTTAGCGGTATCGGAATTCCGATACCGAGATCCGATACTTGCCGCGTATCGGATTCCGGAATCGGAAGTTCCCAGGATTCAAACTGCACAAATTTGCACAAAATCAGCCAATGAGAATGATTCCGTGTGGGCACATCCTGTTCAGCATGGAGGGCATGAAACTACTGGCAAGGCTGTGATTGGCTGCTGAAATGATGCCATGATGCAGTTTAAAAGTCGCTGGCGCCATTTTTCGCTCACTCTGCTGTGAATTCAGTTAGTGACAGGACGCTGTTTGCTGACTGAGGGCCAGTTTAGAGATAGCGATTTGCTTCTTTGTGCTTTTCCAAGGCTAATTTAGCAACCGCTGTGTTCACCTACTAATCACCTTGCTTTTGCCTTGCAGTGCTGTTTTCACAGCGATCTGCAAGGTCTGTGTGTGTGTGTGTGTGAGTGCAGCCCACTCTCTAGTCTGTGTGCAGCCATAGGCCATCCATAGCTGGTTGTATTCAGTTCAGGGAGGGTGGTTCATTGCCTCAAACTGTTCTTTTTTTTTTTTTTTTTTCAAGTAGTGTAGTCTGCTGCTCATTTTTTGTAATAATTCCTATTAGTGACTTTCCACCCGTATCCAGCTAACTTGTGGAAAAACACTACATAGGATAAAGTAGAGGAGGTTTTTTTGGGCCTTGCAGCGCCGTTTACGGCTGTCTGCATGGTCTCCGTGTGACTGCAGCTCGCCCTGTAGTCTGTGAGCAGCCATAGCCTGGTTGTATCCAGCTCAGGGTTGTTCACTGCGTCATACCGTAAAATCAATTTTCCTTTTGTTTTAAGTAGTGCAGGCTGCTGCACATTTTTTCAAAAAATTCCTATTAGTGTCTTTCCACCCGTATCCAGCTAACTTGTGGAAAAACACTACATAGGATAAAGTAGAGGAGGTTTTTTGGGCCTTGCAGCGCCGTTTACGGCTGTCTGCACGGTCTCCGTGTGACTGCAGCTCTCTCTGTTGTCAGTTCAGCCCCAAAAAAATAAATTAATAATAAAGTTCACCAAACACACCACTTTACATTTGTGTTGGCCACATTAGCTCATATTAAAGTCTAGTCCACACTTTAGAAAATTAGTGTTTCCTATACCTGTTAGGACTCGGAGCTGTTCAGGAATAAGCACACAAAGCCGTTAGTACTTTTCTGCTTATCTTTATCAGTCAACCAAGATGAAGAAGGCAGGGAGTAAGGCACGTGGGCGTGGGCGCGGAGCAGGGAGAGGACATGGGGATTCTGTGCCTGCTGCGGGCACCGGTGACTCCTCAGCACCCAGTTTCACCAGGGAACAGTCCTTCATGCGCAGCTTTGTCGCAGAGCGCCATACACCGCTGCTGCGTGAAGACCAAATTGAAGCCGTTGTCGGATGGATGGCAGCTAACGCATCGACTTCAATTAGTGCCACATCCTCTCAGACACAGAGCACTGGAGAGCAGCCATCTGTCTCTTCACCACCTGCCAAATTGGCCAGGCAGACAGAGAGCCCAGGACAGGAGCCGTCTCTACTTCTGTTCTCTGAATCTCTTGGCTTGGAAACAGGGGGCCAGCCAAGCAGCATTGGAGAAATGGAAGAAGAGGCAGGGTGCAGTGATGCCCAACAGCTTTTTCTCTCTGAGTCTGAAGAGGCGGGTGGGCCAGTGCCTCCGGTCACCACATCGCAGGCCGCATCCACTGATGATGACATTCAGGTGCCACTTTCTGGTGCGTGCTCTGCTGCTGAGACTACCCAGGAGGAGCAGTTGGTGGCAGAGGGTAGTGTAGATGATGAGGTCCTTGACCCATCATGGCGTGAGGGACAGGAAGGTGGTGGGAGCAGCTCCGAGGAAGAGATTCCTAGAACGGGCCAAAGAGGTAGAGGGAGGGGGAAGACTGCGCAGCCTGTAGCCTCCACTTTGGCACCCGTTAGGAGCATGTCTGTTCCAAAAGCCAAAAAGGGCGCTCCCAAGACTTGCAGTGTCTGGCCCTTTTTTGACACAGTTGCAGATGACATTTGCTATGTCAAATGCAAGGTGTGTCATCACAAAGTCAAAAGAGGGAAAAATGTCAGCAACCTCAATACCTCCAACATGTGGAAACATGTGCGCAACAGACACGCAGCGGAGTTAGAAAAACACACTGAAGAGCTAGGCCAACCAACAGCGGCAGCTACCACCTCTTCATCTCGTGTTGCCTCTTCCTCCAGCTCACACGCAGCTGGTTCGGCTTCCTCCCAGGATCGCCGTGGAAGAACCTCTGGCCCTGTTGTCCAGAGACCCACTGTAATTCCACCCGCAGCACCACTTTCCCAGTCATCCACACACTCCCAGCCCAGTCTACAGCCATCGGTAGTACAGGCATGGTAGAAAAGGCGGCCTTTCTCGTCAAACCACCCACGAGCACAGGCTCTGACTGCAGGCATTGCCAAACTTCTGTCACTGGAAATGCTGTCATTCAGGCTGGTGGAGACTGACAGCTTCCGTGACTTGATGTCATTGGCAGTCCCACAGTACAATGTGCCCAGCCGCTTTTACTTCAGCAGGCAAGTTGTCCCTGCCCTGCACAAGCATGTGGAGGGACACATAAAACACGCGCTACTGAACGCCGTCAGTAGCAAGGTCCACCTCACCACCGATGCGTGGACCAGTCAACATGGACAGGGGCGATACCTTTCCCTCACTGCCCATTGGGTTAATGTCGTTGAGCCGGGTACAGATCGTGCGAGTGGCGCAGGACGTGTCCTGCCCACTCCAAGGATTGCAGGAATCCATTCTGTACGCATTGACTCCTCCTCTTACACCAGTTCCTCAGAATCATCGCTGCAGGAGCCGTCACAGTCCACCTCCACATGGACCCGTGATGAACGTTTACCTGTTACGACCGACATGAGCACAGCCGTGGCCAAACGTCAACAGGCCGTCTTGAAATTAAATTCTTTGGGGAATCGAAGCCACACAGCGCAGGAGCTCTGGAATGCCATCAAGCAGGAGAGCGATGTGTGGTTTGTGGCAGCGAATCTCCAGCCAGGCATGGTAGTGTGTGATAATGGCCGAAATCTGGTGGCAGCTCTGGGCCTCGGCAACCTCACTCACATCCCATGTCTGGCACATGTGCTCAACTTGGTTGTGCAGAGTTTTTTGAGGGACTATCCGGATCTTGATGCACTGCTGCACAAGGTCCGCCTAGAGTGTGCTCACTTGCGGCGTTCCAGCACAGCAAAATCGCGCATTGCGGCTCTGCAGCGCCGACACCGCCTGCCGGAACATCGCATCATATGTGACCTACCTACCAGGTGGAATTCCACGTTACATATGTTGGAGCGGTTGTGTGAGCAGCAGCAAGCTGTAATGGAGTACCAGCTGCATCAGGCGCAAAGAAGTCGCACTCCGCGCCGTTCAGACTTCACAACCACAGAGTGGGCCACTATGAAGGATGTCTGCCAGGTTTTGCGTCCCTTCGATTATTCCACACAGATGGCGAGTACAGATGATGCACTAGTCAGCATGACTGTCCCCCTTATCTGCCTGCTTGAAAAATCACTGCAAGCGCTAAGGGATGATGTTGTGGAAGAGGTGGAGGATGAGGATTCACCATTTCCATCATCTTCTGGACAGTCAGCGCCACGTGGTTCCTCACAAACGCGTAGGCAGGGGACACTTTGTGAGGAGGATGAGGAGGAGTCAATGGAGGAGGAAGACATCCGTCCAGAGGAGGGAGTTACACAATTGTCCAGTACTCAGTGTGTACAGCGAGGGTGGGGTGATGACGAGCGGGCAGAGATCACGCCTCCAGCAGGGGACAGCGTTTCTTGGCCAGATGGCAGTCTGCAGCACATGGTGGATTACATGCTGCAGTGCCTGAGAAACGACCGCCGCATCGCCCACATTCTCAACATGTCTGATTATTGGGTGTTCACCCTCCTCGATCCTCGCTACTGGGACAACGTAGAAAGCCTCATCACACTGTTGAACCGGGAGCGAAAAATGCGGGAGTACCAAGACACACTGGTGAATTCCATCATCTTCTCCATTCCAACTGAGAGAAGTGCTGCTAGTGCATTACAAAGCAGCTCAGTGCGTCCAGGCAGTGGAGGAGGCTCTGCACAAAGAGGGAGCAGAAGCAGTGCCTCTGCCCAAGGCAAGACCAGTATGGCCCAACTGTGGCACAGTTTTGTGTGCCCGCCACAAAAGTCTACACCATCACAGACGGCTCCAGTAAGCAGGAGGCAACAGTTCCGTCAGATGGTGACAGACTACATGTCTTGCCCTCTTGCTGTACTCCCAGACGGCTCTTCGCCTTTCAAGTTTTGGGTCTCAAAGCTGGATACATGGCCAGAGCTAAGCCAGTATGCATTGGAGGTGCTGGCTTGCCCTGCGGCTAGTGTATTATCGGAACGCGTCTTTAGTGCTGCAGGTGGTGTACTAACTGACCGTCGCATGCGACTATCCTCCGATAACGTTGACCGGCTTACTTTCCTGAAAATGAACAAGGCCTGGATCTCGCAGGAATTTGCCACTCCTCTTCCTGATTAAATAATTAGGTGACTGTCTACAGTATCCAGGTCTCCTGTTGTGTTCATCTTTCTACCACCTGAACTTTAATTCCTGGGCTCCAACACCGCCAGTTGAGGCTCAGAAGTGCTGTCTGCACAGTCAAAACATACGACCCAGTGTTCTTGGGTTTCAGTAACGTCAGCTGATCCCCAGCTGTGTAGCCAGCAATGTGTCCTGCGACCGCCACGCTGCCACAACAACTGAAATGTAAGGGAACCTGTCCCCCCCCCCAAGGCGTTTGTTACTGAAAGAGCCATCTTGTGCAGCAGTAATGCTGCACAAGGAAAAGGTAGCTATTTTTGTTTAGCTCCTTGCACACGCAGAACTTAACACTTATAAAATGTGTCCACTGATACCGTAAAACCGTCCCGGAGGTGGGACTTTCCTTCGTAATATGACGCAGCACAGCTGTCATTCCTACCCCCTTGGCGCCGTGCCCCGGCTCCTCAGCGTTGTTTGATTCCGTCCCGGAGCCTGCGCTGTTATGTTATCCCTTGGCCAGGCACACTTAGCGCTGCCCCTCTTCTGACATCATTTGGTGTCAGGCTGACTGCGCCTGTGCGGCCGCGCTGGCCGAGAGCCCGCCTCGCAGTGTCTTCTGATTTAATCCCACTGGGGGCCTGAGATCCATGGACATGCACAGTGCATATGTGAACCTCCGCCTCACACTCATCTCCCTACGCCTTCTTCAGACTGTACGCCGTCAGCTGATCCCTAATAACATGCCACGGCCGTGACACCGCACAGTCTGAAGAAGCCGTAGGGAGGAGAGTGAGAGGCGATGATATGCACTGCGCATGGCCACGGATCCCAGGCCCGCGGTGGGATTACATTAGACGACACTGCGAGGCGGGCTCTCGGCCAGCGCGGCCGCACAGGCGCAGCCAGCCTGACACCAAATGATGTCAGAAGATGGGCAGCGCTAAGTGTGCCTGGCCAAGGGATAACATAACAGCGCAGGCTCCGGGATGGAATCAAACAACGCTGAGGAGCCGGGGCACGGCGCCAAGGGGGTAGGAATGACAGCTGTGCTGCGTCATATTACGAAGGAAAGTCCCACCTCCGGGACGGTCTCACGGTATCAGGGGACACATTTTATAAGTGTTTAGTTCTGTGTTTGCAAGGAGCATAATGAAAAGAGCCACCTTTTCCTTTTGCATCCTTTGTGCTGCACAAGCTGGCTCTTTCAGCTACAAACGCCTTGGGGGGGGGTTAAAGGTTCCCTTTTGACTTTCTCCAATCAGGCTTCGGCCTACACTGTGTTCCTCTGCTCCTCCTGCTGTCCCTGGGCTCCAACACCGCTAGTTGTTGCCTGGTAGTGCTGTACGCACAGTCAACAGTCACTCCTCTGTTATTGGGGTTCAGTAACGTCAGCTGTTCCCCAGCTGTGTGTGTGGCAATCCCTCCTCTCTCCTCCACCTCCTCCTCCTGCTGTCCCTGGGCTCCAACACCGCCAGTTGTTGCCTGGTAGTGCTGTACGCACAGTCAACAGTCGCTCCTCTGTTATTGGGGTTCAGTAACGTCAGTTGTTCCCCAGCTGTGTGTGTGGCAATCCCTCCTCTCTCCTCCACCTCCTCCTCCTCCTTCTGTCCCTGGGCTCCAACACCGCTAGTTGTTGTCCGGAAGTGCTGTCCGCACAGTCCACAGTCGCTCCTCTGTTATTGGGGTTCAGTAACGTCAGCTGTTCCCCAGCTGTGTGTGTGGCAATCCCTCCTCTCTCCTCCACCTCCTCCTCCTGCTGTCCCTGGGCTCCAACACCGCTAGTTGTTGCCTGGTAGTGCTGTATGCACAGTCAACAGTCGCTCCTCTGTTATTGGGGTTCAGTAACGTCAGCTGTTCCCCAGCTGTGTGTGTGGCAATCCCTCCTCTCTCCTCCACCTCCTCCTCCTGCTGTCCCTGGGCTCCAACACCGCTAGTTGTTGCCTGGTAGTGCTGTACGCACAGTCAACAGTCGCTCCTCTGTTATTGGGGTTCAGTAACGTCAGCTGTTCCCCAGCTGTGTGTGTGGCAATCCCTCCTCTCTCCTCCACTTCCTCCTCCTGCTGTCCCTGGGCTCCAACACCGCTAGTTGTTGCCTGGTAGTGCTGTACGCACAGTCCACAGTCGCTCCTCTGTTATTGGGGTTCAGTAATGTCAGCTGTTCCCCAGCTGTGTGTGTGGCAATCCCTCCTCTCTCCTCCACCTCCTCCTCCTCCTTCTGTTCCTGGGCTCCAACACCGCTAGTTGTTGTCCGGAAGTGCTGTCCGCACAGTCCACAGTCGCTCCTCTGTTATTGGGGTTCAGTAACGTCAGCTGTTCCCCAGTTGTGTGTGTGGCAATCCCTCCTCTCTCCTCCACCTCCTCCTCCTGCTGTCCCTGGGCTCCAACACCGCTAGTTGTTGCCTGGTAGTGCTGTACGCACAGTCAACAGTCGCTCCTCTGTTATTGGGGTTCAGTAACGTCAGCTGTTCCCCAGCTGTGTGGGTGGCAATCCCTCCTCTCTCCTCCACCTCCTCCTCCTGCTGTCCCTGGGCTCCAACACCGCTAGTTGTTGCCTGGTAGTGCTGTACACACAGTCAACAGTCGCTCCTCTGTTATTGGGGTTCAGTAACGTCAGCTGTTCCCCAGCTGTGTGTGTGGCAATCCCTCCTCTCTCCTCCACCTCCTCCTCCTGCTGTCCCTGGGCTCCAACACCACTAGTTGTTGCCTGGTAGTGCTGTACGCACAGTCAACAGTCGCTCCTCTGTTATTGGGGTTCAGTAACGTCAGCTGTTCCCCAGCTGTGTGTGTGGCAATCCCTCCTCTCTCCTCCACCTCCTCCTTCTGTCCCTGGGCTCCAACACCGCTAGTTGTTGTCCAGAAGTGCTGTCCGCACAGAGCCAAACACCTCGCCAATGTGTTAGTGGGGTTCAGTAATGCCTGCTGTTCCCCTGCTGTGTATACGGCAACGTGTCATGCGACCGCCACGCAGGCACAGCAACTTAAATATAAGGGAACCTGTCCCCCCCCAAGGCGTTTGTTACTGAAAGAGCCACCTTGTTCAGCAGTAATAATGATGCAAAAGGAAAAAGTGGCTCTTTTTGTGGTGCTCCTTGCACACGCTGAACTTGACACTTATGAAATGTGTCCCCTCACACCGTTAAACCGTCCGGTAGGAGGGACTTTCCTTTGTCATGTGACGCAGCACAGCTGTTATTCTTACCCCCTTGGCGCCGTGCGCCGCCTCCTCAGCATTGTTTGAATCTGTCCCGGAGCCTGCGCTGTTATGTTAGCCCTTGTCCATGCACACATTTTGCGCTGCCCATCTTCTGACATCATTTGGTGTCAGGCTGTCTGCGCCTGTGAGGCCGCGCTGGATGAGATCCCGCTTCGAAGTGTCTTCTGATTTAATCCCACTGCGGGCCTGTGATCCATGGACATGCGCAGTGCATATCTTAACCTCCGCCTCTCTCTTATCTCCCTCAGCCTTCTTCAGACTGTGCGCCGTCAGCTGATCCCTAATAGCATGCCACGGCCATGACGCCGCACAGTCTGAAGAAGCTGGAAGGAGGGGAGTGAGAGGCAAGGATATGCACTGCGCATGCCCACGGATCACAGGTCCGCAGAGTGATTACATTAGATGACACAGCGAGGCGGGATCTTGGCCAGCGCAGCCGCACAGGCGCAGCCAGCCTGACACCAAATGATGTCAGAAGATGGGCAGCGCAAAATGTGTGCATGGACAAGGGCTAACATAACAGCGCAGGCTCCGGGACAGATTCAAACAACGCTGAGGAGGCGACGCACGGCGCCAAGGGGGTAAGAATTACAGCTGTGCTGCGTCACATGACAAAGGAAAGTCCCTCCGACCGGACAGTTTAACGGTGTGAGGGGACACATTTCATAAGTGTCAAGTTCAGCGTTTGCAAGGACCATAATTAAAAGAGCTAAGTTTTCCTTTTCCAGCATTAGTGCTGTACAATATGGCTCTTTCAGCTACAAACTCCTGGGGGGGGGGTTAAAGGTCCCCTTTCAACTTGCTCCTGTGCAGGCTTCGGCCTACACTATGCTCCTCCTGCTGACCCTGGGCTCTAACACCGCCAGTTGGCGCCCAGATGTGCCTCGCTGCACAGAGAAAAACACCAGCCAATGTGTCAGTGGGGTTCAGCAACACCAGCTGTACCCCTGCTGTGTAGCCGGCAACGTGTCCTGCAACAGCCACGCAGACACAACAGACCTAAAGCTGCCGCCAGTGCAGGCTTCGGCCTACACTCTGCTCCCTCTCCTCCTGCTGACCCTGGGCTCTAACACCGCCAGTTGGGGCCCGGTACTGCTAGCTGCACAGAGAAAAACACCAGCCAATGTGTCAGTGGGGTTCAGCACCGCCAGCTGTTCCCCTGCTGTGTAGCCGGCATCATGTCCTGCAACAGCCACGCAGACACAAAGCTGCCGCCAGTGCAGGCTTCGGCCTACACTCTGCTCCCTCTCCTCCTGCTGACCCTGGGCTCTAACACCGCCAGTTGGGGCCCGGTACTGCTAGCTGCACAGAGAAAAACACCAGCCAATGTGTCAGTGGGGTTCAGCACCGCCAGCTGTTCCCCTGCTGTGTAGCCGGCAACGTGTCCTGCAACAGCCACGCAGACACAAGAACTGAAATTGAAGGGAACCTGTCCCCCCTCCCCCAGGTGTTTGTATGTTTTACAGCCACCTTGTACAGCAGTAATGCTGCATGTGTGCAAGGTGGCTCATAAACTTATTCTCCTTGCACACGTGGAACAGAACACGTCTACAATGTGTCCCCTGAGACCATTAAAACGTCCCTGAGGTGTGACTTTCCTTTGTAATGACACGCAACTACCCCCTTGGTCGCACAGCCCTTCTTCTGACATCATTGTTTGGCTGGCTGCGCCTCTGCGGCCACCCTGCCCGACACAACGCCCCTCGGTGTCTTATTTATTTTGACTGCGAGGGTGTGATTGACGGGCATGAGCAGTGCATATCTTCGCCAGGCTGTCACTCAGCTCCTTCCGCCTTCTTCAGACTGTGCGGCTTCATGGCCGTGGCATGCGATAAGGGATCAGCTGATGCCGCACAGTCTGTAGCAGGTGTAAGAACACGAGCGAGAGGCGAACATATGTACTGCGCCAGGCCATGAATCCCAGCACCGCAGTGTGAAACACTGTAAAGACACTGCGGGGCTGGGATTCATGGGCATCGCGAACCGCACCAGCCGACATGAAATGATGTCAGAAGACGGGCAGCGTATGGCCAAGGGATAACGCAACAACGCAGACTCCTGTACAGCAAAATGCGATGCTCAGGAGGCCGCGCCCAGCACCAAGGTGGTATTTTTGCCAGCTGTGCTGCGTCTCATTACAAAGGGAACTCCCGCCTCCAAGACAGATTGACTGTATAAGGGCCAAAATGTTGTACGTGTTTCATTCAGCTTGTGCAGGGAACAAAATTAAAAGAGCAACCTGTGACTTGTGCGGCACTACTGCTGCATAAGGCGTGGCTCTTCTAGTTTGTAACACCTGAGGGGGGGGTTAAAAGTTACCTTTAAAATTGGTTCAATTAGGCTTCGGCCTACACTCTGCTCCCTCTCCTCCTGCTGACCCTGGGCTCTAACACCGCCAGTTGGGGCCCGGTACTGCTAGCTGCACAGAGAAAAACACCAGCCAATGTGTCAGTGGGGTTCAGCACCGCCAGCTGTTCCCCTGCTGTGTAGCCGGCATCGTGTCCTGCAACAGCCACGCAGACACAAAGCTGCCACCAGTGCAGGTTTCGGCCTACACTCTGCTCCCTCTCCTCCTGCTGACCCTGGGCTCTAACACTGCCAGTTGGGGCCCGGTACTGCTAGCTGCACAGAGAAAAACACCAGCCAATGTGTCAGTGGGGTTCAGCACCGCCAGCTGTTCCCCTGCTGTGTAGCCGGCAACGTGTCCTGCAACAGCCACGCTGACACAAGAACTGAAATTGAAGGGAACCTGTCCCCCCTCCCCCAGGTGTTTGTATGTTTTACAGCCACCTTGTACAGCAGTAATGCTGCATGTGTGCAAGGTGGCTCATAAACTTATTCTCCTTGCACACGTGGAGCAGAACACGTCTACAATGTGTCCCCTGAGACCATTAAAACGTCCCTGAGGTGTGACTTTCCTTTGTAATGACACGCAACAACCCCCTTGGTAGCACAGCCCTTCTTCTGACATCATTGTTTGGCTGGCTGCGCCTCTGCGGCCGCCCTGCCCGACACAATGCCCCTCGGTGTCTTATTTATTTTGACTGCGAGGGTGTGATTGACGGGCATGAGCAGTGCATATCTTCGCCAGGCTGTCACTCAGCTCCTTCCGCCTTCTTCAGACTGTGCGGCTTCATGGCCGTGGCATGCGATAAGGGATCAGCTGATGCCGCACAGTCTGTAGCAGGTGTAAGGACACGAGCGAGAGGCGAACATATGTACTGCGCCAGGCCATGAATCCCAGCCCCGCAGTGTGAAACACTGTAAAGACACTGCGGGGCTGGGATTCATGGGCATCGCGAACAGCACCAGCCGACATGAAATGATGTCAGAAGACGGGCAGCGCATGGCCAAGGGATAACTCAACAACGCAGACTCCGGTACAGCAAAATGCGATGCTCAGGAGGCCGCGCCCAGCACCAAGGTGGTATTTTGCCAGCTGTGCTGCGTCTCATTACAAAGGGAACTCCCGCCTCCAAGACAGATTGACTGTATAAGGGCCAAAATGTTGTACGTGTTTCATTCAGCTTGTGCAAGGAACAAAATTAAAAGAGCAACCTGTGACTTGTGCGGCACTACTGCTGCATAAGGCGTGGCTCTTCTAGTTTGTAACACCTGAGGGGGGGTTAAAGGTTACCTTTAAAATTGGTTCAATTAGGCTTCGGCCTACACTCTGTTCCCTCTCCTCCTGCTGACCCTGGGCTCTAACACCGCCAGTTGGGGCCCGGTACTGCTAGCTGCACAGAGAAAAACACCAGCCAATGTGTCAGTGGGGTTCAGCACCGCCAGCTGTTCCCCTGCTGTGTAGCCAGGATCATGTCCTGCAACAGCCACGCAGACACAAAGCTGCCGCCAGTGCAGGCTTCGGCCTACACTCTGCTCCCTCTCCTCCTGCTGACCCTGGGCTCTAACACCGCCAGTTGGGGCCCGGTACTGCTAGCTGCACAGAGAAAAACACCAGCCAATGTGTCAGTGGGGTTCAGCACCGCCAGCTGTTCCCCTGCTGTGTAGCCGGCAACGTGTCCAGCAAATGCCATGCAGACACAACAGACCTACAAATGCCTCCAGTGCAGGCTTCGGCCTACACTCTGCTCCCCCTGCTGACCCTTTGCTCCAACACCGCTAGTTGAGGCTCTAGGAAGACAAGCTTGAATAGGCCCCCATCCTGGTTCCAGCACCGTTAGCTGGTTCCGGGCAGAGCCTTTGGCTTAGGTGCCTCCCTCTGGGTATCCGAGTTCCACCAACGTCAGGTGGTCCTTGGTAGTGCTTTCAGGCACGGGTACCTCCTGCTTAGTAACCGGGTTCCAGTAACATCAGCTGGTCCTCGGTAGTTCCATTGGCTCTTGGACCTTCGGCTACCCATCCGGGTTCCAGTACCGTCAGCTGGTTCTCGGCAGTGTCTTTTGCTCTTGTACCTTCTGCTCCCCATCCTGGTTCCAGTACCGTCAGCTGGTCCTCGGTAGTTCCATTGGCTCTTGGACCTTCGGCTACCCATCCGGGTTCCAGTACCGTCAGCTGGTTCTCGGCAGTGTCTTTTGCTCTTGTACCTTCTGCTCCCCATCCTGGTTCCAGTACCATCAGCTGGTTCCGGGCAGAGCCTTTGGCTTAGGTGCCTCCCTCTGGGTATCCGAGTTCCACCAACGTCAGGTGGTCCTTGGTAGTGCTTTCAGGCACGGGTACCTCCTGCTTAGTAACCGGGTTCCAGTAACGTCAGCTGGTCCTCGGTAGTTCCATTGACTCTTGGACCTTCGGGTAGCCATCCGAGTTCCAGTTCCATCAGCTGTTTCTCGGCATTTTCTCAGCCTTCTTGTACCTTCTGCTACATTTCCAAGTTCAAGACCCTAAAGACGACGACCCGGAAGACCACCCCTAAGATGACGACGACACCAGAGACGACAACCACTGAGATGACGACGACCCTGGAGACGATGACCCTGAAGACCACCCCGATGACGACGACCCCGGAGACGACGACCCTGGAGACGACGACGACCTGGAAGACCGAGAAGCAGAAGAACAAGAGGCTGCAGAACAAAGAGCAGAAGAACATTAAGCATAAGACTAAATATCAGAGCAAAAGATATTATCTAATTTATAAGCAGAAGAAGACTAAGCAGTTTATGGGGGTGAGTCTGTTCCTCCTCGTGGTGCCCCTGGATAAAGCCTGATGCTGCAGGCCAAACTGAACGCAGACAAATGTAACTGTTTTGTGACAGGCAGAACGGAAGGTGTAATCTTCAAACTTTTATAGATAACAACTACGGGAATGCCTGTCACAAATAAGAATATGATGAAGAAGTTGAATATGAAGAAGATAATTGTAAAATAAAAAGAATATGAACAATGTAACAAAAAAAATAATAGGTAGAAGATGAAGAAGAAGATGAATAAGGTGAAGAAGTTGATGTCAAAGAAGCTGATGATGAGGATAATGAAGAAGAAAGTGTGGGAGAAGTAAAAAAGAAGGTGAAGGGCGTGGAAGTAGTGAAACATCAATATCTGACAAAATAAAAAAAAAATGAACATAGTCAAAATCTTTCTAATGCCGAACGTCATAAAAAACAAAACAAAATCCTGCTATTCTATTAGATTGGGCTAAACCTCTGTGCCTTTAATGTCTCCGCCACCTCGCCCAATACATCCTACATTATTCTTAGTTGTTTTCCTTCATGTAGAATGAACCTACAAGTTAAGAAAGGGTTTATTTTAATTCCGATATTTTCGTCCCATTGACTTGCATTGGGATCGGGTATCGGTATCGGATTAGATCCGATACTTTGACGGTATCGGCCGATACTTTCCGATACCGATACTTTCCGATATCGGAAGGTATCGCTCAACACTAGTACCAAAGTAAATTTTTTGTGAAAAAAGTACAATGTTCATTTTTTCCTTCCACATTGCTATAGTTCTCGTGAAGCACCTGAAGTGTTAATAAACTTCTTAAAAGTGGTTTTGTGCACCTTGAGGGGTGCAGATTTTTAGAACAATGTCACTTTTGGGTGTTTTCTGTTACATTGACCTCCCAAACTCACTTCAAATGTGAGGTGATCCCCCCAAAAAAATGGTTTTGTAAATTTTGTTGGAAAAATGAGAAATAGCCGGTCAACTTTTAACCCTTATAACTTCGTAACAAAAAATTTTGTTTCCAAAATTGTGCTGATGTAAAATAGACATATGGGAAGTGTTATTTATTAAGTATTTTATGTGACACCACTCTCTGATTTAAGGGCATAAAAAATAAAAGTTTGAAAATTGCAAAAAATTTTAAATTTTTGCCATATTTCTGTTTTTTACATAAACAAACGCAAGTCATATAGAAGAAATTTTACCACTACCATGAAGTACAATGTGTCATGAAAAAACTATCTCAGAATCAGTGGGATCCTTTGAAGCATTCCTCATAAAGTGACAGTGGTCAGAATTGTAAAAATTGGCTGGGTCATTAAGTACAAAATTGGCTCTGTCACTAAGGGGTTAATGTGAGGGAGGTCTGCAGATAGCTTCATATCACCACCATACAATGATACAGCGGGCTGTATCACAGTTAGCAACAGAAAAAAATGATATTTTTTAAAATGTGCGTTAGGTCTGCAGAGAGGTTCATACCACCGCCACAAAATGACAGCGTGGGATACGGCAGATATCACATTTAACAGCAGGACTTTTTTTTTTCTTTAACCCCTTTCTGACATATGACATATTATCACATCGAGGTGGTGTGGGCCCATATGACCACCAACAGGATAGTATGCCATCACCGATCAGCTGCACTCATGGGGGAGCACGGCCGATCGGGGCTGGGTGTCAGCTGACTATCACAGCTGACATCCGGCACTATGTGGCAGGAGCAGTCACGGACCACTCCTGGCACAATAACTCCCAGAACACTGCGATCAAACATGATCACAGCATTTTGGCGGCATAAGGAAACATCATGCAGGGAGAGGGCTCCCTGCATGCTACCCTGAGACCGCAGGGAGCAACGCAATGTGATCGCGTTGCTCCGAGGGTCTCCTCCATCCTCCTCCCTGCAGGCCCCAGATACAAAATGGCTGCGGGGCTCCTTCCGGGTCCTGCAGGGAGGTGGCTTGCAAGCGCTTGCTCAGAGCAGGCGCCAGCAAGCCTCCTGCAGTTCATGTCAGATCGCTGATCTGACACAGTGCACTGCAAATTGTCAGATCAGCAATCTGACACTATATAGTGATGTCCCCCTGGGACAAATTAAACAAGTTAAAAAAAAAATTTTACCTGTTGAAAAAAAAATCCTAAATAAAGAAAAAAAAAATATTGTTCCAATAAATACATTTCTTTATCTAAATAAAAAAAACAATAAAAGTACACATATTTAGTATCGCCGCATCCGTAACAAACCGACCTATAAAACTGTCCCACTAGTTAACCCTTCAGTGAACACCGTAAAAATAAAAACCCGAAGCAAAAAGCAACGCTTTAGGCTGCCGTCACACTAGCAGTATTTGGTCAGTATTTTACGTCAGTATTTGTAAGCCAAAACCAGGTGTGGGTGATAAATGCAGAAGTGGTGCATATGTTTCTATTATACTTTTCCTCTATTTGTTACACTCCTGGTTTTGGCTTACAAATACTGATGTAAAATACTGACCAAATACTGCTAGTGTGACGGCAGCCTTATTATCATACCGCCGAACAAAATGTGGAATAACACGCGATCAAAAAGAGAGATATAAAAAAACATGGTACCGCTGAAAACGTCATCTTGTCCCACAAAAAACGAGCTGCCATACAGTGTCAAGTTAGGGATGGGGCTAAAGTTAGGGATAGGGTTTGGATTACATTTATGGTTGGGATTAGGGTTAGGGGTGTGTGAGGGTTAGGGGTGTCAATAGAGTTATGTTTGGGATTAGGGTTAGGGGTGTGTTGGAGTTAAGAGTGTGGTTAGGGTTGGGATTAGGGTTAGGGGTGTGTTGGGGTTAGGGGTATGGTTGAGATTAGGTTTAGGGGCGTGTTCGGGTTGGGGGTGTGGTTAGGGTTATGGCTAGGGTTGAGATTAGGGTTAAGAGTGTGTTTGGGTTGGGGCTTCAGTTAGAATTGGGGGGTTTCCACTGTTTAGGCACATCAGGGGCTCTCCAAATGTGACATGGCGTCCGATCTCAATTCCAACCAATTTTGCATTGAAAAGTCAAATGGCACTCCTTCCCTTCCGAGCTCTGCCATGCGCCCAGTAAACAGTGGTTTACCCCCACATATGGGGTATCAGCGTACTCAGGACAAATTCAACACCAAATTTTGGGGTCCGATTTCTTCTGTTACCCTTGGGAAAATAAAAAATTGAGGGTGAAAAATCATTTTTGTGAAAAAATATGATTTTTTTATTTTTACGGCTCTACGTTATAAACTTTTGTGTAGCACTTGGTAGGTAAAAGTGCTCACCACACATCTAGATAAGTTCCTTAGGGGGTCTACTTTCCAAAATGGGGTCACTTGTGGGGGGTTTCAATGTTTAGGCACGTCAGGGGCTCTCCAAACGTGACATGGCGTCCTATCTCAATTCCAGTCAATTTTGCATTGAAAAGTCAAATGGCGCTCCTTCGCTTCCGAGCTCTGCCATGCATCCAAACAGGGGTTTACCCCCACATATGGGGTATCAGCATACTCTGGACAAATTGCACAACAACTTTTGGGGTCCAATTTCTCCTGTTACCCTTGGTAAAATAAAACAAATTGGAGCTGAAGTAAAATTTTTGTGAAGAAAAGTGAAATGTTCATTTTTTGTTAAACATTCCAAAAATTCCTGTGAAACACCTGAATTGTTAATAAACTTCTTGAATGTGGTTTTGAGCACCTTGAGGGGTGCAGTTTTTAGAATGGTGTCATACTTGGGTATTTTCTATCATATAGACCCCTCAAAGTGACTTCAAATGTGATGTAGTGCCTAAAAAATGGTGTAAAAATGAGAAATTGCTGGTCAACTTTTAACCCTTATAACTCCCTAACAAAAAAAATGTGGGTTCCAAAATTGTGCTGATGTAAAGTAGACATGTGAAAAAAGTTACTTATTAAGTATTTTGTGTGATATATCTCTGTGATTTAAGGGCATAAAAATTCAAAGTTGGAAAATTGCGAAATTTTCACCAAATTTCCATTTTTTTCACATATAAACGCAGGTAATAGCAAAAATTTTTTACCACTACCATGAAGTACAATATGTCATGAGAAAATAATGTCAGAATCTTCAGGATCCGTTGAAGTGTTCCAGAGTTATAACCTCATAAAGGGACAGTGGTCAGAATTGTAAAAATTGGCTCGGCCATTAACGTGCAAACCACCCTTGGGGGTAAAGGGGTTAAATGTGCGTTAGATCTCCTGACAGGTTCATATCACTGCCACAAAATGACAAGGAGGGATACAGCAGGCTGTTTCACATTTAGCTATTGAAAAAAATATTATTTAGAATGCTATACTCGTGCATGGAGCAAAATACAAGCAGTGCACAACACACTTGTAGGACATGTGCCTTGCTGGCTTTGTCTGTGGGCCTCAGTAATGGGCAAAAAATGCTGGAATGTAAATATAACAGCCACCCTGGACACTAGCTAGCTACACTGACTGATATACAACCACCTAGCTAACTAACTAATATCTTGCTGCTAACTGTGCCAGCGTCAGGAACAGCCTCTCTGAGCTGTTACAGTGTCAAAATGGCACTAAAACAAGATGTCCACTCTTTATAAGGAGAGGGACATGTGATTTCAGCAGCCAGTTACACAAGCCTAGGTGTCAGGAAATTGTGGATGTTTTCTGCACCCCCATTGGCTAGCCGCAATGTGCACACATAAAGTTAGGGGTAAAAAAAGTTTATAAGAATGCCACGTCTCTGAGCTCTGCAAACCCCCTTCCCTCATCAAACACATTCAAAACGCTCATGATATACCACCATTATAATTGAAAAAGTGCTGAAAATACTTTTGTGGCAATGCAAATATTTTCCTGCACTTTTTACCTGATGTTACCGATTTTATAAAATTGCACTCGTTTTTCCGATTACGAATCCAAATGTGCCATATTCCTGCCAAATTTATGTTTGACGATCATTTTCTGAAAAAAATCTTTCATCACTAATCACGAGTTGGAGTCCGGTGAAGGGAATTTTTAGTTGAATGATGTTGTGAGTGTGAGGTAGGGCCAGGGCCATAGTCATGAGGGAGGACTACGGGGCATTTGTGCCCAGGCCTCCCATCACATGAACATTATGTCCATTACTCTGCATACCTGTGGATCCACTTTCTACGCCGTCAGGGTCCCCTCTGCTCTGCTGCAGGCTCCCTATAGATGGTTCAACATAAATAGATACACAGTCCCTTTCAATGAAAATGAAGAACTTTACTTGGGTTCAATTGTAGCACATCCACATCATTTACAATATCACTTAGCTTCAATTGCAGCACACCTACATCAGTTACAGCATCAACACAGAGTACAGCATTCCTCACTTCTGTTACTTTCCCTGTTTCTTCAGTAATTTCTTCCAGGGGTTCCCCGGGTTGCACCGAACCATTAGGTACCGCAGTGTCCTCTCTTTTCAGCATAACTACTCTTAGGGGTTCCCTCATATGTTTTGCACCAGACAGCTTCAGCCCAGGAAAAGCCGAACAAGAGAATATAGTACAAAATATATATCTTTATTTAATAGCAACAGTTATACTTAAAATGAATCATGTGCACGTATCATAACATTTTATACCAACATTGTATGTAAAAAAATATTAAAAACAAGTATAATAAATAGTGGACCCGTAGAGTGGGAATAGGGAATATTTGAACTATTGCTTTTTATCAAGTTTTTATTGTTTTTTTCACCTTAATTGTGGAGATCTTGAATATCTTTACTAGTAGGCCACCTATTCCCACTCTACGGGTCCACTATTTATTATACTTGTTTTTAATATTTTTTATATACAATGTTGGTATAAAATGTCCTGATACGTGCACACGATTCATTTTAATTAAAACTGTTGATATTAAATAAAGATATATATTTTGTACTATATTCTCTTGTTCGGATTTTCATGGTTTATCCTGAGTTCAGGTGGTTGGTTTTTCTCTGTATATGAGTGGTTTCCACTCCTTTGGTCTAACACTGGGGATTGGATTGGTTATTTATTTATTTAGTTAATTGATTTTATTATAGAATTTAATTGATTTTTTATTATCTGTTACATCAATCCCTGAGGTATTATCATACAGCTTCAGCCCATGTGTCTTTATCCTGTTTTAATTCCTTAGCTGTACTTGCTGACCAACTAACATTGCACAGCTGGGTCCTTTCCTTTAAGTGTTGCGGTGCTGCTGCACTATCCTGGGCACTTAAGCCCTTCAGGACGCCTGGGGCTCCCTGGGCCCTCTTAAGGTACCTTCACACGAAACGACTTTGTAACGATATCGCTAGCGATCCGTGACGTTGCAGCGTCCTCGCTAGCGATATCGTTTAGTTTGACACGCAGCAGCGATCAGGATCCTGCTGTGATGTCGCTGGTCACTGAATAAAGTCCAGAACTTTATTTGGTCGTCCGATCGCCGTGTATCGTTGTGTTTGAAAGCAAAAGCAACGATACCAGCGATGTTTTACACTGGTAACCAGGGTAAACATCGGGTTACCAAGCGCAGGGCCACGCTTAGTAACCCGATGTTTACCCTGGTTACCAGCGTAAAAGTAAAAAAAAAAAAACAGTACATACTCACCTGCGCGTCCCCCAGCGTCTGCTTCCTTACACTTACTGAGCGCCGGCCCTAAAGTGAAAGTGAAAGCACAGCGGTGACGTCACCGCTGTGCTGTTAGGGCCGGAGCTCAGTCAGTGTCAGGAAGCAGACGCTGGGGGACGCGCAGGCGACTATGTACTGTTTTTTTTTTTTTACTTTTACGCTGGTAACCAGGGTAAACATCGGGTTACTAAGCGCGGCCCTGCGCTTAGCAACCCGATGTTTACCCTGGTTACCCGAGGACTTCGGCATCGTTGGTCGCTGGAGAGCGGTCTGTGTGACAGCTCTCCAGCGATCAAACAGCGACGCTGCAGCGATCGGCATCGTTGTCGCTATCGCTGCAGCGTCGCTTCGTGTGAAGGTACCTTTAGCTGTACAAGCTCCTGGTCTTATCTCCTCTAAATTCAGGAAATGCTTCTGCTTTACCAACAGCTAGCTCCTCCCATAGTTAAATATAAACATTGTCTTAAGAGACCCCATCTAGTGCCCAAACTCCAATACTACACTGTCCCTATCATACATATTACCACAGTGGATAGACATAGCAATATACCAGAACGCCACAGCAATTACAATCAAGAAACTTACATTCTACATTCAGCAATAAAGTGGCATCAAAATAGCAGCATACAGGGGCATAACAGCTAATGTAAAACATCAACATGTTTCTCTGAGAATCGGGTTGGTTCTTAAAGGGGTGGGGTGAACACTAGTCCTTAAAGCCCCTTACATGAACTTGAACACAATAGGGATTGATTTGGGGGCACTAGATCTTCAAGAAAGAATTGAAAGTGTTTTGATGTTGTTTGGGTACTCAGGAGCCTGAGGTGTCAGGGCTGTTTTTGGTCCTTGGAGTTGAAGTATTGTGTTTCAGTGTTTTATTTGCTGGGAGTATATTATGTGTAGCTGGGGGAGGAAATTCAGTTGAGGTGAGATCCGAATCGGCCATACCCGGTCGTGATTTCTTATAGATCCGTACAATGCCTAACCAGTCAAACCTACTGATTTATCACAATTTAACACACAGTATATTAAAATTTAATGATGTACAGAAAAGAAGGAAAACAGAGATAAGTGTCTGATAAGTACACGTCACAGATTCAGTGAGGTCCCTAAGACATCCCAAGTGGAATTGTTCAATCTATTTGCAAAAAATACTGTAAAATGCTTTAACTGCTGTCTAAATGTGAAAGAGCACAACTTCTGCCCATTTTCTACAGTAGATGTAATGGTATACCTTTTTAAGGTCTCTGGCCCGCTTGTCTTGTGTTTGCCATCTGGATTATTTGCATCTTTTAATCAGCATTTCAGCCAATTTATCAGTCTCTAAACTGACACCACTTCACAAGTGATAACCATATGTATCTAGAGCTTATCTTTTATCTCCATTTAATGGGTTTTTCAAGTTGGGCAAAAATTAGGCTAAAGATAAATCCCCTGATGCCCCAATACCTCTTGTCAAGGGCCTTCTGATAATTTTTGTTTATGTGTCATCTCTTTGTTGTCTTCCAGATCTAATGCTGTAGCATGCACATGGTTAGACAGCATGTGACTGCTGTAGGGAGGCAAACATATCAATGAGAAGCACAGGCAGCGCTGGAGAATGATGGCGCAAAATTCAACAGGTAAGTCATGGTTGTTTTGTTATTGTTTACTGTTTCCGACTTTTAGGAAGTGTGCACTATGGAGACACACTATGCATTTACTATCGGACCTAATGCATAGAAAGGGCCTTGGTGCAGAACTACTCCTCCAAAGGTGTACTGCAAAAACCAAACAACTGACCAGCACCTCTGAATAGGGTAAAGCAAGTGTGAACATGCGCAAGCTGTCGTGACTGCATAATATACAAACAAAAGAATACAGCAGCCTCTGTAAGCGCTGAGATATATGCAAACTATATAGAGTATACTAATAAAAATAAAAGTACTTAGCACATATATTGGCCAATTCATGAGAACCCACCAGCCACGACAAGGTAACCTTTCTTTGAATGCCTCCTTTTCTGACTGACCACTCCTCCCATCAGCCTAAGGCTTTTTTTCAGTGGTGTAACTTGAAGCTTGTGGACCTCAATACAAAAGCTTTAACATGTACTCCAATTATCACAGGTATGTAGTAATAATAATAAGCATTTCACATGGGCAAAAGGGACTGTTTGAGCCCCTTTAGGCTGCAAGGCCCAGATGCGATTGCAACCACTGAACCAGTTAATTCCCTGACTGTTTTTAATTAGTACTGGATCCTACCTGCCCTTTAGAGTTGTAGGCTTATATCCCGGGAGAAGCATGTTTGATAAATATTAGGTTTAGGGTCCCATCAAAGAAAGGTCAGTTGCAGTGGCCTATGGGCTCTCATTGGCCAATTTATGCACTAAGTACATTCATTTTTATACTTATAGCAGTAATGCAGGTCAAATTTCATATAGTCAATGTTTGCATGCATCTTAGTGCTTACAGAGGCTGCTGTGTTCTTTTGTTTGAACACCTCAAAGGATCTGCATAGTTAGAAGGGTATTAAATTAGCCCAAGGGTCCTAAAAGGGGTGTGGAAGCAGAAACAAACAGCAGTCCCTTCTGTCCTTGATGGCAAAACCCAACACTACTGTATTATATAGACCCATGTTATTTTTTACAATAGGATTACCTCTCTTCTGAGTTGTGAAAAGAAAAAAAAGTAAAATTGTGTGCTGGTGGCTCTGAATCTGCTCTGGTTTTCATTAGCAAACATTTCTTTTCTCCAGTTTACAGCTCTTACTACTCAATATAAATTGATATAAAACGTCATTAAACGTGGATCATGTGCTAACATTCAAGGTTAAAAGATTATATGCAGAAAACACTTAATTTTCAGATTTATTTAGCCGCAGAGATTAAGCAAGATATTATATTGCATACATATTTTGTTTCTTAATTGCTGGAAGACCCTACATTATCATGTGTGTACCGATATGATTGTGTTATTGCAATGAACACGAAATCCCCTCTATACTGTAAAAATCATTAATCAAAGGCAGAAGTAACATCATACCAGACAACGATTGTACCCAGGGGGACCACTATCTCCCAGCATCTGGTTTTGTCCTTAGCAGAAAATCCACTGACTAGATAATAAAATATAAATGTTTTGAACTTTGAAGTAGGATTTATCAGAACACAATAATGCAGCAGGTGGGTTAGGTTTCAGAAGACGCATTAGAACTAAACCCAAGACTGTCCAAACTTCCCTTTACTCTGCCAAGGTCAATGACATATGGAGTAACTGAAATGTTCATAGACGTAACCTGTTTATTGTTGGGAGTACGCAAGGTAATGGGGTGTCAGTTTATTTAAAGGGCTGTACGTGATTAGAAAAACATGGCTACTTTCTTCCAAAAACAGTGCCGTATATGTTCACAGGTTGCCTGATGTATTGCAGCTCAGCACTTTCGTAGAGCTCAGCTGAAATACCAGTTACAATGTGTAGCATTGTTTTTGGAAGAAAGTAGCTCTAATTCTGGACAATCCCTTTAATGTGGCTGAGAGAATTCTTAGCTTAGTCTAATTTATTCAGTATTAAAACAGGTGCATCATGGAAAGTAGATCTGTAATAGGATGGTATCATATTCACACAGTTGTTTTTTTTTTAATTGACCTATATTCACCGTTGTTCTGGATCCATTTTTCCACTTTTTTTGTACTTGCGTTCTTTTTTACCCTTTGTGTGTCATCCATTTTTCTCCAAAGAAGAAAAAAACTGATGAAAATATTCCAAACTACTAGTAACCAATCGGTGAAAAATGGACAGTACATGGATTCTCTATGGATGATATCCGCATGCTGTTCTTTTCTTAAATGAGCGCATATTGTCTTCAAATTGGACTAAACTTGGACATGTCTCATTACATGACACAGATTTGACAATTGTATTGTACCATAACCATCATCACAAGATCAGGATTTTCATCTACCAGAAGTAAGTAATGACGTTACTTAATGAATGACATATAGCAAAGATCTTAAAGGGAACCTGTCACCCCCCCCCAGGGCCTAATAAAGTAAAATAGCCACCTTCAGCAGCACTAAGGCTGCATTCTGTGAAGGTGGCTCTTCTGTTTATTTTCCCTAGGAACGCTGAAATAATGACTTTTATAAATTTCCCTTCATACCTCTATTGAGTCAGGGAGGTATGTTTTCTCCTCCTGACTCAACCGCCTCTGTCCTCTGTGCACTGCCTGTTCTCTTTCTCCTGACGTCGCCGACACCTGCGCTCTGCAATTATTTCTCGGGCATGCGCTGTGCGCGCTGCCTGTGTACTTACATCAGGTGCCTGCATGTAGCGGAGGCCCCAAATCCCGTGTGTTTTGATGCAATCACACTGCGGCGCTGAGAATCTGGCGCCTGCTCAGTGGAGCGGGTCACCGTGCTCCTCGATAGAAGTGCCAAAGTCTCGCGAGACTACACAAATCTCGCGAGACATCGGCACTATCTTCAATGGAGCATAGTGACCCGCTCCACTGCGCAGGCGCCAGATTCCCAACCCCGCAGAGTGAATACATAATAACACACTGCGGGGCGGGTTCTGGGGCCTACGCTACACGCAGGCACCTTATGTAAGTTCACGGGCAGCGCGCACGGCGCATGCCCGAGAAATAATTGCAGAGCGCAGGCTCCGGTGATGTCAGGAGAAAGAGAAGAGGCGGCGCACGGAGGACAGAGCTGGATAATGGACGGCTATGAGGAGGTTGAGTCGGAGGGAGAAAACATACCTCCCTGACTCAATAGACGTATGGTGAGAAAATTTATAAAAGTCATTATTTTAGCATTCCTAGGGATACTAAACATAAGAGCCACCTTCACAAAATGCAACCATAGTGCTGCTGAATGTGGCTATTTTACTTTAATAGGCCCTGGGGGGTGTGACAGGTTCCCTTTAAAGTGGTTAGATACAAAATGCAAAAAAAAAATTGATTAACTCCATGTCTGCCATGTGTGTAATGGAATATGTTATTATTATTATTTATTTATATAGCACCATTGATTCCATGGTGCTGTATATGAGAAGGGGTTACATACAAATTACAGATATCACTTACAGTAAGCAAACTAACAATTACAAACTGATACAGAGGGGCGAGGACCCTGCTCTTGCGGGCTTACATTCTACAGGATTATGGGGAAGGAGACAATAGGTTGAAGATTGCAGGAGCTCCAGTCTTGGTGAGGCGGTAGCTTCGGTAGTGGTGAGGAGGCAAGGGGGTCAGTGCAGGCTGTAGGCTTTCCTGAAAAAGTGGGTTTTCAGGTTCCGTCTGAAGGATACGAATGTGGTTGCTAGTCGGACGTGTTGGGGCAAAGAATTCCAGGAGATTGGGGATATTCGGGAGAAGTCTTGGAGGTGGTTGGGTGAAGAGAAAATAAGTGTGGGCAGGGCAGAGTCAAAGGGTTACTCTGAGGCAGCGGACTTCCGGTACGGGGAAAGCGTGATGCCGTTAATAGTGATAGCTAGGTCAGGTAAGGAAGATCTATGAGATGGAGGAAAGATGATGAGTTCAGACTTGTCCAGAGCCTTGGGGGACTCCAACAGAGAGGGGGTGGGATGAGGAGGTAGTCTGGGAGTGTGAGATGCTGAATGTGCGGTTGGAAAGGTATGAGGAGATCCAGGATAGGGCAAGGTCTTTGATGCCAAAGGAGGAGAGGATTTGTAGTAGGAGGCAGTGGTCAACTGTGTCAAAAGCAGAGGACAGGTCTAGAAGGAAGAGTACAGAGTATTGTCTGTTAGCTTTGGCTGTAAGTAGGTCATTAGTAATTTTGGTCAGGGCTGTCTCAGTTGAGTGATGGGGTGGAAACCAGTTTGTAGATTGTCAAAGAGCAAGGTAGATGAGAGGTGGGAGAAAAGTTCAGCATGGACGTGCTGCTCCAGGAGTTTGGAAGCAAATGGGAGCAGCGAGTTTGGGCGATAGCTGGACATAGCAGTTGGATCGAGGGTTGGCTTTTTAAGGATAGGCATGATGGTGGCATGTTTCAAAGCAGAAGGGCCAGAAGTTAGTGATAGGTTGAAGAGGTGGGTTAGGGGAGGATAACCAGATAAGATTGGTGGTGAGGTTGGGGAGGAGGTGGGATGGGATGGGGTCAAGCGCCCAGGTGGTGAGGTGCAATTTGGAGAGGAGACAGTTAAGACCCCCTTCAGTGATGTTGGATAGGGAGGTTATGGGGTTTGGGCATTGGTCTGGTATACAAAGGGGTTGTGGTGGTTGAACAATGAAGAATTACCTTGTTTTGTTGATCTTATTTTTAAAGTGTGTTGCAAAGTCCTCAGCAGAGATGAGGGAGATTGGAGGGGGCAGTGGTAGGTGGAGGAGGGAGTTAAAGGTTTTGAATAACTGTTTGGGTTTGTAGGATAGGGAATATACGAGGGTTGTGAAGTAGGCCTGTTTAGCAGAGGTGAAACCTGATTTAAAAGCGAGTGTTGCCTGTTTGAATGCAGTGAAGTCGTCTTGCGAATGTATTTTCTTCCAGTGCCGCTCTGCAACCCTGGACACTTGCTGGAGCTTTTCAGCGGTGTTATTGTGCCAGAGTTGTCTATTGATACATCGCACTCTGCCATGAACGAGAGGGGCAACCGTGTCAATAGCTGATGCGAGAGTGGCATTGTAGAAAGCAGTGGCACTGTCTGTGTTGTGGAGTGAGGATATGGATGCCAGTGGTAGGATAGAGTCAGAGAGCGTGTGGGTGTCTAGGTGTGCAAGGTTTCTGCGGGGGTACGCATATTGCTGGACATGGGTGACCGGTGAGGAGGAGAGGGATGAGAAAGTGAGCAGATGGTGGTCATATAGAGGTAGAGGGGAGGTGGTGAAGTTAGATAGCAAGCAGAGACAGGTGAAGACCAGGTCTAGTGTATGTCAGTCAGTGTTGGTGGCTGTGGAGGACCACTGAGCAAGTCCAAAAGATGAAGTAAGGGACAGAAGTTTGGAGACTTGACTGAAGGGTATCAGTGGGGATGTTGAAGTCACCCATGATGATGTTGGGAATGTTAGCAGAGAGAAAGTGAAGAAGCCAGGTGGAGAATTGGTCAATAAAGGCAGTGGCCGGGCCCGGTGGTCGGTATATGACAGCCACTTGGAGGTTGGATGGTGAGTAGATGCGGACAGAGTGGACTTCAAAAGAGGGGAGGATAAGGGAGGGTAAAGGTGGGATTGGGTTAAAGGAGCAGTTTGAAGAAAGGAGAAGACCCACTCCTCCACCATGCTTGTTGCCGGGGTGAGGGGTGTGGGTGAAGTGGAGGCCGCCGACACACAGCGCAGCAGTGGAGGCATGTCAGAGGTGTTAGCCATGTTTCTGTGAGGCTGAGGAAGACAAGATTGCAAGAGAGAAAAAGGTCATGAATCACATGAAGCTTATTGCAGATTGAGCGGGCATTTCAGAGTGCTCCAGAGGGAGCAGGGGGTGGGCGTCAGGTGCACGGGTTTTATGTTGGAAAGATTGCGGTAGTTCATATTAGATAGGGAGTGGTAGGAGGGGGTAGTAATGGGAGGTATGAGCTGTAGGGGTCCAGGGTTGGGAGATATGTCTCCAGCAGTGAGGAAAAGCAGAGAAAGGGAGAGCAGGTGGGAGAAGGAGTGGCTGGCTTGTTTTGTGCTTTATTAGGACAGATTTGAGGTTGATAAGCAGGTCAGCAGAGGAGGCCAAGTGGGTAGGTAAGAAGGATGGGAAAATGATTATTTGGTTAGAGAGTGCTGGGGTTTGTGGATATTGAAGGAGAGAGAGGATTAGTGGAGCAAACACTGTAAGGGCATATGTAAACATGGTGAAGGAGTAAGGCCATGGGCACACGTTCAGTATTTTTCATGTTTTTTTCGCATTTTTTCGCTATAAAAACGTGATAAAAACGCGAAAAAAACGCTAACATATGCCTCCTATTATTTACAGTGTATTCCGCATTTCTTGTGCAAACGTTGCATTTTTTTCCGTGAAAAAATCGCATCGCGGAAAAAAAAGCAACATGTTCATTAAAAATGCGGAATTGCGGGGATTCCGCACACCTAGGAGTACATTGATCTGCTTACTTCCCGCACGGGGCTGTGCACACCATGTGGGAAGTAAGCAGATTATGTGCGGTTGGTACCCAGGGTGGAGGAGAGGAGACTCTCCTCCACGGACTGGGCACCATATAATTGGTAAAAAAAAAAAGAATTAAAATAAAAAATAGTCATATACTCACCCTCGAAGTGTTCCCGCCTCTCAGCGCTGCATGCTCTCTTCCGATCCTATAGATGCTCTGTGTGAAGGACCTGCGATGACGTCGCGGTCTTGTGATTGGTCGCGAGACCGCTCATGTGACCGTGACGTCACCGAAGGTCCTGCATGCACCATCTATAGGAACGGACGCCGCTGAGGAGATCGGCTGTCTGCAGGTAAGTATAACCATTTTTTTAATTTTTTTATTATTTTTAAACATTCTATCTTTTACTATAGATGCTGCATAGGCAGCATCTATAGTAAAAAGTTGGTCACAGTTGTCAAACACTATGCTTGACAAGTGTGACCAGGGGTGGGATTCAGCCGGTACGACCCGGTACGGGGCAGCCGTTTACTAAAATTTCTATCTGCCAGCGTTCCGGTAATTGAAAATGCCATTTTCAATTACCGGAACGCTGGCAGATAGAAATTTTCAAAATGGTTACCACTGGCAGTGGCGTAGGAAGGGGGGGGCGGGCCGCCCCGGGCGGCACAATGCGGGGGGCGGCACAATACGGGGGGCGGGTCGCCGGCGCCACAGAATTTACCTGTTCGCATCTCGGCTTCAGAAAAATGGCCGCCGCGATCTCCATCTGCGCATGCGCGGCATCCCACGGCCATTTTCCTGAAGCCCCGGTCAGCAGAGCACTCCACCTGCGCACGCGCGGCCTCAGGAAGATGGCCGCCCCCACCGATAACCAGAGAGAGCAGGATCGCGGTCAGGTAAGCAGAACTTTTTTTTTTTTTTTTTTTTTTTTATTGAGAGCGGCGATCGGGGGGGCCCAGGGCAGAAAGTTGGACACAGGGGGGCAGAAAGCTGGAAACAGGGGGTCAGAAAGCTGGACACAGGGGGTCAGAAAGCTGGACGCTGGGGCAGAACGATGGACGCTGGGGCAGAACGCTGGACGCTGGGGCTGAAAGCTGGACGCTGGGGCAGAAAGCTGGACACGGGGGCAGAAAGCTGGACACTGGGGCAGAAAGCTGGACACAGGGGGGCAGAAAGCTGGACACAGGGGCAGAAAGCTGGACACTGGGGTCAGAAAGCTGGACGCTGGGGCAGAACGCTGGACGCTGGGGCAGAACGCTGGATGCTGGGGCTGAAAGCTGGACGCTGGGGCAGAAAGCTGGACAAGGGGGCAGAAAGATGGACACTGGGGCACAAAGCTGGACACAGGGGGGCAGAAAGCTGGACACAGGGGCAGAAAGCTGACACTGGGGTCAGAAAGCTGGACGCTGGGGCAGAACGCTGGACGCTGGGGCAGAACGCTGGACGCTGGGGCAGAACGCTGGACGCTGGGGCTGAAAGCTGGATGCTGGGGCAGAAAGCTGGACACGGGGGCAGAAAGCTGGACACTGGGGCAGAAAGCTGGACACAGGGGGGCAGAAAGCTGGACACAGGGGCAGAACGCTGGACGCTGGGGCAGAAAGCTGGACACGGGGGCAGAAAGCTGGACACGGGGGCAGAAAGCTGGACACAGGGGGGCAGAAAGCTGGAAACAGGGGGTCAGAAAGCTGGACACAGGGGGTCAGAAAGCTGGACGCTGGGGCAGAACGATGGACGCTGGGGCAGAACGCTGGACGCTGGGGCTGAAAGCTGGACGCTGGGGCAGAAAGCTGGACACGGGGGCAGAAAGCTGGACACTGGGGCAGAAAGCTGGACACAGGGGGGCAGAAAGCTGGAAACGGGGTCAGAAAGCTGGACACAGGGGGTCAGAAAGCTGGACGCTGGGGCAGAACGATGGACGCTGGGGCAGAACGCTGGACGCTGGGGCTGAAAGCTGGACGCTGGGGCAGAAAGCTGGACACGGGGTCAGAAAGCTGGACACAGGGGGTCAGAAAGCTGGACGCTGGGGCAGAACGATGGACGCTGGGGCAGAACGCTGGACGCTGGGGCAGAACGCTGGACGCTGGGACTCAAAGCTGGACGCTGGGGCAGAAAGCTGGACACGGGGGCAGAAAGCTGGACACTGGGGCAGAAAGCTGGACACAGGGGGGCAGAAAGCTGGACACAGGGGAGCAGAAAGCTGGACACAGGGGGGCAGAAAGCTGGACACTGGGGGGCAGAAAGCTGGACACTGGGGGGCAGAAAGCTGGACACTGGCGGGCAGAAAGCTGGACACTGGGGGGCAGAAAGCTGGACACTGGGGGGCAGAAAGCTGGACACGGGGGCAGAAAGCTGGACATGGGGGCAGAAAGCTGGACACAGGGGGGCAGAAAGCTGGAAACAGGGGGTCAGAAAGCTGGACACAGGGGGTCAGAAAGCTGGACGCTGGGGCAGAACGATGGACGCTGGGGCAGAACGCTGGACGCTGGGGCTGAAAGCTGGATGCTGGGGCAGAAAGCTGGACACGGGGGCAGAAAGCTGGACACTGGGGCAGAAAGCTGGACACAGGGGGCAGAAAGCTGGAAATGGGGTCAGAAAGCTGGACACAGGGGGTCAGAAAGCTGGACGCTGGGGCAGAACGATGGACGCTGGGGCAGAACGCTGGACGCTGGGGCTGAAAGCTGGACGCTGGGGCAGAAAGCTGGACACGGGGGCAGAAAGCTGGACACAGGGGGGCAGAAAGCTGGAAACAAGGGGTCAGAAAGCTGGACACAGGGGGTCAGAAAGCTGGACGCTGGGGCAGAACGATGGACGCTGGGGCAGAACGCTGGACGCTGGGGCAGAACGCTGGACGCTGGGGCTGAAAGCTGGACGCTGGGGCAGAAAGCTGGACGCGGGGGCAGAAAGCTGGACACTGGGGCAGAAAGCTGGACACAGGGGGGCAGAAAGCTGGACACAGGGGGGCAGAAAGCTGGACACTGGGGGGCAGAAAGCTGGACACTGGGGGGCAGAAAGCTGGACACTGGGGGGCAGAAAGCTGGACACTGGGGGGCAGAAAGCTGGACACTGGGGGGCAGAAAGCTGGACACTGGGGGGCAGAAAGCTGGACACTGGGGGGCAGAAAGCTGGACACTGGGGGGCAGAAAGCTGGACACAGGGGGGCAGAAAGCTGGACACGGGGGTAGAAAGCTGGACACAGGGGCAGATTGCTGGACACAGGGGCAGAATGGAGAAACGGGCATGATTGGAGACACAGGGGGCAGGATGACAGACATGGCGGCATGACTGGAGACACTGGAGGCAGGATTGGAGACAGATGGGGCAGGATCATGGGGCAGGATGGATACGATGGAGACAGATGGGGCAGGATGGGAAGATCATATGGGGCAGGATGGATACTCATTAGGGCAGGATGGGAAAACATATGGCTGACGCCAGGAATGAGACACACAGGGGCTAGGATGGCGAATATTATTACCATAGGGGGCTAATTAAGGGATATTATTACTGCAGTGATGTATTTATTTTATTTTTTGAGTACACTGTTTTAAATGGAGGGGCGGTCCTATTACTGTGTACAGTGACACTATGTCGCCTTCTTCGTGTGGTGTAATGTAAAAGTTGGGAAAATTAAGTAATGTGTTCTGCAAGTGGAACTCGAGATAACTGTGTTATTTCCTGCAGAGACGAGTCCTGGCTGGATGAAGTGATGGCGGTCTGTGCGGGATGAAAGATGAAGGACTTCACCTAGAGACGTCACTGGTGAGTCAGTGTGTTACCTATACACTGACACTATACACTGTATACTATATACAGAGGTCCTGTGTATAATGTCACTGGTGATCACTGTATTACCCATACACTATATACAGAGCTCCTGTGTATAATGTCACTGGTGATCACTGGATTACCTGTACACAGACACTGCATACTAAGTACAGATCTCCTGTGTATAATGGCACTTATGGTGATAGTATTGTGGGTTTTTTTTTATTATTGATCAGTACTATAGTATTCAGTCACTATGTGGTGGTAATATGTGGTCTGGTCATGATGTTTTGGTATTTGTTCCTTGTATTTGATATTATTCGATCACTGTGGTGGTAATATGTCATCTGGTCATGGTGTGGCGGTATTTGTGCCTTGTAGATAGTATTATAGAGGGGGGGGCGCCCTGTAGCCTCCCCCTGGGCCCTGCAGCCCCAAGTCCCCACCAGCCTCCCCCTGGGCCCTGCAGCCCTCTAGCCTCCCCCTGGGCCCTGCAGCCCCAAGTCCCCACTAGCCTCCCCCTGGGCCCTGCAGCCCTGTAGCCTCCCCCTGGGCCCTGCAGCCCCAAGTCCCCACCAGCCTCCCCCTGGGCCCTGCAGCCCTCTAGCCTCCCCCTGGGCCCTGCAGCCCCAAGTCCCCACTAGCCTCCCCCTGGGCCCTGCAGCCCTGTAGCCTCCCCCTGGGCCCTGCAGCCCAAAGTCCCCACTAGCCTCCCCCTGGGCCCTGCAGCCCCAAGTCCCCACTAGCCTCCCCCTGGGCCCTGCAGCCCCAAGTCCCCACTAGCCTCCCCCTGGGCCCTGCAGCCCCAAGTCCCCACTAGCCTCCCCCTGGGCCCTGCAGCCCCAAGTCCCCACCAGCCTCCCCCTGGGTCCTGCAGCCCTCTAGCCTCCCCCTGGGCCCTGCAGCCCCAAGTCCCCACTAGCCTCCCCCTGGGCCCTGCAGCCCCCAGTCCCACTAGCCTCCCGCTGGACTCTGTAGCCTCCCCCCTGGGCCCTGCAGCCCCCAGTCCCACTAGCCTCCCGCTGGACTCTGTAGCCTCCCTCCTGGGCCCTGCAGCACCCAGTCCCCACTAGCCTCCTCCTTTGCCCTGCAGCCCTCTAGCCTTCCCTGGGCCCTGTTGTATGTGGCAGCCAGTCATGGACTATATAGGAGGGAGAAGCTGATGTGTATATGACACAATCGTGTTCATATAGACATCACAGTGCCCCTAACACTTTCTCTCTTATTTTTAGCTACCAGCTGAAGCTGCTGGCTAGAAACACAGTGGATGCCACGTTGACATCATGGAAGACTCCTCAAGGTTTGTTTGGTCCTTGAATAATGTATAGAGAAATGCAGAGCTGTAGTACACAACCCGTATAACACCCCTCTCCCATATACAGTATCAGCGCCCTGTTCTTTGGTGCTAGCATTCTTAGAATTATAAAATTGTAGAGTTGGAAGGGACCTCAAGGGCCATCGGGTCCAACCCCCTGCGAATGCAGGTTTACCTAAGGGCAGGCGCACACGGACGATTTTGCTGCGATTATACGGTGCGTATAATCGCAGCAAAGCGGCTGTCAAACCTGCCCTGCGAGCGGGTCTGAGAGTGCTGGAGGGAGCGCATACCTGCGCTCCTGTTCAAAGCCCGGAGTCGACCGCAAGTGTCCTGAACGGGACTCAAAGAGGCAGCATCGCGCTGCCTCTCTGAGTCCCGTTTAGGACACCTGCGGTCGGGGCGGGCTCTGTAACAGGAATGACTTTAATACCGTATGTCACAACGTATTCTTGTCATTAAGGGAGACAAACTGCTTCCAAAAATATGAATCGTGCCACTGGGCGTGGCTTATTAGTATGGGCGGGGGTTATTGAAAATGGGCGTGGCCAAAATTCCGGCCGCCGCGACTTAGAGGACCTGTTGTTAAAAATTTGAATCCCACCCCTGAGTGTGACCAACCTGTCAGTTTTCCAAGCGATGCTACAGATCGCTTGGAAAACTTTAGCATTCTGCAAGCTAATTTCGCTTGCAAAATTCTAAAAAAACGCAAAAAAAAACCGGGAAAAAAAGCGCAAAAAAAAATGCGGATTTCTTGCAGAAAATTTCCGGTTTTCTTCAGGAAATTTCTGCAAGAAATCCTGACGTGTGCACATACCCTAAGATGGGTTAATACAAAAGCTAGATACAAGTAAGGCCGGTTTCACACGTCAGTGGCTCCGGTACGTGAGGTGACAGTTTCCTCACGTACCGGAGCCACTGACACACGTAGACCCATTAAAATCAATGCATCTGTGCAGATGTCATTGATTTTTTGCGGACCGTGTCTCCGTGTGCCAAACACGGAGACATGTCAGTGTTCGTGGGAGCGCACGTATTACACGGACCCATGTGCAGTCCGTGTGGCGTGCAGGAGACAGCGCTACAGTAAGCGCTGTCCCCCCCACATGGTGCTGAAGCCGCCATTCATATCTTCTCTGCAGCAGCGTTTGCTGCACAGAAGATATGAATAATAGTGTTTAAAAGAAAGATCTATGTGTCCGCCGCCCTCCCACCCCCTGTGCGCCCCCCGCGCTGTTCTGAAAATACTCACCTGCCTCCCTCGCAGTGTTCTGTGCTGGCCGCCCCTTCTACTGTATGCGGTCACGTGGGGCCACCGATTAGAGTCATGAATAGGTGGCTCCACCTCCCATAGGGGTGGTGCCGCCTATTCATGACTGTAAATGAGCGGCCCCACGTGACCGCATACAGTAGAAGGCGCGGTCAGACCAGGAAGCATGGACAGCCAACGAGGGAAGCGGGTGAGTATTTTCAGAACAGCGGGGGTGCGCACAGGGGGTGGGGGGGGCGCACAGGGGGTGGGGGGGGCGGCGGACACATAGATCTTTCTTTTAAACACTATTATTCATATCTTCTATGCAGCAAACGCTGCTTCACAGAAGATATGAATCGCGGCTTCAGCACGATGCAGTGTATCACACGCGTGGGTACCACATGCTCCGTGTGGTACCCACTCGGTACACGGGCGGCACACGTGTGCCGCACGTATGGCCTACGTGAGCTCACGGGCACACGGACACGGATAACTCCGGTACTGATTTTTTTCCGGTACCGGAATTATCTGGACGTGTGGGACAGCCCTAATAGGAAGTGCTTATTCGGCAGACACACCCAAAAGAGACAGATACATAAAACTTGTTTTACCTAACAGTCTATAGACTGGTTAGTGTGCTATCTGATCTTATTAGGGATATGACAAGTTCATACAATAAACACTCGTTTGCGCACACTCTGATAGATATTAATCATTTACATTTCATTACTTATATGTATCTTTTCTTTTTTAAATAAAGAATATTATTTTACATGAGACACAAACTGAATACTAGCCCAATTTTCAGATTTCCATTGGGCTACTCTATCCCTTGTAAGAACTTTGCGTACAAAGAATGTGACAAACACGAGGTCCCGAACCAAGTGCATCTGCACATTCACTGCAGTGTTCAATTTACTGTACTCCTTAAGGGTATGTGCACACGATCAGGAATTAGCAGCGCTTTGGATGCAGCACATGACCACTGCATCCAAAGCTCTGCTAGCTATTGAACGCAGGTGATTCCGCATGTGTTCATTGAACTATGCAGAATCACCGCATCCAATACATTGTATGGGTGAGATTTATATTGTGGAGACTGAGCATCTCCCAAGATAAATAGACATGCTGCGGTCTGGAGAGGCACGCCGCATGTCCGTCTCCGCAGGTGAGCCGCAGGCATCTCTAGACGCATAGTGGGCATGGAATTTCTAGAAATCCCATCCACTTTGCTGTAACATCTGGACACTGGGGATTTGGCGCTGCACAAGTACAGAGCGTCCAACCCGCAGTGTTTACTGATTGTGTGCACTTTACCTGAGTGTTGGCCCTGCCTCCATCTATTGCCTGCATTTTCAGTGTTCTATCACTAAGAAGCTATGCGTAGTCCTCTACACATACAAGAAGAGAAATTTCAGGAAAAGAAAATCACTGTTAATGATGTCCTTCAGTAGACAGTTGATTGAGTAGTGTATGAGATTGTGCAGAATTGAGGATAAGGGGTGTAAACTGCTGGAAGAACAATGGGATTTGTGTGTTTGGCAAGTTCTACATCACCCAGCAGTTATAAATCTGCGACACCCTAAAATGTGGGAGAAGGAGGAACAGACAGTGGAGTATTATAAAGGTGATCATACTGTGATTGAGATGTTTTTAAACTCTCTTGCCAATAAAATGCACACAAGTGTGTCACAAATTGACATTGTATTGTAATAACATAAATGACATTGAAACCATGAGCTTCACCTGTACAAGCCACGTTTAGCATCTCATCTCATCTAAAATTGTGATAAAAATTTGTATGTATGTAAATGCAGCTTTATTAAATACCCTATCCCTTATCTCTCTTCTCCTTCATATATAGGTGGAAAATATAGGATTATTGTCAGTCTGACAGATGAGACCTCGGGGATCCCAAGATTGGAGGTCCTAGAGTTCCCTGTGTAAATCGAGCTATTGTGCATTTACCAATAATCCATTCAATGCTATGGGACTGAAAGAAAAAACTGTTCCCTCGTTCCCAGAGAAGTTAATGGGAATATGTCAACAAGTTTTTGCTCCCTCATCTGAGAGCAACATAATGTACAGGTCCTTCTCAAAAAATTAGCATATAGTGTTAAATTTCATTATTTACCATAATGTAATGATTACAATTAAACTTTCATATATTATAGATTCATTATCCACCAACTGAAAATTGTCAGGTCTTTTATTGTTTTAATACTGATGATTTTGGCATACAACTCCTGATAACCCAAAAAACCTGTCTCAATAAATTAGCATATTTCACCCGTCCAATCAAATAAAAGTGTTTTTTAATAACAAACCAAAAAACCAACAAATAATAATGTTCAGTTATGCACTCAATACTTGGTCGGGAATCCTTTGGCAGAAATGACTGCTTCAATGCGGCGTGGCATGGAGGCAATCAGCCTGTGACACTGCTGAGATGTTATGGAGGCCCAGGATGCTTCAATAGCGGCCTTAAGCTCATCCAGAGTGTTGGGTCTTGTGTCTCTCAACTTTCTCTTCACAATATCCCACAGATTCTCTATGGGGTTCAGGTCAGGAGAGTTGGCAGGCCAATTGAGCACAGTAATACCATGGTCAGTAAACCATTTACCAGTGGTTTTGGCACTGTGAGCAGGTGCCAGGTCGTGCTGAAAAATGAAATCTTCATCTCCATAAAGCATTTCAGCCGATGGAAGCATGAAGTGCTCCAAAATCTCCTGATAGCTAGCTGCATTGACCCTGCCCTTGATGAAACACAGTGGACCAACACCAGCAGCTGACATGGCACCCCACACCATCACTGACTGTGGGTACTTGACACTGGACTTCAGGCATTTTGGCATTTCCTTCTCCCCAGTCTTCCTCCAGACTCTGGCACCTTGATTTCCGAATGACATGCAAAATTTGCTTTCATCAGAAAAAAGTATTCGGGACCACTTAGCAACAGTCCAGTGCTGCTTCTCTGTAGCCCAGGTCAGGCGCTTCTGCCGCTGTTTATGGTTCAAAAGTGGCTTTACCTGGGGAATGCGGCACCTGTAGCCCATTTCCTGCACACGCCTGTGCACGGTGGCTCTGGATGTTTCCACACCAGACTCAGTCCACTGCTTCCTCAGCAATCTTCCTCAGGGTCCGGTCACCTCTTCTCGTTGTACAGCGTTTTCTGCCACATTGTTTCCTTCCAACAGACTTACCATTGAGGTGCCTTGATACAGCACTCTGGGAACAGCCTATTTGTTGAGAAATTTCTTTCTGGGTCTTACCCTCTTGCTTGAGGGTGTCAATGATGGCCTTCTTGACATCTGTCAGGTCGCTAGTCTTACCCATGATGGGGGTTTTGAGTAATGAACCAGGCAGGGAGTTTTTAAAAGCCTCAGGTATCTTTTGCATGTGTTTAGAGTTAATTAGTTGATTCAGAAGATTAGGGTAATAGGTCGTTTAGAGAACCTTTTCTTGATATGCTAATTTATTGAGACAGGTTTTTTGGGTTATCAGGAGTTGTATGCCAAAATCATCAGTATTAAAACAATAAAAGACCTGACAAATTTCAGTTGGTGGATAATGAATCTATAATATATGAAAGTTTAATTGTAATCATTACATTATGGTAAATAATGAAATTTAACACTATATGCTAATTTTTTGAGAAGGACCTGTATACAAAGAAACCCTGAATCCAACGATGTATCACTTAGATTACTAGGTTAAGCCGTTATGACACGAGTTTGTTTGTTTTGCAATGCATCAGAGCTGAGAAAAGCAGGCTCTCGATATACAATATCTATATACCGTGAGCTCCTTAATACAAAGGGGGGGGGAAGTCAGACTATGACTATGACTTGTAGGATAGCTACTTCCAACAGGTGGCGCTATAGAGTTTAAGTCCTCTTTTTCCCAGAAGAGGCAATTTGCATATTATTCCTTCCAAAGATTTTACCATGGGCCATTCATTACATGTGGAGGAAAGATGATTCCAGCAGCTAAATAGAAATAGGTTCTTTACAGTCAGAGCAGTCAGACTATCGAATTTCCTACCACAACTGGCAGTAATGGCAGACACTATAACATTCAGCTCTGAGAATTGGTCACGGGCTAAATCCAGACCATTACTGGTATAATGAAAGTCAAAGCTTTCTTGCTAATATCATAAATTGTGCCCCACTTTCTTATAGGCAGTACACTTACATCCAAGGGTTCCCACCTTGCCCAATTTGATATTCTTAAGAAGTAAATATAGTAAACACACCGGCACTCCAGAAGGTGTTAAGCATGGAGATGGAGGAAGCTGCTGGTGCCTAGACACCTACTGTGCCAAGCC
This sequence comes from Ranitomeya variabilis, assembly GCF_051348905.1. Classification (NCBI taxonomy): domain Eukaryota; kingdom Metazoa; phylum Chordata; class Amphibia; order Anura; family Dendrobatidae; genus Ranitomeya; species Ranitomeya variabilis. Next base: position 507,996,822 of record NC_135235.1, read on the forward strand.
TGTCATGTATAGAAAATAAAACTTTGTATTATAGAGTTTAGGTCACCGCGCTACCTTACTCCAGGATAATGGACTACGCCAACTAAAACAATGTCCTAAAATGATTCCCACAGGAGAAATGTGGTAAACACTTACTGTGTCGCTGTGGTGCCGGTACTGTATCTGTTGGGGCGTTTTGGCATGATGGAGCGCTGGGCAAAAAGGGAGACAGCTGCTCCTCCGTGCATCCAAAGTTGGAGATCCGATCGGCGGCGTGGAACGGCAGAGCTGCGGGGAGCGTCCTCCACTGTAGGCGCCTAGCCGCCACGCGCACCAGAGAAAATGACAAGCGGCGTCCCGGCCGAGGGCGCCGCTACACTGCAGTGGGGAATGAGGGGACTTGGTCTGGGTGACGTCACCCGGAGCTGCAAGGAAAGAGCAGGAGATGGATGCCGTATAGGGCCTCTTTTGCCTACGCGTTTCGAAGGTCACCGGACCTTGTTTGTCAGGGCTAGAGGTCCCGGCTGTCTGCTGCTCTGTATATAAAGAAGAAGCCCCGCCCACTGCTGGTAGGAAAAAAAATGCGTATGTATATACGTCAACGTATCTAAATGTGAATTTGTCTGTGAGCAACAAAGAACCTCCCAAGGAGAAAGGCTAGGGGACTATTTAGAAACTGATTCTGAGTAACCCATAAAAGTAATTAGAAAATAAATTGCCTAATACTCCCTTGGATCAAATATGGGCAAAGTTATATCCTGATGTGTCAATTGAAGAATGCAAAAAACCTTTATTGTATTAAAAAATACTCTTTATTAAATTACATAAAAAGGGGAATATTGTTAAAACAAACTAATTTAAATTAAACTTAAAATAAATAAATAAAATAAAAATACCTGTATTTTAATTTTAATTTAAATTAATTTGTTTTAACAATATTCCCCTTTTTATGCAATTTAATAAAGAGTACCGTACTTTTTAATACAATAAAGGTTTTTTTCATTCTTCAAATGGCACATCAGGATATAACTTTGCCCATATTTGATCCAAGGGAGTATTAGGCAATTTATTTTCTAATTACCTTTATGGGTTACTCAGAATCAGTTTCTAAATAGTCCCCTAGCCTTTCTCCTTGGGAGGTTCTTTGTTGCTCACAGACAAATTCACATTTAGATACGTTGACGTATCGGTTCTTGGAGATTTATGTGCTCAGATAACTTTGACCAAGGTTTCAGACTTTAATTATCAATTTCCCAGCTTTATAAAAACCCAGTCTCTTCTAACCTTGTGTCAAAAAACAGCATCAATGGATCCTTCTAAGCACCTGCCCAACACTCTGAAAATTAAAATGATGGAGCCCCACAAAGCAGGAGAAGGCTATAAGAAGATAGCAAAGCATTTTCAAGTTGCCCTTTCTTCAGTTCGAAATGTAATTAAAAAATGGCCGTTAACAGGAACAGTAAAGGTTAAGATGAGGCCTGGAAGACTATGCAACTTATCAGTGAAAGCTACTCCTAGGATTGCAAGAGAGGCAAATCAGAATTCACTGTCAACTGCAAACGACCTTCAGAAAGATTTAGCAGACTCTGGAGTTGTGGTAAATTGTTCTACTTATCAGAGACACTTGCACAAAAATGGCCTTCATGGAAGAGTCATCAAAAGAAAACCTCTCCTGCATCCTCACCATAAACTTCAGTGTCTGATACATTTTGGAAACAAGCTCTGTGGTCCGATGAAGAAAAAATAGAACTCTTTGGCCACAATGATCAAAGGTACGTATGGGTAAAAAAGGGCACAGAATTTCAAGAAAATAACATCTCGCTAAACATTAATCATGGGGGTGGATCAATCATTCTTTGGAGTTGTGTTGCAACCAATGGTACAGGGAACATTTTATGGGTAGAGGGAAGAATAGATTCAATGAAATTTCAGGAAATTTTTGATGCAAACATAACACCGTCTGTAAAAAAGCTGAAGTTGAAAAGAGGATTGCTTCTACAAATGGATAATGATCTTAAACACATGTCAAAATTTACAATAGACTACCTCATAAAGTGTAAGCTGAAGGTTTTAAAATGGCCCTCACACTCCCCTGATCTGAACATCATTGAAAATCTGTGGCTAGACCTCAGAATAGCTGTGCATGCTAGACGACCCAGGAATCTCACAGAACTGTAAGAATTTTCTGAAGAAGAATGGATGAAAATCCCTCAAGCAAAAAATCTTGCCTGGCTACAAAAAGCATTTACAAGCAGTGATACTTTCAAAAGGGGGTGTAACTAGGTGCTAACCATATAAAACCTACAAGAAACAAAATATACAAAAAACCCTGCTGTAACTAAATAAGTAAAAAGCAAAAGTGCATCTAAATACCTCAGAGTTCTTAATAATGCTATTTTTGATCAAAAATAGTATAAAAACCTTCCCACCATCGTCAATTTTTGTGTTTTTTTTCTAGGTACTAACCATGCAGGGTACTCAAACGTTTTCAAAAGATGAAAAAAATATCTATATTTTTTTTGCCTAAAATGCAAAGGAAATGTGTCATTTTTAACTTTAGGACTTTTAGAGATCATTTCGTCTTCAACTTGCTTAACTGTTCACAATAACAGTAATTTTGACATTGGGTGCCCAAACTTTTGCATGCCACTGTATATATCTTTATTTACCAACTTTTTGGGTATCATGTATCACACTTACCGTATAGTGTGAATTGCAAATCGGGGATAGGATAGCGTGTAAAGCAATGAATACAAGAAGCTGTTTTTTAAATAATCCAGCAGAGAACAGAGACCTTTCAGTGGAAAGGTCAGCAATAGATTTTTTGTTGCAATATTTACGGTATATAAAAAAATTCTTACTACTACTTTGCAAACAGCACATTTTATTAATAAAAAAACTTGTAATAAAAGCTTGGCACAGTATTTTTGCAATTTAATACAGTTAAAAAACAACGTAAAAAACACAAACATTCAAATTTTGTAAAACAAAAAAGGAATTATTTTGGCATCTTATTCAGTTGAATACTTATAAAATCTGAGATGAATACTTTATACATGAAAAAATATGATATGGGTTTTCGTGCACCTTCATCCTCAGGATAAAGGAACCTTGTGGAAAACTAGTAAACAAAATATTATTACAATACGAATTACAATATACCTTTTCCGTATAACAAAGATGTTCAAGATACCTTAATATCTTGCAACTACAACTTGGGAAAATTATGAAAATTTGATAGTCAAAGAACTGAATAGTCTGATGTTGCATTATATGAGGTCCAATATCCTACCCATTATGTCCTTGAATGGGAAACATATAATAAATGTGTCTACAAAGGAAAAAATATACTAGCTAGTAACCAGTATGATCAATGTTGGAAGACTTGGAGTATTTTCTTGTAAAAATGTGAGATAGTAAAGTTCATGGAGTATGTTGGAACCATGCTATTCAGAGCTGGGAGATGCTGTAGAGTCTAAATCATCTGCATCTTGATCATTAGGAGACACTGGTTGTCCACCTTTGACACGTTTCCACTTCATTCTTCGGTTTTGGAACCAAACTTTGACCTGCAAAAGCAAAATAAATATGTCAGCATAGACACAATATTAGGCTATTTAAGACCATCTCCAACATTCAGGTGTGCTTGGGTGTCTGGTAGTCATAGGCAGTGTCATAGCATGGGTTTTCAGCACTGGTGGCAAGGCAAATGTTATGTGCCCTCTAACTCATGGACCAATAGCACTAGAATATCTTCTACCCATAAGTATTGAAACCCTGTCGCTCAAGCACATGTATTGAATTTATGAAAATACTGATGCTTTTTTGCATACAATTTTAAAAACGTATATATTGTTAGAAAAAATTGATTATACTTTATTTTTTTATTTCAATTCTTATGTGAGTATTTTATTACACTATCCCTAGCCCTGTCAATAACAAAAAACCTAACCTCAACACTAGCAATAACCGTAGCCCTAAACCTTACCCAAACCCTAGCCCTAACCCAAAATTTATTTATTTATTTTTTGCAGTAAGCTATCATATACATTCAGTCTGTATGTATCTTTAATAAGTAGCTAGTTACTGAAGCATAAGTAGGTATGCCCTACCAATGGCTACAGTATTAAATAGTACAAGGGTCTTTCAGTGGACCATTAGCTTTCTGTCCATACATTATATGGATAAAACATTTCACAAGGAATTTCTATGATGCTCATAAAGGGATACCCCCCTCCATGATCTACTTTTCTATGAGCACAGCATAAAAGAGATTAAACATTTAGACTGAAGAAGACCAAAAGCGTGGAAATTCAGCTTTGACTATTATCCAACTCCCTGCTCCTGAAAGTGTGAAATAAATTAAGTGCTGGGAGGGCACTTACTCCCACCAGTACTATAATATTACAGTTCTGTACAGCAACAGGTTAAATAGGATCTCCAATCCTAGTAAATAATATTAATGAAGGTATTTAAGGTTGAAAAGCTGATCAGTTACGCTATTCATAGTAATGGATAATGATGTGAGCAAGAAACCAATCAGAGACAATGAGGTTTTAATATATTCAGTGCCGGAAACCTTTGGCTTAAAGAGAACCTGTTAGCTAGTCAGTGTAAGCCAGTTATTGCTTTTATTTTATTTCCGCTACTCCCCTTTATTCAGATTTTTCTTTTTTTTTTAATTACGCAACACGGTTTTCAGACAAGTTTTGAGGTAGGGTAGTCAAATCTTTTTGATCAGATATCAAGGGAGCACATAGTAAACTAAAGTGGAAAGACAAAGGAGAAGTCAGGTCACGGTCGGAGGTCAGAATACCAGGAAAATAGAGGATCAGAGCAAAGGGCTAGGCAAATGGATGGTCAGATTGAGGTCCAAGGATAGGCAGCAACAGATGAATAAACAGAGCACAGAAATACAAGGCAACCCACTGAGCAGATGCTATGTCTGGCAGAGATCTGGAACTATCAGCACAGCTATGTATCTGGGTAATCACCTGGAACAGGGAACAACTGTAACAAGCTCAGCACCACCCATTTTCAGATTAGACAGCAAAGCTGTCCATGAAAACATTAAGTAATCATGACAACAACATCTTGAATACTCTGGGGAGCAGCAGGAATAAAATAAGAACATAAACTGGCCACTTTTGACCTAGTGACAGGTCCTATTTAAAGGGTACCTATTGTTTTAAGTTCCGTATTTAGCATATTCCACAAAAATGTGCCCATAACCTCAGCTAGAGGTCTAATCTGTATAGATTTTTGTACAGCTCCTATTGACTTATAGTAAGTTTATTTGGAATGTATTGAAAGGTGATTTAAGTGTTTTAAGAGAGTGTTTAAACCGTTGCTATGGACAACAGTTTTACACCATCTAAAAAGATATCAGATAAGAATTACCTGTCTTTCAGTGAGGTCAAGGTTCACAGCTATCTCGTATCTTCGAAGCCGGGTCAGGTAGTTGTGATGGGCAAATTCAGCTTCTAGCTCCCTCAGTTGTTCTTTAGTAAAGGCCGTTCTCTCTTTTCTGGCTTTGCTGTTTGTTTCTGGTTTGGTGACAGTATCTCCATTTTCTGTGTAGGAGAAAACAGTAAGACATGTAAGAAACTGATATAGAGTAGACTAATTAGTTTACACTAATAAACCATTGCATTAATAAACCAATCTAAGGTCAAGGGGTCAAAGATTTAAAGGGAAACTGTCATATTCCCAAAAGTTATTAACCTTTAGATATTGGGTTAATCTGCAAGTTAACAGCGTTCCAATGCAGTCCGACCACCTTACTAAAAACCTGGAGTGGCTACAGTTACAGCTCACAACATTGTGAGCAGCAGCTGTAAGCATGGCCTCTCACTTTGATTGATAAATTTCTCTTACAGATGCAATGAAGAGCAATCCTGTCACTAAAGTGTAGGGTGGGCTTACAGTCACCACTCACTGTGCACTGAGCAATGACTATAGCTGTCCTGGGTCACCTCTATGGTTGACACTCGGCGGCTCTCAGGAGGAACAACGTTCGCTTTCTCCTGGTAGCTGCATTTTAGTAAGGTGGCCAGACAACTTTGTAACACTATAAACCTGTAAATTAACCCTCTATTTGCAAGTTAATAGCATTTGAGAACATGATAGTTTCTTTTCAAATCTGCTGTTAGATGATAAAGGGCGTCTGTCATTACAAAATATAGTATAACCTAGAGATATAACTTTGTAGGAGATATAGCCCCTAATAAAATAGCATATTTAGTGTTCTAATTGCTACCTCTGTTCTGCAGAAAGAAAATGTAATCCGAAATGCTAATTAGACCATTGGGTGCACCCATGTGTGGTCAAGAGGCTCAGTGCACCATTTCGACCACTGGTTTTGTATAATCTGGTAATTGACAGCACTGCCTTGCCTGAATAGCAATGTGTGCAAAGAAAGCTCAGGAAAGCCAGGGAAATCAATCACCAGTGAGGGAGGCAGACACATGAAAACCAGAAGGGAAAATGGTGCCTGGAGCCTCTTGACCACACTATAGGTGCACAAGTACCCTAATTACAGTGCCTTGCAAAAGTATTCGGCCCTCTGGAACTTTTCAAACTTTTCCCACATATCATGCTTCAAACATAAAGTTACCAAATGTAAATATTTGGTGAAGAATCAACAACAAGTGGAACACAATTGTGAAGTTGAATGAAATTTATTGGTTATTTTTAATTTTTGTGGAAATTCAAAAACTGAAAAGTGGGACGTGCAATATTATTCGGCCCCTTTACCTTCGGTGCAGCAAACTCACTCCAGAAGTTCATTGTGGATCTCTGAATGATCCAATGTTGTCCTAAATGCCTAATGATGATAAATATAATCCACTTGTGTGTAATCAAGTTTCCGTATAAATGCACCTGCTCTGTGATAGTCTCAGGGTTCTGTTTGGAGCACAGAGAGCATCATGAAGACCAAGGAACACAACAGGCAGGTCCGTGATACTGTTGTGGAGAAGTTTAAAGCTGGATTTGGATACAAAATGATTTCCAAAACTTTAAACATCCCAAAAAGCACTGTGCAAGCGATCATATTGAAATGGAAGGAGTATCATACCACTGCAAATCTACCGAGACCCGGCTGTCCCTCTAAACCTTCATCTCAAACAAGGAGAAGACTGATCAGAGATGCATCCAAGAGGCCCATGATCACTCTGGATGAACTTTAGAGATCTACAGCTGAGGTGGGACATTCTGTCCATAGGACAACAATCAGTTGTACACTGCACAAATATGGCCTTTATGGAAGAGTGGCAAGAAGAAAGCCATTTCTCAAAGATATCCATAAAAAGTGTTGTCTAAAGTTTGCAACAAGCCACCAGGGAGACACACCAAACATGTGGAAGAAGGTGCTCTGGTCAGATGAAACCAAAATCGAACTTTTTGGCAACAATGCCAAATAATATGTTTGGCATAAAGGCAACACAGCTCATCACTCTAAACACACCATCCCCACTGTCAAACCTGGTGGTGGCTGCATCATGGTTTGGGCCTGCTTTTCTTCAGCAAACGATCTCCATCAAACCTCACTGAGCTCGAGCTGTTTGCCAAGGAAGAATGGGCAAGAATTTCAGTCTCTCGATGTACAAAACTGATAGAGACATACCCCAAGCGACTTGCAGCTGTAATCGCAGCAAAAGGTGGCGCAACAAAGTATTAACCCCTTCATGACCTTGGGATTTTCTGTTTTTCCGTGTTCGTTTTTCACTCCCCTCCTTCCCATAGCTATAACTTTTCTATTTTTCTGTCAATTTGGCCATGTGAGGGCTTATTTTTTGCGGGACGAGTTGTACTTTTGAACGACATAATTGGTTTTACCATGTCGTGTACTATAAAACAGGAAAAAAATTCCAAGTGCGGTGATATTGCAAAAAAAGTGCAGTCCCACACTTGTTTTTTGCTTGGCTTTTTTGCTAGGCTCACTAAATGCTAAAACTGACCTGCCATTATTATTCTCCAGGTAATTATGAGTACATATACACCTAACATAACTAGGTTATTTTTTATCTAAGTGGTGAAATAAAAGTCCAAACTTTGCTAAAAAAATAAAATAAAATTGCGCAATTTTCCAATACTCGTAGCGTCTCCATTTTTCATGACCTGGGGTCGGTTGATGGCTTATTTTTTGTGTGCTGAGCTGGTGTTTTTAATGATACCATTTTGGTGCAGATACATTCTTTTGATCGCCCGTTATTGCATTTTAATGCAATGTCGCGGCGACCAAAAAAACATAATTCTGGCGTTTCGAATTTTTTTCTCGCTACGCCTTTTAGCGATCAGGTTAATACTTTTTTTATTGATAGATTGGGCGATTCTGAAAGCGGCAATACCAAATATGTGTAGATTTGATTTTTTTTATTGATTTATTTTGATTGGGGCGAAAGGGGGGTGATTTAAACTTTTATATTTTTTTTATTTTTTTAACTTTTTTTTTACTTTTGCCATGCTTCTATAGCCTCCATGGGAGGCTAGAAGCTGGCACAACGCGATCGCCTCTGCTACATAGCAGCAATCTGATGTTCGCTGCTATGTAGCAGAATTGCAGGTGTGCTGTGAGCGCCGACCACAGGGTGGCGCTCACAGCTACCGTGGATCAGTAACCATAGAGGTCTCAAGGACCTCTATGGTTACAATGTAGAAGCATCGCCGACCTCCGATCATGTGACGGGGGTCGGCGATGAGCTCATTTCCGGCCGCCTGGCCGGAAGTGCCGGTTAAATGCCGCTGTCTGCGTTTGACATTTAACTAGTTAATAGGTGCGGGCAGATCGCGATTCTGCCCGCGCCTATTATGGGCACATGTCAGCTGTTCAAAACAGCTGACATGTCCCGGCTTTGATGCGGGCTCACCGCCGGAGCCCGCATCAAAGCGGGGCTTCTGACCTCGGACGTGCTATCCCATCCGAGGTCAGAAAGGGGTTAAGTTAAAGGGGCCGAATAATATTGCACGCCCCACTTTTCAGTGTTTGAATTTCCACAAAAATTTAAAATAACCAATAAATTTCATTCAACGTCACAATTGTGTTCCACTTGTTGTTTCTTCACCAAAAATTTAAATTTTGTATCTTTATGTTTGAAGCATAGGCACTGTAGCATATTTGCTTAAACCTCAGTTTCCTCAGAATGGAGGAAGCAATTAGAACACTAAGGCCATGTTCACACTTCGCGGTTTTTACCGCGGATCCGCGGCGATTTTGATGCTGCGGGTCCGCAGCAGATTCCATAGCGTTTCCATTAACATGTAAACCCTATGGACACCGCAAACCGCTGTGCACATGCTGCGGGAAAAAACACGCAGAAACGCAGCGGTTTAAGGCTATGTTCACACGATGCGGTTTTTGCTGCGGATCCGCAGCGGATTTGCAGCTGCGGATCTGCATCCTTTTTCCATGCAGGGTACAGTACAATGTTACCCTATGGAAAAAAAAACCGCTGTTCCCAAGTTCCTTTTTTCCGCTGGAAAATCCGCACTGATTTTCTGCGGAAAAAAAGAAGTACCATGTCAATTCTTTCTGCGGATTCCGCAGCGGGTTTCCACCTGCACCAATAGGAAAATGCAGCTGGAAACCCGCAGTGGAATCCGCAGTAGAAAAAGGACTGAAAACCGCAGTGAAAACCACCGCAGGTTTTGCACTGCGGTTTTCACAAATCAGGACCTTAAAAATCCGCAGCGAAAAAAGGATCGTGTGAACAAGGCCTAAAACCCGCAGCATGTCACTTCTTTGTGCAGAATCGCTGTGATTCTGCACACATAGAAATGCATTGAACCGCTTACTTCCCGCATGGGGCTGTTCCCACGTTGCGGGAAGTAAGCAGATAATGCGCATTTGCTACCCGGGGTGGAGGAGAGGAGACTCTCCTCCAGGCCCTGGGAAGCATGAATAGTGTAAAAAAAAAAAAGAATTAAAATAAAAAATGATGCTATACTCACCTCTCAGCGCTGCCCGCGGCCGCCCGCTCAGAGTTGCTGTGCGAGCAGGACCTGTGGTGACGTCGCGGTCACATGACCGTGATGACGCCGCGGTCACATGACCGTGACGTCACAAAGGTCCTTCTCGGCACAGCAGCTTTGGAATCAGACCGCCGAGTGCAGCGCCGAGGAGATCGCGACGTCAGAGGGTGAGTATAACCAATTTTTATTATTTTTATCATTACTATTGATGCTGCATATTGCTGCATATGCAGCATCAATAGTACAGGAGTAATACTGCAGCGGAAACCGCGGAACAAACCGCGATAAATCTGCAGGGATAACCGCAGCGGTTTTGCCCTGCAGATTTATCAATTCTGCTGCGGGATAAACCCGCAGAGCACACTGCAAAGTGTGAACCCGGCCTAAATGTGCAATTTTTACAGGGACCACACATTTTAGAAAGCTATGTGCTTAGTTTATACTGTCAAATCGGACTTTCAGTGCACCAAACCAGATGAAAAGTTGGGAAATTTCAGCAAACTGCTTAAAATAAACAATAAACCTATAAAGTAAAAAACACTACATCATCAATTAATGTACATGTTGCATTACTAACACTATGTGACCTTCCACTCTTTTGTAGACAGTCAGAATATCCATATACAAAGTCATCCTATCAATGATAGAAGGGCCAGTCAGAAGATGTTATAAACAAACGTACTATAGCACATCTACAAAAATTGAATATTTTCGTAGACAGGCATTGTCCATTTACCAATCCAAACATTTGGATATGCTTTATTGGAGAGTCTCTGTATATTATTGGTTACTATTAGTGATGAGCGAGTATACTCGTTAGTCGAGATTTCCCGCACACGCTCGGGTGTCCTCCGAGTATTTTTTAGTGCTCGGAGTTTTAGTTTTCATCGCCGCAGCTGAATGATTTACATCTGTTAGCCAGCTTGGTTACATTTGGGGATTCCCTAGCAACCAGGCAACCCCCGCATGTACTTATGCTGGCTAACAGATGTAAATCATTCAGCTGCATCATCCAAAACTAAATCTCCGAGCACTTACAAATACTTGGAGACCCACCCGAGCGTGCTCAGGAAATCTCGAGTAACGAGTACACACTGATAGGGATTCTAGATTGTGAGCCCAATGGGGACAGTGCCAATAATGCCTATAAAGCTCTGTGGAATTAATGGTGCTATATAAATGAGTAAAATAAATAATTAAATGAGTGTTCACCTTACAAGCAATTTTCATACTGCTTCAAAGCAACTTTTAGGTGGTCCTGGGCACAAGCTCCTGTTGCACCCTTCACCTGACCCCCATGGACAGTGTGAACCAAAGCAGACATCCTGTCTCCTCAAGTATCAGAATTAGAGATGAGCGGATTGATCTACAAAAGATCTAAATCAAGTCAAATTTCCTGAAATTCGCAGTTTCTCGCAAATTTGAATACTTTGAGATTGGATTTGGATCTCTCCTCTCACTGGCGTATATTTTGCAAGCAATTACAGTATTGAGAATCACACAAATTTGAACTTCAAAAGATCCGTTCATCACAAGTCAGAACTAATCAAAATTCTCATTTCTCCTGCACAAGCAATACATGAAGGGGACAAGTAAGACTGGAAACACAGTACTGTATGGCATTGAATGCGAAAGCATCGGATGTGATATGCTATTGACACTCTGCCCTAGCTCTGCTGCGAGCGTGATCGTATGTCACATGAAAGAGTCACAGCATAGGTGTGGAAAAGACAGAAAAAGTAATTTCTCCATCTCCTCCCTGGCCTGTCTCGGTCTATATCGGTCTGCACTGGGATGACATCAGAGTGCAGTCCGATGTTTCACACACACCTATAGACTTGTATGGGTGCGAGTGAGCCTCATTCTCTCAAGCAGGATCGACATAAGAAAATAATCACAGATCTCAGCTGCCCCATAGTATAACATTGGGCTGAGTGCTGTGTGATGATTTATTACATAGCACTCTGCCATGTTATAAGCTGGTATGATCCCGACCTAACAAGTAAGCGCTTTTCCTACCCTAATCATTTTTTTTTGCGGGTGCCCCTCTCTATATTATGCACCTTACTGACTAGAATTGAAAGTTTATTAATGTAGGTTTACTTAAAAAATACATGCAATGAAGCCAGGCACGTTTACTTCATTACTCTGATGCATGAAACGCAGAGCCGCCCCACATACAAATATGACATTGAAAGTTAGCAGATTTTGCAAATGTACTTAGACAGCCTCCCAGACGTTTGCCGTATGATATCATTACTACATTACTATCCTTGGAACTCTTTGACATACTGCAGCCATCCTAATGGAATATTTTCTCTCATCTGAAGTTTTTTTCTTCTAAGACATTGTTTTAAGTGCAAGACTCTTTCCACTGTGTTTTCCTCATGCTCCACATGAAAAGACTCCCACATTGGATCACAAATGAGGCAGCATCTGGATTCTGCACAGTAAAGCCTAGCAGAGATCACACCTCAAGCTGCTTCTTGCTGCTCGTAAACCCTGTGATAGTCATGCACCAGTTATGAAATTGCACCTTCTGTCGAGGTGGAAAGAAAAATATTACTTTGAAGTGTGCAAAAATGAAGATCAACAAAATGTTGTAGTCAGGCCAAAGTACAGTTCAGACTAATGGACGTTATGGCTAGCAATATACGGGAAAGTTACTTTCATAGTATGCGAACATTCAGCTTTTTTCTTTTTCTAATATCCTTTTCTTATAAAATTGCAGACATTAAAATGTATTTTTTAGGTTTTTTTTTTCAAAAATATTACTATGGCTCACTATTTTATTAAAAATTACTCCAATTTTCTAGGTTCAGAAAACAATATTTTAGGGGGTCTACCACTCAGGCTCTTAGGAATACACTATTATACTGCATTATTCCAAGAATAGGACATAGGAAGGTGAACCAAGACATAAGACAACTTTTTGGCGGTCTTTGAATCCATGTGTCAAGCTGCACACCTCAGAACCTAATATTCGACTGACATACAACCCCTGGTTACTAATATCAGATATTCAAAAAAGAAAACTAATATACTTACCTCACCAATGACCTCTCTAGCTGCCGTCCTATTATTTCCACCTTTGCATACAGCATCTTCATCCTCTCACTAAAGTCCAGGATTCCCAGCCATGTCCATACAGGAGCTCACTGTGCTTCATAAGGTCACGTCATCATCGCAACCTTATGACATGCAGAAAGCTCCAGCTTGGATGCAGTCTTGGCCTATACAGAAGAGGCTAGAGATATGTCTTGATCCGATGACAGAAAGAAGAGGACCGGTCAGCGAACTGAGTATTGGTTAAAAAAAACCTGATACTTCTACGACCGCCCCAGTGTTTGCCATCCAGTCCTCTTATGTCCACCTTTGCATGCCACATTTCCAAGACTTCCATCTTTCCAGGCCCATGACGTTGCGACCTTATGAAGCGCAGTAATCTCCAAGGTCTGTACATGGCCTAAAATGAAGGAGACAGAGATATGATGTGCCCAAGGAAGACAAGAAGAGGACCAGATGGTGGTCGGCGAACAGTGGGGCAGCCGGAGCAGTCAGCGTTGAGATGTTAGTTGTTTTTTTCTCCACCCTGTTCCAACTTCCATACATATCCAGGATACAAACAAGATTACTGAACGCATCCAGTATGGAAACTGGAGACCCTTTGGGATATAATCATTTGGTCCTATTGGCTTTCTGTTTTCCCATACAACCCACATCCTCAATCATCATATTAAAGCTACGACCATACACAGTTGTCAAAATTATTGTTACTGTGAACAGTAATTTGAAGCAAGTTGAACATGAAATGATAATAATAATAAAAGGTCTAAAGTTAAAGATGACATTACTTTTGTATTTTAGGTTAAAAAAAATATATATATTGTACTTTTTTGCATTTAAAAAATTACAAAAAGGAAAATAGGCCTATGCAACTGTTTGGGCTCCCTTTTTTTGTGTGCTCAGATAACCTTGACCAAGGTTTCAGACCCTAATTAGTCTGTTAGGGTTATGGCTTCTTCACTATCTGCTTTAACAAAGGCCAGGTGATGCATATTTCACAGTTTTATAAAAAACCAAGCATCCTCTAACCTTGTGCCAAAAAGCAGCAGCAAAGCATTTTCAAGTTGCCCTTTCTTTAGTTCATAATGTATTTACCAAAAGGGAAGTTGGCAGGAACTGTGGAGGTCAAGATAAGGTCTGGAAGACCAAGCAACATTTTAGTGAGAGCTGCTCATAGGATTGCTAGAGATGCAAATCAGAACCCCCGCTTGACTGCAAAAGACTTTCAGAAAGATTTAGCAGACTCTAGTGTTCTGGTACATTGTTCTATTGTTCAGAGACACTTGCACAAATATGGCCTTCATGGTAGAGTCATTGGAAGAAAACTTGTGCTGCATCTTCACCATAAAATTCAGTGTCAGAAGAATGGAAAAGAACATCAAAACAAACCTGATGCATTTTGCAAACAATTCTTGTGGACTGGTGAGGTTAAAATAGAACTCTTTGGCCACAATGATCAAAGGTACGTGTGCAAAAAAAAGGCACAGCATTTCAGGAAAAGGATATCTTGTCAACCATTAAGCATGGGTGTGGATCAATCATGCTTTGGGGTTGTGTTGCAGCCAATGGCATGGGGGACATTTCATGGAAAGAATGAAGAATGGATTCAATGAAATTTCAACAAATTCTTGATTCAAAACATAACACCATCTGTTAAAAAGCTGAAGTTAAAAAGAGGATGGCTTCTACAAATGGATAATGTGACAGATAGAAGCTGCACTGTTGATTTAGAATCAGTCAGCAACTGCAGGGGTCAAAATTGTTATGGCAGACACGGAATGGTTAGCTCAGCCCCGGGGACACTGGGAAGGTTGTTATTGTGTCCTGGACATCCAAAAGTTAGGTGAGTGCTAGAAAGTCTCCTGTCAGACTGAAATCAGACAAGCTGTATAGACCAGTTCTTCCACACAAGCTATTTTTGTAATCATAGAAGCAGTCAGGACAGCCAGGAGCATTTTATTACCTCAAGATAGAAGTGAGAGAGCTATGCAGCACCCCAGAGTCCTGGTTGTTGCAGTACTGTGGCTCCGCCACTATGGGGAGCTGTGGTACGTCTGATTGCACTAGGGAGTTTCTCTGATCAGGTACACTCACACCACACTTCACACTCCGGCCACCAGGGGGGGTGGTCCTATCTAGTAGGCCACTCCTCACAACTCTGGTAAAACTGGGGGTTGGACAGGAAGACAGGGAGAAGTAGCTGGGAAAAGCTAGTGAGAGGACCTGTCAGGGATGGGATCCTGGCAGACTCCTCAGAGCAGAACTAACCAGTAAACAACGGGAATACAGAAAAGGAGAAATACCAGAAGGGGTCTTGCTGTTAGACCGAGGCAACATCCTTCTGAGGCGCAAACAGTCGGTGGCCGGAACGCCGAGCAAGTAAGAGACTTTAAGTACATTGCAAACCACGGCAGGGCAGCTAACTACAGGTTGGCTGTCTCACTTAACACCTAAGCAGACAACGGAGGCAGCTGTGGGAGAGGGGCGACTCTAGGGTCCCGGAAGAACTCCAGGCCTACCCCGTCATACGGGTGCGTCCTACCATATCAACTGGAGGACGGAGAAGGAACAGTAGAGACAGAAAGAAACAGTTGTGAGGACTATCCCGGGAGCTCAGCAGGGAAGAACTACAACACACAGCGCTAGAAGGTAGATACTGATTCCCACCTGTAAAGAGAGCTCCTGATGTGTCGTTGGACCGGCCGGTCTCTGAAAACCCAGTTAACAGCGCTCTGGACTGAGGTCTCCCACATCTTCAGTAAAGAGGTAAAGAGACTGCAACCTGGTGTCCTCGTTATTTACCGCGACCTGCACCCCACAACTGCACCGCTATACCACCGTTAACAGCACCTATTTGCAACGGACGTCCCCCACTGACAGACAGGGCCACGGACCGGGTCTAGCCACCGTGACAACCCCAGGACTGAGACCCCAGAGGCCCGGCTCCGGGTACCCCTCGGCCCTGCGGCGGTGTGGGGGCGCTCCAAATCTTGGCGTCACGAACAGGATCTACTTAAGCCTGAAGAATCAGGTCATGTGTGCCTAGAGACTGTGATTTGTCGTGCTTGAACTGTACTTTATTGAGAGAACTGTGTGCTACTGCTTGCCGCGGAAAGTTACCGCCAAAATTCGCCATTGCCGCGCGTGGAGGGAGGAGCCTTAGCTACGTGGGCGGGATCGGCCAAAAGAAGCGCGGAACGGAAAGCGCGGTGAGACGCCAATCCCGGAAGAGGAACTCCGACCTCCAGCAGGTTAGTGGGAGGAAGGGACGGCCATGTCCGAGTCGGGAGGAGAGGAGGTGGCGGTCGCAGCCGCGGACGCAGGGGCAGCTCCGGTCCCCGCAGCGGGCGAAGCCACGGCCCTAATACCGCCACTGGCTGCCGCAGAGCCCGCTGCCCCCATCAGCCAGTCGGACACCGCCGCTAACGCAAAAGCCATAATGCCCTTCTCCATGCCCTACCTGCCCGGAGCGACCTGGCTCCCACGATACTCTGGGGAGGCGCATACATTCACTGACTTTAAAGAAGGGCTCTGCAGCCTACTCGAGTTCTATCCCCTAACCGAGCCTCAGAAGGTCCATATGATAACCGGTCAACTCTTTGGGGCGGCTCTGAGAGAAGTGAAATCCTGGCCCGCTGAGGATAAAGGAACTGCACAACAGATTTTTGCCAAGCTTAAAGCCACCTTTGATACTCGCACTGCCACAGAGATTAAACTGACTTTCTATGGATGCAAACAGAGGTCGCAGGATAGCTTACGGGACTATGCCCTTAATCTCCAGGAAGCGATGCGGGCCATTAAGCAGAGTGACCCCGGCAGCATGCAGGATGAGGATAAAATCCTGAAGGAGCGGTTCATCGAGGGGCTCCTGTGCAGTCACCAGCGGGGCCAATTGCACTTCCTGGCCATGCAAAATCCAGACTTGACTTTTGCGCAGTTTAAAGATAAAGCTATCCAGGCATTGCAGGAGCGGCCGCCCAGCCGCGCAGTGCCACCCAGGCGCCCCGCTCTCACCTACCACCAGGAGGTGGCATCGGATACCCCAGTTGCCGCGGAGGCCGACGCCCAGAGCTTCGAGGACGACTCCCCTGCAGGACTCCGTCTCCAGATGCAAGAGCTAACCAAGAGCGTTGCTGCCCTGGCCCGGACGGTGCAGTCCCTACAGGAGGCCCCCAAAGAGAAGATCCAGTTGGCTTCCAGCCCGGAGGATGTCCCTTGGATGCGACGGAGGAGGACTCCGCCGACCAGGAGCCGGCCCGACGATCGCTTCCACCAGGATGGACGACCCATCTGCCGCCGCTGTCATCAGGTGGGCCATCTTGCAAGGTACTGTCCTTTAAACGAGCAACCCCTGGGGCAAAGGGCCAACCCCCAGGAGTAGGACGGTCAGGCCCGCAGCATTGGAGAACCAAGTATATTGGAGGACGACCAGTTCTCCCTGTAGTGATTGATGGAATCCCCTTGAATGCTTTGCTGGACACCGGTTCTCAGGTGACGACTATACCTTACGTGCTCTACAAACGGTATTGGGAGGACGCTGATATTACTCGTGGCCCTGACGATGATTTCACCATAATCGCCAGTAATGGTCAGCCGTTGCCACAAGTGGGGTATAAGGAGGTCACCATCAAAGTGGGGCGGGTGGAATTGAAAGCCCAAGGGATTGTGATTGTAGATATTGATCGTCGAGAATGTAATCCCATGATGACTCTTGGTACTAATGTTATAGAAAATTGTCTTGCAGAAGTGATTGTTTTGTTGCAACAGGTGGCAGAAAACGCTGGCCACAGTGAGCAACGTGCCCTGCAGAAGGAAATCAGAGCTCTGATGCAGAGACAGCAGGTAGAGCTGACTGGTGGTGAGATTGGTCGTGTCACTGTAAGTGATTCAAACCCCATCGCGATACCTCCCAAGAGTGAAATGTTAATATGGTGTCGAGCAGCCATAGGCCTCAGGGGTAAGGACTACCAGGCCTTGGTGGAACCTGTATATTCAGACAATAGGCCTACTGTTCTGACAGCCCGGGGGGTGGTTGACGTCCGACAGGGGAGAGTGCCCGTACGTGTCCTCAATTGTGGGGAGGAAGAGGTCCACCTAACCAAGTATACCACGCTCGCCAAATTGTTCACTGTCAATAATAGTGTAATACAGACACCTGAACCCTTGGTCCCGTCAAACGTGGCGGAGAACAAAGGTTCTGCAGAGCACTCGAAAGACTGGTGTCGGGAACTGCATGTGGGCACTGACTCCACCCCGTCTCATCAAATACAGGGGGCTTACAGGGTGGTACACGAGTACGAGCAGGTATTCAGCAAACACCCCTCAGATTTTGGGCAGGTGAAAGGGATCCAACATCACATCCCCACGGGAGATCATCGACCCATAAAAGAGAGATATCGCCCTGTACCCCCAGCTCATTACCAGTGTGCCAAGGACATGTTGCGGGAAATGAAGGAGGCTGGGGTGGTGAGAGACAGCTGTAGCCCCTGGGCAGCTCCGTTAGTCCTCGTTAAAAAGAAAGATGGTACAATGAGGATGTGTGTTGATTACAGGCAGTTGAATCGCATTACACATAAGGACGCATACCCACTGCCCAGGATAGAGGAATCTCTGGCTGCTTTAAAATCTGCTAACTACTTCTCTACCTTAGATCTCACCAGTGGGTACTGGCAGGTTCCTGTAGCGGAGGCGGACAAGGAGAAGACGGCCTTCACGACACCAATGGGTCTCTGCGAGTTCAACTACATGCCCTTCGGACTGTGCAATGCTCCAGGAACGTTCCAGAGGATGATGGAGTGCTGCCTAGGACACATGAACTTTGAAACTGTGCTGCTGTATTTGGATGATGTCATTGTCTTCTCTAAGACCTACGAAGACCATCTGAAGCACCTGGCCGAGGTGTTCGAAGCCCTGTCCAAATTCGGCTTAAAGGTGAAACCGTCCAAGTGTCATCTGCTCAAACCTAAAGTGCAGTACCTGGGCCATGTGGTGAGCGCTGAAGGAGTGGCCCCAGACTCCGACAAGGTCACAGTGATCAAGGACTGGCCAAAGCCTAGTGACCTCCACGAAGTCCGGCAGTTCCTCGGGTTGGTAGATTACTATCGGAGATTCATTAAGGATTTCACCAAGAAGGCCGCACCCTTGCAAAATCTGCTGGTGGGCCAACCAAAGAAGACCAAGGGGAGGAAAACCCCCTTTGATTGGAACGAAGAGCTGGAGGAATCCTTCACCTGTTTGAAGTCGGCACTGACGGGAGAAGAGATACTGGCTTACCCCGAATACGATCAACCGTTTGTGCTGTACACAGATGCCAGTAATGTGGGATTAGGAGCCGTGCTGTCCCAGGTTCAGAACGGCAAAGAAAGGGTGATCGCTTACGCCAGCAGGAAACTCCGTCCCACGGAAAGGAACCCTGACAACTATAGTTCCTTTAAGCTGGAATTCCTGGCCCTCGTCTGGGCAGTGACAGAGAGGTTTAAGCACTACCTGGCCTCCGCGAAATTCACCGTCTTCACGGACAACAATCCGCTAACGCATCTGGGTACTGCCAAACTCGGGGCTTTGGAACAGCGGTGGATGGCCCGGCTGTCCAACTATGATTTCACCATCAAATATCGGGCAGGACACCAGAATGCCAATGCCGATGCTCTGTCCCGAATGCCCAATCTACCAGAAGTGGGAGAAGACCCGGAGGCACTTGAAGAGGTGGAGCTGCCTGCCTTCCATCGCCCCAAAGCCACTCAGAACTCTCACCATGTGAAGAACAGGCACAAGAACCAACCGGATGCCACGCTGAATCCCCTGCCCCACCACGGATGGGCAGAAACCCAGGATAGTGACCCCGCGGTCCGTCAGGTGAAGGAACTCTTGACGCAGGCTGGGTTGCACCCTGGCCCAGATGATCCACAAGAAACTCAACAGCTGTGGAAGGGGAGAAGCAAACTGTTTATCCATGATGGCAAGTTGTGCAGGAGGAGCATCGACCCACGTACTCATGAATTGGTGTGGCAGATAGTGGTGCCAAGGCGAGATGCGCCCATGGTTCTGGGAGCCTACCATGATGGAGCCGGACACTTCGGATGGAGGAAGCTGGAGAAGCTGCTCCGAGGGAGGTTCTATTGGATTGGCATGAAGAGAACCATTGAGAAGTGGTGTCGAGAGTGTGGTCCGTGTAGTCTGCGAAGGAAGGACCGTGACAGTCAACGGGCTCCCCTGCGGCCTATCATCACCAAACGGCCGCTCGAACTGGTCGCGCTGGATCATGTGAAGCTGACGCCTAGCCGGTCGGGCTATATCTACGCCCTTACCATCGTGGACCACTACTCCCGGTTTTTGGTGGTTGTGCCTGTCAAGGATCTAACAGCTAGGACTGCCGCCAGGGCCTTCCAGCAGCACTTTTGTAGACCCCATGGCTACCCAGAGAAAGTACTGACCGATCAGGGGCCTGCATTCGAAGCGGAAGTGTTCCAAGAATTCTGCCAGTTGTACGGGTGTAAGAAGATCAGAACTACACCGTACCACCCCCAAACCAACGGGATGTGCGAGAAGATGAACCAGGTAGTAATCGATTTATTGAAGACCTTGCCTGTGGAGGAACGGAACCTGTGGCCGACAAAGTTGCCTGACTTGGTGGATATGTACAACCACATCCCAGTAAGTTCCACTAACTGTACTCCAGCGTACCTGATGCGAGGAAGGTCTAGTCGGTTACCCGTTGATCTGGACATGGGGGTCCTAGTACCCGAAGATACCTCGCCGGAGGCAGA
This sequence comes from Ranitomeya variabilis, assembly GCF_051348905.1. Lineage (NCBI taxonomy): Eukaryota > Metazoa > Chordata > Amphibia > Anura > Dendrobatidae > Ranitomeya > Ranitomeya variabilis. The sequence continues at coordinate 508,017,605 of NC_135235.1, forward strand.
TTGGGATACAGAAAGGCAGCGAAGATACCGCGAAGTACAGGAGTGTGTGGAGAGAAGTCTCGCCCAGGCTAGGCAGAAACAAGAAAGGGACTACAATCAACACGCTCCTGCGATTCCCCTGTCACCTGGTGAGCAAGTGCTTAAACGAAAGAGGAGGTTACACAAGCTTGATGACCAATGGGAAGCGGAACCGTATACCATCTTGCCATCCGACTTCGACAACACTAAGGTCTGTCTCATCAGCAAGGACAGAGGGGAGACCTCGACAGCGGTATCCAGGGATCACCTTAAGGTCTGCCCCGATAAGTTGAAAGAGAGGGGCACGGCCCCAGAAATCTCCCCGCCGGTGGAAAAGGAGAAGATGTTCCATACTGTCCTTGGTGATTTTCCCCAGTCCTGGACTCAGATAAATCAGGCCATCGCGGTACCTGTTCTAACGTTTCCACAGCCGGACCCACCAGAAACAATGGTGGTACCAGATCATCCGGTCCCGCAACCTCAACAAGCCTTGCCTGAAGAAGCCATGCCAACCGTTGAACCGGCAAATCCTCCCTCTGCTATCAGTGAGCCTGCCGTACCCACTGTTGATAGCAGCAGCTCTGAGAGCCCCAACCTGCCAGTGCTACCCAGACTCACTAGAAGTGTAGTTAGAAAACAGCGCACTACACCAGCGGTAGCAAGCATAGCGGGCCCTGTTAGACCAATAGCAACCCCTGCGCTGCGAAGGTCCACACGCAGCACTCAAAATCAAACTCCCCTCCGCTACAAAACTTGGAGGTATTGATAGGGCTGCTATGTAATTGAAAATGTTTGTATGCATATCCTTTTGTTACAGGTTTTTAAATGGACACTAGAGTAATGGACGGTGAATTGCTCAAAAACTTTCATAAGGGGGACCCCTTTGTTTACCCGGGGTCCCCGCTGTTTCAACCACTGAACTGAGAGTCATAAACTGTGCATGACCTAACTTTTGCAACGTTCAAGAATCCTCACCTCCCGTAAAGGGAAGCATTGTTATGTTCAATTGTTATGCTATTTCAAAAATTTGTGTGTTTTCTGTTAACATGTATTATTGTTCTTGTTTTCCCAGTCCCGGAGTACTGGATTTAACCGGGGGGGAGTGCAGCACCCCAGAGTCCTGGTTGTTGCAGTACTGTGGCTCCGCCACTATGGGGAGCTGTGGTACGTCTGATTGCACTAGGGAGTTTCTCTGATCAGGTACACTCACACCACACTTCACACTCCGGCCACCAGGGGGGGTGGTCCTATCTAGTAGGCCACTCCTCACAACTCTGGTAAAACTGGGGGTTGGACAGGAAGACAGGGAGAAGTAGCTGGGAAAAGCTAGTGAGAGGACCTGTCAGGGATGGGATCCTGGCAGACTCCTCAGAGCAGAACTAACCAGTAAACAACAGGAATACAGAAAAGGAGAAATACCAGAAGGGGTCTTGCTGTTAGACCGAGGCAACATCCTTCTTAGGCGCAAACAGTCGGTGGCCGGAACGCCGAGCAAGTAAGAGACTTTAAGTACATTGCAAACCACGGCAGGGCAGCTAACTACAGGTTGGCTGTCTCACTTAACACCTAAGCAGACAACGGAGGCAGCTGTGGGAGAGGGGCGACTCTAGGGTCCCGGAAGAACTCCAGGCCTACCCCGTCATACGGGTGCGTCCTACCATATCAACTGGAGGACGGAGAAGGAACAGTAGAGACAGAAAGAAACAGTTGTGAGGACTATCCCGGGAGCTCAGCAGGGAAGAACTACAACACACAGCGCTAGAAGGTAGATACTGATTCCCACCTGTAAAGAGAGCTCCTGATGTGTCGTTGGACCGGCCGGTCTCTGAAAACCCAGTTAACAGCGCTCTGGACTGAGGTCTCCCACATCTTCAGTAAAGAGGTAAAGAGACTGCAACCTGGTGTCCTCGTTATTTACCGCGACCTGCACCCCACAACTGCACCGCTATACCACCGTTAACAGCACCTATTTGCAACGGACGTCCCCCACTGACAGACAGGGCCACGGACCGGGTCTAGCCACCGTGACAACCCCAGGACTGAGACCCCAGAGGCCCGGCTCCGGGTACCCCTCGGCCCTGCGGCGGTGTGGGGGCGCTCCAGCTACAGCACCAGACTCATCCTCCTCCCCACCTCACTGCATGAGCAAGGGACAGTTCCACTTAGGTTAAGACACTGTGTGTGAAGATAAGTTATCTGTGAAGAGAAGTTATCTGTAAGGATACTTTCATATATGTTGATGAAGCATTGCATGAAGAGAATTGATTCTGTATGATTAAATGTTTGAATAAAACCCTTGTGATCCGCTTCAGCCCAGAACTATGTCATAGCTGTGTGGAGGTAAACCGTTACCTCCTCTTTACTGTGAAGAATTATAATTAATGATCACCCTGAGCAAGATTTTCCCAGGATTCCAAAAAGATCTCACATTTCCTTTGTATTGCCCTCATATACTGAGAAGAGTACATGCAACAATAATGATCCTAAACACGAGTAAAAATCCACAATAGACAACCTCAAAAGGTACAAGCTGATAGTTTTACAATGTTCCTCACAGTCCCCTGTTCTGAACATCATTGAAAATCTGTGGCTAGAAGTCAACATAGCAGTGAATGCAAGTCATTCCAGGAATCTCATAGAACTGGAATAATTTTCCAGGGAAGAATTGAAAGACTCTTGTCTGGCTACAAAAAGCGTTTACAAGCTGTGATACTTTCAAAAGGGGGTGCTACTAGGTGCTTAAATATGCAGGGTGCCAAAACTTTTGCATTTGCCCATTTTCCTTTATGTAATTTTTAAAATGTAAAAGATGAAAATATATTCAACTTACTTAATTGTACACAATAACAGTTATTTTGACCAGGGGTGCCCAAACTTTTACATGCCACTAAATGCTGAAACAAGAAAACCCCTTTCAAAGCATTTTAGAATAAAAAAATATTTTTTCCAAATTTTTAAATCTGTCTAAATAGAAAAAAAATCAAGGCAAGCACCAGAAAAAAGGGTGGGTGGGGAGGTGCAGAGAATCCCAGGCATATCTATCTATCTATCTGTCTCTTAATGTACCTACCAATACACCAACACAATATATATATATATATATATATATATATATATATATATATATATATATATAGTGCCTTGCGAAAGTATTCGGCCCCCTGGAAGTTTTCAACCTTTTCCCACATATCATGCTTCAAACATAAAGATACCAAATGTAAATTTTTTGTTGATCAACAACAAGTGGAACACAATTGTGAAGATGAATGAAATTTATTGGTTATTTTAAATGTTTGTGAAAATTCAAAAACTGAAAAGTGGGGCGTGCAATATTATTCGGCCCCTTTAACTTAATACTTTGTTGCGCCACCTTTTGCTGCGATTACAGCTGTAAGTCGCTTGGGGTATGTCTCTATCAGTTTTGTACATTGGGAGACTGAAATTCTTGCCCATTCTTCCTTGGCAAACAGCTCGAGCTCAGTGAGGTCTGATGGAGATCGTTTGTGAACAGCAGTTTTCAGCTCTTTCCACAGATTCTCGATTGGATTGAGGTCTGGACTTTGACTTGGCCATTCTAACACCTGGATACATTTATTTGTGAACCATTCCATTGTAGATTTTGCTTTATGTTTGGCATCATTGTCTTGTTGGAAGACAAATCTCCATCCCAGTCTCAGGTCTTTTGCAGACTTCAACAGGTTTTCTTCAAGAATGGTCCTGTATTTGGCTCCATCCATCTTCCCATTAATTTTAACCATCTTCCCTGTCCCTGCTGAAGAAAAGCAGGCCCAAACCATGATGCTGCCACCACCATGTTTGACAGTGGGGATGGTGTGTTCAGGGTGATGAGCTGTGTTGCCTTTGTGCTAAACATATCGTTAGGCATTGTTACCAAAAAATTAGATTTCGGTTTCATCTGACCAGAGCACCTTCTTCCACATGTTTGGTGTGTCTCCCAGGTGGCTTGTTGCAAACTTTAAACAACACTTGTTATGGATATCTTTGAGGAATGGCTTTCTTCTTGCCACTCTTCCATAAAGGCAAGATTTGTGCAGTGTACGACTGATTGTTGTCCTATGGACAGACTGTCCCACCTCAGCTGTAGATCTCTGCAGTTCATCCAGAGTAATCATGGGCCTCTTGGCTGCATCTCTGATCAGTCTTCACCTTGTTTGAGATGAAAGTTTAGAGGGACAGCCGGGTCTCGGTAGATTTGCAGTGGTATGATACTCCTTCCATTTCAATATGATAGCTTGCACAGTGCTCCTTGGGATGTTTAAAGTTTTGGAAATCATTTTGTATCCAAATCCAGCTTTAAACTTCTCCAGAACAGTATCACCTGCCTGTTGTGTTCCTTGGTCTTCATGATGTTCTCTGTGCTTCAAACAGAACCCTGAGACTATCACAGAGCAGGTGCATTAATACGGAGACTTGATTACACACAGGTGGATTATATTTATCATCATTAGGCATTTAGGACAACATTGGATCATTCAGAGATCCACAATGAACTTCTGGAGTGAGTTTGCTGCACTGAAAGTAAAGGGGCCGAATAATATTGCACGTCCCACTTTTCAGTTTTTGAATTTCCACAAAAAATATAAAATAACTAATACATTTCTTTCAACTTCACAATTGTGTTCCACTTGTTGTTGATTCTTCACCAAAAATTTACATTTGGTATCTTTATATTTGAAGCATGATATGTGGGAAAAGGTTGAAAAGTTCCAGGGGGGCGAATACTTTCGCAAGGCACTGTATATGAAATTAACCCCTTTCTGACCTCTGACGGGATAGTACGTCCAAGGTCAGAACCCCCGCTTTGATGCGGGCTCCGGCGGTGAGCCCGCATCAAAGCCGGGACATGTCAGCTGTTTTGAACAGTTGACATGTGCCCGCAAGAGCGGCGGGTGAAAATGCGATTCACCCACCGCTATTAACTAGTTAAATGCCACTGTCAAACGCAGACAGCGGCATTTAACCGGCGCTTCCGGCCGGGCAGCCGGAAATGAGCGCATCGCTGACCCCCATCACATGATCAGGGGTCAGCGATGCTTCTGAATAGTAACCATAGAGGTCCTTGAGACCTCTATGGTTACTAATCGCCGGTAGCTGTGAGTGCCACCCTGTGGTCGGCGCTCATAGCACACCTGCATTTCTGCTGCATAGCAGCAATCTGATGATCGCTGCTATGTAGCAGAGCCGATCGCGTTGTGCCAGCTTCTAGCAAAAGCATGGCAAAAGTAGAAAAAAAGTTAAAAAAAATGTGAAAAAAATAAAAAAATATAAAAGTTTAAATCACCCCCCTTTTGCCCCATTCAAAATAAATCAATAAAAAAAAATCAAACCTACACATATTTGGTATCGGCGCATTCAGAATCACCCAATCTATCAATAAAAAAAAGCATTAACCTGATTGCTAAACAGCGTAGCGAGAAAAAAATTCGAAACGCTAGAATTACGTTTTTTTGGTCACTGCGACATTGCATTAAAATGCTATAACGGGCGATCAAAAGAACGTATCTGCACCGAAATGGTATTATTAAAAACACCAGCTTGGCATGCAAAAAATAAGCCTTCAATTGGTCCTAGATCATGAAAAATGGAGACACTACGGGTATCGGAATATGGCGCAATTTTTTTTTTTAGCAAAGTTTGGATTTTTTTTCATCACTTAGATAAAAAAGAACCTAGTCATGGTAGGTGTCTATGAACTCGTAATGACCTGGAGAATCATAATGGCAGGGCAGTTTTAGCATTAAGTGAACCTAGCAAAAAAGCCAAACAAAAAACCAGTGTGGGACTGCACTTTTTTGCAATTTCACCGCACTTGGAATTTTTTTCCCGTTTTCTAGTACACGACATGCTAAAACCAATGATGTACTTCAAAAGTACAACTTGTTTTGCAAAAAATAAGCCCTCACATGGCCATATTGACGGAAAAATAAAAAAGTTATGGCTTTGGAAAGGAGGGGAGAGAAAAACGAACGCGGAAAAGCGGAAAATCCCAAGGTCATGAAGGGGTTAACTGTTAGGCTTTATATGTACGGCAATGCTTCAATGGAGAATATCTCTGCGTAGCCTTAGAGCATACTATGATTATTTTTGTTTGAGCGCTTGAATTTTTTGGGAAACCTCAGTATGTCTCATTATGGAATAGGAGGTGACGAGGGTAGACTAGGCAGACTAGGCCCATGGACTTGTATTGCTGGTGTTTTATGGCGTGGAGATGGTATGGAGTTGTACTGCTCATGTGTGTCTGAACCATAGAGCTGATATAACTGTAAAATGCATCACCTTGTGAGAAATGTATTCGGAATCTATTTCACAAAATGGATTTTAATCTTTTCTTTTTTAGCACTCAGCTCAGTTTATATAAAACAGTATGTGATATATTTGATACTTTACCACTGGCACACATTGCATAAAATGTGAAGACATTGTGCCCCTCTTTTGGCACCTGTATCAAGTTAGTACCTTGGCTTGCAATGATTATGACTCTTAAGCACAGCATCTTAATGTAGAACACATGTTCGTGCGATTCAAGATGTTGAGTATATCATTAGCAGCAGAGGAGATGCCAACAATCTGATATGTCATGCAAGACCCTTCAGAAGGATAAGCCAGGTGGTTCTCTCTGAAGGTGTCAAATTCTAGTAGGTAGCAGTTCACAGGCAGTGTAGCAGACAGGAAAAGATTTTAGCAAAACCTATGAATATGACCTTATGTAATAGACCATGAAAAGTAATAATTTAAGTCAAGTTATAAACTGAACACTACTAATACTTTACATTAAAAAATGAAGCAGTAAAGTTTAGAAAAAAACATTTTAGCTACATTTTTATTATTAATTGCAAGTATCTTTCATTTCAAGTTTTGATTTGGGCCACAGTCACACGTTGAGTATTTGGAGAGGTTTTTTACATCATATTTGTAAGCCAAAACCAGGAGCAGAACAGTTAGAGATATAGTATATAACAAACACGTCACCAATTCTGTATTTATCCCCCACTCCTGGTTTTGGCTTACAAATACTGAGGTAAAAAACTCACCAAAAACTTCATATGTGCACGTGGCCTTAATGTGCCTATTCTTTTTATTTGGAGCAGGATATCAAGGATGCAAGCACTGAATATAGAGGCACTATATCCACTGCTCATTCCTCCTTATGGCACTGTATTAGGCAACAGGAGAACATCACCACAATATCTCCTTATTAAATCATAAGGACTGATGCCATGGACCTCTACAGGTGCTATATTGTGACTCCATACAACTCTTGTATAAGGCCTTGAAGATAGACTTTATAGCTACAGAGAAAGTTTTCCGATTTGTATTTGCTTCAAATTTTTCTGAATGAAATTCAAGACAAGTATTTTATTAAATCCATATGGCTAATCAGAATGATGGTTTCTGCCATAATTTTTGGGTGGAATCCACCCGGAAACCTCTAAGTGACATGTAACTTACAAGACTAATTTTGAAAAAATGTGACTTAATGAACAGCAATGTTGTTTTCCCATGAAGACAACGGGGCATGATTTTTAGGCATTTTTCCTCATGGATTTTGGTGGGGAAAGCAAGCATTTACTGCAATAAAACATACACAAAAACACTTTCTATATGAACACCATTAATAATCTTCAATAAAGAACAATGGACCTCAGAATATTGTACAAATGTTAAGACAACTTCTATTGTCTCAAGTTTTGCATGGTGGCTCAGTGATTTGCACTGTAGCCTTGCAGTGCTGGGGTTCTGGGTTCAAATCCCACCAAGAACATCAGCTGCAAGGAGTTTGTATGTTCTCCCCTTGTTTGCATGGGTTTTCTTTGGGTTTTCCTATTTCCTCCCATAATTTATATTGTGAGACCCAATGGGCACAATGATGATGTCTGTAAAGTCCAGTGGAATTAATAGCGCTATATAAGTAAATGAAAGAAATATTATATTATAATACTAATATATGCCTTCTTTTCCTAGGATAGTAAGTCATGTTCATATGAGACTTGGGCTACTTAAAAACTCCTACTTTTCACATGGTGATGGTAGGGACCATTGTGTGAACTTCCAAGCCTTTCAGACTCATGATCATGAACCATTTATTAACATTAGGATATGTGGCTGAACATTGTCTATTTTAGAACATCTAGAAGAGAAATTAAAGGGTGCAAATGATGCTGCCATCAGTACAGCACTTGTCCTTCTCCCTTCAGCATAAGTCATAGTCAACCTTCAATTCATGGGGCTTTTGCATACTGCAATATTATGTCCTTGTAAACCCTGAATGGACCTGTGAAATAGCACCCAGTGTACAGCCCCTTATACCTCCATATATTCCAGAATCCATATGGAAGCAATGGGAGATTTTTCTGCTGCCTTTCTTTCGTACATATGGTAAGATGTATATAGCTACCAGTAACAATACATCTAAAATCCTATTATTTCCCCAAAACACACATATACGTTACTTACTGCAGTTCTATTTTGGTACGTTACACCACAAGCTGCCTTTGTAGTCGAGGGCTGGTGAGAAAGACACTTGAGAATGAAGTGGAATTTCCTGCATATAGATGGAGCTTGGATTGTCTTTCCTCGCTTTTTTCCTTTTCGAGGCTACGCAACAAATGCAGGAAAGCTTAAATCATTTCCCGTATATATTAATATGAGGGATGTTTATTATGAAGAAGAAAGAGCAGCTATTTCTGATTAGGATTTACTAGCACGGTGTCGCTAACTTCAGAGATGGCGCATCAGTAATAAGGGAATAGGAGGTCTTTTCAACGTGAACTTCTCCTGGGCCCATTTGGAAAAGCCCAAACCATATTTAATCCTCGGTCTTGTTTTATAATTGCAATGCATGTATCTTTGTGTTATACTAGCCCCAGCAGAGTGTCAGGTAACCTAACTGTGTCTGCTCCATTGGCTCCATAACGTTATACGAGACCTGGGATCTAAGGAATTAATGTCTTTAAGGAGCCAATCAAGAATAATAAATTAATCCGATCCTGTACAGTATGCCTCCCTCGCAAGATATAATAAGTAAGCAATAAACGTGGAACGCAGTTTAGCTGATGCATCTATTAGTACACTGCATTCCAAATTATTATAGAAATTGAATTTAAGTCTAATAAAGATGTATTTATTTGTTTTTCAATAAACTCATGAATAGTAATGTATCTCAGGGCTCTTTGGATCACTGAAATAATTCTCAAACACCTGCAATAATTAGTTTGCCAGGTGAGCCTAATTAAAGGAAAACTATTTAAGAAGGACATTCCACATTATTAAGCAGGTCACAGGTTTCAAGCAATCGGGCAAAAATAAGGATATCTCTGCTGCCGAAAAGCGTCAAATAGTGCAATGCCATAGACAAGGTATGAAAACATTAGATATTTCACAAAATCTTAAGCACCACAATTATCATACAGTGAAGAGATTTCTGATGGATACAGAGCACAGATTGGTTTGTACAGATAAAGGCATAATGAGGAAGGTTTCTGCCAGATAAATTCATCAGATTAAGAGAGCAGCTGCTAAAATAGTATTAAAAAGCAGCAATCACGTATTTGAAGCTGCTTGTGCCGCTGGAGTCCAGCAAATATCAAGGTGTACTGTCCTCCAGAGGCTTGCAGTTGTGCACAAACCTACTTTTCTGCCACCTCTAAACAGTGCTCACAAGCAGAAATAGTTACAATGGGAACAGATATATATGAAAACTAATTTTAAAACAGTCTTGTTTATTGTTGAGTGCAATGCAACCCATGATGTTCCAGATGGAGTAGTGGATGGTTGATGGATTGCCACCTTGTCCCGACAAGGCTGTAATGTCAGCAAGCATATGGCAGAGTCATTTTTTGCACCAGGGCTGGTAGGCCACTTTAGGGAGTTCACCTCAAAGCAGCAGCTCTGGAAGGCTATTCTGACATCCTGCATAGAAATTAAATCAGAAATTATCGAAAAGCTTACGAGTTCAATGGATGCTAGAATTGTGAAGGTGACATCAAAGAAGGGGTCCTATGTTAACATGCAACTTGGCCTGTTAAGATGTTTTTGAAGGAAAAAGCTTTTGGTTTCAGTAACTGTGACCTCTTAATACTGCAAATTCAACAAATGACCATTTTCAGTTCTTTACAACCTACAAAATGTTTGGAAAATCTATTGTATAAAATATCTTGGAACAGCGAATTTTGAAGTTTATTTATTATTGTAAAACATACTGCTATCATTGGGAGATTTGTCCAATACAATTTTACTTATACTCTAATGCAGCGATTCCCAACCTTCCTGACCTTGAGAGTCACATTCAGTTCTGAGAGAGTTTCACGAGCCACATCCAGCTCCCTCCCCTCCTTACAGTAGTGGCAACCAAAACCCCCTTTATGGGTATAATGATAACCAAAGTTTTTTCACAAAAATCACACCAAAGCAGAATACCAAGATCCAGGGCTTCCCACAATACCCCAATTCGGTATTCTCCCATCAAGCACTCCCACCACACCATCGCAACCAGCTTCAAGCACCTCCTCTGACAGGTAGCATCATCCTGTCTCCAGCTTACCATACTTATATTATCTCTAACCTAAGGCCATGTGCACACGTTAAGTATTTTTCGCGTTTTTTTCGCGTTTTTTTGCTATAAAAACGTGATAAAAACGCGAAAAAAACGCTTACATATGCCTCCCATTATTTTAAGTGTATTCCGCATTTTTTGTGCAAATGTAGCCTTTTTTTCCCGCGAAAAAATCGCATCGCGGAAAAAAAAGCAACATGTTCATTAAAATGCGGAATTGCAGGGGATTCCACACACCTAGGGGTCCATTGATCTGCTTACTTCCCGCACGGGGCTGTGCCCACCATGCGGGAAGTAAGCAGATTATGTGCGGTTGGTACCCAGGGTGGAGGAGAGGAGACTCTCCTCCACGCACTGGGCACCATATAAGTGGTCAAAAAATAAGAATTAAAATAAAAAATAGCGATATACTCACCCTCGATGTCTTCCCGCCTCCACTGCATGCTGCCGCTTCGGTTCCTGTAGCTGATGTGCGGTGAAGGACCTTGCCGATGACGTCACTGTCCTGTGATTGGTCGTGAGCGGTCATGTGACCGCTCACGTGACCGTGACGTCACGGAGGGTCCTGTGCGCACAGACCAGCTATAGGAAGAGGAGCCGGACGCCGCTGATGAGATGTCTGGGTGAGTATAAGCATTTTTTTTATTTTTTTTATTATTTTTAAACATTCTATCTTTTACTATAGATGCTGCATAGGCTGCATAGTAAAAAGTTGGTCACACTTGTCAAACAGTATGTTTAACAAGTGTGACCAACCTGTCAGTCAGTTTTCCAAGCGATGCTACAGATCGCTTGGAAAACTTTAGCATTCTGCAAGCTAATTACGCTTGCAGAATGCTAAAAAAACGCGAAAAAAACGGAAAAAAAACGCAAAAAAAAAAATGCGGATTTCTTGCAGAAAATTTCCGGTTTTCTTCAGGAAATTTCTGCAAGAAATCCGCAACGTGTGCACATACCCTAAGACCAGTATTACCAGATCTGCTCTTCTGTGCAGGGCTACTCATAAAATTCAACATTTTGAGATGTGCTCTTCATACCTGTTTGCTAGACCTGGAGCTAATGCACGAAGCTGGCAGACAGCCGTGAGCCACAATTAATGTGACCCCTGCTCTAACGGATGATTTGAATACTATACAGAATTATTTGCATTGACCATTTAGGAAAATCAGTGAAAAATAGCATCTGCATAATAATTTGGAACACGGTGTAGTTTAATTGTTAATTGAGCATTTCTATGTTTGGGGAAAAATACTAAAATTTGAGACTCCTCAGTGGTTGATATCTTTTAATGGCTAACTGAAAAGATGGTAACAAATTGCAAGCTTTTGATACTACTCAGATCTCTTCCTCAGGCATACAATAACGTGAGATCCGAACAGTCAAATATTTATTAACAAGAGGACACATGAATAATGCAATAAATAAGACAAGTAGAAATCATTGAGGATTCTCACATTTTAATATTTTTCTATCCACTGGCCAACACGGTACCAAGATATATATTTTTCCTGTATTTTTGGGGAGTCATTATATATTTAGTTTTCTAAGATGTTAAGAATCCTGAAAATATATGAAAAATATGAAATATGAATATATAAAATGTTAAAAAATGTTAATAAAGAATTTTTTTTTTGTGCTGGGTGATGTAATTTGTCCTTCTGAGTCCCAATGCAAAATGTATAACCCCCCCAGCCTCCATCTTCATGTTTCGTATGCCATTTATCACATTTTGTGGTACAAATGCCTTCAAACAATTCAGGCATCAGCACGAGGTATGACTGCTATCACTGTGCTGCCAATAAGCTACACCCGATATTGATGCTGTCAATATTGTAAGTAATTTCAGAAAAAAATCTAACACAGCATTGACATCTGCTATACAATCAAGGTCACATATACACCATTTGGTTAATGGGATGCAGTCCACACCAGCACAGCCAACTACCATGGAAGGAGGTGCATTCACAAACTGGGAGATATGTTGAAATATAAAAAATCTGCATAAATCTCAAGTCTTTTTTCCAACATTTTCTTCTGAAATGTAAAAACAGATACCAGGCTACAGAAAAAAATATTTTTTTTTAGCTGGATGTGTGTTAGGGCTAGCGGAATGCACCAAATAATTATAAGGATGATATAAGGTGCGTTCGCAGCCCGGGGTCCACCATGCAGACATGGAACCTGCCGTTGAGTAATGACGGACTATATGGCGGTATAATGTGGACACACACGGGTTAGCTTCACCCAGTATGAAGGAAGCGAACCCTGTGGCATCACAGGGCCACGGTACCGCACAAAGAGCACAAGCAAAGAGTCACAGAACTCTGTCCCAAGACTCAGGGAAAGAATTCCTCTAGACCTCTTGCGCTCGACACCGGCGTCAGAGTTTAATAGAACTAAAAATTTACTGCACAAGAGTGCGTGTAGTGCCGCTCTGGCGGACGCCACTAACCACCCAGACTTGGGCTCTATTAGTGCATGGCGCCGCACTGGCAGTCACTGCTATCAGATGCTGTATCATGTGCTAGCTGTGCGGGATAGCACTGTCTGGTGCTAGGTAGCTTCCACCATTCACGAACAGTCAACAAAACTAGGGATGGGAATGATTCGGAGCGTTCGTACATCAACAGGCAAACATCCACACACACACAATAATAAGTTTACACTAGCGCATGGCCGTGCTGCCATGCGAACCTTTTAAAGCGTAAGCTCTCCAGAACCTTCCTAGTGGTCCAATAGGAGCTGCTACAGGACCAGAGCATGTGACCCCCGACCTCCAATGAGAGGTTGTCCCTTGGGCTTGATCAGAAGAAGAAAAGCAGGACTTCGTCCCAGGGACGCCTGCTCGCCACTGATCAGTACTGGTTACAATGGCTGAGCCTGGAAGGGCAGCAGTAACCAGCCGCACAGTATCCGCTTGAGCCAGACACTGGGACCGACGTCTCTGCTGAGCAGGCTCCACTGCGGCTGGAGAAGATGGTTCGAGATTCCCCCTGTGCAGTGGCAGGAACTCGACACCGAACAATATGTTATCATATTATGCTCTTCCCTATTATTAAAAAAAAACAAATCCTGGGTTAACACCGGGTGACAAAAGTAGCAAGAAAGAGATGATCCCTTTATAAAATAAAAAAAAATAATAAAATGTCTTAAAATCACACAGCACAAAAAAGAGGGGACAAGCAAGGATCAAAAAGATGTGACAGCAGACACTTCTAAATAAATAACAGTGATATCATATATATAGAAGGAAAGTATATTGACTGAGAGCTAGTGTCATAAATATTATCAAACCCCAAATATATATTCTGAGCTAAGAGAAAACAACAATTTCCAAATAATGAAAGCTGTCAGTAAATCTGTGAGAAAGGCTCCAAGCTGAAAAAGTAACATATTTAGCTATTGCTGCCTGGATCCTGCATTCCCAAACCCCAATCTGTGTTTCGCCCTGCTTCATCAGAAAGTGTCGCCATCTCTTTTTCACTCCTTTTTTTTTTTACCTGGGATTGTTTTTAATTTGCATTTGAAGTGTGGTCCCTGTTAATTAATAGGGATCTAACATATGGAGTATATTTTAATTAAATTGCTTTCTATTATGGTAGACAATCAGATCCAATCTGCTATTAGCCCCAATGACACAAATAATATTGTGCAATTTGGCCAATAGAGTCTAAGGGTATTTGCGCACATTTAGTACTTGCTGCAATTATGTCACGTTTTTTCAGTGCAGTTTTGTCACAGAATCTGAAGTATTTCCTAGTACCATTGAAGCGAATGAGATCTCTAAAGTCTCATGCGCATGGTACTTATTTTTTGATTGCAGATTTGAAGCCGTTTCAAATTCGCAGCATGTCAATTCTTTCGGCAATTTTGCAGTGTTTTTTGTTCATTGCAATGCATAGGAAAAACCAGACGTAAAAAAAACGATGGAAAAATGCACCAAAAATATGCTTATTTTGAACTGCATTTTGATCATGTGTTGAACTAGCTATGGCATGTCACCTCTGTTCATTTCAGCAGGATTGAGCTGCAGTACCAGGCACAGCTCCTGGGCAAAAGTGGCGCTGGTTGTTGAAAAAGAATAGACTTTTTTTTCAGTCCTTTACAACTTTAAGCAACTGAAGGCAAGATTATATATGATACGTATGATACATATATATATATATATGTATATATATATATATATATATATATATATATATATATTGTTTTTTTTTTTGTTTTTTTTTATTGTTTTAACCACTGTTCTACTGTTAATATTAAAGCACTCAGCTAGTGCCATTTTATGGTCCAAAAACAAAGTAAAACTCTCTTTATGAAAAGCGACAAATTATTCCAAATTATTTTGTGGCCTTGGCTGACTGCAGATCCAGAGCAGGGCTGATGGAAACAGATAAATGAAGCGTTACTTGCAATATGTGTCTTTCCTGCCAAAACTACTATGTAAAAAAATAAAAGCATGTGTAAATGGAAGATGTTTTCTAAGTAAGTGAGTTCCAGTTATTTATGTTTTGTTGACATTTTATAAGATGAAATTGGCAATGAACCATTTAGGATCAGGGCCATAAAATGCGGACAATTCATCCACAATAAATTACATTCAATTTGTTTGCCTAACTCTTGCAGTGTGGAGCACTGGTAGCTAAAATGATGAGACAGATGTGTTGGTTGACTGCAGGCGCATATTCCGTCTACTGGATTAACATATGGTACTAGAACCTAGCTAAAAGAACAATCTCTCTCGATCTCTCTATTTATATGTATAAACATTGATGACACCAGGAAATGGGTATTATTGAGAACCATAGACACAGTGGTCAGCCAAGAGAACTTAGTGCAGCTGATGAAAGACACTACATGCTTCCATTCAAAATTGGAAAAATGTCCAGCAGTGCCATCAGGTCAGAACTGACAGCAACCAGAGGGACTAAGCTACTGTTAGAAGTAATCTGGCTAGAAGTGGATGTTATTGAAGAATTAGGGACAAATAAACACACCTTTGGCATGGAAACAAGGCCAAGTGATCCAACTTTACACGAAAACATAGGAACTGGAGTGCAGAAAAATGTCATCAGGTGCTGATGAGTCAAAATGTGAAATATTTCACCAAAATAGAACCATTTGGCCAAGGGCTGGAAAGAGGTGTAATGAGTGTTTGCACGCAACAATAATGTATGGTGGCAATGCCTTGAAAGTTTGGGGCTGCATTTCAGCAAATAAATTTGAGATTTTGGTCAGGATTAATGACATCCTCAATTATGAGAAATACAGGCAGATACTTATCCATAATGCCATAACATCAAGGTTATGTACAAATGTTGGGGAGCAGAAAAACACAATAGGATCTTATCCGGAACAAAAAATAAATTATTTAATAGGTTATGCTAGCTAGCCTGATAGAGTTGTGATCACACAACAAAGTAAAGATATAAAACTGAAGCTGCTGCCGATCCACAGATCATCCAACAAATGCAATGGACTTAGGAGAGAAAATGTGGATTTCCGAGCTGCAGATAAATAGGTTGAAAATCCAAATTCAAGAGTTATATACATGCATTTTTTTTTAATCTACGCGTTTCAAAGTACACACAGGCTATAATCACATATACAATATATTTAGGATTTACTTATCCATAATACCATAACACCAGGGTGGCTTCTGGGGCCAAATTAATTCTACCATAGGCCAGCAATTCCATGTTGGCAACGCCATGAAGAGGCCTTCACGAGGGACCGTTCCACCATTCCTACTCCTGAGATTATGGTGCAGAACAGCATGATATATGGTAGCCGGACCTCTCTAGTCTTCATGTCAGATACACTAACAGATTGGCCTTGCAATGTTTTAGTGGGGGAACCAATAGTACAGGCATTTCACCAAAATATCCTCGGAGCCATTTTTTAACATCACAGTACCAGGCCACATGTTGCCCATGCTATTGTGAGCAGGCTGCATGGCTTAGATGTTCTTCCATGACCTGCAGGGTATCCCAACTTGTCTACCACATCTAGAATGTAATTAGTTGGCAATTGCTAAGGAAGATTCCAGCAGCAGATCTTGATTATTTGGTTGCGCAAGTGCATTCAGTGAGGAAGAACATTTTTCACTGACAGAATGCCAAGGTGTTTGTATTTCTGAATGTGTTTTTGATATTTTTTCCAATTTTTAATTTATATATCACTAACATATCTCTTAATCCTGTGATTTTCAGAATTCTACAAATGTATTTTCTTAATATTGCAATTACCATAATATTTAAGTTGCAACACAAAGATGTAAAAGTCATGCAATTATTGGAAATCACAGCATGTTGCCTCCACATCTCTAGCTTTGTTGAATCATTTTATGTTGCATGTGTTTTTGCTTAATTCAGAAAATATAAAATAGACATTTAGTTATAGAACCACACTGGGGAAAATAAGTATTTGATATACTGCAGATTTTGCAAGTTTTCCCACCTACAAAGAATGGAGAGGTCTGTAATTAAAAACCTGAAAATCACATTTTTTTATTTTTAAATAATTAAATTGCATTTTATTGCATGAAAAGGTATTTGATCCTCTACCAATCAGCAAGAATTCTGTCTCTCACAGAGAGTTTTTCTTAAAGAAACCCTCCTACTCTGCACATGTCATGGTGTCAACATGCATGTGCAGAGATGTCCCAGACCTAGTCTCACACCCTAGGCTGTGACCGCACCCGGGCCTAGTTGGAGGCCTAATCAGGGTCATCCCAGAAAAAGTTGCAGCCATAAGTCTTGACCTAGCGGGAAGATGCAGTACGTGATGACAGTAAGAAGATGCTCCAAGGACCACCATATAGGGGAGATAAAACAGCAGAGGTGTCTGGGGAGGTGAAAGGTGAGGAATTAGGTTTTTACCCTCTGCTAGCCCTAATTTGGCAGGCTCCCAGCTGGCCCCAAATTTGCTGAATTTGTGCAAAGCACGATACAGAAAAAAAAGAATCAGAATTCTGGAGAACAGGGCTTTTTCTAAATCTGTCAGGCTATCAGTCAGTGCCAGGGTATGCTTATAGACACAGTTCTCTGTACTGTGAGCAGTGACAGTGTCTGTGCTTCAATGATAATCATGTAATGTGTAAGATATAAAAATTTGATAAACTTAAAAAAAGTATTTCTTAAAATTATTTGACCATTGTGATGAAAAGAGTTTCTTCAAGTATCTCTTTATAGCCCATATGGCAAGGGAACACCTTGTAAATGGGGTGGCAAGGGTCAAAGGTTTGAGGCCATATACAGTTCCCTCTCACATGTGTTGGTGGCAGGATTTGCACATAGTCTGCAATTAGCCGCTTGTGCTTTCATGGGCTGGAGAGAGATTACACATGGCCTGCACAGCAATAAAACCCTGTGGGAGAGACTTGATTTCCACGTGAACCAGCCTATTACCTAAAGCAAAAAGAGCATTGGCAAATATTTCAGAAACCAGGGCGCTGACAATGGATAACTTTCATTGTACACAATTTATGGTGGTGGATACATTAACTAGATGGTAGAACTTACAACTGGTGCAAAACTTCACTTTTTAGCAATTCAAAATATTCCTTGTTATAAATGTATTAAATAAGTTTTATATCATGTCTGATAGTGAAAATGAGATAATAAGACCAGAATGTTTCCAAAGGGTGAACACAATATTGAGGAAAAATTACATTTTTAATAGAGATTATGTTGTTATATAATTCAGTCTCTGATCATTGATCTTGGGGTTTTCTTTGAAAGTATCCTTGTTTATTTGTTTAATGAGGGAAAGAGGAAAAACAAAGAGAGAGGGAGCAAAGAAGGAAGGAGAGAGAGAAAGGAAGATAGAGAAAAGGAGAAGGAAAGAAAGAGAAAGACAGAAAAAAAAGGGAGCAAGGAATGAAAAAAGGAGGCAGTAAGAAGTGAAATAATGAAATTGAGAAAGAAAGGTAGAAAATTTATGAAGTGAATGGATTGGAAGGAATAAAAAAGGGGCAGCTAAAACAGAGAGAAGGAAAGAAAGAAGGGAAGAAAGAAAAAATAAGAAAAAAGAAGCAGGTAATAAAAAAGACAATAAGACCTGACCTGTCCCGGTGCCTGCGCACTGCAGTACTTTGCTCTGCCCTCAACAGGGCAGACAAAATACGCCTGTGCCGGAGCCGCAGCGTGAAGACCAGAAGAGGAGGTCATGGAATGAAGATGGGAAGCACCGGAGCAGACCTGAGACACCCATCGGACCCGGACAGCAGCGGGACCGCCCCTGGGTGAGTATAATCTAACGTCTTTTTCTCCTCTTTCAGAATACATCGGGGGCTTATCTACAGCATTACAAAATGCTGTAGATAAGCCCCTGATGACAGTGAGCTTACCTCACCATCAATTTTGGGGTGACAGATTCCCTTTAATAGCCCTCTGTGTCTGTACTTTTACAGATTGGTTGGTGACCGGTTCATGTAGCATTACAAGAACACTCGATTTATTACAAAATGGCTGGACCGTACAATACAAGCAATTGCTACCATCCACGTTTCGTGTCTCCCCTATTTCCTCCATAGATTGTAAGCTTGCGAGCAGGGCCCTCATTCCTCATTATTGTTATTCTTTAATGTACTGTATTTTATTGTCTGTACAAGTTCCCTCTAAAATGTAAAGTGCTGCGGAATATGTTGGCGTAATAAAAATAAAATTATTATTATTATTATTGGGCAGTGAAAAGCAGAGGGAGAAAGAAATAAAGAAATAAAGAAAGAAAGAAAGAAAGAAAAAGAGAGATAAAAGAAAGAAAAAAAAAAGAAAAAAGAAAGCAGGAAAGAGAAAGAAGAATGAAAGAACATGAACAAAAAGGAATGAAAAAGGAGGCAGCAAGAATGGAAATAATGAAACGTAGAAAGGAAATAAAGAAGTTCTGAATGTATTGGAAGGAATAAAAAAAATGAGAAGTAAAAAACAACAAAAATGAAGTAAGAGGAGGCAAGGAGTAAAAAAAAAGGAGAAAAAAAATAAGGGAAATAATGAAATGGAGAAAAGAAAAAATGAAGGACATTGAAAACAATGGGGAAGAAAGAAAGAAAGAAAGAAAGAAAGAAAGAAAGAAAAAGAAAGAAAGAAATGTAAGTCTGCATGTTATTAGAATACCTATTAGCCCTGGACTGAAATAAGCCTCCACTAACCTCACTGGTGGCTTTCCTATAGATATGAATATAATATTGATAGATTCATATTTCCTCTATATGCAAACTGTTTACAATATTAATATTTAATTATTTTTAAATATTTTGTGAGGATTTAAAATTTCACAAAATGAAGTATGAGGCATATTTAATATTGACCTAGTAAAATAAAAAATCTCCAATGAGTGACATCTCAGGGACTTTGCTTGTTTTAATACATATCACTTTCACTCCAGTGTACTCCCTATAGGCTGAGAAAGGGGAGAGGGAATATTTTGGATGCTGACACAGACTGGCAGACAGCCAGTAAGAGTGAAAGCCTAGAATGCAGGTGTCCTGGGTGATTCCTGACCTCGGCTTCCCTGCTGCTACCCCTACGGTCCCTAGGGGGAAGGTCAGCGGCACTGATATAGATACCTACTCTGAGCTTTCCTTTTTATTAATAAAGATCAAGTGAAGTTATGTTGGATTTAGTAATACATTAAACGACATTTGGCAGAAGACAGGCGTAAGAAGACAGCAGGCAATGTAATACAAAATGGAGGATGAAAAATGATAAATCCTGGTATTATCCACATACAGTTTCCATTTCCTAGGCTTAATTGACATCCCTCAGAGTACATCTAAATGGAAGCTAAAAGTTTCTTTATATGTTGAACACGTTTCCTAAAATTCCTCTGGAGCTTTTAGTGGAAAAATTCAAGTTTTGGAAAACAATCAGATCCGTAAAATTCAATCTTTCATTTTAATAACTGCTGTATAAATTCCTCTAAACACAGCATCAGATGTGGGACAGGAATTAAATGGTCCATGCTGAACAAGGGAATAACTTTAAAATCCTTTGTGGCTATGGGATCTTTCCACTAGACTTAAATACATGATCTCAGCTCCATGTTAATAAAATACTTTTTGAGTAAAATAAAGTTAATATTTGTGAAGAGTAAATGGGAAGCAAAGAGTGTCTAGGATAATTTGACTCCTCAACCAGATTATCTGTCTCCTGATCTATTTATTAATTTTCGAGATTTTTTTTTCATTATCTATACAATGCACAACAGTTTAAAAGGAATTAAGTCAGGCAATCTAATAGAAGTAAGTAAATATGTAAATATTAGTGTTGAGCGATGCCTTCCGATATTCAAAAGTATCGGTATCGGATTGGATCGGCCGATATCCAAAAAATATCGGATATCGCCGATACCGATACCCGATACCAATACAAGTCAATGGGACACAAATATCGGAAGGTATCCTGGATGGTTCCCAGGGTCTGAAGGACCTTCGATGACGTCGCGGTCACGTGAGCGGTCACATGAGCGGTCACGCGACCAATCACAAGACCGCGACGTCATCGCAGGTCCTGTACACTCACTGCATTCTTAGGAACGGAGGCTGCCGGTTGCACCGCTAAGGTCCAGGGTCCGTCGGAGGGGTGAGTATATCCATATTTTTTATTTTTATTCTTTATTTTTTACATGAATATGTATCCCAGGGCCTGAAGGAGAGTCTCCTCTCCTCCAGACCCTGGGAACCATACACTGGGAACTTCCGATTCCGATATCACAAAAATATTGGAACTCGGTATCGGAATTCCAATACAGCGAATATCGGCCGATACCCGATATTTGCAGTATCGGAATGCTCAACACTAGTAAATATGTAATTCTTAATATTAAAAAGAATACATTAAATGGGACAATCCATATAACCTATTACCTTGCATGCTGTTTTTTATGGAAAAAATAGCAGACGAGCAGAAGCATTACTACAGTCCAATGGGCACTGATGTAAACTTGGACCTGGGCCCCCACCTGAATGTTGGTCCGAGGTTGTAGCATTCTAGATTCTATAATGACATGTGTGCTCATCCCCATGTAATAATCTCCCCCATAGTGGCCCCCGATCCTGTAATAACGTGTCTCATCCTGGGCCACTTCCTAGTATAAATTCTTCCTTCATTAAATAGCATTCTCCATCGTGGGCCCCTAACTGGTATAATGACCCCCATCCTGGGCCCCATTCTGGTATAATGACTCCTATCCTGAGACCGTTCCTGGTGTAATGTCATCCATCCTGGTATAATGATCCTAATCTTGGGCCTCATTCTGGTATAATGTCCCCCATCATGAGCCCCTTCCTTGTATAATGCTCCTCATCCTGGGTCCCTTCCTTGTAAAATGCAACCCGTCCTGTGCTCCTTCTTTGTACAATGTTCCCCATCCTGTTCCCCTTCCTTGTATAATGCCCCTTATCTTGGGCCCCTTCATTGTAAAATGTACCCCAACCTGGCCTCCTTCCTTGTAAAATGCTCCCGATCCTGGACACCTTCCTTGTATAATACTCCCCATATTGAGATGCTTCGTTGAGTATTGATCAACTTCCTTGCACTTAGTCATATTTTATTTAACTTCCTTCAAGCCCTCTTGGTACATGTGATTGCTCCAGAGGACTGCAATAATCATGTGGATGAAATAAATAGCTTTCACATTTGATCACCGTCACCATTTGATGGATGGAGGTATACCCATATTATTTTCAGCAGACGAAATAGTAAGGCCATTCTGTAGATAGTCATACTTACATCTGAAAATGTTGTAAATATATCAATATTTAGAAACTTTTTAGAGCAGTAAAATATAATTTCTACTATTACATTTGTTACTTTTTTCTATGAATAAAAACCTATATGACATACAGCTGCTTGTCACTTGAGGTATTAATAACCTCACCAGGCTCTCATGCCTCACAGTGTGGACTGTGACATCATCTGTCTAGAATAAAAACTCCATCAGAGTCAGTAGTGTGCCGGGTTTATTAACTTCAGGTTGCACAGATTTGTTAAGGGATTTCCTTAGACTTAAATATAAATATGTTTAGGATATAAATCATTACACCGGGGGAAACAGAATTCAGTAATATTTTCAGGAATTTGGAAAAAGGCAACACTCTTGACTATGTTTTGCAAATTGGTCTAAATTCCAGATTGTTGGCTATAACCATTAATTTGAGATTTTAAAAAATTCACTCAGTAATCCATGGCCGGTGTCCAAAGCCTTGTGAAATTCCTCATATCTGCCGTAATCCCCTTTGCCTCTTCTGTCTTGTAGGCCTGATGCGGCATTGCTGTTGTGACGAGTGCATGATGTAACAGTGTACCTACTGATCAGAAGAGGTTTAGAAGGTTTTGCTGGTAGGAGGAGGTTCTCAGAGTTCTTATTGGGGGCTATAAACGACTGATGTGGTCACTGGACCAAGGTCATGTGAATCTTTTTGCTCAACTCTTCCATTAACACCACTACTACTAGTGCTAATACTACTACAATTGGTAATGATCATGATTATAGCTTTTAATATACCCAGTCTGAATTTTGTTATTTAAAATTCAACATTATATAATAAAATGGGCAGCCCATGTGTAATTTAATAAGAGCCATCTTTCTGGATTTTTCTATGGTCCTTTTACATTTAATTGTTGATATATAAGTGTTTGGTAAATTCTAAGAATTCTACTACGAAAACATCACTGACAAGTCACAAATGTGCAGACCAGGCTTTAGGAGGATGAAAATTTTATGAGCCAAGATAATATTTACTATCCACAGTTTGTCATAATTTACACTTTGACTATTGCATTACAAACGCAAGGGGCGGAAGACCCTGTTCTGCTTCTAGCTTAAGTACATCTGATATCACTATTAGCTGTGGGTTAAAGTCATAATGCAGAACATATGCGGTGGTTGTGGTCCAGGACTCGTCGGACTGGATTTGTGTGGTGGAGCGGTTTTAGATGCAATGCATTTTATTCTATTAAGAAATTATATCTCTCTCCAGTGCAAGGAAATTGTTCAAATAAATAAAATCTTGTATGGTTAATAGACCAATAAAACAAGGGGAAATAATAATAGTATGTGTCTGAGTTAATCTGCCAAAAGCCTGATGTCACTTTTTGAGCCATTTCCAAGAGGACAAATTGCCACAGATGGGCATGATCCTTTCCCTTACTTTCCAATTCAGTACTTTGGAAATGAGTGCTTGCCCAACTGAACAAGAGGCATGTATTTTAATGAACAGATATCTTAAAGGTGAGTTTATTGGATCCAATGAGCTTTGGCCACAAGTATCAATGCTTAGAGCTCGTATTCCCAATATGTATATGTATATATACTGTATATATATTATTCATTCTTATAGCTCCATTTATTCCATGGCACTTTACATGTGGAAGGGGCAATTATAGACAAGTACAATAGACATGAGCAAAACAAGGCACACACAAGTACAGAGGGAAAGAGGACCCTGCCCGAGAGGGCTCACAGTCAGCAGCTATATATATACGTATATATATATATATATATATATATATATATATATATATATATATATATATATATATATACAGCTCAAGATGGAGTAAGAAATTCCAGACGTTATTGAAGTCTATTAAAATAGTGATAATAACAACAATAAAATGCACTGATCAGCAAGTAGCACCTACATGAAATGAGTAAGTGCTACTTGCTGATCAGTGCACTTTTTCTGATGTAATCACTAATGTAACACACTTCAATAAAGTCTGGAATTTTTTACTTCATCTTGAGCTGAGCTTTGAAGGGATGACTAGAGCTCACAACGTTGCGTCATGTAACTGGACATTGACGGGCTACTCATCTTATGACTAGTGTTGAGCGATACCGTCCGATACTTGAAAGTATCGGTATCGGAAAGTATCGGCCGATACCGGCAAAGTATCGGATCCAATCTGATACCGATACCCGATACCAATACAAGTCAATGGGACTCAAGTATCGGACGGTATTCCTGATGGTTCCCAGGGTCTGAAGGAGAGGAAACTCTCCTTCAGGCCCTGGGAACCATATAAATGTGTAAAAGAAAGAATTAAAATAAAAAATATCGCTATACTCACCTGTCCGACGCAGCCGGGACCTCAGCGAGGGAACCGGCAGCGTTGTTTGTTTAAAATTTGCGCTTTTACTTGGTTACGTGAATTCCCGGCTTGTGATTGGTCAGGGCGGCCATGTTGCCGGGACGCGGACCAATCACAGCAAGCCGTGACGAAATTACGTCACGGCTTGCTGTGATTGGTCCGCGTCCCGGCAACATGGCCGCCCTGACCAATCACAAGCCGGGACGTCACTGGAGGCTGGACACGCGCGTTTTTTAAAAAGTGCGCAAGTCCAGCCTCCCGTGACGTCACGGCTTGTGATTGGTTAATGGCGGCCATGTTGCCGGGACGCGGACCAATCACAGCAAGCCGTGACGTAATTTCGTCACGGCTTGCTGTGATTGGTCCGCGTCCCGGCAACATGGCCGCCCTGACCAATCACAAGCCGGGACGTCACTGGAGGCTGGACACGCGCGTTTTTTAAAAAGTGCGCAAGTCCAGCCTCCCGTGACGTCACGGCTTGTGATTGGTTAACCCCTTCATGACCCAGCCTATTTTGGCCTTAATGACCTTGCCGTTTTTTGCAATTCTGACCAGTGTCCCTTTATGAGGTAATAACTCAGGAACGCTTCAACGGATCCTAGCGATTCTGAGATTGTTTTTTCGTGACATATTGGGCTTCATGTTAGTGGTAAATGTAGGTTGATAATTTTTGAGTTTATTTGTGAAAAAAATGGAAATTTGGCAAAAAATTTGAAAATTTCGCAATTTTCACATTTTGAATTTTTATTCTGTTAAACCAGAGAGTTATGTGACACAAAATAGTTAATAAATAACGTTTCCCACATGTCTACTTTACATTAGCACAATTTTGGAAACAATTTTTTTTTTTGCTAGGAAGTTATAAGGGTTAAAATTTGACCAGTGATTTCTCATTTTTACAACAAAATTTACAAAACCATTTTTTTTAGGGACCACCTCACATTTGAAGTCATTTTGAGGGTTCTATATGGCTGAAAATACCCAAAAGTGACACCATTCTAAAAACTGCACCCCTCAAGGTGCTCAAAACCACATTCAAGAAGTTTATTAACCCTTCAGGTGTTTCACAGCAGCAGAAGCAACATGGAAGTAAAAAATGAACATTTAACTTTTTAGTCACAAAAATGATCTTTTAGCAACAATTTTTTTATTTTCCCAAGGGTAAAAGGAGAAACTGGACCAGGGACGTTGTTGTCCAATTTGTCCTGAGTACGCTGATACCTCATATGTGGGGGTAAACCACTGTTTGGGCGCACGGCAGGGCTCGGAAGGGAAGGAGCGCCATTTGACTTTTTGAATGAAAAATTGGCTCCAATCTTTAGCGGACACCATGTCGCGTTTGGAGAGCCCCCATGTGCCTAAACATTGGAGCTCCCCCACAAGTGACCACATTTTGGAAACTAGACCCCCCAAGGAACTTATCTAGAAGCATAGTGAGCACTTTAAACCCCCAGGTGCTTCACAAATTGATCCGTAAAAATGAAAAAGTACTTTTTTTTCACAAAAAAATTATTTTAGCCTCAATTTTTTCATTTTCACATGGGCAACAGGATAAAATGGATCCTAAATTTTGTTGGGCAATTTCTCCTGAGTACACCAATACCTCACATGTGGGGGTAAACCACTGTTTGGGCACATGGTAAGGCTCGGAAGGGAAGGAGCGCCATTTGACTTTTTGAATGGAAAATTATCTCCATCGTTAGCGGACACCATGTCGCGTTTGGAAAGCCCCTGTGTGCCTAAACATTGGAGCTCCTCCACAAGTGACCCCATTTTGGAAACTAGACCCCCCAAGGAACTCATCCAGAGGCATAGTGAGCACTTTAAACCCCCAGGTGCTTCACAAATTGATCCGCAAAAATGAAAAAGTATTTTTTTTTCACACAAAATTTCTTTTAGCCTCAATTCTTTCATTTTCACATGGGCAACAGGATAAAATGGATCCTAAAATTTGTTGGGCAATTTCTCCTGAGTATGCCGATACCTCATATGTGGGGGTAAACCACTGTTTGGGTGCACGGCAAGGCTCGGAAGGGGAGGCGTGCCATTTGACTTTTTGAATGGAAAATTAGCTCCAATCGTTAGCGGACACCATGTCGCGTTTGGAGAGCCCCTGTGTGCCTAAACATTGGAGCTCCCCTACAAGTGACCCCATTTTGGAAACTAGACCCCCCAAGAAACTTATCTAGATGCATAGTGAGCATTTATAACCCCCAGGTGCTTCACAGAAGTTTATAACGCAGAGCCGTGAAAATAAAAAAATAATTTTTCTTTCCTCAAAAATGATTTTTAGCCCAGAATTTTTTATTTTCCCAAGGGTAATAGGAGAAATTGGACCCCAAATGTTGTTGTCCAGTTTGTTCTGAGTACGATGATACCCCATATGTGGGGGTAAACCACTGTTTGGGCGCACGGCAGGGCTCGGAAGGGAAGGCACGCCATTTGGCTTTTTGAATGGAAAATTAGCTCCAATCATTAGCGGACACCATGTCGCGTTTGGAGAGCCCCTGTGTGCCTAAACATTGGAGCTCCCGCACAAGTGACCCCATTTTGGAAACTAGACCTCCCAAGGAACTAATCTAGATGTGTGGTGAGCACTTTGAACCCCCAAGTGCTTCACAGAAGTTTATAACGCAGAGCCATGAAAATAAAAAATAATTTTTCTTTTCTCAAAAATGATTTTTTAGCCCACAATTTTTTATTTTCCCAAGGGTAACAGGAGAAATTGGACCCCAAACGTTGTTGTCCAGTTTCTCCTGAGTACGCTGATACCCCATATGTGGGGGTAAACCACTGTTTTGGCACACGTCGGGGTTCGGAAGGGAAGTAGTGACGTTTTGAAATGCAGACTTTGATGGAATGCTCTGCGGGCGTCAGGTTGCGTTTGCAGAGCCCCTGATGTGCCTAAACAGTAGAAACCCCCCACAAGTGACCCCATTTTGGAAACTAGACCCCCCAAGGAACTTACCTAGATGTGTGGTGAGCACGTTCAACTCCCAAGTGCTTCACAGAAGTTTACAACGCAGAGCCGTGAAAATAAAAAATCATTTTTCTTTCCTCAAAAAAGATGTTTTAGCAAGCAATTTTTTATTTTCACAAGGGTAACAGGAGAATTTGGACCCCAATATTTGTTGCCCAGTTTGTTGTGAGTACGCTGATACCCCATATGTGGGGGTAAACCACTGTTTGGGCACACGTCAGGGCTCGGAAGGGAAGTAGTGACATTTGAAATGCAGACTTTGATGGAATGGTCTGCGGGCGTCACATTGCATTTGCAGAGCCCCTGATGTGCCTAAACAGTAGAAACACCCCACAAGTGACCCCATTTTGGAAACTAGACCCCCGAAGGAACTTATCTAGATGTGTGGTGAGCACTTTCAACCCCCAAGTGCTTCACAGAAGTTTATAACGCAGAGCCGTGAAAATAAAAAATAATTGTTCTTTCCTCAAAAATTATGTTTTAGCAAGTAATTTTTTATTTTTGCAA
Source organism: Ranitomeya variabilis (assembly GCF_051348905.1). NCBI lineage: Eukaryota > Metazoa > Chordata > Amphibia > Anura > Dendrobatidae > Ranitomeya > Ranitomeya variabilis. The sequence continues at coordinate 508,045,779 of NC_135235.1, forward strand.
GGGTAACAGGAGAAATTAGACCCCAACAGTTGTTGCCCAGTTTGTCCTGAGTACGCTGGTACCCCAAATGTGGGGGTAAACCACTGTTTGGGCGCACGTCGGGGCTTGGAAGGGCGGGAGCACCATTTGACTGTTTGAACGCAAGATTGGCTGGAATCAATGGTGGCGCCATGTTGCGTTTGGAGACCCCTGATGTGCCTAAACAGTGGAAACCCCTCAATTCTAACTTCAACACTAACCCCAACACACCCCTAATCCTAATCCCAACTGTAGCCATAACCCTAATCACAACCTTAACCCCAACACACCCCTAACCACAACCCTAACCGCAACACACCCGTAACCCTAATTCCAACCCTGATCCTAACCCTAATCCCAACCGTAACCCTAATCCCAACCCTAACCACAACTGTAACCCCAACACACCCCTAACCCTATCCGTAACCCTAACCACAAGCCTAATCTTAACCCTATTTCAAACCCTAGCCCTAATTCCAACCCTAACTCTAATTCCAACCCTAACCCTAAGGCTATGTGCCCATGTTGCGGATTCGTGAGAGATTTTTCCGCACGATTTTTAAAAAATCTGCAGGTAAAAGGCACTGCGTTTTACCTGCGGATTTACAGCAGATTTCCAGTGTTTTTTTTGTGCGGATTTCACCTGCGGATTCCTATTGAGGAACAGGTGTAAAACGCTGCGGAATCCGCACAAAGAATTGACATGCTGCGGAAAATACAACGCAGCGTTTCTGCACGGAATTTTCCGCACCATGGGCACAGCGGATTTGGTTTTCCTTAGGTGTACATGGTACTGTAAACCTGATGGAAAACTGCTTCGAATTCGCAGCGGCTAATCCGCTGCGGATCCGCTGCCAATCCGCGGCCAATCCGCTGCGGATCCGCTGCCAATCCGCGGCCAATCCGCTGCGGATCCGCTGCCAATCCGCTGCGGATCCGCGGCCAATCCGCTGCGGATCCGCTGCCAATCCGCGGCCAATCCGCTGCGGATCCGCGGCCAATCCGCTGCCAATCCGCGGCCAATCCGCTGCGGATCCGCTGCCAATCCGCGGCCGATCCGCTGCGGATCCGCTGCCAATCCGCGGCCAATCCGCTGCGGATCCGCGGCCAATCCGCTGCGGAGCCGCTGCCAATCCGCGGCCAATCCGCTGCGGATCCGCGGCCAATCCGCTGCGGATCCGCTGCCGATCCGCTGCGGATCCGCGGCCGATCCGCTGCGGATCCGCGGCCGATCCGCTGCGGATCCGCTGCCGATCCGCGGCCGATCCGCTGCGGATCCGCGGCGGATCCGCTCTGTGTGCACATGCCATAACCCTACCCCTAACCCTAACCCTACCCGTAACCCTAACCCTACCCCTAACCCTACCCCTAGTTCTAACCCTAGTTCTAACCCTAGTTCTAACCCTAACCCTAGTGGAAAAAGAAAAAAAAATATTTTCTTTATTTTATTATTGTCCCTACCTATGGGGGTGATAAAGGGGGGGGGTTTATTTATTATTTTTTTATTTTGATCGCTGTGATAGAACCTACCACAGCGATCAAAATGTACCTCTAAGAATCTGCCGGCCGGCGGGCGCACTGAGCATGCGCCCGCCATTTTGGAACATGGCGGCGCCCATGATGGAGGCGGACGGGGACCGGGAGCCTCGGTAAGTATAAGGGGGGGGGAGATCGGGGCACGAGGGGGGCGTCGGAGCACGGGGGGGTGACATAGGAGCAGGGGGGGAGCGGGCAGGAGGACGGGGGAGCGGACAGCAGGACAGGGGAGCCGGCAGGCGGACGGAGGGGACCGGACCCTATAACGGCGCACTGGGGGGGCGATCGGTGGGGTGGGGGGAGGTCACATTAGTGTTTCCAGCCATGGCCGATGATATTGCAGCATCGGCCATGGCTGGATTGTAATATTTCACCTGTTTTTTAGGTGAAATATTACAAATCGCTCTGATTGGCAGTTTCACTTTCAACAGCCAATCAGAGCGATCGTAGCCACGGGGGGGTGAAGCCACCCCCCCTGGGCTGAAGCACCACTCCCCCTCTCCCTGCAGATCGGGTAAAATAGGAGTTAACCCCTTCACCCGATCTGCAGGGACGCGATCATTCCATGACGCCACATAGGCGTCATGGGTCGGATTGGCACGGGTTTTCATGACGCCTACGTGGCGTCATGGGTCGGGAAGGGGTTAATGGCGGCCATGTTGCCGGGACGCGGACCAATCACAGCAAGCCGTGACGTAATTTCGTCACGGCTTGCTGTGATTGGTCCGCGTCCCGGCAACATGGCGCCGTGACCAATCATAAGCCGGGACGTCACTGGAGGCTGGACACGCGCGCTTTTTAAAAAAACGCGCAAGTCCAGCCTCCCGTGACGTCACGGCTTGTGATTGGTTAATGGCGGCCATGTTGCCGGGACGCGGACCAATCACAGCAAGCCGTGACGTAATTTCGTCACGGCTTGCTGTGATTGGTCCGCGTCCCGGCAACATGGCCGCCCTGACCAATCACAAGCCGGGAATTCACGTAACCAAGTAAAAGCGCGAATTTTAAACAAACAACGCTGCCGGTTCCTTCGCTGAGGTCCCGGCTGCGTCGGACAGGTGAGTATAGTGATATTTTTTATTTTAATTCTTTCTTTTACACATTTTTACATTGATGTTGTTTCGATACCGATACCCGATATCACAAAAATATCGGATCTCGGTATCGGAAATTCCGATACAGCAAGTATCGGCCGATACCCGATACTTGCAGCATCGGAATGCTCAACACTACTTATGACTGAACTGTATTTGAGAAAGACTAATAAAAATAAGTAGACTTATTAGTAGTGATTTGGATATCTCTTTTTTAGCCTATTGCACCAAGTAAAAAGTGTTAACCGTTAAAGGAAATAATTTGTTTTCCTTCATATATCATGTAATGCTGGTAGAATTATCTGTTACTGTTAGAGCAGACCTTATATGACAAAAGTGATACTTCTGAAGTCATTCTGTCATGGAAAGGTGCCGTATGTATGTTGATATCATTCTAAAGACAACCTATTTAAGAAGAGTACCCCCTTTCTAGGCCAGAATTCTTTGTGTTACATGTTTAATACCCTTACATATATATATATATTTTTTAATTTGAAGGACCATTTAAAATAAACAAAAAAACGGCAATTTGCTGTGTTTTCATAGAAGTTTTACTGTAAGATGATGGATTTCACAGATGTCTCCTCACTACGTACAACAGCTGCCCAGTTAAGGCTCGGGCTATATAGCAACTTGTGTTGCAAGGCAGCAATTATCAGACAAGTCGCGCTACCAAAACATCTGTGCAACTAGTCTGTGACTTGCTGTTTTGCCATAAAAAATGGCCATATCACAGATAAGTCGGACGCAAGTCGCAGACGCATTTGGCTTGCGTGTAACCTTATTGAGTCTGGGGTGACATGAGACTAGCGACTGGAAATCCAACACTTTTGGAAATGTTTGTGACTGTTTCATAGTCACTGGAAGTTCCAGTGCGACACCATAGGAAATCATAGCCCTAAAGAACACAAAAAGATTTATGAATATTAATATGCCACTCTAGCTCTAAATTCTCATATTGTCTATTTTCCCAGTTATGGTCCTGTAAAATCCAAATTTTTATTGAATTAAGTACTGAAAGCATAACAGATTTTCAGATCCCAGATTAAAGAGAAAATTAAATATTGTTATTTTACTATGAGAACTGTTATTTTAAAGAATCCCCAAAATTCTGCCATTTAAAAAATTTTTAGACAGCACTTTAAATAAAAATCATTTTGATCCGTTGTAAATTCTACCATCTGAATATAATCAACTTTGATGTGATTTTGTAAATTTCTGCATTTTTTACATTTTTCATTTGATGTTTTCTCATTTTCATTTGGAAAGATTTCATGCATAATTTATGTTAGAATGTTTCACGTATTTCTTAGAATAATTATGAAAAAATTAATCTTCACTTTTCTAGACAAAACTTCACTGCACTAAAAGCCTAAACAGAGAAAGCAACTTACTAAAATAATATAGTGTTACATAAAACCCATCACACATGTGACATAATGAGGGCACAACAAAGCTAAAGTCTTACACATTTCTAATAGACCAGGCTATATACTATACTCCAGCCAATAAGATTTGTAAATGTCTGTAATATTAAAGCCGTGGACACTTGGCTTCCATTAGATTTTTTTTTTTTTAATTAACATGTGCCGTCTGTCAAAAAAAATTTCAGACAGTTTTTGTCGCACATAGTTTTAGTACTGTTGGCTGGTAGGCTTTTGAGATGGATAGGGGAATAGGAAATGAGCACAGTGCAAACAGTTGGAACTCCGTCAGGAGGGTTTGCCAACTATATAATGTGCTCTATATCCTTCGCCAGGTTAAACCAGGGAGTTTAAATGAGGGTATTTTAACATAGCTTTGGTATGTCATTCTTCCTTTAATAAAACCACTTCTCACATTGAATTGCCTTTGGAAAAATATTCAAAATCTAATTGAATGTAAGAAAGTTTCACCCAAAATCAATCGGATAAGAGATTGAAGTCAACATTGTAGCATTATATGGGACCTTAAGTGTTAATTGGGTATTCCCATCTTAATCGTTTATGGCACATCTGTGGGTTATGCCATAAATGCCTGATAAGCTTGGATCCACCTTTGGTACTCTCAGTTACCTAGAGGTTTGGGTCCTGCCACAGTCAATATATAGTTCAATGGAAGTTTGGATGAGAGTGTCTCTATTGTAATAAGTGGAAGCTATGTAAAAATTAGAGGGCTGCTTGTGTGTGAACATGTAACAAACGCAAAAAATAAGATCATCGCTTGAACCTTATACACAGCTTTGCTGGTCCAAAAGAAAAAATAGAAAACACAGTAAAAATCATAAAAACTGCTCAAAAATTAGTAACAATAAGCATAAGGGGAGTTTAGTTGTAGTCTTTGGTGCAATTTGTTGACTTGGGGATTCATAGGTAAAAAATGCTCGTAATTGCATGCTGCATTGAGTAAAATCATCTAAAGAGCCAAAAATTAATTAACACCACAATTAAAATCACATAAACCTGATGTACTGTAAACATATTGTCAAAATGCACTCTTAAAGAGGATATCAAACCATTATGCATGACCATTAATGCTAATAAATATTGAATAGAACCCACTCCCCAACACTGCAGCCCCACAAGAAGGCTTCAAGTACATGACCTTACTCCACAGTGAACCTGCATGCAGGCAGGAGCTTGGGATCTTCCAAATTATACAAAGCACTTTTCATCCATTTTCTCTAGACTTTTGGGTTGTTGTTAACAGCAGTGGTAGCAACTGCTTCAATAGGGCTCTCCAGCTATTTAGTGTTCTATGCCAATTATTCCACTACCTGTCAACTCATTTATAAACCTCTTGAAGAAACTTGGAGACCAAATTCATAGAAGGCACGCTCATGAATCTTTGAGATGTTTGCTTTGTAAATTCAATCAGGGCCTCATGCATAAAAGTGATAGTTTATGTATCATAGGGACCATCATATATCTGCTTTATTTTTCAGAAAAGGTTTGCATAGGAATTATGAATTAAGGCAGCGCTGTGGCTCAGTGGTTAGCACTGTTCCTTGCAGTGCTGCAGTCCTGGGTTCTAATCCAATCTTTGACAACATCTGCAAGGAGTTTGTATGTTCTCCCTGTGTTTGCGTGGGTTTCCTCCAGGTACTCAGGTTTCCTCCCACATTCCAAAGACATACTGATAGGGAATTTAGATTGTGAGCCCCATCGGGGACAGCGATGATAATATGTGCAAACTGTAAAGCGCTGCGGAATATGTTAGTGCTATATAAAAATAAAGATTATTATTATTACTCTCTCGGCACATTTTGCATGAAGCCCAATATATTTTTCAACACTACCAAGTGATATTAAAGGGAGTCTGATTCATACTGCCTAAACTATAAGCAGCGTGAATCTGAGACAATTCCAATAGCAAACAGGTATGTTTTAACCTGCAACATTTTAGAGAAAACATACTTTGCAAAACCGGACTGGAGCTATGTGATTCACATGACTGTGCCAAGGCAGGTCCCCAACTGATTTTTCCCACCTCAATCCCTTTGACCAACAGTTCCCTCCTTATACTCATACATAGGAAGAGACTTGCAAGTCAACTGGAGTCTGGTGAGGAAGAGCTGGAGACAGAATATGGCTAGCCAGCTATGACAAATAGTTCTTTGCAGGCTTCACACACTATGCAGCATTTCAGAGTAAGATATATGGACTGCATTTGCACAACCAGTGTCTGAATCACACTGCTTGTGTTTCGGGCAGCTCGAATCTAATAACAGGTTCCCTTTAAGCTCCACTTTAATGTCTTCTACTTCAGTGTGTATGATAGAACCCCATTAGCAAATGAGATCATGGATGTAACTACCAAAATAGCAACTGCTATATGACCCAACAAGTTAGGGAGGGAACCCCATCTCGACTCATACATAAGGAGCAGTTAATAATCATTATGAACTTTAGAAAGGGGGCGTACAGTATCATCCCTGTGCTGTAAGTTTACTGTCTGCACTATCCCACTCTTGGGTCAACCCAGGATTTTAGCCCACTATTGTGAAATCACTCAGTGCATTATAGAAATCACAATAATCATAAAGTTTATATATTCATTTTTGCTGCTAAAGATAATCACAGTAGAACGGTGCCCACTTTACTTTTGCAATGGCTACTTGTTAATCCCTTTGATGAAGTATAGTAATATAAAAGCACTGAGGCTTGAAGAATGCTCGTATCTCTTCTTGCAATTTACTCTAATCCTTTCAATAATAATGGGACTGTTAAAGATCACACAACCTTGTACAAATTATTCATTTAGTGTGGAACATTAAAGGAAGTTTGTTTTCCCCAAAATCAATATTAATGATCTATAAACTGATATAAGGGACTTAGCTCTTATCAAAATCATACTAACAGTGTAACTGCTAGTGGTGCAGTACCCGAGAAAGCACTTTTAATTCACTTGCAAATGAGGGTTCTTTGGTGCACCATAAGCATGGCCAAGAGTCTGGTGCACCGTTTTACCCCCTTCATTTTGCATGTTGAGGATCTTCCGTTGCTTCTGATTCACATTGCTCACTTCCCAGATCAACTGGGAAGTTGATCGCACTGTATGAAGTCAGTCGCCATACAGACTAACACTACCTGCCATGTGGGCATCGTTTTATTGCTGGCATGCACACAGAGAGGGTGTGCACATTCTCCTCCCCATGTCCTTTCTGTGGACACCGCTGCAAAGGCACCTGCAAGTGCAGAAACAATGTTCATAGAGAGGAGCCAGGGAGGAGACCGCGAGAAGAGTGAGATGGCAATATAAATTGGACAAGGATCGCAATGCAATGCTCAAATTTGTCATTGTCTCTCCCAATCTGACAGTGACAGCAGGTATTTCTATGCAGCTGTCATGCTTGAGTCAAGAAAGCGGACGCCCAGTCTAAGAATTGGGTTGCGATCCTTGTCCGAGTTATACGGCCGTCTGACTTTTTCCCTATTAATGCAATATTAATATTGATTTTGAGGGCTGACAGACTCTATTTAGCGAATAAATATGGCCCTTTTTTTTTACTCCAGCCTTGAATAAATAATATACTATTTCCACCTAACCACTACCAAAGTTAAGTACTTCTGGAGGTAATATGCTGTGCTTATAAACTGTATATGCACTGCCCCCATTATGTTTTTACATAGGGGGATGTTGGTTTAAGGACAGAGATAATATAACAACCTTGGATGGTATGTGAATGGCTACAGTATATGCCTAACAGTAATACTCTGTGACCCTATTAATCATCATGGGTATGAATGTGGCTTAAACTTTGCCCATATCGGTGTGTTGGTGTGTATAGTGTAATATAAAATTACTATACACAACATATGTCAGTAAAACACAGTCTGCTGCCTATATCGCATCAAGCCACCAGTAATTCACATTTGCCCATTATTTATACAATGCCATTATATGAAACGTAAATTTATAGCAGAAAGATTAGAGCGATACATGGAATAAGTGAAAAAATATACAGCTCTGGAAAAATTTAAGAGACCACTGCACAGTTTTCTAAAAATCACCATCTCTACATTTCTGACAGCCTTTCCATTCCAGTGTCAGTTGAATTCCAACCAAAGTACCGTACACCTCATTCTACTTAATGTGCTTCTGATTAGATGATCAACTGAACCATATCTTATTTAACAAGTGAAAGTATAAAAAAACACTGCTGTGGTCTTCACAATCCTCTTACAATAGGACACGCTGGATGGCAAAACAAGTGCTAGGAATAGCCCAGAAGTTATTTGAATGAAAAAATAACTTTTAACCATGCCAAAGTTGCTGAAAAGAAAAGACTTGAGTGAGGAAAAGAAGGGCTGAATTCTGGCTTTATTGGCAGAGTTATACAGTGAGCATCATGTTGCCCCCATCCTTAAAATTTCTAAGATGGCTGTCCATTACAACAAGGTCAAGCAGCAGACATTGGGGACAGCGAAGCTACAGACCAGCAGAGGGCGAAAACAACTTTCCACTGACTGGGATGACCGTCATCTTATTCGAATGTCACTCAGCAACCGCAGGATGACATCAAGTGACCTACAAAAGGAATGGCAAATGGCAGCTGGGGTGAAGTGCATGGCAACAACAGTTCATAACAGGCACCTAAAGGAAGACCTCAAGTCATGTAAAGCCAGAAAAAAGCCTTTCATCAATGAGAAGCAAAGAAGGGCCAGGCTGAAGTTTGCCAAAGACCATAAGGATTAGACCAGAGAGGACTGGAGTAAGGTAATGTTCTCTGATGAGTCTAATTTTCAGCTTTGCCCAACACCTGGATCTCTAATGGTTAGACGGAGACCTGGAGAGGCATACAATCCACAGTGTCTTGCACCCACTGTGAAATTTAGTGGAGGATTGGTGATGATCTGGGGATGCTTTAGCAAGGCTGGAATGGGGCAGGTTAATCTTTGCGAAGGATGTAAGAATCAAGCCACATAAAGGTTATCCTTGAAAAACACTTACTTCCTTCTGCTCAGGCAATGTTCCCCAACTCTGAGGACTGTTTTTTCCAGCAGAACAATGCCCTATGCCACACAGCTAGGTCAATCAATGTGTGGAAGAAGGAGCACCATATCAAGACCCTGTCATGGCCAGTCCAATCTCCAGACCAATGAACCCCATTGAAAACCTCTGGAATGTAATCAAGACCAAGATGGATATTCACAAGCCATCAAACAAAGAAAAACTGCTTAAATTTTTGTGCCAGGAGTGGCATAATGTCACCCAAAAGCAGTGTGAAAAACTGGTGGAACGCATGCCAAGACGCATGAAAGCTGTGATTAAAAATCAAGGTTATTCCACAAAATAACTCTCCCTGAGTTAAAACATGAGTATTGTTGCTTCTAAATGAATAAGAACTTGTTTTCTTTGAATTATTTGAGGTCTAAAAGCACTGTTGCTTTTTTATTATTTTGACGATTTCTCATTTACTGGAAATAAATACAACATTTTTAGCTTTGAATTTCGGAGACATGTTGTCAGTAGTTTATAGAATAAAACAACAATGCACATTTTACTCAAAAATATACCTAAAGAGAGAAAGAGAAAAATCAGAGAAACTGAAAATTTTGCAGTGGTCTCTTAATTTTTGCCAGAGCTGTATATAATGTAATATATATATACTTTTTGCCAAGAAGAGTGAGCAGCTTTACCATCTGAGAAAATAATGAACCTCATTCACAACTACCACAAAAGACATCAATCTGTCATTGATGTTAGAGGGGGCAATACACGGTATTAAGAAATGGGGTATGTGAACTTTTGATCAGGATCATTTTGGTGTTTTGGGTTGTCATTATGATTTCAAAAGAGAATACACAGTAGTTTACAATAATGTATATATGTTTGACCCCATTGTGCTTTCCGTAAACATAACATTTTTCAGTCACACTGACTCCTTCTTCAAGACAACCATACATAAAAAGATGGTTTGTGCATGGTTGTCCTGAAAAAAAATGGGTGTGACTGTTTACAATAAACCAGCATATTATACTCGATAGTCGGTCATTTTTCCAGTAAGCGCAGAATACTTCTATTACTCTGCGAAATTTTTGTTCCTGACACTAACTTACGGAAGCTGGGGCATATGGACTAAAAGTCTTTTTAGAGGTTGTGTCACCAAAAACCCTATAAGTAAGCACATTATCTCTTCCCTTCCTTTGTGTTGCTTAGAAAAAAAAACAAATCCACTTTTGCATCTTATTTAGATTGTGTTTTCTGTGATTTTTAAGTAATACTCCATAAAATCCAACTGCCGATCTCAAGTCATTATCATGGTGCACAAGTAGTTAAATGCCAAATTCATCTCTGCTACATTTGTGACTCTGACAAATATTTTTCCATATGTTGTATATGCAGATTTTACTGGATTTTTCACAATTATATACTCAAAGGCCTCAAAGACAACACAACCATTTGGTGTGAAATTAGGTGCAAATCATGTATGCCAGAAATGGCTGCAAACACCTTTCCTTGAGCAGAGAATTCTGTCCTCCTCTATTATCTAACCTCCTGTTTTTCCAGCACCTTGTAAGCTGTGAAAACAACAGTTTATCACCTCCTCCCATCTTGCCACCTATCAATTCTCAGTCCCCCTAGAGTTTTTCACTCACTATCCAAACAAGCACTGGGCCTTTTGGCTGTTTTGGATAAAAGCTGTGATTCTACATCTTCTGAATTGCAAATGTCAACTCCCATTGGGGTTTAGTCATAAGTTAACGCTGTCTTTGCAACCTAAATGGATTAATCAATATAAAAAAAAGTGAACTGTACGCAAGAGCTTGCAGTCTAATTATGCAAAAACCAGACATCACATAACTTCACGTGTCGGTAGGAGGAATGTCATGAACTTTTCATTTATATTAGCAATGAAAGTGTTAAGCATAAGGGCATATCAATTTAATGCGATAGGTGAAAAATATAAAAATTAATTTAAAAATCAATTCCGGTAATAAATATGTGCTTTAAACATAGCAGTGCATAGTAATGGAATACTAATATGAAATAAATAAAATAATAATTGTTATACATTATTTTATTCCATTCATAGTGGCATAGTTTTAAGCTTGAAAGATAATAAAAGTCCATCGATTTTAACCTATAATCCTAATGATCAATAGGAAGACGAAAACCTCACACAGCAGATGCTAATCGCCCCATATTACAGGAAAATCCCTTTCCAACTCCAGATATGGCACATAGGCTATATAGTATATATATATATATATATATATATATATATATATATATAGTATATATATAGTATGTAAGTCTTATTATTCTAAAGATTTTCACTTTTTGAAAACACTTATAACAAAGATAATTAAATATAAAAAGAAATACAGAAGCCAGTATATAGAATTAGTATTTTATGTTTAAGCTCAAAATGTCATGTTTATAGAGAGACTATGTGGCTACTTTATGAGCCCCACAGCCCCACGTATTGGGGTACCAGGACTGCCAGGAGAAGAGGCTCTTGTACAGCTGCCTTAGGATGGTATGATTATGGTAAGGTTGAGATGAAATCACGTAATTATAAAAAAAATGTATATTCACTGCATAAAATTTACTTAATAAACATTTTTTCTCCTATGAAACTGATTGACTGAAAGATTCAATAAATGTTTAACATACCACATAAATCTAGAGTAAGGCACATGGTAAAATGTATAAGGTAACGTTCCTAAAAATGTATGCTGCACGCTGCATTTTAATGTGATAAACTTTTTGACATATTGATAATATTAACAATAATAAGTACAATCATTAATTATTACTAACATATTTTGCATGTAATTATAGAAGTTCATATCACTATTATTAAAATTATTATTACATTTGATTAATATAATACGAAACCGTGTAAGGGTATATTCACATTTTACATTTTTCCTGCATTTTTGCCCTGAAAAATGCAGCATTTCACTGTCCAAGCAAAGTGAATATGATTTATAATAATAATAATAATTTTTATTTATATAGCGCCAACATATTCCGCAGCGCTTTACAACTTATAGAGGGGACTTGTACAGACAATAGACATTACAGCATAACAGAAATCACAGTTCAAAATAGATACCAAGAGGAATGAGGGCCCTGCTCGCAAGCTTACAACCTATGAGGAAAAGGGGAGACACGAGAGGTGGATGGTAACAATTGCTTTTGTTGTTCGGACCAACCATAGTGTAAGGCTCGGGTGTTCATGTAAAGCCGCATGAACCAGTTAACTGCCTAAGTATGTAGCAGTACAGACACAGAGGGCTATTAACTGCATAAAGTGTATGAGAACACGATGCAAGGAACCTGATTATGTTTTATTTTATTTTATTTTTTATTTTTTATTTTTTAAAATAGGCCACACAGGGATAGTTAGGTTAATGCGTTGAGGCGGTAGTCCAGTCTGAACAAATGAGTTTTTAGGGCATGCTTAAAACTGTGGGGATTGGGGATTAATCGTATTAACCTGGGTAGTGCATTCCAAAGAATCGGCGCAGCACGTGTAAAGTCTTGGAGACAGGAGTGGGAGGTTCTGATTATTGAGGATGCTAACCTGAGGTCAATAGAGGAGCGGAGGGCACGGGTAGGGTGGTAGACTGAGACCAGAGAGGAGATGTAGGGTGGTGCTGAGCTATGGAGTGCTTTGTGGATGAGGGTAGTAGTTTTGTACTGGATTCTGGAGTGGATGGGTAGCCAGTGTAATGACTGGCACAAGGTAGAGGCATCGGTGTAACGGTTGGTGAGGAATATGATCCTGGCTGCAGCATTCAGATTTCTGAAATCTCATTCACATTTCTCTTATTTCTTCCTTGCAGGTTTGAAGCAGTTTCAGATCTGCAGCAAGCCGATCCTTTCAGTGTTTTTCACCTATTCTAATAAATGATACACATTGAAAACTCAACGAAAAAAAACCCCACAAAAAGTGAAGCAAAAAACGCACATTTGTTATGCAGCATTTTTTTCTGCCAAAAGATACGATTTTGATGCAGAATTGTCTGCAACAAATAGTTAACGTGTGCACAGACCTTAAGGCCTCATTCAGACATTTGTGACATTTCTCATATGTAAAAACACCGACTGTTGTTCATCAATGTTTTGGATGAAAATTTCATCAGTGCTTGGTCCGTGTGTCAGTTTTTACCATCAGTTTCATCAATGATTTTTCACTGTTACAAAAAAACTACAAAGCTTCTCCTATCTGTTACAGTCTTAATCATGGACAGCATATTGAGAGTTTGATCAGAATGTAATCCGATTTTTTGGGATGTGGAGAATGAAAAAAAAAAATCTCCATCTTCTCCCTTCACTATGTCCATGAAAATCAAACCGCTCTCAGATGTCATCTGTGCAGTCAGATGTATTCAACTGACCTATAGACTTGACTGGCCGAGGCACTTTGGGCCCGCTGTAATATTTTCCTCCAACCAACTCAGTGCACAGCCCCATAGAATAACATGGGGACAAGTGGTATCCATCAAAACAATGGACAGCACTCGTCCGATTTTTGTTGTGTGCACGAGCCCTTAAAATGTGTATGTGAAAAATAGGTGCCTCAATAAGGCCTAAGTGTAGATAGATAAAGATAAGAACAGACGGCACTCCATTAATAAGCAAAAAAGTGTGGCGTTTACTAGCCCATGTGGCGACATTTCTGTCCTATCACAGGACCTTTCTTGAGCAAACATTGCCACATGGGCTAATAAACGCCACACTTTTTGCTTATTAATGGAGTGCTGCCTCTTCTTATCTTTATCTATCTGACAATTTGTGGAATTGTTGGTCCAGGAGGCATGCACCCTGAGTTTTTTTGTGAATGTTTGCGATTTTTTGCATGTTGTGCTGCTTCATTTTTCAATATATAGATGGTTAGATAGATATATAGATAGATGATAGATGATAGATAATAGATAATAGATAGATAGATATAATAGATAGATGATAGATAGATGATAGATAGATAGATATAATAGATAGATAAATGACAGAAAGATGGATGATAGATATGAGATAGATAAATGAAAGATAGAAGAAAGATAAAAGAAAGATAGATATTGATAAATGATAGATAAAAAAAGATAGCTTTAAAAAGGGCAAATACAATTAAAACATCTTATTAATCAATTTAAAATATTAACAAAAAATTGGAAATACTGAAAATTATGCTGTCAAGATGGGCTCGGAGGAGGGAAGCAGTTACCATAGCTCTGTTTATTAAGAATCATAAAAAAACAAAGTGATCAGACTGATATTAAGTGTTTTATGGTCATTTTTCAATAGTGAGGATAGGGCAAGAGGGGATAAAAAGAATAAAACATTTTTTGATTACTCAGGTAACTTAAAACACCGTGAAACCTGCTAAAACCAGAATATATTTTTGTGCTCCATTCCATAGCATAGCCTTATAATAAAGGATATTAGGAGGGGACAGGCTTATTTTTTCTTTGTAGATAAGCTGTAAAGTTTTAAGTTTTAGACCTGCACATACATTTTGTCTCCATGTCACATACTGAGTACTGACAGTGCCTGAGAAGTGGAAATACACGCTACCCCACTAATGGAGCTTTAGTCACTAAGTCCCATTAAGACACATATGTGACTCAGGGCTCACACAGCCTGTTAATGGTAATCTGTGATTTACCAAGTGTAATAAAGCAAATCCAGAGAAACTTATGTCTGTTCTTGGTTAAACCAATGTCATGTCACTTTCTCTGCTGTGAGAAGTTTATTGGACCAAGTGCAGAGGGGGTTGGGGAGGGAGTCTAGAACTAATAGCTAGCCGATAATATGGCGACATGTGCAAAATACAGGATATTGTAAACTTTACTGATTAAAATGGCAGAAAGAATATTAGTACAAGCAATATCAGATATGTGTGTAGGGGGCAGACAATATTATACTGTGAAAAGAGGTAAATGGAAAAAAATACAAAAAAGTGACCATATTGGAGTGGGTGACCCCATACATACTATAACCTTGCAGTAGAAAAATGGTGTACGTTGGCCACTTGTGTTGGGGAAAACCATATGAAAATATGATTATTGCTGGAGATTCTATTATGCAAGTATTATTATTAATGTTATAACTTAATTAAGTAACATAATTTTCAAGATTGATCCTCTTTTACAGTGGGTCGTCAGTCTGTTCTTTTTAGAAACACTAAATGGTTGCCATGAAGAATATGATCCCCAAGATGTTCCCGTGGACCTTAACTGCCTTGGTATTTGTGTTTGTGTTTAGGTCCAGGGACACTTTCAGTCACACACTGGCTTCTCAAAGTGTCATTGATTGTGCCCTGTTATCGCCCAGGTTATTTGTTGGCAAAGGTGACTGTAGGGTTGCAGGATAGAATTTTGATTAAAAAAGTGTTGAGCGATATCTCCCTCTATTATCACATCTTTATCTCACATAACTCCATTTATAAGAAATTCCACAATTATTTACAGACATTTATTACCAACAATACAGTCATGGACAAAATGGTACCCTTGAAATTGTTCCAAAAAATGAAGTATTTTTCCCGAATATTATTGCAGTTACACATGTTTTCTTATGCACATGTTTATTTCCTTTGTGTGTATTGGAACAACACGAGAAAATTTCACACAAAACCCCCAAAATGGGCTGATCAAAATTGTTAGCACTCAACTTAATATTTGGTTGCACATCCTTTGGAATAAATAACTTTAATCAATCAAGTAATCAATCAATCACTTCCTATAACCATCTACAGACTTCTTACATCTCTCAACTGGAATTTTGGATCACTCTTCCTTTGCAAACTGCTCCGGGTTTCTCATATTTGAAGGGTTCCGTCTCCCAACAGCAATTTTAAGATCTCTCCACAGGTGTTTAATGGGATGCTTCTTGAAGTCTGTTCTAAAGCATTGTCCTGCTGGAAGACCCATGACCTAAGACACAAACCCAGCTTTCTGATACTGGGCATTACATTATGACCCAAAATCCTTTGGTGATCTTCAGATTGCATGATGCCTTGCACACAGTCAAGGCACCAAAGTGCAAAAGGTAGCAAAACAACCCCAAAATATATTTGAGCCTCCACCATATTTTACTGTAGGCACTTTGTCTTTTTCTTTGTAGGCCTCATTCCATTTTTGGCAAACAGTAGAATGATGTGCTATCTTGGTCTTACCTATCCACAAGATGCTTTCCCAGAAGGATTTTGGCTCACTCATGTACATTTTGGCAAACTTTAGTCTAGCTTTTTTATGTCTCTGTGTCAGCAGAGGGGTCCTCCTGGGTCTCCTGCCATAGCATTTCATTTAATTCAAATGTAGACAGATAGTTTGAGCTTGTAATGTAGCATCCTGAGCCTGCAGAACAGCTTGATTGGGACTGCTTATCCACCATCTGTACTATCCTGTGTTGCAATCTTTCATTAATTTTTCTCTGCTGTCCAGATACAGGGAGATTAGTTACAGTGCCATGTTTTGTAAACTTTTTGATTATGCTACGCACTATGGACAAAGGAACATCAAGATCTCTGGAGATGGACTTGTAACCTTTAGATTGTTGATGTTTTCAACTATTTTGATTCTCAAGTCTTCAGACAGTTCTCTTCTCCTCTTTCTGTTCTCCATGCTTAGTGTGGCACACACGATGACACAATGCAAAAAGTGAGTTAACTACTACCATTTTCATCTGGTTTCAGGTGTGATTTTTATATTGCCCACCCCTTTTACTTACTCCAGGTTAGTTTGAATAAGCATTATCCGAGCATGCTTGGTTGTTATCCGAGTATCTTGGGTGTGCTCAGATAATATATTCGAGTCCCTTCAGCTGCATATTTTGTGATGGTAGATAGCCACAACACATTCAGGGATTGCCTGTTTGTTTGTCAATCACATCATGTGTTGCAGCTGTCTACAGCTGCAAAATATAGAGCCGCAGGGACACAACACTCGATAACACTCGACCATGCTCGGATAACACGTTATCTGAGCATGTTTGCTCATCACTATTGGTTACCTACAATTTTGGAAAGGTGCCACTGCCAAAAGTTTTGAACGAACCATTTTTGGATCTTTTTGTGAAATTATGTCTAATATGCTTTTTGTTCTCTGTTTTTTATCATGTTCCAATATACACAAAGGAAATAAACATGCCTATAACAAGGTAAGTGAAATAGCAATAATTTTCTGGGAGAGTTACTTCATTTTCTGGAAAAAGTTCAAGGGTGTCAACAGTTTCGACCATGGCTGTAATAGCAGTTCTTTTTATTAGCTTAGATCTTTTGTGCAATTTATAGTCTACCAACTATAGTCTCTGACAAACAGTAATATGGAGTCAGCCACATAAATACAGACTGTTGTATCCTTAGTAACTTATTAGATTTGTAGTTACCAATCTCATGTGGGGTATATGATAATGTTTTAGCAAATTGCTAAATTAGTATTGTATGTTATTGCTTCTTGCATTTCCAAAGATAGAGTATGGTAAAAAGTTGTTTCATGTAAAACCCTCTCAAATACAAGGGACACTCCTGTCTGGTGAAAGTCAGGTTTAATCTCCAGAGGAGACAAGTCTCCTTCACTTAAGAACTATTCATCTATGGAATAGTTTACCTGAGGAAATGGTCATAATGGGAACCATTGACGGTTTTTTTTTAAAAAAAGCTTAGAGGCTTTCTTTTTTAGAAGAAAATAGCATAAAAGCATGTGTAAATGTGTCAAACATGTCAAACTGAATGTTTAGTATAGTGGATTGACAAGTAGGATCAGGGGGGAAAATTAGTTCTTCTGGGGAAGAACAGACATCACAGAACATTGTGATTTTGCATATAACCCTTCCCATCCCTCGGTTGAACTTTTTGGACGTTTCATTCTTCAATCTCGTAAACTAAGTAAGAGCTGGAACAAGTAAAATATTTAGCGGGAATTGCAGTAAATAGTGGAATAATAGTAATTATACTTATCAAAAAAGACTGAAATCCACATTCTAGTCTTCATATGACCCAATACCATAATGGATTGAGATATGAATAAGAAATATGATTCTGATATTACTATAGATAAGATACATTTATAGCAATCTTCATTTGTATCTGCTCTATATGGGTGATGTGGCTGCTAAACTACATGCTTTCCTCTTGTAACTTGTAAAATTAAATCTTGAGACAAAATTATATTAGAGACTAGTGGTTCCTCACAATTAAATACTATAATTAGTGATGAGCGAATATACTTGTTACTCGAGATTTCTCGAGCACGCTCGGGGGTCCTCCAAGTATTTTTTAGTGCTCGGAGATTTAGTTTTCATCGCCGCAGCTGAATGATTTACATTTGTTAGCCAGCTTGATTACATGTGGGGATTCCCTAGCAACCAGGCAACCCCCACATGTACTTATGCTGGCTAACAGATGTAAATCATTCAGCTGCGGCAAGAAAAACTAAATCTCCGAGCACTAAAAAATACTCGGAGGACCCCCGAGCATGCTCGGGAAATCTCGAGTAATGAGTATATTCGTTCATCACTAACTATAATACTAAATATTTTATAGTAGTGTTCTCCAACCTGTTCTCCATCATCTTCAGAGCTACAACTCCAGCATATTGGTAGTTGTAGCTCTGTAACAGTTGGAGATCACCAAATTAAGGCATTTTTCAATTTCTGTTACCAAAATCGACTCTTGAGTCATTCTTGGACAGGACATTGTAATTCTTCCCCAGAGGTGAACACATAGCATATATTAACAGTAGACATCTCATACAGTGGAAGGAAGACATTTCCTAGAATGCATCAGTATGGAAACAGTTGCCTTCCTGAAGCATCTGTATCAGTAGATATAGGGTCAGCTTTGATGTGTCCAGACTAGTGATTTAATGGCTTCACAGATTTGTCTAACAGCTTTTGCCAACTTGAATGTAATTGACTGTGAAGAGAAAATGTTTTTTTAAGGGTCGGCTTATTTCCTATGAACCTCTGCACAGATGACACCATTTACACTAATACATACAATGGAACATACATTATACTGTAATTCCCGGGATGTAGAATACAGCTTAATTCATGGATTTTATGTTCACATTAATTGATATTGGAGACAAAGCTGATAGTACATGGATACGAGGGCCTCGTCACCCACCATGTGCCATGTCCATGTACATTGTGGTCTACATATGAACCCCACATGCCA
Organism: Ranitomeya variabilis; assembly: GCF_051348905.1. Lineage (NCBI taxonomy): Eukaryota > Metazoa > Chordata > Amphibia > Anura > Dendrobatidae > Ranitomeya > Ranitomeya variabilis. The sequence continues at coordinate 508,065,045 of NC_135235.1, forward strand.
TACATGAGATTACCAATTTATGGTATCACTCGCACTACTATATCTTTTTTCATAAGCATTTAACACTTTAGAATCCTTTTAAGAAGAAGTAATTGTAGATGTGACATTGATGTAATACTAAGATAATCAAGGAAAATATGAACCAATATGGAATATAGATGTAGACAGACATAGATTTGTGTGTACTACAACAATAGGCAAAAGGTAATCAAGTAAATAGAGTTAATTTTGGCATTTTTGTATCTTTTACCTAGAAAGCTTTTGATAATGTTTTCTTATTATTGTAAAACAAGAGGGTTAAATTATTGGGGTGTAGTTGTGCATAGATCCAAGAGTCTGTAGGGCCCAAAGTGTCCGTCTACCACCATTTAATGAGACTAGTATTAACAATGATGTGTTGTAGATGGAGGGAGATGTTACAGCTTCTGCATTGGCGCCCAAGGGATTGGAGTGACATCGACTAGATATCATATGGTTGATACTACAAGATTTGCTACAGAGGTTGTCACAGATACATCAATTGTACAGGGAACATAATAATTATAATTCTGACTGTGATATATCTATGTTTAGAATATCATTAAGAATTTTTATTATACAGATGCTTAGACAATAGACAACGTTGTGTAATACAATTCCTCTATTCTCACTGATTTCTCAATAATTTGATGTCTTCTATGTACAATTGATCATACTGAATCCTGATACATTAGTGATATATATTCATTCAATAGTATATATTGATGCACTTATATAATAATGGAGTATAAATAAATTAAAATTCAGGCAGATATATATTCATGCAAATATATTATATCCTGATACAGATTTGTTAAATAATAATGCAGTAGTAACCTATACTCAAACAATAGTATTATATATTCGCATAGTAGTGATATAGACTTACACAATAGCATTATATGCCCATATAATAGTGATATATAGTGATATACTGTATACTCATACAATAGTGTTACATACTCTTAGTAGTGATTGTGATATCTCAGACAATAGCATTTTATACTCATAGTAGTGATATATAATCAGAGTAGTGTCATTTGGTAGTGACATATACTAATGCAGTAGTTACTTTAGTTACTTTATCATACAGTAGTGATATATACTAACACAGTACCATATACTAATACAGTAGTAATATATCGTTTTATAGAACTCAAATAGAACTGACATATATTTACGTAGTAGTATTATTTTATCATATATTAGTGATATATACAGTACCATTGTATACTAATACAGTAGTAATATAAACTGATATAGTAGTATATAATCATATAGAAGTGTTATAAACTTGTACAGAAGTCTTACATACTCATATTGTAGTGATATAAATGCGTACAGTAGTATTGTATATTCATATAGTAGTGATAAATACTAGTACAGTAGTATTGTATACTCATGTAGTAGTAATATAAACTCAAATAGTAATATTGAATATTCATATAGTAGTAATATATACTCGAACAGTAGTATTGTATACTCATATAGTAGTGTTATACACTAGTACAGTAGCATAGTATACTCATAATAGTGATATATACTAGTACAGCAGCAATGTATACTCATATAGTAGTGATATATACTAGTACAATAGTATTGTATACTCATATATTTGTGATATATGCTTTTACAGAAGTCTTATATACTTAAATAGTAGTGATATATGCTAGTACAGTAGTATTGTGTACTCATATATTTGTGATATATGCTTTTACAGAAGTCTTATATACTTAAATAGTAGTGATATATACTAGTACAGTAGTATTGTGTACTCATATAGTTGTGATATATGCTTTTACAGAAGTCTTATACACTCATATAGTATTGATATATACTAGCACAGTATTATTGTATACTCATAAAGTAGTGATATATACTAGTACAGTAGTATTGTATACTCATATAGCTGTGATATATGCTTTTACAGAAGTCTTATATACTCATATAGTAGTGATATATACTAGCACAGTATTATTGTATACTCATATAGTAGTGATATATACTAGCACAGTATTATTGTATACTCATAGTAGTGATATATACTAGTACAGTAGTATTGTATACTCATATAGCTGTGATATATGCTTTTACAGAAGTCTTATATACTCATATAGTAGTGAAATATTCTCGTACAGTAGTATTGCATACTCATACAGCAGTAATATTTCATGTGTTTTGTAAAATTGTTCTATAAATCACAATATCATTTCTCCATTGTTCCACATAACTGATGCTTGTGCAACACCACAAATGTGCCAATAACAGCTAATTATGATAATTATGTCACAATCTAAGTTCTCGGTGAAATAAAATTGTAGTGTAATCAAGGACACAAAATGAAGAGTGAGATTTAAAAAGTGAAGGCCAGAATAATATCATCTATTCGCGATCATACAGTATACAAGTTATTTACTCATTGTATGGGAAGTCAGCATTTTAGAATGTGATGCCTTACGTATGACATCATAATATTACATGTTATTAGTACATTATCATATCCAACTGTATGAGTGTATACTTCTACTGTATGATATAACAAGTCTGTATAACTGAATAATGCTATTGTATGAGTATATATCACTATTATATGGGTATATAATATTACTGTACTATATTAGTATACATCTCTACTATGAGTATATAATACTACTATATGAATATAAATTACTCTTATATAGTATATCGTATCACTGTACTAGTATATATCACTACTATATGAGTATACAAGACTACTATATTAGTATATATCACCACTATAAGTATATAATACTACAGTACAAGTAAATATCACCACTGTGAGTATTTAAAACTACTGCATGACTATATATCACTACTATATGAGTGTGCAAGATTACTATATTAGTATATATCGCTAGTATGAGCATACATCACTACTATGAGTATTTAATACTGCTGTATGACTATATATCACTACTATATGAGTATACAAGACTATTATATTAGTATTTCGCACCACTATGAGTATATAATACTACTGTATGAATATACAGTATATCACAACTATGAGTATATAATACTACTGTATGAGTATATATCACCACTATGATTATTTAATACTACTGTATGACTATATATCACTGCTATATGAGTATACAAGACTGCTATATTAGTATATTTCACAAGTATGAGTATATATCACTAGTATATGAGTATATAATACTACTGTTCTAGTACACATCACTACTAAATGGGTATATAACATTACTGTACTAGTATATATCACTACTATATGGGTCCATAATATTAATGTCCTAGTATACAGTTTATCACTACTATATGAGTATATATCACTACTATATGGTACAGAATGTTACTATACTAGTATGTATCACTACTAAATGGGTATATAATATTACTGTACTAGTATACAGTATATCACTACTATATTAGTATATATTACTACCATGTGGGTATATAATATTACTGCACTACTAGTATATATCACTACTATATGAGTATACAATACTACTATACTAGTATATATCTCTACTATGAGTATACAATATTACTGTATAAGTAAATATCACTATTATACCAGTATATAATTCTACTGTACAAGTATATATCACTACTATATAGGTATAAACTACAGTACTAGTATACATTAGTACTATATGGGTATATAAAACTACTGTACTAATATATTTCACTAGCATATGAGTATATAATACTATTGTCCTCGTATATATAACTACTATACGAGTAAATATCAATACTATATGGGTATAAAACACTAGTATTAATGTATGGCGTACGCAGGTAAAATATGGCATTATAGGGCTATTATATATCGTATAGAATAAACATTATATTTAATAAATTTTACAAGCCTTATCTATAAAAATCTGATTAGAATATTTCCATTGCGTTCCAAGACATAAAAATTAAAGTACCAGTATTAGCATAAGCGATTAGATCAGTTACAAGACGATAATGCGTCACACAGGTATGAACTCTGCTGTTCCTCCTGGCGCTGAGACAACAGGTGCTTAGATAATGCTGCTTGGATATTCATTATGATGAAGCCTCAATATTATTCTGTGCATTTGTAGATTTTACCAGTGTAATCTAACCACTGCAAGCAGGTTACCTTTGGTGACCTTAAACTTGTGTATGGAACCAATAGATGATTATTGCACAAAAGCATCTACTTCTTTTTCAGTAAAATAATATTTCCTGAAAATTCTTTCAACCACTCACAGATTGTGTGTTCGTTTTCCTGCTGAAACTTTATTAAACTTTTGACATATTTTAATCCTGTCCCATCTTTCTCTTGTTCCTTCCTTTCTGCTTGAGTCCTACCACAATAATTCCAGCTCGGCATCTCAGAACACCCATTCTATTATATGATTGTGTTTTTGTAGGTGAGATCTCCAGAACTTGTACTACGTGCAGTTTTCTGAAATATATGTTACCAGCTGAAATTATTGAGTTGCTCAAAATGCCGTTCCCTAAAGTTAAAATGTCTCATGAGTGGAAATGTCACTTTCTATATGCAACCAGTCTGCAGCTGTATAACCCAGACATATGGTAAAGTATATCACTTCGTGACACTGCTGTCACTTATGTCACTAGAACTTGAGTTTTATTTGTCAGAATATAATAATTTCAAATTATTAAAAAAATTACAGTATTACGGTAAAAAATGCATAAAATCATGAAATAATAAACAAGACAAAGTCTGATATCCAAGAAGGAACCAGATATTTGTAAATTATGTGATCAGGAATATGAGTATCTACTTTTTGGGCCTTCTCTCCCCATAATATGTGGTACATTAATACTTGACCCCAGGATCAGACACACGCAGAAGAGGCGCCTTGTTCAAGAACAATATATGGGCTCTCTGAAATCCAATATCTCATCATAATGCAGAATTCCACCTGCTTTGGAGGTGATAGGTGGACCCCTTACTTCTTGGGCTACTAGGCACAGGTTGCACCATTGGTATGTCCACCTCTGGTTTACCCCCTTAGTATAAGTCTATGCTCTTACCTGCAATGTCTTTTTTCCGCTTTTGAGTCTTTTTCTCTGCCTCTTGAGACTCTCCACCTGACACCCCGTAATCTTCATTGATGCACCCCGAGCCGTCAACCAAATTCGGACTGCTGCTTTCTATTTCTCCAGAGCTTAAGCCCAGTTCGGGGTTGAGTCGCCTCCGGGCTTCTGCAGCTGGAAAGTGCCAATCTGAGTGATGAAATGTATGATGCTGTTCTGCATACAACCTTTCCTCTCGGGGAAAGCTGTGTGGTGTCGTCGCTAGGCATGACGCTGAGAAATCTGAGTATGCCGCATAGTCCGGCTTCTGATGAAAGAATGATACTTGTTGGTAGGGGTGCAAGGGAGATGCTGAATTTAGATCTCCCTGCGGATTTCGCATACAACCCCATAGGGGAGTGCCGGAGTGACTGCTTCTCATACAGCTACTTGCTGATGGATCCATTCGTAAAAGTGTTGGGTCAGTCACTTGCGCCAGGTCACCAATAATTGTCCAGCTTCTCCGAGAAGTTTCTTTTTCAGGAACTTTAAATCTCTTGCCTCCTGATGCTGAAATCTACAGAGAGCAGTTCTTCATTCACAAGACACAAGCATCTTCTCTGTACACGTGTGCTGGCCAGACTGACAGGCTGTATAGTATTGTGCCTAAAAACTGTGTTGTACTGTATATCCAAAGGGGGGCAGATCCACTGTTTAAATACTATGCAGGGAGAGAGAGTGACAAGTTTGTGAAGTGAAATATGAGAGAGGCGAGGGAGGGGTTAACGACACACATTGCATCCCTCCAACCAAAGCAAACCAGGGCTACTATTAATCACCAGTAACCTTATATCCGCATCTAATGGGATTTGCAGATGCAGACTTTTTTTTTTAAAGATACATTGTCCGTGCTATGAAATGGTCAAAACTGCACACACTGAAAGGGGGTCTCTTTTATCTATCCTGCATGGTAATGCTTATTGCAATAATATTAAAATTCTTTGATTTTAGGAGAAGAAAAAAAAACTTGTGCAGTTTCATTCCCTGAATAGACACTTGGCAAACAGCCCCAACATACTGTACCCACCAGTATGATATTCACTGTATAGTGGACAGCATGCTTGAAAACTATATGTATGTGGTGAATATGTGTGTGTGTGTGTGTGTGTGTTTATATATATATATATATATATATATATATATATATATATATATATATATATATATATATATATATATACCATAAAAAAGTTTCTCAGGCGGCACAGTCTTAAATGAGGCTGTTGGCGGCCGGTTTTGTCCTACATGCGGGTGCTATCGCCATAGCTATTACAGCTTAGCTGAATGAGACTGCGGTGCTCCTCCAGAAGAAACGTCTATGAGTGATAATCCAAAAGCCCAAGAATCGAGGGCACTCACCAGTCTTCAGAATTCAGTCTTTATTATCAAATAGTTGCGATAAAATCCATGGTCAGGATAACCGAAGCCGTGGCTCGTGTTAAATGTTTATTTCTGTTAATGTTGATGATTATGGCTTACAGCCAATGAAAACCCAAAAGTCATAATCTCTAAAAAAGAATAATTAACAAAAAATACCTGCGAAGGCTTCCTAAGCATTTAAAAAGGTCCAATATTCAGTTTCAGTAGGCTCCACATGGGGACGACTGCTGACTTCACAGATGTCCAGAAAGCAGTCATTAACACACTCCACAGGAGGGTAAGCCACAAAATGTCATTGCTAAAGAAGCAGGCTATTCACAGAATGCTGTATCCAAGCATGTTATTGGCAAGTTGAGAGGAAGGAAAAAGTGTGGTAGAAAAAGGTGCACAAGAAACCGGGATAACTGCAGCCTTGAAAGGATTGTTAAGAAAACACCATCCAAAAATTTGGGGGAGATTCACAAGGAGTGGGCTGTTGCTGGAGTCATTGCTTCAAGAGCCACCACACACAGACGTATCCAGGACATGAGATACAAGTGTTGCATTCTTTGTGTCATGCCACTCATGACCAATAGACAATGCCAGAAGCGTCTTACCTGGGCCAAGGAGAAAAAGAACTGAACTGTTGCTCAGTGGTCCAAGGTTTTATTTTCAGCTGAAAGTAAGTTTTGCATTTCATTTGCAAATCAAGTTCGCAGAGTCTGGTGGAAGAGTGGAGAGGCACACAACCAAGCTGCTTTAAGTCTAGTGTGAAGTTTCCACAATCAATGATGGTTTGGGGAGCCATGTCGTTCGCTGGTGTAGGTCCACTATGTTTTTCCAAGACCAAAGTCAGCGCAGCCATCTTCCAGGAAATTTTAGAGCACTTTATGCTTCCCTCTGCCGACAAGATTTTTGGAGATGTAAATTTAATTCTCCTGCAGGAATTGGCACCTGTCCACAAAGCCAAAAGTACCAATACCTTTTTTAAAAACAACAGTATCACTGTGCTTTATTGGCAAGCAAACTCGCTTGACCTTATCTCCATAGAAAATCTATGGGGTATTGTCAAGAGGAAGATGAGAGACACCAGATCCAACAATGCAGATGAGCTGAATGCCGCTATCAAAGCAACCTGGGCTTCCATAACACCTCAGTAGTGTCACAGGCTGATCGCCTCTATTCCACGCCACATTGATCCAGTAATTGATGCAAAAAGAGCCCTGACGAAGTATTGAGTGCATTTACTGAACATACATTTCAGGAGGCTAACATTTTGGATTTTAAAATCATTTTTCAAGCTGGTGTTATAAAGCATTCTAATTTACTGAGAGAATGACTTTTGGGTTTTCATTGGCTGTAAGCCATATCATCAACATTAATAGAAATAAAGACTCCAAATCAATCACTCTGTAATAGCTCTATATATGAGTTTCCCTTTTTGTATTGAAGAACTGAAATAAATTAACTTTTTGATGATATTCTAATTTTGTGAGAAGCACCTGTATGTATGAACAAATTCCCTGCCTAGCCAGCACTGTATAACATAATTGAGTGCAAATAGGGTATAAAAAAAAGCATTTATAATGCCCCCGTTTCCTAGGCCTATGAGGGCTTTGACTAGTCAATGGGTGTTTAGTTGCCCCAGACTAGTCAGCCCTCTTTCCATGTTATCACGTCCCTTTGGGAAGGTTAGAACAAAGCTTCTGGACATACGCACTGTGCACATCTGAAACCGGGAAGCGTACACCTGGCAACTAATTCCCCATCGACTACTGTAGTCAAAGTCAAAGCACTCATTAGCATAGAAAACGGGGACATTATAAATTATTTAAGACTGGATTTCTCAGGAAACCATTGTGCTCCTTCAACTGTGATCAACTGATGCCTGGTACCCCCACCAACACCCATTAATTACTCTGAAATATCACATCACAACTTTTGTTCTATATCAGATTTAAAAGATTATGTAGAAGTTCCTATGTATACAGTACATCAATTTACAACTCAAACTGAATTCTTCTAGTTACTTTACATCAGTAGTTCATGTCACTTAATTGTGTACCCTAATTGTCAGTTCAGAAATATTTTTTTTTACAATTCTTCTTTGTGTCTATTAGAGACCATTGGTATACAGCATTTAATAATTATGACATTACCGAAATGATCAGAATGCTGTTAATATGAAATCTGACTTGTTATTTTGTTTCCAAGCCTTACATGAGCAAAAAGCTCTAATGTCCTTTAATAATTGGTGACATCACTGCTCCCATTAGAGCAATATAACTTTTTAAAGACAGAACTAGACACAAGAGCCTCAATAAAAACAACCTAGGATTTCTAACATGAGCTATTAAAGCTCAGAACCTGGTGGATCTATATTTGTATCATCATGTTCATTACCCATGGGGGAAATCTAAATATATATATATTTTGTGGACAAGAGGTCTTGAGGATTCTGGCTTGTAGCTATTCAAAGACATTACTACAGAGAATAAAGTAAATATTCCAATGCCATCTCTGAACAAGACCTCGTTATTTCTTTGTCTAATTACGTTCATGTTAAGCGACCAGTTAATGCCATTATTAGAGCATTAAAGCAAAGGTGGGGAACCATTTTTGTGGCCAAATGGTTATTTTTAACATCATTTGTGTGCCATATAAAATTATCAACGTAAAAATTATCCTGCTCAAACATTTCAGTAATGATATGTTCACTTGTCCAATCATCAATTACAATCGATCCAGCTACAATCTGTTGGCAAAAAAGTTGTGCAGACACAGCTTTTGTGTCAGTTTTTAAAAAACTGCTTTCAATTGGATCCGGTTTTTTTTATCAATGAAGCCTATGGAAAATAAATTAACTATCCATTGTTCTCCTGTTTGAAACAGATCCATTTTTGCTTACTGGATCAGTTTCAAACAGATGATAACTTAAAATTTCACATGTGACTCTGAGTTATTCCTCATGGACAAGATGTGAGTCGGGAAAGTAAAGGAGTCTGAGGTCAAAAGCCAGGAGACTACATCATAAACAGAGGTAAGAGACAAAGGCATAGGCAGGTAAATTTCTGAGGTCAAAATACCAGAACGATAGCAGATCAGAACAAAAGGGTTAAACAGAAGGATAGTTAGAATGAGGTCCAAGGTCAGGAAACAAAAGATCATCAAGCAAAACACTAAGCACAGAGAAAACCAACCACACTTAGCTGAACCTATGTCTGTCAGAGGTCTGGGCCTAATAGCTCAGATAAGAAGCAGAGCAATCACCAGGTACAATGAACACCTGGAGACAGCCAGCACCTCGCTGTCTTAAATTGCAACTGCCAGGTTGTCAATCAAAACACCAACATCTCAGCACACTTCTACACCATACTTGACATTGAGCTGTCAATCAAAGTACTGAGAACCTCAGTATGCCCCTGCACCAGATTGGAGGGCTGAGCTGTCAGTAACTGCATCCCAGGCACACAGAGGGGTGGAATTGTGACATCTAGTAGTAATATGTTACACATTTCACTATCCACTCCAGTAAGCAAAGAAACTGATCAGTTTCAAATGAAAGAGCAACAGAAGGAACTTAGAGGATCCGTTTTCTATCAACTTCTTGTTATGATCTGATGGCCTAAGAGCAGCATGAGACGTACTCTGGAGAAGGTGGTACCTGTACTGACAGCAGACCCTGAACTTAACACCGCAACTAGAAGTAGCCGTGAAATGTACCTAGCGCTCCCTAGACATCTCGACACAGCCGGAGGACTAATTACCCCTAGAGATAGAAAAGGGAAAACTATCTTGCCTCAGAGAAAATCCCCAAAGGATAGACAGCCTCCCACAAATATTGACTGTGAGAGGAGAGGGAAAAAACATACACAGACTGAAATGAGAATTTAGCTAAGGAGGCCACTTCTAGCTAAATAGAAAGGATAGGACAGAGTACTATGCGGTCAGTATTAAAACACTAGAAAATATCCACCACAGAAAATACAAAATCTCCACAGCTAACTAAAGATATGGAGGGTATATCTGTATCTCCAGAGATACCAGCTTGGCTAAACAAATCCTTATACAGACCAAGCTGGAAAAGACAAAAACATGGAAAAGAACTGAACAATAAGGCCACAGCATGTGGACAGCAAAAATCAAGGCCAGAACTTATCTTTGTTGAAATGAACTGCAAAGCAGAAGAGACCAGGCAGGGATGTGAATCCTCCAGGAACAATGGACAACTGGCACTGACTAAAGGGTGAAGCAAGACTAAATAGCCCAGTCAAAATTGCAAAAAGTGAACACACCTGATAAATGCTGCGATTCAGAGACAGCAGCGCTACCACTTACAACCACCGGAGGGCGCCCAAGAGCAGAATTCACAACACTTCTATGTTAAAGAAACCAGCTAAAATCAGGTTTCTTTTAGGAAAGGACAAAAAATTTGCTGCTAGATGTGTTCTAATGGATGATGATTGGTCATGTGAATGTAGACTGTGATGGCTGTAACTGCTTCTTTTTGGTGAGACATGTGATGTTAGGTGGTACTAATGATGTTTCTACACACATCTGCTTTTCTATCACAAATCAGACACTGAGACGATGCTGTATACATCACAACGGAGACATCGAGACTGCATTATAAACATCACATAGAAGACACCAAGACTGCTGTATATACATCGCATAGGAGACACTGAGCCTGGTGTAAATACATCACATAGGAGACTTTGAGACTGCTGTATATTCAGTACATCACATAGGAGTCTCTGAGACTCCTGTAAATACACCACATTGGAGACACTGAGCCTGATGTAAATACATCAACACAGAAGACTCTGAAGATGATGTAAATACATCACATAGTAAGCACTGAGCTTGATATATATACAGTACGTCACATTGAAGACTCTGGGGATACTGTTTGCAAATCACATAGTCAAATAGGAGATCCTTAAGGTACCGTCACATTTAGCGACGCTGCAGCGATCTAGACAACGATGCCGATCGCTGCAGCGTCGCTGTGTGGTTGCTGGAGAGCTGTCACACAGACAGCTCTCCAGCGACCAACGATGCCGAAGTCCCCGGGTAACCAGGGTAAGCATCGGGTTACTAAGCACAGGGCCGCACTTAGTAACCCGATGTTTACCCTGGTTACCAGTGTAAATGTAAAAAAAACCAAACACTACATACTTACATTCCGGTGTCTGTCGGGTCCCCCGGCGTTCTGCTTCCCTGCACTGTAAGCGCCGGCCCTAAAGCAGAGCAGTGATGTCACCGCTGTGCCCTGCTTTACGGCCAGCCGGCGCTGACACAGGGTTATTTCCTGTACCAGTTCCTGGATGGCCTAAGGCAACTGCTGCTTTGGATAAGAACAGGAAGTTATATCGAATAAACTGTCTGTATGAAGATCTTCTAGAATTTTCGGTATGACAGGGATCAAGGAAGTTTAATCTTAGTGGTGGGTTGATCGTTGTTCTAAACCACCCAATTGTCATGCAATAAAAATATATTGCTGCACAGAATATTATATGACAGACATATTAGTGATATGTAAATGATGAAAAAGCGGAAACAAAATACACTGCTCAAAAATATAAAGGGAAAACTAAAATCCCACATCCTAGATATCACTGAATGAAATATTCCAGTTGTAAATCTTTATTCATTACATAGTGGAATGTGCTAAGAACAATAAAACCTAAAAATGATCAAAGTAAATCACAACTAATATCCCATAAAGATCTGGAGTTGGAATGATCCTCAAAATCAAAGTGGAAAATGAAGTTACAGGCTGATCGAACTTCAGTGGAAATGCCTCAAGACAAGGAAATGATGCTCAGTAGTGTGTGTGGCCTCCACGTGCCTGTATGACCTTTTACAATGCCTGGGTCATGCTCATGATGAGGTGGCAGATGGTCTCCTGAGGGATCTCCTCCCTGATCTGGACTAAAGCATCCGCCAACTCCTGGACTGTCTGTGGTGCAATGTGACGTTGGTAGATGGTCTGGGGAATGGGCGGGCCAGTCCATAGCTTCACAGCCTTCATCTTGCAGGAACTGCTGGCACACTCCAGCCACATGAGGTCTCGCATTGTCCTGCATTAGGAGGAACCCAGGGCTAACCGTACCAGCATATTATCTCACAAGGGGTCTGAGGATCTCATCTCGGAACCTAATGGCAGTCAGGCTACCTCTGGGAAGCTCATGGAGGGCTGTGTGGCCCTCCAAAGAAATGCCACCCCACACCATTACTGACCCACAGCCAAACCAGTCATACTGAAGGATGTTGCAGGCAGCAGATCACTCTCCACGGCGTTTCAAGACTCTGTCAAGTCTGTCATATGTGCTCAGTGTGAACCTGCTTTCATCTGTGAAGAGCACAGGGTGCCAGTGGCAAATTTGCCAATCATGGTGTTCTGTGGCAAATGTCAAGTGTCCTGCACGGTGTTGGGCTGTGAGCACAACCCCCATCTGTGGACGTTGGGTACTCAGACCATCCTCATGGAGTTGGTTTCTAACCATTTGTGCAGACACATGCACATTTGTGGCCTGCTGGAGGTCATTTTGCAGGGCTCTGGCAGTTCTCCTCCTGTTCCTCCTTGCACAAAGGCTGAGGTAGCAGTCCTGCTGCTTGGTTGTTGCCCTCCTACAGCCCCTTCCACATCTCCTGGTGTACTGGCCTGTAACCTGGTAGCACCTCCAGCCTCTGGACACTATGTTGTCAGACACAGCAAACCTTCTTGCCACAGCTTGCATTGCTGTACCATCCTGGATGAGCTGCACTACCTGAGCCACTTGTGTGGGTTGTAGAGTCCATCTCATGCTACCAAGAGTGTGAAAGCACAACCAACATTCAAAAGTGACCAAAAGATCAGCTAGAAAGCATTGGTACTGAGATGTGGTCTGTGGTCCCCACCTGCAGAACCACTCCTTTATTGAGTGTGTCTTGATAATTGCAAATAAATTCCTTCTGTTGTCTATTCCATTTGCACAATAGCATGTGAAATTAATTATTAAACAGTGTTGCTTCCTAAGTGGACAGTTTGATTTCACAGAAGATTGATTCACTTGGAGTTATATTCTGTTGTTTAAAGGGGTTGTCCACCACTTTCAATTAACCCCCCAATATATCCCCCCAGGGGCTATATGAATTTTGTAAATATATTCTGTTGAAGTTTTAGCCTGTGAGCGGCGCTATGCCGGCGGCTGAGTCCGGGTCACGTGACCCCCAGGCTGCAGCCACCGTCAATTTCCAGACTCTGGAAATTGATGTGACATCATCAGTAGGAGTGACCCAGCCTCCACAGACAGCGGTCACTCATCAAGAGTGACTGGGCTGTGGGCGGTGCTGGGGTCTGCGGGCGGGGCTAGGCTGAGATGTGCAGGCTGGTATGTGTGGGCGGGGCTGTGCTGGGATGGGCGGGGCTGCACTGGGATGGGCGGGGCTGCACCGGGATGTGCGGGCGCCGGTCGGTGTGGGGGGTTGTGCTGGGATGTGTAGGCGCCGGGCAGTGCGGGGGGGTCTTCAGGGCTGTGCTGGGATGTGCGGGCGCAGGACGGTGTGGTGTGTCTGCACTGGGATGTGTGGGCGCCGGGCAGTGCTGGGGTCTGCGGGTGTGTGCGGTAGGTTCGCTGGCCGTGCTTGGGTCTGCTTCGGACAGGGGGGGTCATTGGTGTGTGTGTCTGTGTGCAGGCATCATCCGATGGGACTACAAGTCCCATAACGCTATGCCTGCTACAGTGACAGTGAGTGACACATTAGCCAACGATGGGACAGTAGTAGTCCCATCTAGGGTTGAGCGAAACGGATCGGTCATTTTCAGAAATCGCCGACTTTTAGGCAAAGTCGGGTTTCATGAAACCCGAACCGATCCTAGTGTGGGATCGGCCATGCAGTACACGATCAGAGCGCCAAAGTCGCGTTTCGTATGACGCTGTTACTGCCGTTTTTCATCCAATGAAGGAGGACACAGAGTGTGGGCAGTGTGATGACATAGGTCTCTGTCCCCACCATCTTAGACAAGGGCATGGCAGTGATTGGCTTGCTGTCTGCGGCGTCACAGGGGCTATAAAGGGGCGTGCACGCTGACCGCCATCTTACTTCTGCCGATCTGAGCTTAGGGAGAGTTTGCTGCAGTTAGTCAGAAGCAGGGACAGAGTTAGGGAGGAAATATAAACCCCCAAACCGCTTGTGCTGGAGCGATTTTCACTGTCCCACAGGGACAGGGACAGGGACAGTGGAGGTCGTATTTTAGTGCAGCAGCTGCATAGCTGTGTGCACGGTGCTATGCAAACCAACTGCTTTTTTCAAAGCAAAAATCCTGTTGCTCCTTTCTGCACAGTTACCTGTCTTGTTTATTTGTCCACACATTTTTGTTCTGAAGTCCTTTTTATTGCTGCCATACTTGTCCTGAGATCATTGTAGGGACTGGGGAGCGTGTTATTGCAGTATATTTTTTTTTAATTTATTTATTTATTTTAAATAATAATTACAGCCACTTTCTGCCACGTTCATAGTGTTGTGTTATACCACTGTGCCAGAGTTGTGGTTCAGTTTCTCCCCCCAAAAGTGAGATAGTAATTCTCACACAGTTTATATTCTGCAGTACTGCTATTGTGTCATATATCAGGCAGCCACTTTCTGCCACGTTCATAGTGTTGTGTTATACCACTGGGCCAGAGCTGTGGTTCAGTGTCTCCCCCCAAAAGTGAGATAGTATTACTCACACAGTTTATATTCTGCAGTACTGCTAGTGTGTCATATATCAGGCAGCCACTTTCTGCCACGTTCATAGTGTTGTGTTATACCACTGGGCCAGAGTTGTGGTTCAGTGTCTCTCCCCAAAAGTGAGATAGTATTTCTCAAACAGTGTATATTCAGCTGTACTGCTAGTGTGTCATATCAGGCAGCCACTTTCTGCCACGTTCATAGTGTTGTGTTATACCACTGGGCCATAGTTGTGGTTCATTGTCTCCCCCCAAAAGTGAGATAGTATTTCTCACACAGTGTATATTCAGCTGTACTGCTAGTGCGTCGTATATCAGGCAGCCACTTTCTGCCACGTTCATAGTGTTGTGTTATACCACAGGGCCAGAGTTAGGGTTCAGTGTCTCCCCCCAAAAAATGGAGATTCAAATTCTCACACAGTGTATATTCAGCTGTACTGCTAGTGCGTCGTATATCAGGCAGACACTTTCTTCCACGTTCATAGTGTTGTGTTATACCACAGGGCCAGAGTTGGGTTTCATTGTCTCCCCCCAAAAGCAAGTCATTTTTCAGGCAAGCTACGTGTCAGCAGGGGAAGGTGGGGCAAAAGAATGTGAAATCCATGATTGGTTAATTTAAATGAAGGTTAGCTAATCAACATTTTTGGTAGGCAGACGTGTCCTTTTTTCGGTCAGTATTGAACCAGCAGCACTGAACACTCTTTCTGAAAGCACACTGACAGCAGGGCAATCGAGGTCCTGTAATCCATATTCTGGCAATTCAGGCCAGGTGTCTAGTTTAGATGCCCAGTAATCAATGGGGAATGACCTGTGAGGGAGAACATCGATAAGGGCGGAAAAGTAGTTTGTAACCATACTGGACAAATGCTGTCTCCTGTTACTTTGAATCGATGCAGCTGTCCCTGTCGTGTCAGCGGTCATTGCGAAATCATTCCACAACCTTGTCATAAAACCCCTCTGTCCAACGCCACTTCGGATTTCTGCACCTCTAGCACATCTGCCATGTTGCCCCCTGCAGCTCGTGTGAGAACCATCACAGCCGCTGTGTGCTGGGAATGCCAAACGGTCTACAAGAGTTGCTTGTTTGGTAGCCAATATTTGACCTAGGTTCTCATGTGGCATGATATTTTGCAGTTTTCCTTTATATCTTGTATCCATGAGGCTGGCCAACCAGTTGTCCTCATCGGTCATCATTTTAACAATGCGGGGGTCCCTTTTTAGGATACGCAAGGCATACTCAGCCATGTAGGCCAATGTTCCAGGTGTCAATTAACTATTTATGCTGGGTTGAGGACCACTTTCTTGCAAATCAACATCACAAGTGTCCCGCAATAAACCTGTACCAGACCTTGCAATGCCACCAGTTTCTATTGCCACCGGAGAATCATCCTCCTCCCATACATATTCATCCCCATCATCCTCCTCCTCATCTTCTTCGTCCGCCAATTCATCCTGGACAGTTCACTGAGCAGACAATGGCTGACTGTCATCAAGGCTTCCCTCCTCCTCGGCTGCAGACGCCTGCTCCTTAATGTGCGTCAAACTTTGCATCAGCAGACGCATAAGTGGGATGTTAATGCTTATGACGGCGTCGACCACTGCACACCAGACAACTCCATGTCTGCCATCCAAGTGCCAGCCCGTGTATCCTCCCACAAATTAATTACAGCACGCCTCTGTTCGCACAGCCTCTGAATCATGTGCAGTGTGGAGTTCCACCTTGTTGCAACGTCGATTATTAGGCGGCGCTGGGGAAGATTCAGCGATCGCTGATGGTTCAGCATACGGCTGGAGTGTATGGGCATCCGGCAGATGTGCGAGCAAAGTCTTCGCACCTTTAGGAGCAGGGCTGGTAACTTTGGATAATTTTTGAGGAAGCCCTGCACCACCAGGTTAAAGGTGTGAGCCAGGCAAGGTATGTGTTTCAGTTCTGAAAGGGCTATGGCAGCCATAAAATTCCTTCCGTTATGACTGAATACCTTGCCTGCCTCAAGATGTACACTGCCCAGCCATGACTGAGTTTGTTGCTGCATGTACTCCACCAGTACTTCCGCGGTGTGTCTGTTGTCGCCCAAACACTTCATTTGAAACACAGCCTGCTGACGCTTACCACTAGCTGTTCGATAATGGGCC
The DNA here is from genome assembly GCF_051348905.1 of Ranitomeya variabilis. Lineage (NCBI taxonomy): Eukaryota > Metazoa > Chordata > Amphibia > Anura > Dendrobatidae > Ranitomeya > Ranitomeya variabilis. The sequence goes on from NC_135235.1 coordinate 508,082,333, forward strand.
ACCCCGTGTGCAACACTGGCAGCTGCGGATGGAGTGGTAGGGCGACTGCGCTCTGTGCACAAGCTTTCGCTTCTGGAGGAGGAGGAGGAGGAGTGGCGAACGCCTTATGCCAACTGTTTCCTTAGACTGTGGGATAGGCTGAACTGTCCCACTATGGCTGCCCCCTGTGGACCCTGCATCCTACACATTAACCCAGTGTGCCGTGATGGACACGTAACATCCCCGGCCATGCCTACTGGTCCATGCATCTGTTGTGAGGTGCACCTTTCCACTGACTGATTGCCTCAAGGCATGGGCAATGCGGTCTTTGACATGCTGGTGGAGGGCTGGGATGGCTTTTCTCGCAAAGAAGTGGCGACTGGGTAAGTCATAGCATGGTACTGCATGGGCCATCAGGTCTTTGAAAGCTTCACTTTCAACCAAATGGTAGGGCATCATCTGTAATGAGATTAGTATAGCAACGTGGGCGTTCAAATCCTGTGTACGCGGATGAGAGGATGAGTATTTTCTTTTCCTAATGAGAGTCTCTTGCATGGTGAGCTGGACTGGAGAGCTGCATATGGTGGAACTAGCGGTGGTGGTGGTGGACATGGCGGACTGAGAGAGAGTTTTTTATGGTATTCTTGTTGTTGGCCTACATACAGTCTTTCCTACCAAGAACCTTGTGATTCCCTGACTGCTTTGGCCTTACGACGATACCTCCACATTTGCTGCTGGTGGTGTCCTAACCGGTGGGCTTACAGTGAGGGAAGCAATGTAGCATTGCTGACTACCTTCATTCCGAGCAGGTGCACCAACGGTACGGGACGTTTGGTAGTTAATCCAGGCTTGCAAGTGCATGCTGGTTAAATGTCTAAGCATGCACGTTGTATTTAAATTTTGAAGATTCTTCTCTCTGCTAAAGGTCTTTGAGCATTTCTTACAGATAACTTTTGACTGATCATTCTGATCTTGGTTAAAAAATTGCTACACTACACTCTTCCTACTATCGAAAACCTTTTCAGGCATTGTGCGCTGTGCTACTTTCACTGAATGGCCACACTCTCCTAAAACTGTTTTTGTTTTTCGCAAACATTTTTGGCCTGATACGGGCCTGCCAGATGACAGCTGTTGCAATGTAGATGGCTGCTGCGGATCATCCTCCTCCGCTTCTGAGCTAGTGGCAGCGGCACCCTCTTCCCCCAATGGCTGCCAATCTGGGTCAACAACTGTGTCATCTATCACCTCCTCCTCAATGTCATGTGCACCTTCCTCAGTGTCACCGTGTAAGGTGCTATAGCGTTCGGGACAGGGCACCATAGTCTCATCAGGGTCACATTCTGGCTCAGTAAACTGCGAGGGCAATGTAGTGATCAGAGTCAATGGAACTGCATCACAATCTAGCTGTGGCTGTGCATCAGTGCACTCCATGTCCGATTCTTCTTGTAATTGGCAGTGTACAATTTCCCTTTCCAACCCAGGCACGGTATGTGTAAAGAGCTCCATGGAGTAACCTGTAGTGTCGCCTGATGCATCCTTCACTTTTGGTTGGGAGAAGGACACAAGGAAACGTCTTTTTCCTGACCGGGAGCATCCACTGACGACTGGCTGCTCTTACATTTAGAACTTTGGGAAGAGGAGGCGAAAGAGCTATCGGGTGAGTCAGCAAGGAAAGACAACACTTTTTCCGGCTTCTCCGGCTTTAAAAGCTGTTTTCCTACTCCCAGGTAAGGGAGCCTTCGAGGCCTTGTGTAGCCAGACGATGAAGCAGGCTGAACACCTCCAGCCTTAGGTGCTACTGTGCTTTTGCCACTACCACGAGATGCAGCACCACCAGCACCATCAGTACCAGCTGGCAACCCCCGCCCACGGCCTCTTCCACCAGACTTCCTCATTTTTTGGGGGGAGACACTGAACCACAACTCATATTACACCGTCGTAATATGAGGGGCCCTGTGCCAGTACCGCCGCCCACGAGAGAGTGTTCCCCCCCCAGCTTGAACAGTGCTCTACCACTTGCAATACTACCTCTCCCAGCTCCACCACTGTGTAGTCTGTGCACTTAAAACCTTAAATGGCACTGCCAATACGAATTATTTGAAATGATAGATGATAGTTAAAATATACAGGGGCCCTGGCCTCCATTTAATACTTTGCGCCTACTACCACTGTCTTTATTATTTGGGCGTAATAACGGTATCTGCCGCTGCTTCTTTTTTTTCCTTCACTGAACAAAGCTGAACTTCAACTGTTGTCCCGTTTCAAATATTAAACTGCATTTGGCCTACTTGTTGGGTTGGGGCCTACTAACGGTGGCTGCCGCTCCTTGGTGTTCTCCTGGTTTATTTTTCTTGCGCTTCAATCTTCAGGCTTTCGTCTAAATATTTTTTATATTAAACTGCATTTGGCCTACTTGTTGGGTTGGGCCTAGTAACATTGTCTGCTGCCGCCTCTTGTTTTCCTCTACCAAACAAAGCTGAGCTTGAAGCTTCAGGCTTTCGGCCTGTAACAACAATATGAAACTACATTTGGCCTAGTTCCTGGTTTGGGCCTAGTAACGTTGTCTGCTCCTGCCTCTTGTTTTCCTCTACTACACAAAGCTGAGCTTCAATCTTCAGGCTTTCGGCCTATATTTAGAATATGAAACTGCATTTGGCCTAATTGTTTGGTTGGGCCTACTAACGGTGTCTGCCGCTGATTGTTGTTCTCCTCCGCTGAACAAACCAATGCCGCCTGTTTACTAATATTACCAATTTTTAACAGCTTTTAGCCTACTTTTTTTATTTTGGGCCTATATCTGTGTTTCCTCCTCACTCCTGCCCATTGCCCAGCCACTGCTAGATGAGTCTGCTGGTACATTGACACAGACCACTACATTCCCCTTGCACTCTACACAGCCTGAATCTGACCCTGCTGAAACTCAGGTTCCCCTTCCCGCATACTATACCACCTTACATGGGGACAAAAAGGAAGGTGCAGATGAAAGTGCAGGTTCCTTCAACAGGTGGGGGGGCATACTCATTGGCGACGTCACTGGCACAGGGCCCCTCATAGTACGCAAAAGTGTCTCTGCCGGTGGGAGGCGCCCCCACTGTCAATCACAACGCCGTACTTTGAGGGGCCCTGTGCCAGTGGCAATGCGAACGAGTGTGCCCCCCTGCTTGCTCAGGATCACAGCACTTGCAAAGTTGAAATACTTACCTCTCCCTGCTCCACCGCCGTGACGTAGTCCGCGTTTCCTGGGCCCACAAAAAACTTGAGCCAGCCCTACTCCCCCCACAACTGTTGCCAAATGACCCCCAAATTTTCAATGGCTAACTATTATTATAAGGTAAATTAAGATTGACAAGCTTAAGTAACAAGAATTGATGTTTTTGGCATTAAAATGGGCTCTGTTGGTGTTTTCCTGTCCTCCACTCACTGCCGACTTTGATTCTCCATTGACTTGCATTGGGTTTTGTGTTTCGGTTGGATCCCCGACTTTTCGCAATAATCGGCCGATTTCACCCGACCCGACTTTTGACAAAGTCGGGTTTCGTGAAACCCGACTCGATCCTGAAAAAGTAAAAGTTGCTCAACCCTAGTCCCATCATCTGGCTAATGTGTTGAATGTAAAAAAATATATACACACATATACAGACATACAGTACAACATACATACAATATACATACAACACACATACAGGCATACAACATACATACAACATACATACAGACATACAACATACATCATGCACCATGCAACATACACCATGCGACACCGCAACTTACAACATGCAACATGTGACGTGCGACATGCGACATGTCACATGCGTCGTGTGACATGCAACTTGCGACATGAAACATGCAATGTGAAACATGCAACAAACGACATGCGGCATGCGACATGCAACATGTGACATGTAATATACGACATGCGACATGCAACATGTCACATGCGTCATGAGACATGCGACATGCAACATACACCATGCAACATAAAACACATACATACAGTACATACAACATACATATAGATATACAGTACATATAACATAGAGTACATACTCACCATCACCTTGTCACCTTGATCCCCGAAGCCATTGTCACCTGTAAAAAATAATAAAGTAATAAACAAACACTATACTCCCTGATCCGTAGAAATCCAATTAAAACGAGTGTCCCACGATGATCTCCCGTGGAGAACAGCAGCATCAGCTGATGCGGCCGCTCTACAGGGGCTCCAGAATACAATGACAAAAGGTATTCTTCCGCACTGTATTCCTCCTCCCCTGTGAGAAATAGTCCCTAGTCTCACTTGTAGCACTGCTGTGTGGGAAAATTCCCACGCAGCAATGCCATAAAGTGAGACCCTGAACTAAGGTAACCTCAGTGATGCCCTGCAGGAGCCATTGTCTCCAGTCAGTGTGTCACTGGAGGTCCTATAGAGTGGTGACATCACCCGATGTCACTGTTCTATAGGGGAGATCATCGTGGGACACTCATTATTAATTGGACTACGGCAGACAGGCAGTATACGGTTGGTTTATTATTTTTAATTTTTGCAGGCGATCGAGTATGGTAAGTATGGTGAAATTAAGAATATTAAAATACTTTTTTCTGGCTGTATCTTTTTTTTAACCCTTTCACTACTCTAGGATTAATAATAGATAGGCGTCTTATTGATGCCTCTCCATTATTAGCCCGGCTTAATGTCACCTTATAATAGCAAGGTGACATTAACCCCTTATTACCTCATATCCCACCACTACAGGGGAGTGGAAAGAGAGGGGCTAAGTGCCGGAATTGGTGCATCTTACAGATGCGCCATTTCTGGGGTGGATGGGGGCTGGTATTTGTAGCCGGGGGGCCAATATCCATGGCCCCTCTCTAGGCTATGAATATCAGTCTGCATCTGTCTGCGTAGCCTTTCTGTAATATAAAATATAGGGGGACCCCACGTCATTTTTTTGGGGGTCCCCCTATTTTACTAACCAGTAAAGGCTACGCAGACAGCTGCAGGCTGATATTCATAGCCTGGGAGGGGCCATGGGTATTACCCCCTTCCCAGGCTACAAATATTGGCCCCCAGCTGTTGGCTTTCCCCATCTGGTGCAGAAAATTGCGCGGGAGCCCACGCCATTTTTTTTTTCAACTGAAACATATTGTACATTAACCCCACCGCTTTGAGGTGGGCTCCGGCCAGGAGCCTACTTCAAAGTCACAACATGTCAGCTGTTTATCAATAATAATAAAAAATAGTTACCTGATCTCGAAATGGCATGGCGAGAAAAAAAATCAAAAGCCAAAATTATGTTTTTTCTTGGTCGCCACGACATTGCATTAAAATGCAATAACGGGCGATAAAAAGAACGTATCTGCACAAGTGTGGTATCATTAAAAACGTTAGCTCAGTGCGCAAAAAATTAGCCCTCACCCAACCCCAAATCACGAAAAATGGAGACGCCGCAGGTATCGGAAAATGGCGCAATTATTTTATTTTTTTTTAGCACAGTTTGAAAGTTTTTTCACCACTTACGTAAAATATAACCTAGACATGTTTGGTGTCTATGAACTCATAGTGACCTGGAGAATCATAATGGCAGGTCAGTTTTAGCATTTATTGAACCTTGCAAAAAAAGCCAAGCAAAAAACAAGTGTGGGATTGCACTTTTTTTGCAATTTCATCGCACTTTGAATTTTTTTCCTGTTTTCTGTTACATGACATGGTAAAACCAATGTTATTGTTAAAAAGTACAACTTGTCCCGCAAAAAATAAGCCCTCACATGGCCATATTGACAGAAAAATTATGGCTCTGGAAAGAAGGGGAGTGAAAAACGAAAACGAAAAAAGCTCCAGGGGTGAAGGGGTTAAGAAACATGGATATGGACATATCTATAGATAGATAGATAGATATATCTCTGTATGTATCTATCCATCCCATATCTATCATCTATCTATGTATCTATGTGTGTGTAATGGAGTGTGGGTTGGACAAATGTAAAAGAGGAGGTTGGACAGAAATGACATCACAAATCTTTTTGAAGATAGAGGAGGGAAGGGTTTGGGTGTGTTTTGGAGTGGGTGTGCTAGGTTCCGGCTTAGAGGCCAGTGCAAAAATTGATGAAAGTCCCTCTCAACACCATCTTGGTAACTCTCTGTATTGCAGTACGTAACATAAGTGATCAAATTAATCCCCTAAAGGGACAAAAAAAGGTAACTTTTTTATACTAGTTTAATTCACCACCCTTCTCTAAGTTTGAAAAAAAATTATAAACATAAATTGGTATTGCTGTGTCCATAAAAGTCTAGTCCATTAAAATATTATCATTTTATAAAACATGATTTTCACTATTCCCACAAAAAAAATCAAAAAAGTATTCAATATATCTCATGTACACCAAAATAGCATCATGCAAACTAGAGCTCATTACGAAAAGAACAAGACCTCTAACAGCTTCATAGACAAAAAAAAGTTACACGTCTCAGAACATTTTTTTTTTTTTACAAATTTGACAATGTTTTTCACTATTAAAATAACAAAAAATACAATTTTGATATCGGCTTAATTCCACCTTCTCGAAGATTAATACGTGATACGGTTAAACAAATATTGTCATTCAAAACTACAACTCCTCCCATAAAAAATAAGCCCTCATACAGCTATATTGACAAAAAAAATAAAAAAGTCTTGGCTCTTGAAAAGAAGGGGAGAGGGGGTGAAAGCACAAAAATGAAAAAAAAAAATATTTTTATCATCATTTACTAACAGATATTTTTATAAATTTACATACATTAGACGCAGCAAATCTAAATACTTTAGCATTGATGTCTTGAATTACAAAAATTATTCACAATCACATATCTGTTTTTCTGCTGGGAACTGGCCCATCTTTGTGAAGATCACGCAGGTTACCAGTAACAGTTTTTTTAGCATTGTTCTTTGTAACGGATCAAAGGAATGAGGGAAATCCTCTGGCATGTACTAATAGCAAGTTCAATGTTAAGGATCTGGGTGTTTTCTCCTCCTGGGAGCTGACACAAGTTTCCGAATGGGACAAAAGATATTGTAGAAGAAGTACCGAACCATCATCCTTGTGGTGTGTTGACGCAAATTCTCAACTGTACCAGTGAGTTGAACTGCAATAATATTGTAACTATTCTCGTTAATAAGCCTATTTCTATTGCTAAACTATTAATAGCTAGAAAATAGTTGAGACAGAATGTTCCCACTATCGGTCGAATAGCTGTATATGAAAGAATTTAGTTTGATAAAGGCCATCTTGAAAAATGGAGGAAATATGGGAGGTTTAGAAATTCAACACTGAGTGTAAAAGTTGAGCTCACCCAGTCTATTTGTTTTTATGACATTTCTCCCCCTCTGCGGATCGGGATGGGAGTTTGTTTTCTAAGATTTTAAGATTGTAATTTTTGCGTGTATTGTGAACTGTTGTGCAATAAAATTAAAAGTACCATAGCAATTTCATAATAATGATTATCAATAAATCTTTTTGCAAATCATTTCTATATATTTATTCCTCATACTGTATAATGTATAACAATGAAAACAGATGAAAACTTAATCAGGTCTTGTTTACTGATTAATGAAGCAAAATTTGACAATGATTGTGTCTTTTATAATAAAATGTACTGCTTTTTGGATAGAAACAGCATCATATGAATTTAATTTAAGGCTGGTTTATGCGGTCTTTTTTTGACAGAAACATGGCAGAGTTGACTTCATATTGGTTTACTCAATGCAAATAACCAATTTCTTATTGATGACCCAACAGAGTAGGCACAATTCTTGGCAGTAGCACTTCAGTGTAGAGGCACAGAGCTTGGTGGTTACAAAATGACAGGAAAAACTCTTAGCTTGGCAAACACATTATAATATACATGATGAGAATATTATACTGCTTCTGTACAAATCCCTGGTTAGACCGCACATGGAGTACTCTGCACTAGGGTTGAGCGAAACGGGTCGATCATTTTCAAAAGTCGCCGACTTTTGGCTAAGTCGGCGTCTCATGAAACCCGATCCGACCCCTGTGCTTGTCGGCCATGCGGTACGCGACTTTCGCGCCAAAGTCGCGTTTCAATGACGCGAAAAGCGCCATTTCTCAGCCAATGAAGGTGAACGCAGAGTGTGGGCAGCGTGATGACATAGATCCTGGTCCCCACCATCTTAGAGAAGGGCATTTCAGTGATTGGCTTGCTGTCTGCGGCGTCACAGGGGCTATAAAGGGGCGTTCCCGCCGACCGCCATCTTACTGCTGCTGATCTGAGCTTAGGGACAGGTTGCTGCCGCTTCGTCAGAAGCAGGGAGAGCGTTAGGCAGGGTCCACTAACCACCAAACCGCTTGTGCTGCAGCGATTTCCACTGTCCAACACCACCTTCGGTGTGCAGGGACTGTGGAAGCTATTTTTTTTTTTTTTTCCCCTCAGCGCTGTAGCTCATTGGGCTGCCCTAGAAGGCTCCGTGATAGCTGTATTGCTGTGTGTACGCCACTGTGGAAACCAACTGCTTTTTTCAAAGCACATATCCTCTTGTTCCTTCCTTTCTGCACAGCTATCTTTTTTGTTTGTCCACACTTTTTATTTAATTTGTGCATCAGTCCACTCCTATTGCTGCCTGCCATACCTGGCTTACATTACTGCAGGGAGATAGTAATTGTAGGACAGTTTTTTTTTTTTTTTTTTTTGTGGGAGATTAAGATTGGCATTTCTGCTACAGTGCCATCCCTGTGTGTGCCATCTCTCACTGAGTGGGCCATAGAAAGCCTATTTATTTTTTCCGTGATTTGTGTTCTAAAATCTACCTCAACACAAAAACACTACATCAATCAGTGGGAGAAAAATATTGGCCTCAGTCAGGGCTTGTGTGCCACTGCTGTGTGTGCTATCTCTCATTCAGTGGGCTATAGCAAGCCTATTTTTTTTTTTTTTTTTTTTTAATATTATTTGGTTTCTAAAGTCTCCCTGAAAAAAAAAAAAAAACCTAAAAAAACAGTGGGAGAGTAATATTGCCCTTTCAGCTTGTGTGCCAGTCTTGACTCCTGGGTGTGCCACCTCTCTCCCTCTCATTCAGTGGGCCATAGAAAGCCTATTTATTTTTTTTTTTAAATATTATTGGGTTTCTAAAGTCTCCCTTAAAAAACAAAAAATACATAAAAAAACAGTGGGAGAGTAATATTGCCCTTTCAGCTTGTGTGCCAGTCTTGACTCCTGGGTGTGCCACCTCTCTCTCTCATTCAGTGGGCCATAGAAAGGCTATTTTTTTTTTGGTTTTTTTAATATTATTTGGTTTCTAAAGTCTCCCTGAAAAAAAAAAAAAAACATACAAAAAACAGTGGGAGAGTAATATTGCCCTTTCAGCTTGTGTGCCAGTCTTGACTCCTGGGTGTGCCACCTCTCTCCCTTTCATTCAGTGGGCCATAGAAAGCCTATTTATTTTTTTGGTTTTTTTAATATTATTTGGTTTCTAAAGTCTCCCTGAAAAAAAAAAAAAAACATACAAAAAACAGTGGGAGAGTAATATTGCCCTTTCAGCTTGTGTGCCAGTCTTGACTCCTGGGTGTGCCACCTCTCTCCCTTTCATTCAGTGGGCCATAGAAAGCCTATTTTTTTTTTTTTTTTAAATATTATTGGGTTTCTAAAGTCTCCCTTAAAAAACAAAAAATACATAAAAAAACAGTGGGAGAGTAATATTGCCCTTTCAGCTTGTGTGCCAGTCTTGACTCCTGGGTGTGCCACCTCTCTCTCTCATTCAGTGGGCCATAGAAAGGCTATTTTTTTTTTGGTTTTTTTAATATTATTTGGTTTCTAAAGTCTCCCTGAAAAAAAAAAAAAAACATACAAAAAACAGTGGGAGAGTAATATTGCCCTTTCAGCTTGTGTGCCAGTCTTGACTCCTGGGTGTGCCACCTCTCTCCCTTTCATTCAGTGGGCCATAGAAAGCCTATTTATTTTTTTTTTTAAAATATTATTGGGTTTCTAAAGTCTCCCTTAAAAAACAAAAAATACATAAAAAAACAGTGGGAGAGTAATATTGCCCTTTCAGCTTGTGTGCCAGTCTTGACTCCTGGGTGTGCCACCTCTCTCTCTCATTCAGTGGGCCATAGAAAGCCTATTTATTTTTTTGGTTTTTTTAATATTATTTGGTTTCTAAAGTCTCCCTGAAAAAAAAAAAAAAAACATACAAAAAACAGTGGGAGAGTAATATTGCCCTTTCAGCTTGTGTGCCAGTCTTGACTCCTGGGTGTGCCACCTCTCTCCCTTTCATTCAGTGGGCCATAGAAAGCCTATTTATTTTTTCCGTGATTTGTGTTCTAAATTCTACCTCAACACAAAAACACTACATCAATCAGTGGGAGAAAAATATTGGCCTCAGTCAGGGCTTGTGTGCCACTGCTGTGTGTGCTATCTCTCATTCAGTGGGCTATAGAAAGCCTATTTATTTATTTATTTTTTTTCTTATTATTTGGTTTCTAAAGTCTCCCTGAAAAAAAAAAATACATAAATTAGGTGGGAGATTAATATTGACATTAGTGCTTGAGTGACAGTCCTGCGTGTGTGTCATCTCTGTGATTTTGTGCCACAGAAAACAGAGTGTGTAACATTGTGCCTGATTTTCCTTGTGGTCTCACCAACCTGTTAAGGGATATTGAAATCATACTGAAGTTATAGCTCACCGTGTAAGTTGTTTGACAGCAACAAATAAAGTTACTTTGGTTAAGATTTTAAAACAATGAGGAAGTCTGGTGCAAGAGGTCGTCGTGGGCGTTCATTGTCAGCTGGTAATGATGGTAGTGGTAGTGGAGCATCAGGTGGTCGTGGGGATAAAAATATTCCACCTAAGTCTGGAGCTGTGGAGCCAGTTTCGTCGTCAGGCTACACAAGGCCTCGAACGCTCTCTTTTCTGGGAGTAGGAAAACCGCTTTTAAAGGCGGAGCAGCAACAGCAAGTTTTGGCTTACATTGCAGACTCAGCCTCTAGCTCTTTTGCCTCCTCTTCCGAAACTGGCAAATGTAAAAGCAGCGCGTCGCTTGTGGATGTTCACGGTCAGGGACAAGTCGCTTCCTTGTCCTCCTCAGCAAAAACTACAACAAGAGAGAAGGATGCAGCAGGCGACACAACGGGTCACTCCATGGAGCTCTTTACACATACCGTCCCTGGCTTAGAAAGTGAAACATTTAACAGGCCATGCCCATTACAAGTATATTCTGACATGGAGTGCACTGATGCACAGCCACAGCCAGAGTACTATGCTGCTCCTTTGACTCAGACCACCACATTGCCCTCTCAGGGTACAGATCCACAATCAGACCCTGATGAGACTATGTTGCCCCGCCACGAACGCTATACCACCGACCGACACAGTGACACAGACGAAGTTGCACACGAGCTCGAAGAGGAGGTAATAGATGACCCAGTTATTGACCCCGATTGGCAGCCATTGGGGGAACAGGGTGCAGGCGGCAGTAGTTCAGAAGCGGAGGTGGAGGAGGGGCCGCAGCAGGCATCAACATCGCAACAGGTTCCATCTGCCGGGCCCGTATCTGGCCCAAAACGCGTGTCAAAGCCAAAACCTGTTGGAGCACAGCGTTGCCATCCGGTTAAAGCTCAGTCTGCAATCCCTGAAAAGGGATCCGAGTCTAGGAAGAGTGCAGTCTGGCATTTTTTTAAACAACATCCAACTGATCAGCGCAAAGTCATCTGTCAAAAATGTTCAACTAGCTTAAGCAGAGGTCAGAATCTGAAAAGTCTAAATACTAGTTGCATGCATAGACACTTAACCACCATGCATTTTCAAGCCTGGACTAACTACCAAACGTCCCTCAAGGTTGTAGCACCCTCGGCCAATGAAGCTAGTCAGCAACGCAACATCCCTTCCGTCACTGTAAGGCCACCATTTTCCGCACCACCGGCAGTATCTGTGCAGGTTTCTTTGCCAGCCAAAAGCAGTCAGGGTCAGGGAATCACCAGTTTTGTAGGAGGAAATATTGCATCTAGGGCACCGGCGGAAACAATACCGTCTCCAACCGTCTCTCAGTCTGCCATGTACACCGGCACACCCGAAAGTTCCACGATCTCCAGCTCTCCAGTCCAGCTCACCCTACATGAGACTCTGGTTAGAAAAAGGAAGTACTTATCCTCGCATCCGCGTACACAGGGTTTTAACGCCCACATAGCTAGACTAATCTCGTTAGAGATGATGCCCTACCGGTTAGTTGAAAGCGAAGCTTTCAAAGCCCTGATGGAGTACGCTGAACCACGATACGAGCTACCCAGTCGACACTTTTTTTCCAGAAAAGCCATCCCAGCCCTGCACCAGCATGTTAAACAGCGCATCGTCCATGCACTCAGGCAATCTGTGAGTACAAAGGTGCACCTGACTACAGATGCATGGACCAGTAGGCATGGCCAGGGACGTTATGTGTCCATCACGGCACACTCGGTGAATGTGGTGGATGCAGGGTCCACAGGCGACATCAATTTAGGGACAGTTGTGCCTAGCCCACGGTCTAGGAAACAGTTGGCTGTAGGCGTTCGCACCCCCTCCTCCTCCTCCTCCTCGTCCTCCTGCAGAAGCTACAGCTCTTCCACAGAACGCAGTCTGCCAACCACTCCATCGGCAGATGACACTGTTGCACACCAGTTGTCCCATTATGGGCCAGCTACTGCCAAGCGTCAGCAGGCTGTATTGGCTATGAAGTGCTTGGGCGACAACAGACACACCGCGGAAGTTCTGTCCGAGTTCTTGCAACAAGAAACACAGTCGTGGCTGGGCACAGTAGATCTTGAGGCAGGCAAGGTAGTGAGTGATAACGGAAGGAATTTCATGGCTGCCATCTCCCTTTCCCAACTGAAACACATTCCTTGCCTGGCTCACACCTTAAACCTGGTGGTGCAGTGCTTATTGAAAACTTATCCTGGGTTCTCCGACCTGCTCCTCAAAGTGCGTGCACTTTGCTCACATATCCGACGTTCGCCTGTACACGCCAGCCGTATGCAGACCTATCAGCGGTCTTTGAACCTTCCCCAGCATCGCCTAATCATAGACGTTGCAACAAGGTGGAACTCAACACTGCACATGCTTCAGAGACTGTGCGAACAGAGGCGTGCTGTTATTTATTTGTGGGAGGATACACGGGCAGGCAGTAGGATGGCAGACATGGAGTTGTCAGGTGTGCAGTGGTCTAAGATACAAGACATGTGTCAAGTCCTTCAGTGTTTTGAGGAATGCACACGGCTGGTTAGTGCAGACAACGCCGTAATAAGCATGAGCATCCCCCTAATGCGTCTGCTGATGCAAAGTTTGACGCACATAAAGGAGCAGGCGTCTGCACCAGAGGAAGAGGAAAGCCTTGATGACAGTCAGCCATTGTCTGGTCAGGGCAGTGTACAGGACGAGGTAGCGGGCGAAGAGGAGGTGGAGGACGAGGAGGATGATGGGGATGAGTATATGTTTAATGCCGAACCTTTCCCGGGGGCACAGGAAATTGGTTGCGTGTCACGGCCGGGTTCTGGTTTTTTGAGGGACACAAGTGACGTAGATTTGCCTGCAACTGCCCCTCAACCAATCACAACCGGAGATTTGACAACTGGAACTTTGGCCCACATGGCGGATTATGCCTTACGTATCCTAAAAAGGGACACACGCATTACGAAAATGATGAACGATGACGATTACTGGTTGGCCTGCCTCCTTGATCCACGCTATAAAGGCAAATTGCAAAATATTATGCCACATGAGAACTTGGAACTAATATTAGCAACCAAACAATCAACTCTTGTTGACCATTTGCTTCAGGCATTCCCAGCACACAGCGCACGTGATCGTTCTCACACGAGCTCCAGGGGGCAGCAGACTAGGAGTGTTAGGGGTGCACACATCAGAAGTGGCGTTGGACAGAGGGGTTTTCTGACCAGGTTGTGGAGTGATTTTGCTATGACCGCAGACAGGACAGGTACTGCTGCATCAATTGAAAGTGACAGGAGACAACATTTGTCCAGTATGGTTACTAACTATTTTTCATCCCTTATCGATGTTCTCCCTCAACCGTCATTCCCATTTGATTACTGGGCCTCCAAATTAGACACCTGGCCAGAATTGGCAGAATATGCATTGCAGGAGCTTGCTTTCCCGGCAGCAAGTGTCCTATCAGAAAGAGTATTCAGTGCTGCAGGTTCAATATTAACCGAAAAAAGGACTCGTCTGGCTACCCAAAATGTTGACGATCTAACATTCATTAAAATGAACCACAACTGGATTTCGAAATCTTTTGCCCCACCTTGCCCGGCCGACACCTAGCTTTCCTATGAAAAGCTCTTGCCTGTGAATTACTTTTCTAATGTCTAATTTGCTGCAGCTGATTGTACAGCATACGACATGTTTACACCTCCCTAAATGGCAAAACTCCCCACACGGGGCCGTGGTATCGCGACTTGGCGCAAGCACCCGTGAGACTGCTGTTTGTCTGAAGAGGTGGGTGTGCTCGCTTTTGGTTGACGGCATTGCTACTGGGTCCCTCATAGTACAATGTAGTGTCTCTGGCGGTGGTGGTGCGCACCCAACGTCAGACACACCGTTGTAACATGAGGGGCCCTGGGGCGGTCCCGCCGGCCTCTAGAGAGTTCCCCCCTACCCCAGCTCAAAATGTGCTCTACCACGTCCAAAATTATGTCGCACAGCTCCACCAATCTTTAGTCTATTCGCTGACATCATTCAATGTCTGGCACTGACAATACAAATTTGTAGACATCTATGATGCAACTTAAAGTAGTCTGTGTCTGTGTCCTATATTGGCACCATTAAATAGTTACTGCCAAATTACTATGTCAGAAACTCAGTAGATGAGCCCACCCCTGTACCTAAGTATGCCACCTTTTTTTTTGTTGTGGTTGTTTTGCGAGACATTAACATCTATTTATATTTTGGGAGTACTGGGACAGACACTCCTTGCACTACTCCTCCACTCACCACCAAGCTGCCTGTGTATCCATGTAACCGCTGTAAAGCTGCCATGAGCCTATTGTTTGTTATTTTAGGCCTTTGATAGCCTGTCTGCGGTCCCTACTTTAAATACTCCTCCACTGACCACCAAGCTGCCTGCCCGTGTATCCATGTAACCGCTGTAAAACTGCCATAAGCCTATTGTTTGTTATTTTAGGCCTTTGATAGCCTGTCTGCGGTCCCTACTTTAAATACTCCTCCACTCACCACCACCAAGCTGCCTGCCCGTGTATCCATGTAACCGCTGTAAAACTGCCATGAGCCTATTGTTTGTTATGTTAGGCCTTTGATAGCCTGTCTGCGGTCCCTACTTTAAATACTCCTCCACTGACCACCAAGCTGCCTGCCCGTGTATCCATGTAACCGCTGTAAAACTGCCATAAGCCTATTGTTTGTTATTTTAGGCCTTTGATAGCCTGTCTGCGGTCCCTACTTTAAATACTCCTCCACTGACCACCAAGCTGCCTGCCCGTGTATCCATGTAACCGCTGTAAAACTGCCATAAGCCTATTGTTTGTTATTTTAGGCCTTTGATAGCCTGTCTGCGGTCCCTACTTTAAATACTCCTCCACTCACCACCACCAAGCTGCCTGCCCGTGTATCCATGTAACCGCTGTAAAACTGCCATGAGCCTATTGTTTGTTATGTTAGGCCTTTGATAGCCTGTCTGCGGTCCCTACTTTAAATACTCCTCCACTGACCACCAAGCTGCCTGCCCGTGTATCCATGTAACCGCTGTAAAACTGCCATAAGCCTATTGTTTGTTATTTTAGGCCTTTGATAGCCTGTCTGCGGTCCCTACTTTAAATACTCCTCCACTGACCAGACCACTGCTGCCCGTGTACCCCTGGAACCAATTATAAAGTGCCTACAGCCAGCCCATTTTCTTATGTTAGGCCTTTGAAGCCTGTCTGCGGTCCCTACTTTAAATACTCCTCCACTGACCACCAAGCTGCCTGCCCGTGTATCCATGTAACCGCTGTAAAACTGCCATGAGCCTATTGTTTGTTATTTTAGGCCTTTGAAGCCTGTCTGCGGTCCCTCCTTCCACTAGTCCTCCACTGACCAGACCACTGCTGCCCGTGTACCCCTGGAACCAATTATAAAGTGCCTACAGCCAGCCCATTTTCTTATGTTAGGCCTTTGAAGCCTGTCTGCGGTCCCTACTTTAAATACTCCTCCACTGACCACCAAGCTGCCTGCCCGTCTATCCATGTAACCGCTGTAAAACTGCCATGAGCCTATTGTTTGTTATGTTAGGCCTTTGATAGCCTGTCTGCGGTCCCTACTTTAAATACTCCTCCACTCACCACCAAGCTGCCTGCCCGTCTATCCATGTAACCGCTGTAAAACTGCAATGAGCCTATTGTTTGTTATTTTAGGCCTTTGATAGCCTGTCTGCGGCCCCTACTTGCAATACTCCTCCACTGACCACAATGCTGCCTGGAGTGCCTGCCTGTGTATCCATGTAACCGATGTAAAACTGCCATGACTGCCTACTGTTTGTTATTTTAGGCCTTTGATAGCCTGTCTGCAGCCCCTACTTGCAATACTCCTCCACTGACCACACCAATGCTGCCCGTGTACCCCTGGAACCTATTTAAAAGTTCATAGAGCCTAGTTATATATTTTATTTACTATTAATAAGGCCATGATGGACTACGCTGTACCACGCTACAAGCTAACCAGTCGACACTTCTTTTGCGAGAAAAGCCATCCCAACCCTCCACCAGCATGTAGAAGACCGCATTGTCCATGCACTCTGGCAATCTGTGAGTACAAAGGTGCACCTGACAACAGACGCATGGACCTGTAGGCATGGCCACGGAAGATTACGTGTCCATTACGGCGCAATGGGTTAATGTGGTGGATGCATGGTCCACAGGGGACAGCCTACTAAGTCTGTCTGCAGTCCCTAATTCAAATTGTCCTCCACTGTCTAAATCGGAGCTTCCACCTTCTGGCTTTCGGCCTATAGTATCAGAAATTAAACTGCATTTGGCCTTCAACTTTGGTTAGGGCCTACTAACGGCTTCTGCCCCTCCCTGGTGTTGCCCTCAACTAAATAAAGCTGAGCTTCAACCTTCTGCTCCAAATTACCATTTTGAAAAATGCAATAGGCTTTTCCGGCCTACTAAAGGTGTCTGTCTGTGTGCCCCTGCCTGGTGTTGTCCTCAACTAAATAAAGCTGAGCTTCAACCTTCCGGCTCTCATTAAGTGGTTTTAAAAAAAAAAATGGTGGTTAGGGCCTACTAACGGCTTCTGCCCCTCCCTGGTGTTGTCCTCAACTAAATAAAGCTGAGCTTCAACCTTCCGGCTCTCATTAAGTGGTTTTAAAAAAAAAAAATGGTGGTTAGGGCCTACTAACGGCTTCTGCCCCTCCCTGGTGTTGCCCTCAACTAAATAAAGCTGAGCTTCAACCTTCTGCTCCAAATTACCATTTTGAAAAATGCAATAGGCTTTTCCGGCCTACTAAAGGTGTCTGTCTGTGTGCCCCTGCCTGGTGTTGCCCTCAACTAAATAAAGCTGAGCTTCAACCTTCTGCTCCAAATTACCATTTTGAAAAATGCAATAGGCTTTTCCGGCCTACTAAAGGTGTCTGTCTGTGTGCCCCTGCCTGGTGTTGTCCTCAACTAAATAAAGCTGAGCTTCAACCTTCTGCTCCAAGTTACCATTTTAAAAAATGCAATAGGCTTTTCCGGCCTACTAAAGGTGTCTGTCTGTGTGCCCCTGCCTGGTGTTGTCCTCAACTAAATAAAGCTGAGCTTCAACCTTCCGGCTCTCATTAAGTGGTTTTAAAAAAAAAAATGGTGGTTAGGGCCTACTAACGGCTTCTGCCCCTCCCTGGTGTTGCCCTCAACTAAATAAAGCTGAGCTTCAACCTTCTGCTCCAAATTACCATTTTGAAAAATGCAATAGGCTTTTCCGGCCTACTAAAGGTGTCTGTCTGTGTGCCCCTGCCTGGTGTTGCCCTCAACTAAATAAAGCTGAGCTTCAACCTTCTGCTCCAAATTACCATTTTGAAAAATGCAATAGGCTTTTCCGGCCTACTAAAGGTGTCTGTCTGTGTGCCCCTGCCTGGTGTTGTCCTCAACTAAATAAAGCTGAGCTTCAACCTTCCGGCTCTCATTAAGTGGTTTTAAAAAAAAAAATGGTGGTTAGGGCCTACTAACGGCTTCTGCCCCTCCCTGGTGTTGCCCTCAACTAAATAAAGCTGAGCTTCAACCTTCTGCTCCAAATTACCATTTTGAAAAATGCAATAGGCTTTTCCGGCCTACTAAAGGTGTCTGTCTGTGTGCCCCTGCCTGGTGTTGCCCTCAACTAAATAAAGCTGAGCTTCAACCTTCTGCTCCAAATTACCATTTTGAAAAATGCAATAGGCTTTTCCGGCCTACTAAAGGTGTCTGTCTGTGTGCCCCTGCCTGGTGTTGTCCTCAACTACATAAAGCTGAGCTTCAACCTTCCGGCTCTCATTAAGTGGTTTTAAAAAAAAAAAATGGTGGTTAGGGCCTACTAACGGCTTCTGCCCCTCCCTGGTGTTGCCCTCAACTAAATAAAGCTGAGCTTCAACCTTCTGCTCCAAATTACCATTTTGAAAAATGCAATAGGCTTTTCCGGCCTACTAAAGGTGTCTGTCTGTGTGCCCCTGCCTGGTGTTGCCCTCAACTAAATAAAGCTGAGCTTCAACCTTCTGCTCCAAATTACCATTTTGAAAAATGCAATAGGCTTTTCCGGCCTACTAAAGGTGTCTGTCTGTGTGCCCCTGCCTGGTGTTGTCCTCAACTAAATAAAGCTGCGCTTCAACCTTCCGGCTCTCATTAAGTGGTTTTAAAAAAAAAAATGGTGGTTAGGGCCTACTAACGGCTTCTGCCCCTCCCTGGTGTTGTCCTCAACTAAATAAAGCTGAGCTTCAACCTTCCGGCTCTCATTAAGTGGTTTTTAAAAAAAAAATGGTGGTTAGGGCCTACTAACGGCTTCTGCCCCTCCCTGGTGTTGTCCTCAACTAAATAAAGCTGAGCTTCAACCTTCCGGCTCTCATTAAGTGGTTTTAAAAAAAAAAATGGTGGTTAGGGCCTACTAACGGCTTCTGCCCCTCCCTGGTGTTGCCCTCAACTAAATAAAGCTGAGCTTCAACCTTCTGCTCCAAATTACCATTTTAAAAAATGCAATAGGCTTTTCCGGCCTACTAAAGGTGTCTGCCCCTCCCTGGTGTTGTCCTCAACTGAACAAAGCTGAGCTTCCACATTCTGGCTTTCGCCCTATACTATCAGATATTAAACTGCATTTGGCCTACTAGTGTGGTTAGGCCCTTGAAACAGTGTCTGCTGCTCTTGGGTTTGCTACTCCACTGAACAAAGCAATGCCGCCTGTTTAGTCCTGTTACCAATTTTGAACTGCATGTAGCCTACTTTATTCTTTGGCCCTATATCTGTTTCCTCCTCATCCTGCCCATTGCCCAGCCACTGCTAAATGAGTCTGATGGTACATTGACCTAGACCACTACATTCCCCTTGTACTCTACACAGCCAGAATCTGTCCCTGCTGAAAGTAAGGTTCCCCTTCCCGCATGTTATACCACCTTACACAGGGACAAAGAGGAAGGTGCAGATGAAAGTGCAGGTTCCTTCATCAGGTGGGGGGGCATACTCGTTGGCGACGTCACTGGCACAGGGCCCCTCAGAGTACGCAAAAGTGTCGCTGCTGGTGGGAGGCGCCCCCGCCATGCAAACACATCGCCGTACTTTGAGGGGCCCTGTGCCAGTGGCAATGCGAACGAGTGGGCCCCCCCCTGCTTGCTCAGGATCACAGCACTTGCAACTTTTAAATACTTACCTTTCCCTGCAACACCGCCGTGACGTAGTCCGCATTTCCTGGGCCCACGAAAAACTTGAGCCAGCCCTACTCCCCCCACAACTTTCCCCCAATTCCCTATGCCCAACTATTATTATACAGTTAATTAAGATTGGCAAGCTTCAGAAACAAGAATGGATGTTTTTGGCATTAAAATGGGCACTGTAGGTGTTTTCCTGGCCTCCACTCACTGCCGACTATGCTTCCCCATTGACTTGCATTGGGTTTCGTGTTTCGGTCGATCCCCGACTTTTAGCGATAATCGGCCGACTGCACTCGACTCGACTCTGGACAAAATCGGGTTTCCCAAAACCCTACTCGATCTTAAAAAAATGAAAGTCGCTCAACCCTACTCTGCACAGTTTTGAGCACCAGTGCTCCGGAAGGATATAATGGAACTAGAGCGAGTACAAAGGAGGGCAACAAAATTAATAAAGGGGATGGGGGAACTACAATACCCAGAGAGATTAGCAAAATTAGGATTATTTAGTCTAGAAAAAAGATGACTGAGGGGCGATCTAATAACTATGTATAAGTATATAAGGGGACAATACAAATATGTCTCCGAGGATCTGTTTATACCAAGGAAGGTGACGGACACAAGGGGGCAGTGTCTGCGTCTGGAGGAGAGAAGGTTTTTCCCACCAACATAGAAGAGGATTCTTTACTGTTAGAGCAGTGAGAATCTGGAATTCCTTGCCTGAGGAGATGGTGACGACGAACTCAGTCGAGGGATTCAAGAGAGGCCTGGCTGTCTTCCTGGAGCATAACAGTATTTTATCTTACAGTTATTAGATTCTTTAGAAGGACGTAGATCTGGAGATTTATTCTGATGGAATACAGGCTGAACTGGATGGACAAATGTCTTTTTTTGGCCTTGATAACTATGTTACTATGTTACTATGCTACTATATTATGGCACTGCTTTAAATCTCATGATAGCAGTATGACTGTTAAGAATGCCTCTATGTCTGTAAGTCCAAAATAAATGCCCTCATGTCAACATGGCTATCCCTGTTGCATGGACATTCTAAAGAGGAAATTCAATTAATTCAATTTTTCTTCACCTGTAACAAAAATGACAAATTTATGAGATATAGCACAGGGTTTCTGTAGAATATTTACATTGCAACATATTTGCAAATTAGTGGTTTTCTCAGACTCAAGATAGCCAATTTTTGTTTTTCTTTTCATCTGGACAACCTATACAAAAAATCATGGACACCAAACATTGTGATTAGATATTAGTGAATCGAGCTGTATAGGATTGAGCTTGTGTCAAGTTTCTTTAAATTTGCTGTTTCACGTAAATTCAAACACTTTGAGATTCAATTAGTGGTTGGCAAAAAAATTATTTTGCCTGCCACCATATCACAAAATTTTGTAGCATCAGAAAGCAGACTTTGTGATGCTGCCCAGGCTTCCCCATAGTGCCCTGCAGTTATTACATCTTACAGATTATTTTACATGGAATGGTGGTGGTCAGAACTTGGGTCATCTGAGATCAGCAGTTCCCATATTGTGTGGCAGAGTCTCTCTCTCTTAGGGCTCATTCTCATATGCGAGAAACTCGGATGACCCTCGCAAGTCAATACCCGGCACTGTACCCGGCTCTCGAATCGGAGCATGCGGCCGTGTGGCAATACATGCAGCCGCACGCTCCGCTCCTGAGTGCCCGGTGCAGTGCCGGGTATTGACGTGCGAGACTCATTCGAGTTTCTCGTATGTGATTATGAGCCCTTCTGTGGAGTGTACGCTCTTATAGTCAGCAAGGTCTGGGCTCTCTCGCCTGTAGACTGTAAGCTCTAAACCCTTGACTCTGCCCTGTCCTTCAAGCTCTCGCCACCTCCTGTCGCCTCCAGCTCAAAAATATTTCCAGAATCCGTCCTTTCCTCAACCCACACTCTACCAAAATGCTCGTGCATGCCCTAGTCATCTCCCGCCTCGACTACTGCAACATACTCCTCTGTGGCCTACCTTCTAACACTCTCGCACCCCTCCAGTCCATCCTTAACTCTGCTGCCCGACTAATTAATCTCTCTCCTCGCTACACTCCTGCTTCCCCTCTTTGCAAATCCCTTCACTGGCTCCCAATTTCTCAGCGTATCCAGTTTAAATTACTAACACTGACCTACAAAGCCATCCATAATCTTTCTCCTCCATATATTTCCACCCTAATCTCTCAATATCTTCCCTCACGTAATCTCCGGTCCTCCCAAGACCTCCTCCTCTCCTCCACGCTTATTCGCTCCTCACCCAATCGCATCCAAGACTTCTCCCGAATATCCCCCATCCTCTGGAATTCAGTGCCCCAACACATCCGGTTATCCACTACTTTTGGATCCTTCAAAAGAAACCTGAAAACCCATCTCTTCAAAGAAGCTTACAGCCTGTAAAGACCACATGGCCACCTCAACACCATTGGAGCTACTGCAACCCTCGACCTACTGTCTCCTTCCCATAATCCTGTAGAATGTAAGCCCGCAAGGGCAGGGTCCTCTTCCCTCTGTACCAGTTTGTCGTTGTTAGTTTTGTTTACTGTAAGTGATATTTGTATTTTGATGTAACCCCTTCTGATGTACAGCACCATGGAATCAATGGTGCTATACAAATAAATAATAATAATAATAATAATAATAATAATAATAAATGTACACACAGCAGCTTAAAGGAACAGTAATCCCACAGATGGGGTGCAGAGTGCACACACTGGCTTAAAGGCACAGTACTCTCACAGGTGAGGTTGCAGAGTACACACAGCGACTTTTGGTGCAGTATTTCCACAATATGGGTTTCAAAGTGCATACAGTGGCTTTTGGCAAAGTACTCTCACAGACGAGGTTGCAGAGTACACAGAGCAGTCTTTGGCAGAGTACTCCCACAGACATGGATTATAGAGTAAACACAATGACTTTTGGCACAGTACTGCCACAGACAAAGTTGCAGAGTGCACACAGCAATTTTTTTTCCAGAGTGTTCAGTCAGATTCTGTTGCTCATAACAGCTGTGTCCTGACCCTAAACTAATAAAAGCAGAATGGCGGCAGTACTCGTGATCTGGCTTTTACAGAGGTCGGGTCACACACTGCATCAGTCAATTCCAGCCATGTCAATTCTGCTGCTGGTCCCGAGCAGCCATTTTGTGACCACAACTTCTGACTAACCAGAGGTAAGATGGCTCAATGCAAGTCTTGTTCTGGCTCTGGAGTGATCTGGCAGGTTGCAGCATGACATCGGATCACAGATAACAAGACATCATTTTATTCATTGACAGCTTAGAAGAATTAGTCCTGCTGACAGATTTCCTTTAATGAATTAAGCACATTGAGTGGAAATAAAATAACTTCAGTTTTAATAGAAGTTAATTAGTTATATGCACCCCCGATTAGAAAAATACAACTCACAATGCAAATGAAATCCATTCCCTATACAAAATGCATTGATGGAAGGTTATGGTTTCCGGAATGAGAAGATGCAAAAGCAAAAAATTCGACCCAAATATTCCCCGTTTTGAAGAGGTAAACCATCCAGTAATGAAAAGTATTATTTTGTATTATTATTATTATTATTATTATTATTTATTGTTATAGCGCCATTTATTCCATGGCGCTTTACATGTGAGGAGGGGTATACATAATAAAAACAAGTACAATAATCTTAAACAATACAAGTCATAACTGATACAGGAGGAGAGAGGACCCTGCCCACGAAGGCTCACAATCTACAAGGGATGGGTGAGAATACAGTAGGTGAGGATAGAGCTGGTCATGCAGCGGTTTTGTATTATTATTCTAGGAAGAAACAAATATACTCCATATAACTTTCTTCGTAGAAAATCTCATTAACAAATACTGTCAACTTTGAACATATTCCAAATATCACAAAGGAACCAACAGAGTCCACCATAAAGGTTCATTAGAAATCTCACGGCCCTAGCATCTATGTGTATCAGTAATCAGTACCGCTACCCAACAGCAACAAAGCAGCCTGAAATGAAACACATGCTCCGTCCAACAAACCAGAAATTGCTGAGCAGTCTCCCAAATGTCTCGTGGGCCATTGAAGTTTCGTTAAGTCGACTCTCTCATAAATTCGGACTATTTCATTTTCCAATATTTTCCTTCTGATTGAATCTGTGCCATATGAAACAATAACTCATTCAAAACAAGCATATAACTCATGTGCCGAGCTCGCCCTCTCCCCAAGAAGCAAATTGTGAATGAATTCCCTTTTTCTTACGACCCTGAAATCTCTATTTACAGAAAATTAATTGGTTTGCTTGATGACATCAGCAGCAGGTTAAACTTAGAAATAAAAAAACGAAGAAAAAAAAGACGCCGATCAGTAAAAATATAGTAAGTAAAGTAGTTTATTACTGAAAAGTAACAAGCAAGGAGGAATGTTAAACTTTATTGCATTTTCCTATTCAATGTACGGCTCACAGTCCTCTGATGTAAAATTGAAGGAGAGATTGTAATGTGTGATGTTTTAAGCTTTTCATGTTGCCGGTCATTTGGAGATGGAGACAAATATTCTACCCTTCTGGCTGGCTGTGTTAGTTTCACAGCTCATGTGTCTCATTTATTTATTACCTAGAGGGAGGACGGGCTGTAGCCACAAGTAAAGGAAGGGATTGCCTAGGGCAGCACATACCTAGTAGCAGCAGCTAGCATTGATGTCTCAGGAAAAATGCAATGTGGTTGTAATTTTATGATCAGGATATTTAATTCACTTTCCTTTTCCAAAGTTCCAAAAATACTCTTTAACTTTAAGCACCAACATCAGGGTCAGTTTCATAGAAAAGTGGCCCCCATGTAACAAGTAAAAAAGGCTGCCTGCCCACAATTAGGCTACATACACAGACAAAATAGGCCCCTGTGTAAGTGCAGTATATGGGCCCTATGCAGCCCAATAGCTCATCATAATGCACTATTCCACCTGCTTTGAAAGAGATAGGGAGACCCCCTTACCTCTTGGACCCTTGTGCCGTTGCCTTTGTTAATCCATTCTAAAACTGGGAAAAATGCACACAAAACACACACAAAAATGCGTCACAGGCACAGTTTTTTTGAGCGCTTTTCCAGCCAAGAGACACGTTTTTTATGCAGAAATGTCTGCAACAAATACTTAACGTGTGCACACACTGTAACCATATGTAAGTAATACACAAATGTTTATACTCTGAGTATGTGCAATCTTTGAGTTTTTTGTGTTTTTCCACTCATGTTTGTTCCCGAAAAATGCAACATTCTAGGGTACAGCAAAGTGAATGAGATGTCTGAAATCTCATGTACATGTTGCTTATTTTTTCCTTGCCCATTTGAAGCAATTTTAAATCTCCATCACATCAACTCATTTAGCTTATTTGCAATGTTTTTTACACATTCAAATGAAGGAAGAAAAAAACACATACAAAATAGATGCAAGAAATGAGACAAAAATGTGTATATTTTACACAGCATTTTTCCTGCCAAAGGATGAATTTTTGGTACAGAAATTTCAGCTACAAATTCTTAAAGGGAATCTGTCAGCAGGTTTTTGTTATGTAATCTGAGGACAGCATGAGGTAGTGGTTAAAACACAGAATTCATCAATGTGTCACATGTCAAGCTGTGTATTGCTATTTACTTAGATTAAAGGTTTAAATACCTGGTGATTATCATTGCTGTAACTAGCCGGCATGCACTTCCAAGTCCGACTCTAGCCTTTCCTGTGATAAGCAGCTCACTGTCTACAGCATAGGGAACTTGGTGTGGGCAGTTTTCTTCACTCTGCTGCATTCTACATCTAAGAACACTGCGCCAGAATCGCCGCACCCAGTAAACTACGTGATACATCGTTGGATTCAGGATCTTTTTGCCTACATTATGCTGCTGACAGATTAAAGTTAAGTTGTGCACATATCCTATTACTGGCATAAAATGTGAAATAATACTTCTACATAATGCCCAACGCCCACATAATAGAGCCATTCAGTCTTCACATGATCGTATATAAAATGCCTAAATAATAACATTAAATAGCGTCCAAATAATAGCACCATAGAGTGTCCACAATTCACTGTCATATATCCCAGGCACCAGTACGTGTCACATAGATGACACACAGATGTCATCCGTGTATCATCAGTATGCACGTGTGCGGGACATTTTGGGGCCCGTAATGCTGTTAAAAACGGGACACGTCAGGGTATGTGAAAACGGTCACACATGTACCGGACACACTGACATGTAAAAAAGTCCTAACACTGGGCTTGACCAGCAGTGAATGCAGCATAATGAATTGAAAATAAAAACTGCAGAAAACAAAAGAGAACTAAAATACATGAAAGGACCATAGGCAGAGGAGCAAGAATGGTAACTTGACATAAGTCACATTTATTTTTAGTTGCATACAATCTAAAAAGATTCATTTTTATTCTCTTAAAGGGGTTGTCCACTACTTGGACATCCATTCTTTATCTAAATGTTTGGTGTTGATAAAAAAAAGCTTATATTCACCACTCGTGCCAGCGCCGTTTCAGCGGTGTAGACACAGACATTCCTGGGGCTCTCGTGCAGTGGTTATGACATGTGAGCCCTACACTCCATCAAGGCCAGCTTCACTGTCTCTGCCTTTGGACAATTCGAACATCACGAGGGAGTGAGAAAGCAGACACAGCCCTAACTTCCTTTTGATGTTTGATTTGCCCAAAAGTGGGGACAATGATGCCAGCACTAACTGGGTGTCGGGCTCACATGTCATAATTCATAACAACTGCATGAGAGCCCCAGGAATGAGAGTGCTGACATTGCTGGAACAGCGCAGGCATGGGAGGCAAGTATAAGGTTTTTATTTTATTGGGGCAATCATAGCCAGTGTAAAAGCAAAAGTCATGAAATGCTGTAGCCATTTTATGATAATTTTAGATAGTGAAAGAACATCATAGCTCACAGCTTAGTGATATAGTAAGAGTAGAAAAAGCCATGAGTTACTAAAGAAACTGTAAGGTTGTATTCACATGATTCAGCTGTGTTGTATACGTCTTGCACATTCCCAACAAAAAAGCATGGTTTTTAAAATTGTGGCAAAAACTTCTACATTTCTACAACTAATTTGGCAAAAAACCCATAATGCAGCTGCCGCATGTGAATGCAGCCTAAATAGTGAGTGCGTGACAGCACAGCTATGAAGAGGGTTTGCGTGTGAGCAGAAAAGAGAATTGAATCTTACACATTTTTCAGGGCAATTGAAGGATTTGGTCATTCATTGGCATAAAAAAAAGTAATACTGCATGACATATTGTAGAAGAGTTTAACTTTGAAAGCATACTGTAAGTTTAACGCCGCATAACAAATATTTCCTTAAAAGTTATTTCAGAGCCATATGCACATTTTAGGTGTACTCATTCCTAATAAAAGTAATCATTCATTATTTCTGCTCATTATAAGGAGGAAACTATGCCTAATGATGTAGATACACTTAGGATTTTCATATTACAATGATTTAGGTTATTCATAACTTCGGAAGGAGAGGAGACCAAAAAATAATTTTAGTTGATCGTTCTTCCAAAACTCATTTAGCTTTGATGAATTTATATCACCTATTTTGTTTCCATTCAAGTCACATTTGGGGCAAAATGGCAAATTCAGAGTTAAAATTTGTGGCAAAAATTCATAGATTTTAAAAAAGATATATGGTAAAGAATGCTTCATTATATATATTTTATGTACTGTTACAATCCTACCACATGAAACTTCAAATACAGAAATAAAACTCTAAAGAAGGATGGCAAGGAGGTAGGAGCACTGTACCATCAATGTAGTATATTTAAAACTCGGCAAACTCTGCTTTGGTGAAGGAAAGTCTTGATATGACTGACAATTTATTAGAGAAAGGTAGCAATTTCTTTACAAAACTAAACCTATCCTCTTGCCACCTAAAATGCAAAATAGCTACTTTCTACAAAGCAGAAAGGCATTTGCGTGAAGGCAACGTGTGCACTATGACTTAGAGGGGTTGTTAAGTCTTCATATGAAAGTCTGAAGTAATTCTAAGTGACTGCGGCGTTCTTAATCCTTACATGCGCACCACATGCTGTCAGGGTTCTCCAGTGTTGCCAGCGATTTGCATACTTAAGGCTACATTCCTACTAGATATGCTCGGGGTCAGTCAATTCATTTGTATTGAGTGAAGTTGAGCATGTCTACTTAGCATGTAACTGCATGTATGCAAAAAACATACTTGCGGTCACTTGACTTCCCGTTCTTACCGGTAACATCGTAGAATCCTGCTAGGGCATCTCCTGTTTACAGACCACTTCATGTCAAACCATAGATTTTCAATTGGATTCAGGTCCGGGCTCTTCCTAGGCATTCCAAAACTTTGCACTTCTAGTGGCAAAGCCATTCTTCTGTTGATTGGAAATATGCTTAGAGTCATTGTTGGGATGAAAGTTGATATCTCAACTTTTTAGCAGAGACTTGAAGGTGTTTCCTCAAAATTAATTGACATTTGGAGCTCTTCATAATTAGGGATGAGCGAAAACTAAAATGCTTAAATACTTGTTACTCGAGCCGAACTATTCCTAATACTGGGGTGCGAGTATAATGGGAGTCAATGGGAAATCTGAGCAATTTTCCTGCAGATTCTGAAAGGAGGTCTGGGGGAAAGTAAAAATATTGAAATAGATGGAAAAGTGGTGAAAGGATGGAGAATAGCATGGGGAAGACCCCTGAAACCTTCTCTAACTCCAAGATCCCTGCTTAGAACAATGGTGTCACACGTTCACTCCACTTTAAAGGGACTCTGTCACCTGAATTTGGAGGAAACAATTTTCAGCCATAGGGGCGGGGTTTTCGGGTGTTTGATTCACCCTTTCCTTACCCGCTGGCTGCATGCTGGCTGCAATATTGGATTGAAGTTCATTCTCTGTCCTCCGCAGTACATGCCTGCACAAGGCAATCTTGCCTTACGCAGGCGTGTACCATAGAGGACAGAGAATGAACTTCAATCCAATATTGCAGCCAGCATGCAGCCAGCGGGTAAGGAAAGGGTGAATCAAACACCCGAAAACCCCGCCCCTATGGCTGAAAATTGTTCCCTCCAAATCCAGGTGACAGAGTCCCTTTAAGGACTCACAATAAGAAATTAAAAATCAAAGAGAAATTGGGAGTTTACAAGAAAAAAAATGTTAAGAAACATTCTTTCCTGTATAATGACTTGAATGTAAGGCAAAATTTTAAA
Source organism: Ranitomeya variabilis (assembly GCF_051348905.1). NCBI lineage: Eukaryota > Metazoa > Chordata > Amphibia > Anura > Dendrobatidae > Ranitomeya > Ranitomeya variabilis. Next base: position 508,111,386 of record NC_135235.1, read on the forward strand.
AGGATTTTAAAAAATAATAATTTTTAAGTAAACCAAACTGAAATCTTTATTAAAAAATTGGAAATTTCAGTGTAATTTATGAAGGAAGCAAGAAGTGCCAAAAATTGATGGAAGTAGGACTCAGATACATTCTGTATTAGACATAAAGGAGGGCCTCATACACATTCCATTCAAATTGTGATCCAGTGGTACTCCTAGTTTCATAAAGGCTATGCACTAAGTCAGGGCCGCCATCAGGGCATTACTGCCCTTACTGCTGTATGGGGCCTGGTGAACAGCAGCACACAGGGGGGCCCACAGGTCTGGGCCCCGCTTATGTGAGTCGCCCACCAGGGCAATGGGGATACTCAGTACCGGGTCTGGTTGCAGTTAAAGGGGATGTCACGGTGGCTTCAAACCAGTCCGTGGCCCTGGGACTCAATTAAAGGGGAAAGGTCTTTTAAGGGAATTGTGAAAGTCTATTTTCGTGATGCCACCTGTGGTCCTTGGTCAATAGGGACCAACGCAGCTTAAAGGGGTCCTCTGGGGTGATGTTGTGGTAGCAAGATGGTGACGCTTCCAACAGGTTAAGCGGGGTCCCCAGGACTCCCAAGGTATATGGCAGGGATGATGGGTTGCTGGTAAATAACAGGAGACACAGGGTTGCAGTCTTTACCTGGATTACTGGTGGCAGTAGGCCACAGTCCAGTGTAGTGGCAACAGGTATAGAAGAAGTACAGGCAGCCCAGAAACAAGCGGAAATCCCCTTGGCATGTCAGGTTGGGAGCCTTCCACTATGCGCTGCTTTCCAGGTCCCTTGCTCCCTGTAGTTTGCTGGCAAGGTACCCCTTTTCTCTCCTGTCCTGGGACAGTACTTGCACAGTATGCAGCTTGAGCCTTTTTTGGGGGGTATCTGACAGGGTGGCTCCAGGTTCTAACTGCTGCTGTACCTCAGGTGTTGTACAGGCAGATTACATATAGTCCTATGCCCTCCGGTTCTGCTGTGGACCTTGTGGACTCTGCACATGTTGCAGCAACATCACTGTTGTGGTCATCTACATGCTGGAGAACACTTTGAATAGTTTGGGTGTGTGTAAGCGGTGATCCCACAGGAAAAGGTAAAATAGGAGGAAAATGTAGAAGGGATAACAATATCTCTAAGTTCCGGACTGTTGTCGCACAGGCGGGTGCCATGGTAGAGTGGATTACAGTGGTCAAGGAGGGCTCATGGTACAAGAAAAACTTAGTGAAGATGCAGGTGCTGAGGAACAAATTGAGGAGGAAGAGGTAATGGACACACAACAGTCAGGAGATGAAGAGGATAATGATCCTCTCTGTTGTTCGAGGTTGGCGACAGGGGACCGAGGAAGCAACTTTGAGTGTTACCCTGCCACCAACCCACCATTGACTTGGACCTCAAGGAGGTGCCAGACACATCAGCACCCTCTTACTGCACTTCAACATGATGCTCATATTTTTAGGCTTAGAAATAGTGCTGACTACTGAGTTGCCACTCTGTTGGATCCTCGGTACATGAGTAAATTTAGCCAGAAACTTCCCCCCCTGGAATGGGACGTGCGCATGCTGGAGCATCGAAACACGCTTGTAGACAATCTTAACAGTGGTTTTCCCCAAGACAACAGTGAGGCACACAGGGTGCATCGCATTTGAAATGGCATCGCAAAGTTCCAACCCCGGGAATGTCAAGGCATCACTGCAAAAATATTAGCAGCAGCAGTTTAAGTGGCATAAGAAATTTCTGTTATTCATTTCACACATTTTTTTAGACCAGCCCGGGCACCAGCAGGAATTTGGACCCTTTCGCATTTTGATCTTCAAAAATGGAAGAGTGGCCTGATTTTGCTTTTCACACCTTGGAGTTTTTGCTATGCCCGGCAGTGAGCCCTCTCTCAGAATGTGTCTTCAGAGCTGCTGACGGTGTCCTGACAGATAAGAGCATACAGCTGTCCCTTAAAAGTGTAGACCACCTAACTTTCAAAAAAAAAGATATGGATCTCCAATGACTTTTGTACCCAGTCACAAATTGGGCAGACTAGGCGATGGTGTAGTTTCTAGTGTGCTGAATTGATCTTGCGTTATTGCAGTTTTAGCTTGTGTGCCCACTGTTGCTAACAATTTTTGATACCACCTTAGTGGTGTGTGACAAGAGTTTTTTGAAATGTGGTGTTAGGCATCAAGATTCCACCGCTGCACACAGGGAATCTCAAGCCATGTCCTCTGCAGTCTCCCATTTTTTCTCAGCCACAGAGGATCCTGCTCAGCACAGACATTGGTCCCAGTGTCTTGCTCAGGCTAATGCTGTGCATTTGGTTGCTGCTGCTGTTCCAGGTCCAGCTATAGCAATCAGCATTAGTCAGCGGCCAGCAGATGCTCCTGGGACTAAGTCCTTCTTTTCGCCTTCTGAGCATGCCCATGTGATAACCACTCATTGGTGGTCAGAGGTCACATTCTCAGGTCCTCAAGCTGCTCAGATTGGTCCACTGGCAAGGTCCCGGAAGTCTTCAGCTATAAAGGGGCCGTGCGCTAATATATTCCAAAGTCGTGTTTGTGTGCAGCATGTATGTATCTCGTGCCTGCTCCTAATCATCCCCTTCCCTCATGTTGTGTCTGAGTCCGGGTATTGGAGCAAAGATACAGAGCCTAGTAATGGCATTGCCAGCACAATACACGTTAGACAGCGCCTATTAGGGGCGTACGCCTGTGCAACACCACGCGCTAAAATCTTAGTTAGTTGGTTAGTGGCGTTTGCCAGTGCGGTGCTGTGTGCACTAAATCTTTATAGTTAGTGCTTGTTTAGGCATCGCTAGTGCGGTGCCATGCGCCTAGTGGGTCTAGATAGACTCTTATCCCTGACTTGGGGCTGAGTCTTGTGATCTTACACTAGCGCTAATACCGCTCTGCCCTGTGACGGTTAGCAGGGTACGATGTCTGTATTCTGCAGTATAGTGGTTCTGTGTGTTACAGAGCTCGTCGCAAGTCCACACCGGGTGGCTGTTAACCCACGTTTGTTCAGTGCGATACCGCCACTTAGTGTCTGCCATTACCAAGCAGCAGTTACCATCTCTGCATGGTGGACCCCGGGCTCCGAATACACCTTAGCATTATTTTTATATTTATTTGGTGTGTTCCACCAGCCCTAACATGTGGATACTTCAATTTGTGTCTCCATCTGGTGGTTTGCCTGTAGTAGAAGGTGTGTCAGAGGCCTATTATAATGTTTCTACTCTGTGCAAATTGATGCCACTTTAGTGGTGTGTGTCAAGAATTTTTTGAAATGTGTAAACGCCAAGATGGGTCTCCATCTCATAGGTTGCCAGTAGTGGAAAGTGTGTTAGAGGCCTATCACACTGTTTCTACACTGTGGAAATTGATACCACTTTAGTTTTATAATTAGTTCTTTAATTATTTTTAAATGTGGAGTCTCCGAGTTAGGTCTCCATCTGATGGGTTGTCTGTGTAAGTAGGGCCCCCATACAGGCAGCCTTGCACTTTCTATCAGTCAACTACCTTTGTTACTTTTCTTACATTTTTCTACCAATATTACTGTATGAAACTGATGCTTGTACCATCTGAATAAGGATGTAAATAAAAAAAAATTGAGGTGTTGAATGAGGTATCAGGGCTCTCAGCTTAGAAAACTTAGGCTATGTGCACACGTTGCGGATTAGCCTCTGGAATTTTTTGTGCAGATTCTGCATCTCTTGGCAGAAAACACAGGTTTGTTTTTTGTGCAGATTTGCTGTGGATTTTGTGCGGATTTCTTGCGTTTTTACCCCTGCGGATTCCTATAATGGAATGGGTACAAAAATGCTGCAGATCCACACAAAAGAAGTGACATGCTACTTCTTTTAATCTGCAGCATTTCCACACAGAATTTTCCGCACCATTATCACAGCATTTTGTTTTTTCATTGATTTACATTGTACTGTAAATCACTTGCGGATCTGCAGTGTTTTTGCAAGGTAAAAAACGCTGCGGATCCGCAGGAAATCCGCAACGTGTTCACATAGCCTTACACTGCTCCCTTAACCACCTGGTCCTCATTGAAACATCAATTCAAATCTGTATATGCTGGCCCAGTCCCTCATAGCTCATTCATGGCCCATGGCTGACTGCTTCTGTGCCATTAGAGAAGGGTTCTACTGTGGGTCAATTGATCAGTCAACAGGCTGTGTTACATTTCTTAGATTATTTCTACCAATAGTACTGTATGAAACTGATGTTTGTGCTATCTGCGTGTGGCTGAATAAAGAAATAATTGGAGGTGTTGCATGAGGTATCAGGGTTCCCAGCTAAGAAGGCTTACACTGCTCCATTAACCCCCAGGTCCTCATTGAACCATCATTTCAAAGCTGTAAATGCTGGCACAGACCCTGATACTGCTGCTGTGCCCAATTTCTACTGTGGGTCAAGTGATACCACTTTTCATGGTTGTCTGCCCTTAATTTTAGCTGTTTGGGAAGCTTTTTGTCACTCCCTAAGATGTTGTGTATATGTTTGATTTGGCCTCCCATTGAATTTAATAGGGTCCGGGTATGTTCGTTGAACTGTTCAGTGAACATGTTCGGTGATCGTCTAAATATTCGCCGAACCGAACCTTGATAGGCTCACTCATCTCTAGTGTGGATACGTCTAAGGTGGTAAAGGTTTTAAGCTGTCACTGAGTGAAAACACATAGTGACAGCTCTGGAACAGCTAGAGATGGCGGACCCATTTCAGTGGTTTTTATGATTGCTGTGATTGGTCAGTCAATCTGACTGACCGATCACAGCAAGTAATCACCAGGAAGTGCTTAAATATTTGATCACTGCCCTGAGCTCGGGGCAGCGGACAGCCAAGTTCTTGCAGTAACAGCCAGGGCCAGTGCCCGCACAGCTCCTGGCTGATTAACTCTCCAGATGCCATGAGTGCAATAACTCACGACATTTGAAAGGTTGTGAGAGGGAGTGGGCTTCCTCTCTCACTTCTTTTGGCACCCCCCACAACAAAATTACGGTGAGCCAATGGTTGTTCTGATATCCAGAGGTCAAATAATGACCTCCTGGTTTGCCAGGTATGTTGGCCTGTTAGACCCAGTCATAAGCAGGGTCTGCGAGGCATTCTGTTTATGTAATAACACAGGTGTCATGTTTTGCAATGCTAGGGCATTGCAATGCAGGGCACAAGTTCTAAGACTAATAAAAGTTATAGTCTCATAGATGGACTAAGTAGAAAAAGTGTAAAAAATAAATAAAACCAATTCTTGACCTGCTGTTGATTGGCTCATTCTACCTCCCACAGTTTGCAGTAAGGTTTGGTTTACATTTGTCCTGCGCACTACGTTGAGCACTTTCACCATGGTTTCAGTGTAAATCTCTGAAATACATGACTCAGATGAATCTTCCAGCTGAAGATTCCCTATAATGAGGCAGTTGGAGACGCTGTGGATGCCATCTTGTTTATGATCTGTTAGTGCCCATCTTTTTAAACTTGCATGAAAGCACGATTGGCCACAGTTTTGTGCACCTTTTAAAAGCTGAATACCACTGAACGGGAGCCATACAGAGTCCAGAGTAACTCTACTGTCTCATTACTAAATGAGTCCTTCTGGGGTTTCATCCAAATCACATACTTTGCAGATTTAGATGGAAATCCCTATTAACATGCTCAGCGTAGAGCACAGATTACATGTGTACTGATCCAAAATCTTTTGTATCCCAAAATGCCACCTTTAAAAGCTTCTAATCAACCCACAAAAACAAGTCCCCACTCAGGTCTGTTATACAGTATGTTAACAAAAATATAAGGGGTGTCACATTACTGGTAGCACAAAGTCTCTGGAAAAGTGAAGTGGCTTTAAACAATAAAAATACAGTGAAATCTGAGCTCCCATATCCAAATGTATTCTCTTCTTGAGCCCCACAGTGTACCTAAACTGCAGTTAGCGTCCACATGAAAAAGCTAAATTTTTAATTTTCATCGCCCAATGCTTTAAAATTTGAGATGCTCACCACTAGACATGGGCAAACCCAAACAGTATAATTTGCAGTCTGTATCGAATAGCTACTGTTAGGGTACGGACCCTCAACACAAACTTCACAAGGAAGTCCATGTTACTGTTCAGGTTCAGCACCCTGAACACTGGATGTTTCTCACGCTGTCATCTGCATGACAGCGTGAAAAACCTTAGTGACATTGATTGGCAGTAAGATCATTACCATTGGTCAGAATGCTGCGGCTCGCATGCTGTCAGATGACAGCATGAGCAAGCAGCTGTGAACAGTAGTAAAAAGTTTACAGGTGTCAGATGATAGGACTACTTCTTCGATCAGCCTACACCTGATGTCGCTATTAACTGCGAGAGGAGGCACCACTGATGGATGTATTCATTAGCCAGCGTCTGCACTATAAATAAGTAAATAAAAAAAAAAATGTTATGTGTTCCCCTGTATTTTTGATAACCAGCTAGGCAAAACTGACATCTGTGGGGCAAAAACCCTCAGCTGGTTATAACGGCTGGTTATCAAGAAAAGAGGGGTCCCACGCCGTTTTTTCAAATTATTTAAATAAATAATTTAAAAAAAGGCATGGCTCCCCCCCATTTTTGACAACCAGCCAAACTAAGGCAGACAGCTTGAGGTTGGTATTCTCAGGCTGGTAAGGGGCCTGGGATATGCAGCTCACAGACGCCCAGAAAAGGTGCATCTGATAGATGCGCCAATTCTGGTGCTTTGCTCAGCTTTTCCCACTTGCCCTGTAGTGGTAGCACATGGGATTAATATTTGTGAGGTTAATATCACCTTTGTATTATCCGGTCACATCAAGCCCACAGGTTAGTAATGGAGAGACGTCTATAGGATGCCTATCCGTTAGTAATCATATAGCTATATTGTTAATAAACACGCAGCCAGAATAAAATTCTTTATTTGAAATAAAAAAACACACTTTTGGTTTTTCATTTGAAAATGACAAGCACAGTTATATTCAACTAATGCCCATTCCATTGAAGCCATCGTTTCCTGTAAGAAACAAATGTATAAAAGACAACCATATCCCTCACCTGTCCAATGTTCTGTCCTACACCGTAATCCATATCTGAGATAAATATTTTTCAACCTGGACAGTGGCAAGATGCCTCGGCGACTAGCGATGACATCATCGAAGTTACCGCAGGTCATTGAGTCTGCGTTCTCAGCTGGGCCAATGAACTGCAGTGACATCAATTATATCACTGCTAGCACAGTGAGTAATGGTGCAGCACTGAGCTCAGTGAGTTCACCAAAATGCACCGTGAGATATCTCAGGGTGCTAGCAGTGATCTCACTAAGGTCACCACAGTTCATTGTCCCAGCTGGGAATGCAGCCTCATTGACCAGCAGTAACCTTGATGATATCACCGCTAGTTACTGATGCTCTGATCTTATCGCTGAACAGAGGCAGTGATTGCCTGGCTGTTCGGGCACCCCATTCATGTGAATGGGGTCTGGGTTAGAATACTTTTCTGCTACCCTAACCAAACATTTTTTTGACTGTTTTGTTAAGCCCACCAGACCTGAACACCCTCTTGTTCTGCTGGGACAGCTTCCACGTGTCCAAGGTCTGTCTGGAGGTAGCACCTGCGTTCCTCGGACATTCCAATCTGACCCTGTTCGAGGGGTCTTACTACGGGTGTCTTGGGCTCGCATAGTCACGCCCACTTCAGAGCCCCTTAGACCGCGGGTCCAGTGGTTCCACTAAAATAGCAATAAACGAATGTACACTGCAACATCTGTGCCTCTGCTTCCATTCGTTACACATATATCCAAAATCACTTAAAATATGATGTTGACGCTAAAAAAATAAGTTGTGTACTTGTAACCCTTCTTTCTAACAACAAATATGTTTAAAAATGATGCTAATGTAAAGTAGACATGTGGGATATGTTATTTACTAGCTATTTTATGTGGTATAACTGTCAGATTAAACCCCTTCCCGACCTTAGACGTATCCATATTTCCTGGATTGGAAGAACTTCTCCACTTTGGACATACTGTATATATACGTCATGGCGCACGATCACCACCGGGTGTTCAATGAATATGATAGCTGAAACCAGGAGTGGTGCCCGCACCATTCCCACTTGTATAACCCCTTAAATGCTGCGAACGGTATCGATTACAGGATTTAGAAGGCATGGAGAGAAAGCTCCCTCTCCCGTCTGATCGATCGTGAGGGCCCGATCATTGCCATGGTGACCCAAGGTCGTCATGATGACATCTTGGTCACCAAGATATTAAGCTGGTTAGACCATACTCTGAGCATGGCCTAATAAGTTTGTGTGTCAGTGCAGAACTGACAATTATAGTTCACAATCTTAATTCCCTATCAGTATGTCTTTGAAGTGTGGGAAGAAACTGAAGTACCCGGAGGAAACCGACTCAAACAAGGGGAGAACATACAAACTCCTTGCATATGTTATCCCAATTATAAAGCATAGAAATGCTCGTGCATTGCAATGCTTTATAACATTGATCAAAAAGTGAAAGTCCCATAAAAGGACTAAGTAATAAAGAAAGAAAAAGGTAAAAGAAAAATGTAAAAAAATAATTTTAAATTACAAAATAAAAAAATATTTATACCTTTTATATTGTACACAAAATAAGTATTTTTATGAAAAAGGGAAAAGTAAACAAAAAAGCACACATAATTGGTATCACCGCATTACGTACGACCCGACCTATAAAACTGTTAAACTAGTTAACCCCTTCAGTAAGCACCGTTAAAAAAAAAAACAAGCTATAAATTTAGCTTTTTCATCTTACTGCCGAACAAAAAGTGTCATAAAGACGAATACAAATAAAAATGATATCACTAAAAAAGTCATCTTGTCCTGCAAAAAACAAACTACAATACCGCTCAATCAGAGGAATAATAAAAAAGTTATAGCTCTTAGACCACAGAGATACAAAAATAATTATTTTTTCTATAAAATTGTTTTTATTATGAAAAAGCACTAAAAATGATGTAAATGTGGTATATCTGTAATTGTACTGTCCCGAAGACTAAAGCTGCCTTATCAAATTTTTCCACGCAGAGAACAGCATAAAAAAAAATTCCAAAAAAGTTCCTGAATTGCAGATTTTTTTTCATTTTGTCTAGCAACTGTCAGAATAGAAAGCGATCAAAAAATGCCTGAAAATAGTAACAATAAAAACATCAACTCATCCTACAAAAAACAAGCCATCACATGACTCGGTCGGCAGAAATATGGAAAAATTATAGTTCTCAAAATATGATGATGCAAAACTAGCATTTTCAAAAAGCATTTTTAGTGTGTGTCAGCAGATTAACATAAAAAAGATATAAATCTGGTATCGCTGTAATCACACCAACCCAAAGAATAAAGTCACCTGATCACCTCATACCTCATGAGGAATGGTGTAGAAAATAAATAAAACCAATTCTTCACCTGCTGTTGATTTTTTCATTGTGCCTCTCATAGATCGCAGCAAGGCACGGCTCACATTTATCCTGCACTGTGCCCTGAGCGCTTACTCTGGGGATTATGTGTCAATCTCTGAAACACATGATTCAGACAGAATCCCCGATGGAAAATTCCCTATAATAAGGCAGATGGATTTAGTTTGGATGTGTCCTTGCCTATGATCCAGAGGTGATCGTCTTTTTAGGCATGCACAAAAGTGCCATTGGCTACAGTTTTGTTCACCTCTGAAAAGAAGGACATCTCAGAACAGAGGCCAAACGCAGTGTAGATTAACTCTGCTGCCTCACTATAGTGAACGGATCCCTCTGGGGTTTCATCTAAATGACGTTATTCTGACATTTAGATGGAAACCCCAATTTAAGTGCTCAGCATAGAGCGCAGGACAAATGTGATCCCAAATGTTATGTAAAATGTTCCCAGTAAAGGTTCAACTCAATCCACAAAAAAGCAAGTCCCATTTCAGGTTCATCATCTGTTAATTGAAGTATAGGAGCTTCCACATTAATGGTAGCACAAAGGCTCTGGAAAAGTGCTGTGGCTTCTCACCATCTAAAAGAAATTTAGCAAATTCAGCACTCCCAAATCCAAATGCTCGCTCCATTTTGAGCCCCACAGTGTGCCTAAACTACAGTTAGTGTCCACATATTTGGCATTTCTCTAGCGATGAGAGCCCACCTAAATTACAGGTGCATGTCTCCAGAAGCACGAGGTGGGCATAACATACTGGGCACTACAACACACTGGGTGCTACAATGTACAGACACTACAATAGCAGATTTGCAATTTTCACTCAGCAACATCCACTGCTGATTGTTTCTGGAAAACACCCATGGAGTCAAATAATCACTACACCCCTAGATAAATTGCCAAATTGGTATCATTTCCAAAATGGGGGCACTTGAGGGGGTATTCTGCACCTAAAACCCTTAGGGACTCTGTACATGGAGTCTGCAAACTATTCTCGCAAACAGCGCTCCAGAAGGCAAATAGCACTCCAGCACTCCATCCCTCCGGAGTCTCGCCGTGTGGCTAAGCAGTACTGCACAGACTGTATGGGGTAATTCCACATTCAGCAGAAATTGTGTGATAATTTTTTTTGCTCCTTTTCCCTTGTGAAAATGTAAAATCTGGCACTAAAACAAAATTTATGTGGTTAAAAATATAAATAATTTTTTCTTCATTGCGCAATGGTTTAAAATTTTGTGACAGTCATGATATCAATATGATGACTGCACCCTTAGATGAATCCATTGAGAATAGAGATGGGCAAACCTGAAAACTATAAAGTCTGGGTTCTGTACCGTAAATCTCCCAAAACCTATGAAAGATCATAACTCCTTTCTGGATGGTCCAAGGACAGCGGTTCTGGCACCATTGGATCAGACCGGGCCCCTGCTACTCATAGACTAAACACAATTTTGCTATCTAGCTTCTAGTGGCTATTCTATATATCTCCCTTTCCATGCATGTTACAATAACTTGAGACCCATACAGGTGCTTGCCCTGGTCTGGGGATCTCAGAAACATATACAATGTACAGCTAGGATGTATAGTATTTCCATGACTCCTTTATGAAATCATAGCTAACTAGGACTCAGGCCACATGGCTTGGTTCCACAGGGGTTCTTCCTGTAGAAGGTTGCATACCAGCAATCTAAGTGGGAGTGTGAATCGTTTGTCTGAGCTGGCCAGGTGTCGTGTTACCACAGCATGTGATGAAGAATTTTTTTTGCCCATTAGTATACAGATGATTGATATGGAACTATGTCTCCAATATTCTTCACAAATAGAGATGGGCAAACCTGAACTAAAAAGTTTGGGGTCTGTACCCGACACCTATTGTTCTTGCATGTACCCTGGACACTGACTTCTCGTGGAAGTCCGTGTTACTGTTCAGGTTAGGCAGCCCAAACAAAGCTTGCAGAGCAGCCAATCAACAAGCTTTTCTTGTGTGTCCTCTTCTGGCCCCATTACAGCTATGCCAAGTACTGGCATAGCTGTGATTGGCCAACGACCCATGTAAAAAAAAAATATAAATACAAATAAAGACTTGAGGTTGCCTCTATATTTGATAGTGACCACAGATATAATAGACAGCTGTGGGCTGCAGCCCTCAGTTGTCTTGCTTATCTTGGCTGGTTATAAAAAATTTTCAATTATTTAAATGAATAATTTCCTCCCATTTATTATAACCAGCCAAGCTAAAGCAGACAGTTGGGGGCTCGTATTCTCAGACTGGGAAGGCCCAGGGATATTTGGCCCCCAGCTTAAAAATAGCAGACTGCAGCCGCCCCAGAAAAGTTGCATTCATTAGATGCGTCAATTCTGGTGCTTTGCCCTGGTGCGCTGGCAAGCTCACCATGGGAATTGTAGCGGGACCTCTGTTATGACCCCAATGGCAGAGGGTCTCAGAAATAGTTACTAAGTCTGCAAACACAAAAACCAGCTCATAGGGCAGTGGTAACTGGGCTGACCATATATCTAATCCTAGCACCACAAATAACAGCAGCCGGGGAACGTGCCTACGTTGATTCTAGACGTCTCGCGCCAGCCGGAGAACTAACTAACCCTAGAAGGGAAAAGAAAGACCTTTCTTGCCTCCAGAGAAAAGACCCCAAAAAGTTGGATACAAGCCCCCAACAAATAATAACGGTGAGGTAAGAGGAAAAGACAAACATAAGAATGAGCTAGGTATTTAGCAAAGAGAGGCCCACTAGCTAATAGCAGAATATAGTAAGATAACTTATATGGTCAGCAAAAACCCTATCAAAAATATCCACGCTGGAAATTCAAGAACCCCCGAACCGTCTAACGGCCCGGGGGGAGAACACCAGCCCCCTAGAGCTTCCAGCAAGGTCAGGAATCACATTTAGTACAAGCTGGACAAAAATGAGAGCAAGCAAATAACTGAAAAAACAAAGAAGCAGGACTTAGCTTAATTTTGCACGAACCAGGGCCAGCAGATAGGAGCAAACAAAAAGGATCTGATTACAACGATGCCAGGCACTGGACTAAGGATCCAGGAGGTTTATATAGCAACACCCCTGGACTAACGGCCCAGGTGGGTGCAAACTGAGGGAAGAAAATCCCAGAGTCATATCACTAGTGACCACCAGAGAGAGCCAAAAAGTCTAATTCACAACAGACCTCCTTATTATGGATTTACAGTGAATATGTGAGGATTACTTTGTTTATTTTACTTTTAATTTTAGATTAATAAATAAGTAAATGAGGGGAATTGTCGGAGAGTGATTTTTTGCAATTAAAGGACTTTTCTTACCATGTGCCTTTATTACTTTTAACTATGGAGTTAGTAATGGGGTGTCTGATAGACACATCTCCATCACTAGCTCCTGGGCTTGATGTCAGGGGACATAAGCAGTTGACATCAAAACCTAAACTATTACCGCACTTGCCATTGCAACCGGAAAGAGCTGAGGCTAAGAGGCAGAATTGGTTAATCTAATGGATGCACCATTTTTGGAGCAGCTGTGGGCTGTTGTTATTAGTCTGGGAGGGAGCCAATATCCATGGCCTCTTTCCAGACTATTAATATCAGCCCACTGCTGTCTGCTTAACTTTTGCTGGTTATTAAATTTAGGGGGGTCTCATCGTTTTTTGGGGGTCCCCTTTTTAATAAGAAGTGAAGGCTATTCAGACAGCTGTTGCTGATATTAATAGCCTGGGAAGCTCCATGTTTATTGCCCCTTTCCCATAATAATAACACCAGCTCCCAGCTTTCTGCTCTCCCTCAGCTGGGTATTAAAAATAAGGAGTACCCCATGCTATTTTTTCTTTTATTATTACCTAACTGTACTGTATGTACAGTAAGCTACACATGCAATGCAATAATTATATATTACACTGACATCTGTTTTACTATGCACAGATGCAGTCCGGTGAACCATCATGGCCTGCTCTCACTGCTATCAGCGAGACTGGGCATCTGTTTATAAAAGTAGTAGTCATCAGCCGACGCCTGACCAGTAGTGTTGAGCATTCCGATGCTGCAAGTATCGGGTATCGGCCGATACTTGCTGTATCGGAATTCCGATACCGGGATTCCGATACTCTTGTGGTATCGGGTATCGGGTATCGGAACAACATTAATGTTAAAATGTGTAAAATAGAGAATTAAAATAAAAAATATCGCTATACTCACCTGTCCGACGCAGCCGGGACCTCAGCGCAGGAACCGGCAGCGTTGTTTGTTTAAAATTCCCGCTTTTACATGGTTACGCGAAGTCCCGGCTTTTGATTGGTCAGGGCGGCCATGTTGCCGGGCCGCGGACCAATCACAGCAAGCCGTGACGAAATTACGTCACGGCTTGCTGTGATTGGTCCGCGTCCCGGCAACATGGCCGCCATTAACCAATCACAAGCCGTGACGTCACGGGAGGCTGGAAACGCGCTCATTTTAAAAAGGGCGCGTGTCCAGCCTCCCGTGACGTCACGGCTTGTGATTGGTTGCGTCGCGGTCAACCAATCACAAGCCGGGAGGCTGGACACGCGCCCATTTCAAAATGAGCGCGTCCAGCCTCCCGGCTTGTGATTGGTTGATCGCGGCGCAACCAATCACAAGCCGTGACGTCACGGGAGGCTGGACACGCGCCCATTTCAAAATGAGCGCGTCCAGCCTCCCGGCTTGTGATTGGTTGATCGCGGCGCAACCAATCACAAGCCGTGACGTCACGGGAGGCTGGACACGCGCCCATTTTAAAATGAGCGCGTGTCCAGCCTCCCGTGACGTCCCGGCTTGTGATTGGTCAGGGCGGCCATATTGCCGGGACGCGGACCAATCACAGCAAGCCGTGACGTAATTTCGTCACGGCTTGCTGTGATTGGTCCGCGTCCCGGCAACATGGCCGACCTGACCAATCACAAGCCGGGAATTCACGTAACCAAGTAATAGCGCGATTTTTAAACAAACAACGCTGCCGGTTCCCTCGCTGAAGTCCCGGCTGCGTCGGACAGGTGAGTATAGCGATATTTTTTATTTTAATTCTTTATTTTACACATTAATATGGTTCCCAGGGCCTGAAGGAGAGTTTCCTCTCCTTCAGACCCTGGGAACCATCAGGAATACCGTCCGATACATGAGTCCCATTGACTTGTATTGGTATCGGGTATCGGTATCGGATTGGATTCCGATACTGTGACGGTATCGGCCGATACTTTCCGATACCGATACTTTCAAGTATCGGACGGTATCGCTCAACACTACTGACCAGTGGTAACGAGTTCACTGCTGTTTTTTCTGTGTGTCAGCGTGGGAACTGCAGCGCTGTGACCGGCAGTAACATCAGAGGTGTTTCCCACAATGTCACACAAATGACACCATGGGAACCCCTGGATGTTCGGGTGCCCCATTCACTTGTATGGGGTTAGGGTTTCTGATCAAGTTCGGATAACATTCTGGTACCCAAAACAAACTTTTTTATAAAGTTTGGCCAAACGCGAAGGATCCAAGCATCCCTTCTTGAGAGGTGTAGTTTGTAAAATGGGGTCACTTATTGGAGGTTCTGCTGTTCTGGCACCTCAGGGGCATTTCCAGTGGGTCTTGGCACCCACAAACCATAACAGTAAAATCTGCAGTAAAGAATGGAGCTTCTTCCCATCTGAGTTATGCACTGTGCCTCAAAAGGAGCTCCCGATTACATGTAGTGTATTGGCATACTCAGGAGAAATTGCACAACAAATTTAGAGGTCCACTTTTCTTATAAGCCCTTATGAAAAGTTAAAATTTGGAGCTAAAACAACATTTTAGAGGTAAAAATGTAATTAGTCTCTCTTCAACACCCAATGGTAAAAATTTCCGTGAGGCACATGTGGCATTAACATGCTTACTGCACACCTGCATATCAGTCCAGCTAAATCTGAATTCCAATATGGCGCTTCTTCCCTTGTGAGCTTTGCACTATGACTCAAAAGTATTTTTCTACCAAATATGGGGTATCGATGTACACAGGAGAAATTGCTAACCTTGTGAAAATGAAAAATTTAGGGCAAAACCCATATTTGTGCTGGAAAAATTTATTTTTTCATTTTCAAAGTTCAACGTTATATGTTTAAGTGAAACACCTGGGATTCAAAGAACTCACCACTAGTGTTGAGCATTCCGATACTGCAAATATCGGGTATCGGCCGATATTCGCTGTATCGGAATTCCGATACCGAGTTCCGATATTTTTGCGATATCGGATACTGGAATCGGAAGTTCCCACAGTGCAAAAATGCAGTATAATTGAGTGTGGGCGGTGCATGGGCGGAGACTGTGTGTCTCTGTGTGGGTGGGGTCTGTGCGGGACCGTGGGTGGTCTGTGTGTGCCTGCCAGCAGTCTGTATGGCCTGCTGGGGGGTCTGTGTGGCCTGCTGGCGGGGTCTGTGCGGCTCGCCGGGGGGTCTGTGTGGCTTGCCAGGGGGTCTATGCGGCTTGCCAAGGGGTCTGTGCGGCCTGCCGGGGCTCTGTGCGGCCTCTCGGGGGTCTGTGCGGCTTGCCGGGGGGTCTGTACGGCCTGCCGGGGGGTCTGTACGGCCTGCCGGGGGTCTTTGTGTCTGTGCAGGCATTGTCCGAAGGGACTACAAGTCCCATTGGACGATGCCTGCTACAATGACAGTGATTGAAAAATTAGCCAATGATGGGACAGTAGTAGTCCCATCATCCGGCTAATGTGCTGAATGTAAAAAAAAATACTACATACATGCTACATACACACTACATACATGCTACATACATGCTACATACAACATACTACATACATACTACATACATGCTACATATATACTACATGCTACAAACATTCTACATACTACATACATACTACATACATGCTACATACATGCTACATACATGCTACACACATACTACATACATACTACATGCTACATACATGCTACATTCTACATACATGCTACATACATGTTACATACATGCTACATACAAGCTACATAGATGCTCCATACTACATACATACTATATAAATGCTACATACATGCTGCATACATGCTACATACATGCTACATACTACATACATACATGCTACATACATGCTACATACTACATACATACTACATACATGCTACATACATGCTACATTCTACATACATGCTACATACATGCTACATACATACTGCATACATAATACATACATTCTACATACTACATACATGCTACATACATACTACATGCTATATACATACTACATACATGCTACATACTTGCTACATACTACATACATACTACATACTACATGCATGCTACACACATGCTACATACATACATACTACATACATACTACATACATGCTACATACTACATACATACATACTACATACATACTACATACATACTACATACATACATACAGCATACATACTACATACATACTACATACAACATACATGCTACATACTACATACATACTACATACAATACATACAATACATACATACAGACATACAGTACATAAAACATAGATTACATACTCACCATTACTTGTCACTTTGTTCCCCGAAGCCAGTGTCATCTGTAAAAAAGATTAAAATAACAAACAACCAATATACTACCTGTCTGCAGAAATCCACAAGTGTCCCACGACCATCTCCCATGGAGAACGGCAGCATCAGCTGGTGTGACCGCTCTCCAGGGGCTCCAGGAACACAATGACGAGAGGAAGGTATACTTCCGCACTGTATTCCACTGCCGCTGTAAAAAAAAGTCCCTAGTCTCACCTAATTCCATTGCTGTGTGAGAAATTTTCCCACGCAGCAATTGCCATAAAGTAAGACTTTGAACTCAGGTAACCTCAGTGATACGCTGCATGAGCCATTTTCTCCTGTCAGTGTGTCACTGAGGGTCCTATAGAGCAGTGACATCACCTGATGTCACTGTTCTATAGGGGAGATCGTCGTGGGACACTCGTTATTAATTGGACTACAGCGGACAGGTAGTATACGGTTTATTATTTTACATTTTTTGCAGGTGCTGAAGTATGGTAAGTATGGTTAAATGAAGAATATTAAAATACTTTTTTCCTAATGCGTGTGTGTCTTATTGACGCCTCTCCATTATTAACCCAGCTTAATGTCACCTTACAATAGCAAGGTGACATTAACCCCTTATTACCCCATATACCACCGCTACACAGGAGTGGGAAGAGATGGGCTAAGTGCCAGAATTGATGCATCTTACAGATGCGCCATTTCCAGGGCAGATGCGGACTGGTATTTGTAGCCGGGGGGGGGGGCAATATCCATGGCCCCTCTCTAGGCTATGAATATCAGCCCACAGCTGTCTGTGTAGCCTTCCTGGCTATAAAATATAGGGGGACCCCATGTCATTTTTTTGGGGGGTCCCCTTTATTTTAGTAGCCAGTAAAGGCTACGCAGACAGCTGCGGGCTGATATTTATAGCAGGCTACAAATATTGGTCCCCAGCCGTCGGCTTTCCCCCACTGGCACAGAAAGTTGCGCAGGAGCCCACACCGTTTTTTTTTTTTAATTTTAAATAAACGCTCATTAAGGCCTCTTTCACCCTTGCGTCGGTAAGGGTACATCGCTATGCGTCGGGCCGACGTACCGACACACGTTGTGAAATTTGTGCACGTCATGGGCAGCGGATGCAGTGTTTCAACGCATCTACTGACTATTCTGAAGTCCGGGGAGGATGGGGCAGAGTTTCATCAGCGCATGCACGGTAGAAAATGGCGGACGCGACGGACAAAAAAAGTTCACTTGAACGTTTTTTTCGTGCCGACGGTCTGACAAAACACGACGGATCCATTGCACGAAGGACACGACGTGTGGCCATCCTTCGCGATCCATCGCTTATACAAGTGTATGGGGAAAAATCGCATCCTGCGAGCACATTTGCAGGATCCATTTTTTCTGCCGGATCCATTTTTTACCGCCGGATCCATTTTTTCTCATTGTATTAGGCCAGATTGCACCTGATGGCCACACGTTTAATCCGTTTTTTGCCTGATCCATCAAAGAAGCTGTTTCTGCCTGACGGATAACATATACAGAGGAACATTTTTTCTGTCCGGCGAAAACACGCACAGCGACGGATCCGGCAAAAAACGTATGAAACTGAGATGTGAAATGATGAATCCGGCCTCCGAATCCGTTTTTTCATGCATGTTTCCATTCAAATCATGCACATTTTCCGCTTATTTATTTTCCAAAAAACGCATCAAAACCTGCATCAAAAACTGCATCAAAACTGCACCAAAAACTGCATCAAAAACCGCATAAAAAACCGCACCAAAAACCTGCATCAAAAAAGCACCAAAAACTGCATCAAAAACAGCATCAAAAACTGCACCAAAAACCTATATCAAAAACAGCACCAAAAACTGCATCAAAAACCACACCAAAAACCTGCACCAAAAACTGCATCAAAACCTGCATCAAAAACTGGTGCAGTTTTGATGATGTTTTTGAAGCTGTTTTTGATGCAGTTTTTGGTGAGGTTTTTGATGCAGTTTTTGGTGCAGTTTTTGATGCGGTTTTTATGCAGTTTTTGGTGCAGTTTTTGGTGAGGTTTTTGATGCAGTTTTTGGTGCTTTTTTGATTCAGGTTTTTGGTGCGGTTTTTGATGCGGTTTTTATGCAGTTTTTGGTGCAGTTTTGATGCAGTTTTTGGTACAGTTTTGATGCAGTTTTTGATGCAGGTTTTGATGCGGTTTTTGGAAATAAATAAATAAATGGAAAATGTGCATGATTTGAATGGAAACATGCATGAAAAAACGGATTTGGAGGCCGGATTCATCATTTAGCATCTCATTTTCATATGTTTTTTGCCAGATCTGTCGCTGTGCATTTTTTCTCCGGACAGAAAAAACGTTCCTCTGTATGTGTTTTCCGTCTGGCAGAAACAGCTTTTTTGATGGATCCGGCAAAAAACGGATGAAACGTGTGGCCATCAGGCGCAATCCGGCACTAATACAACTCTATGAGAAAAAATGGATCCGGCGGAAAAAAATGGATCTGGCGGAATAAAAAAAGGATCCAGGAAAAAAAAACGGATCCGGCAGAAAAAAATGGATCCTGCAAATGTGCTCGCAGGATGCGTTTTTTACCCATAGACTTGTATTAACGACAGATCGCAATGGATGGCCACAAGGCGCGTCCATCGTGCAACGTATCCGTCGTGTGTTGTCAGACCGTCAGCACGAAAAAATGTTCAAGTGAATGTTTTTTTGTCCGTCGCGTCCGCCATATTCTACCGCACATGCGCTGCCGAAACTCCGCCCCATCTTCCCCAGACTTCAGAATGGGCAGCGGATGCGTTGAAACACTGCATCTGCTGCCCACGACGAGCACAAATTTCACAACGTGCGTCAGTATGTCAGCCCATCGCATAGCGACGGACACGTACTGACGCAAGGGTGAAAGAGGCCTTAACCCCTTCACCCCCAAGGGTGGTTTGCACATTAATGACCAGGCCAATTTTTACAATTCTGACCACTGTCCCTCTGGAACGCTTCAACAGATCCTGGTGATTCTGACACTGTTTTCTCATGACATATTGTTCTTCATGATAGTGGTAAAATCTCTTTGATATTACCTGCGTTTATTTGTGAAAAAAACTGAAATTTGGCGAAAATTTTGAAAATTTCGCAATTTTCCAACTTTGAATTTTTATGCAATTAAATTACAGTGATATGTCACTCAAAATACTTAATATGTAACATTTCCCACATGTCTACTTTACATCAGCACAATTTTGGAACCAAAATTTTTTTTTGTTAGGGAGTTATAAGGGTTAAAAGTTGACCAGCAATTTCTCATTTTTACAACACCATTTTTTTTAGGGACCACATCTCATTTGAAGTCATTTTGAGGGGTCTATATGATAGAAAATACCCAAGTGTGACACCATTCTAAAAACTGCACCCCTCAAGGTGCTCAAAACCACATTCAAGAAGTTTATTAACCCTTCAGGTGTTTCACAGGAATTTTTGGAGCGTTTAAATAAAAATGAACATTTAACTTTTTTTCCACACAAAACTTACTTCAGCTCCAATTTGTTTTATTTTACCAAGGTTAACAGGAGAAAATGGACCCCAAAAGATGTTGTACAATTTGTCCTGAGTATGCTGATACCCCATATGTGGGGGTAAACCACTGTTTGGGCGCATGATAGAGCTCGGAAGCGAAGGAGCGCCATTTGACTTTTCAATGCAAAATTGACTGGAATTGAGATGGGACGCCATGTTGCGTTTGGAGAGCCCCTGATGTGCCTAAACATTGAAACCCCCACAAATGACACCATTTTGGAAAATAGACCCCCTAAGGAACTTATCTAGAGGTGTGGTGAGCACTTTGACCCACCAAGTGCTTCACAGAAGTTTATAATGCAGAACCGTAAAAATAAAAAATCATATTTTTTCACAAAAATTAACTTTCGCCCCCATTTTTTATTTTCCCAAGGGTAAGAGAAGAAATTGGACCCCAAAAGTTGTTGTACAATTTGTCCTGAGTACGCTGATACCCCATATGTGGGGGTAAACCTCTGTTTGGGCGCATGGGAGAGCTCGGAAGGGAAGGAGCGCCGTTTGACCTTTCAATGCAAAACTGACAGGAATTGAGATGGGACGCCATGATGCATTTGGAGAGCCACTAATGTGCCTAAACATTGAAATCCCCCACAAGTGACACCATTTTGGAAAGTAGACCCCCTAAGGAACTTATCTAGAGGTGTGGTGAGCACTTTGACCCACCAAGTGCTTCACAGAAGTTTATAGTGCAGAGCAGTAAAAATAAAACAACATTTTTTTCCCACAAAAATTATTTTTTAGCCCCCAGTTTTGTATTTTCCCGAGGGTTACAGGAGAAATTAGACCCCAAAAGTTGTTGTCCAATTTGTCCTGAGTATGCTGATACCCCATATGTGGGGGGGAACCACCGTTTGGGTGCATGGGAGGGCTCAGAAGGGATGGAGCGCCATTTGGAATGCAGACTTAGATGGAATGGTCTGCAAGCGTCACATTGCGTTTGCAGAGCCCCTAATGTACCTAAACAGTAAAAAAAACCCACAAGTGACACCATTTTAGAAAGTAGACCCCCTAAGGAACTCATCTAGATGTGTTGAGAGAGCTTTGAACCCCCAAGTGTTTCACTACACTTTATAACGCAGAGCCGTGCAAATAAAAAATATATTTTTTTTTCTACAAAAATTATTTTTTAACCCCTAGTTTTGTATTTTCCCAAGGGTAACAGGAGAAATTGGACCCCAAAAGTTGTTCTCCAATGTGTTCCGAGTATGCTGATACCCCATATGTTGGGGTAAACCCCTGTTTGGGGAGAGCTCGGAAGGGAAGGAGCACTGTTTTAGTTTTTCAACGCTGGAATTGAGATCGGACGCCATGTCGCGTTTGGAGAGCCCCTGATGTGCCTAAACAGTGGAAACCCCCCAATTATAACTGAAACCCTAATCCAAACACACCCTTAACCCTAATCCCAACGGTAACCCTAACCACACCTCTAACCCAGACACACCCCTTACCCTAATCCCAACCCTATTCCCAACCGTAAATGTAATCCAAACCCTAACCCTAACTTTAGCACCAACCCTAAATGTAGCCTTAACCCTAGCCCCAACCCTAGCCCCAACCCTAGCCCCAACACTAAGCCTAGCCCTAACCCTAGCTCTAACCCTAGCCCTAACCCTAACCCTAGCCCTAACCCTAGCCCTAACCCTAACCCTAACCCTAGCCCTAACCCTAGCCCTAACCCTAATGGGAAAATGGAAATAAATACATTTTTTGAATTTTTTTAATTTTTCCCTAACTAAGCGGGTGATGAAGGGGGGTTTGATTTACTTTTATAGCAGGTTTTTTAGCGGATTTTTATGATTGGCAGCCGTCACACACTGAAAGACGCTTTTTATTGCAAAAAATATTTTTTGCATTACCACATTTTGAGAGCTATAATTTTTTCCATATTTTTGTCCACAGAGTCATGTGAGGCCTTGTTTTTTGCGGGACGAGTAGTCGTTTTTATGGGTAACATGTTCGGGCACGGGAGATTTTTTCATCGCTTTTTATTCTGATTTTTGTGAGGCAGAATGACCAAAAAAACAGCTATTCATGAATTTCTTTTGGGGGAGGCGTTTATACCGTTCCGCGTTTGGTAAAATTGATAAAGCAGTTTTATTCTTCGGGTCAGTACGATTACAGCGATACCTCACTTATATCATTTTTTTATGTTTTGGCGCTTTTATACGATAAAAGCTATTTTATAGAAAAAATAATTATTTTGGCATTGCTTTATTCTGAGGACTATAACTTTTTTATTTTTTCGCTGATGATGCTGTATGGTGGCTCGTTTTTTGCAGGACAAGATGACGTTTTCAGCGGTAACATGTTTATTTATATCTGTCTTTTTGATCGCGTGCTATTCTTCTTTTTGTTTGGCGGTATGAGAATAAAGCGTTGTTTTTTGCCTCGTTTTTCTTTTTTTTTACGGTGTTCACTGAAGGGGTTAGCTAGTGATATAGTTTTATAGGTGGGGTCGCTACGGACACAGCGATACTAAATATGTGTACTTTTATTGTTTGATTTTTTTTCATTTAGATGAAATATATTTATGGGAATAATTTTTTTTTTCATTTATTTAGGAATTTTTTTTTTATTTTTTTTTTACACATGTGGAAAATTTTTTTTTTACTTTTTCACTTTGTCCCAGGGGGGGACATCACAGATTGGTTTGCACAGCACTCTGTCAGATCACCGATCTGAGTTACAGCGCAGCAGGCTTATCAGAGCCTGGTCTGCACCCGGAAGTAATCCCTGCAGGACCCGGATGCAGCCCCGTGGCCATTTTGGATCTGGGGCCTGCAGGGATAGGAGGTAAGAGACCCTCGCAGCAACGCGATCACATCGCGTTGCTCCGGGGGTCTCAGGGAAGCCAGCAGGGAGCCCCCTCCCTGCGCGATGCTTCCCTGTACCGCCAGCACACTGTGATCATGTTTGATCGCAGTGTGCCGGGGGTTAATGTGCCGGGGGCGGTCTGTGACCGCTCCTGGCACATAGTGCCGGATGTCAGCTGCGATAGGCAGCTGACACCCGGCCGCGATCGGCCGCGCTCCCCCCGTGAGCGCGGCCGATCATGCTGGACGTACTATTCCGTCCTTGGGAAGTAGGGCCCACCCCACATGGACGGAATAGTACGTCCAATGGCAGAAAGGGGTTAATGAGCGTTTAAATTTTTAAAAAAGGAAAAAAAACAGGGTGGGCTCCCGCGCAATTTTCTGCGCCAGAGGGGGAAAGCCGACGGCCGGGGGCCAATATTTGTAGCCTGCTATGAATATCAGCCCGCAACTGTCTGCGTAGCCTTTACTGGCTATTAAAATAGGGGGACCCCCCAAAAAATGACGTGGGGTCCCCCTATATTTTATAGCCAGAAAGGCTATGCAGACAGCTGCGGGCTGATATTCATAGCCTAGAGAGGGACCATGGATATTGTAGCCCCCGGCTACAAATACCAGTCCGCAGCTGCCCCGGAATTGGCGCATCTGTAAGATGCGCCAATTCCGGCACTTAGCCCCTCTCTTCCCACTCCCATGTAGTGGTGGGATATGGGGTAATAAGGGGTTAATGTCACCTTGCTATTGTAAGGTGACATTAAGCCAGGTTAATAACGGAGAGGCATCAATAAGACACCTATCCATTATTAATCCAATAGTAATAAAGGGTTAATAAAACACATACACATTAGGAAAAAAGTATATTAATATTATTCATTTAACCATACTTACCATACTTCAGTGCCTGCAAAAAATGTAAAATAATAAAAAGTATACTACCTGTCCGCCGTAGTCCACTTAATAACGAGTGTCCCACGATGATCTCCCCTATAGAACAGTGACATCGGGTGATGTCACTGCTCTATAGGACCGTCAGTGACACACTGACAGGAGACAATGGCTCATGCAGTGTATCACTGAGGTTACCTGAGTTCAAAGTCTTACTTTATGGCAATTGCTGTGTGGGAAAATTTCTCACACAGCAATGGCATAAAGTGAGACTAGGGACTATTTTTTTTTACAGCGGCGGAGGAATACAGTGCAGAAGTATACCTTCCTCCCGTCATTGCGTTCCTGGAGCCCCTGGAGAGCGGTCGCACCAGCTGATGCTGCCGTTCTCCACGGGAGATCTTCGTGGGACACTCGTGGATTTCTGCGGACAGGGAGTATATTGGTTGTTTGTTATTTTAATCTTTTTTACAGATGACACTGGCTTCGGGGAACAAAGTGACAAGTAATGGTGAGTATGTAATCTATGTTTAATGTACTGTATGTCTGTATGTATGTATTGTATGTATGTAGTATGTATGTAATGTATGTAGTATGTATGTAGTATGTATGTATGTATGTATGTATGTAGTATGTAGTATGTATGTATGTAGTATGTTGCATGTATGTAGTATGTATGTTGTATGTAGTATGTATGTATGTAATGTATGTAGCATGCATGTATTCTGTATGTAGTAGGTATGTAGCATGTATGTAGCATGTAGTATGTATGTAGTATGTATGTAGTATGTATGTAGCATGTATGTAGCATGTAGTATGTATGCAGTAGTATGTATGTAGCACGTAGTATGTATGTAACATGTATGTAGCATGTATGTAGCATGTATTATGTATGTAGCATGTATGTAGCATGTATGTAGCAGGTTTATGTAGCATGTATGTAGCATGTATGTAGTATGTTGTATGTAGCATGTATGTAGCATGTAGTATGTAGTATGTATGCAGCATGTATGTAGCATGTAGTATGTAGAATGTATGTAGCATGTATGTTGTATGTAGCATGTATGTAGCATGTAGCATGTATGTAGCATGTATGTAGTATTTTTTTTACATTCAACACATTAGCCGGATGATGGGACTACTACTGTCCCATCATTGACTAATGTGTCTGTCACTTTCACTGTAGCAGGCATCGCCCGATGGGACTTGTACTACCATCGGACGATGCCTGCACACTGCACAGAGCCCCGACAGCCCATACAGAGCTCCGGCACGCCCGCTCAGACCACCGGCAGCCCATACAGAGCCCCGGGAGGCCCGCACAGACCACCGGCAGCCCATACAGAGCCCCGGGAGGCCCACACAGACCACCGGCAGCACATACAGAGCCCTGGGAGGCCCACACAGACCACCGGCAGCGCATACAGAGGCCCGCACAGACCCCGCCTGCACAGTGTCCGCCCACGCACCGCCCACACTCTTCTCCCCTCCAGAACAGGATGTAGAAGCACAGAAAGGGCTTATTTACAATCCGATATTTGTGTCCCATTAACTTGCATTGGTATCGGGTATCGGTATCGGCGATATCCGATATTTTTTGGATATCGGCCGATCCAATCCGATACCGATACTTTTGGATATCTGAAGGTATCGCTCAACACTACTCACCACACGTCTAGATAAATTCCTTGAGGGGATAATTTTGCTCCTTCCCTTCCGAGACCTGCTGTGCACCCAAACAGTAGTTTTCCCCACACATGGTTTATTGGCGTATTCAAGAGAAATTGCACAGCAAATGGTATAGTCCAAATTCTCCTGTTGCCCTTGTGAAAATAAAAAAAATTGGCAATAAAAAGACATTTTTTGTGGGAAAAATTAGATTTTTTATTTTCACAGCTCAAAGTTA
Source organism: Ranitomeya variabilis (assembly GCF_051348905.1). Taxonomy (NCBI): domain Eukaryota; kingdom Metazoa; phylum Chordata; class Amphibia; order Anura; family Dendrobatidae; genus Ranitomeya; species Ranitomeya variabilis. Next base: position 508,137,515 of record NC_135235.1, read on the forward strand.
AACATTTCTGTGAAGCACCTGGGGGTTCAAGGTGCTCGCCACACATCTAGATACATTCCTTGAGGGGCTAGTTTCTAAAATGGGGTCACTTGTAAGGGGCTTCCACTGTTTAGACACATCAGGGGCTTTCCAACCACGAAGTGGCGTCTGCTATAGATTCCAGCACATTTTGCATTTAAAATGTCAAATGGTGCTCCTTCCCTTCTGAGCCCTGCTGTGTGCTAAAATAGTATTTTTCCTACACATATGAGGTATTGTGTACTCAGGAGAAATTGCACAACAAATGGTATGGTGCATTTTCTCCTGTTACATATGTGAAAATGCAAAATTTGCCATTTAAGTACATTTTTGTGGGAAAAATTTGACTTTTCATTTTCATGGCTCTTCTGTATATACTGTACTTCTGTAAAGCACTTGGGGGTTCAAGGTGCTCACCACGCATCTAGGTACATTTCTTAAGGGGTTTAGTTTCCAACATGGGGTTATTTGTTGGAAATTTCTGCTGTTTAAGCACATCAAGGTAACATGGCATCCTCTTTCGATTCCAGCCATTTTTGCATTCAAAAGTCAAATGGTGCTACTACCCTTCCAATCCATGCCATGCGCCCAAACAGTATTGTCATACTCAAAAGAAATAGTACGACAAATTTGAAGGGTGCAGTTTTTAGAATTTTGTCACTTTTGGGTATTTTCTATTATATAGGCCCCTCAAAGTCACTTTAAATGTGATGTGGTCCGTAAAATAATGGTTTTGTAAATTTTGTTGGGAAAATGAGAAATTGCTGATCAACTTTTAATCCTTCTGACTTTCTAGTTAAAAATTATTATGTTTCAAAATTGATGCAGATGTAAATTAGATATGTGGTAAACGTTAACTACTTGTATTTTGTGTAATATTACTCTCTGGTTTAAAAGGGAATCTGTCACCCCCCTGCGGTGTATATTACCTATTGCTATGGGCATACAGGTAATAGAATGGTTAAAATCGGATTACCTGTATGCCTCATTGCTGCAGTCTAGTTGTTGAGAAATTGAGTTCTAATTTTTTTATGTTAATGATTTCTTCCAGGCGCCGAGGCGTGCAGTTCCTGTAAGAAATCACTGCCTCTCACTGTAATCCTGTGCCTGCGCCGTGCACTTGCGCTATTATCTGTACCCTATCTGCCCTTCTATGAGCAGTATCTTCTGCTAGAGTCTGTTTTGTTTTTGACCATCATGTTGTGGTTTTCTGGCTCCTGGTCTTTTCCCCCTGGTGCTGGGTTGCCTTAGGTCAGGTGATTGTATCACCCTTTATTACCCAGCACCTGCCTCCCATACCTTGCTGGACAACAGTGTTAATCCGCTAGACTTCTGGCTAGGTGCTTTGATAGCTTTCTGTGTTGGATTTTATGCAGTTCTTGGACCTCTGGTTCTGCTATCTTTAGTTTCTGTTTTCAGTTGGTTTCTGCAGCCGTCTCTGTATTTTCTATTAGGAGGTGACCTGTTTTTATACCCAGTGGTTAGATGTTTCAGGGACCTCCTTCCCCCTATCTATAGGTCTTCGCTGAGATTAACCTAGGATCATCGGTGGGTCTATTCACAAGGAATGGGTCGCCGACTCCATCATAGGGTATCAGCCTAGTCTCAGTGCAGGGTCAGTTTTCCCCCTTCTATCCAAGTTCTGTGTTGCAGTGCCGTAATATCTTCATCCTTCTTCTGTGCAGACGCTGGCAAGTCTCTGTTGATGCTTCAACAATTCATTGTATATCACTGGAATCTTGGATTTCTATTCACAGACTGAGACTATCATTTCCATTTGTAATCAGGTTTATCAATACTAAAGTAAGCCACAATTGCATTAGGCCTTTTTCTATCCCTATGCAGTATGTGTAAAGTACATGGGAACGGCAGTCATGACCAAGCTGCTGTCAAGTTATGCTCTGGCACTTTACAGACAAATGGTGTCCCATATCAGTGTGCTGTCAGGTTTGGGGTGCATCACATGCACTTGTAAGCCCCATGCCTCTGCTGTCTCCAGGCTTCCATTCACAGGAGTTGCAGCACACAATTCAAGGGACACTAGGTTCATTGCAACAAGCAAACGTTTACTAGTCAGTTCAAGTTTATGAAGTGGTAATACGTTTGATAGGGCACCACACTTCATGTTCCTTACTTTTTTAGCACAACACATCTTCAGCCCTAGCATTTATTACTCATTGAAAATCCTTTACCAGGGGTCTCCCTTCCAGTTCAGCAGTGCATCTGGGATCTGTTGCCTTCCCTCTTGGCTTGTCCCTGTTCATCTTCCCCTGTATGCCAAAGAACACGATGTGCCCGGCATCCACTATGCCAGACCTTGGGCTCTGGGTGCCACAGTAGAGTCTGCTCGAGATTCTAGCATGATGTCCCACTGCCTTGAGTGGTAGACACATGCTGATCCTAGCAGCCCACTAGACTTGAGCTTGGACTTGCTACTACAATTCTCTATCTCCCCTACTATCTGGAAGTATCAACCTTTTATTAACACTAGTTTCCACCCACCAGGCTAGTTCTATTACTAACTATGTCCTATCCTATATATTAAACCTATAGTCTTTTTCCTATGTCCTATAGTGTTAAACCCCTTACTATATAAACAGTAGTTATCTTATCACTGATCTAATCCTGTGCTTAACTTGCACTATACACATTATACATTAACACTTTACATTACTTACATGCTAAACATTACCATAACACATCATATAAGATGCACATAACCATTCACTTTACATATAAAACTGCATGACACTATACACATAGTATGATTGTTATCTTTAGGGCTCATACTCATTTGTGAGAAAAAAAGGTCCAATTTCCAGACAGAAAAAAATGGACGAGTGCTATGCGAATGTCATGCGATTTTTTCCTCGGAACATCCGTATGACATGTGTATGCAATCCGTATGCAATACGATTTTAACATGAGGTTTTACATACAGCACTTCTCTGTATGTAAAAGCTCATGCTAAAATGGCAATGTGAAATACAACTGTACCGCGATCGTTTTAAAACCAAATAATCTTATATATATCTTATATATGTATATATATATTAGATAGACAGATAGATTAAAAGCCAGCAGATGCCGCGGTATAGAATAGGTTAGAATAGAATAGATAGAATTGAAATATACACATAGTATAAGTGTATATATATTATTATTATTATTTATTGTTATAGCGCCATTTATTCCATGGCGCTTTACATGTGAGGAGGGGTATACATAATAAAAACAAGTACAATAATCTTAAACAATACAAGTCATAACTGGTACAGGAGGAGAGAGGACCCTGCCCATGAACGCTCACAATCTACAAGGGATGGGTGAGAATACAGTAGGTGAGGATAGAGCTGGTCATGCAGCGGTTTGGTTGATCAGTGGCTACTGCAGGTTGTAGGCTTGTCGGAAGAGGTGGGTCTTCAGGTTCTTTTTGAAGGTTTCGATGGTAGGCGAGAGTCTGATGTGTTGTGGTAGAGGGTTCCAGAGTAGGATATATATATATATATATATATATATATATATATATATATATATATATATATATATATATATATATATATATATAGTAGGGATTTCACTCACTCAGGTGCGACGACTGACACTTAGGAGGCAGGTTCCAACAAAAGTTCAAAGGTTTATTGCTTCATAAACCAGTTTAGCAAAAACAGGAAAAACAAATAGCCTTTAACTCAGGCAAAAGGGAAAAACAAGTGTCCATTCGTTCAGGCTCAGTGCTAGAGCCTTAACACACTGGAGGCTAGCCCCTCCACACATATCTCCTGTGTTAAGCATTTACCTGTCTTATGTAGAGCTAACCACACCCAGTAACCCATCACATGATTAGCCATGTGGTCTGACATCACCACAGGTCCTGGAACACACATATATACATGGTTATATACAACAAAGAAATACTCCGGGCTACATTACAGCAACAAGGCACTTATGTGGCACATACCTCCCGTCGACTACACACCCTTTAGCCATGCTACATACCTCCCCCCTCTGCCTAAAGCCGTGGGGCTTGGCACTTTTCCCCACTAAACAAGGGATTCTTGATAGGGCATCCGCATTACCGTGCAGCTTTCCGGCCCTATGTTCCACATGGAAACTGAAGTCCTGCAGGGCTAAGAACCAACGGGTGACCCTAGCATTTCTACCCTTTGTTTCCCTCATCCATCTTAGTGGGGCATGGTCAGATATCAATCTGAATTTACGACCCAGCAGATAGTACCGTAACGTGTCCACCACCCACTTTATGGCCAAACACTCTTTTTCCACGACTGAGTAGTTCTTCTCAGATGAGGACAGCTTTCTACTCAGATAGAGGACAGGATGCTCCTCCCCATGTAGCTCTTGGGAAAGGACTGCTCCTACCCCAACATCTGAGGCATCTGTCTGAAGAACAAATTCTTTATTAAAGTCTGGGGCCATCAGAACGGGCTGCTTACATAGAGCCCCTTTCAACTCTTGGAAGGCTGACTCTGTCTCTTCGGACCATTTAACCAACACTGATTTTGTCCCCTTTAGCAGATCCGTCAGAGGCGCAGCCACTGTGGCGAAGTTCGGGATGAACCTCCTGTAATATCCCACGATTCCCAGAAAGGCTTTAACTTGCTTTTTGGAGAGTGGTTTCGGCCATGTTTGGATTGCCTCCACTTTCCTGATTTGGGGCTTTATTTCTCCACGACCCACTATATAGCCTAGGTATTTAGCTTCTTCCTTACCCAAGGCACACTTCTTCGGGTTTATTGTAAACCCCGCCTCTCTTAGAGCATCAAACACCGCTTGGACTTTCTCCAGATGACTCTCCCAGTCCGGGCTAAAGATGACAATATCATCTAGGTACGCAGCAGCGTAGGCCTTACGGGGTGCAAGGACTCTATCCATAGCCCTCTGGAAGTTCGCCGGAGCTCCCTGTAGGCCAATAGGCATCCGGACATACTGGAAGCATCCATCAGGTGTCGAAAAGGCCGTCTTCTCCTTGGCTTCCTGTGCCATGGGGATCTGCCAATACCCCTTTGTCAAATCCAAGGTGGATATATATCTGGCGTGCCCAAGCCTTTCGATGAGCTCATCAATGCGGGGCATGGGATAAGCGTCAAACTTGGAGACCTCATTCAACTTCCGATAGTCGTTGCAAAACCTCCATTCTCCATCAGGTTTTGGGACCAGGACAATTGGTCTCGACCAACCGCTCTTGGATTCCTCAATGACTCCAAGCTTCAACATACGCTCCACTTCCTTGGAGATAACTTCTCGACGAGCCTCAGATATACGATAGGGCTTCACATTCACCCGCACATGTGGCTCTGTTAGGACCTCGTGCTCTATGACCTTCGTGTGTCCTGGCAACTCTGAAAACAGGTCCCTGTTTTTCTGGAGTAACTCCCGGCACTGCTGTTTCTGGGACTTCGATAGCGTCTCCGCTATAGTAACCGCTCCAACCTCACCTTCTGGGTTGCTTAACAACTATGGAGATACTGTCGGCTCTCTATCTTGCCACGGCTTGATGAGGTTGACATGGTATACTTGGAATGGTTTCCGTCTTCCTGGTTGGTGAATTTTATAATTTACTTCACCAAGTTTCTCGACAACCTCATATGGCCCTTTCCATTTGGCCAAGAACTTGCTCTCCACTGTCGGAACTAACACAAGAACTCGGTCTCCCGGATTGAACTGCCTCACTCTTGCAGACCGGTTGTAGACTCTGGCCTGAGCTTCTTGTGCCTGGAGGAGGTGTTCTTTCACAATAGGCATCACCTTTGCAATCCTCTGCTGCATCAGGGCCACATGCTCAATGACGCTTCTGTGGGGCGTGACTTCGGCTTCCCAGGTTTCCTTGGCTATATCCAGGAGTCCTCGCGGATGTCGGCCATATAGAAGCTCAAACGGTGAGAATCCTGTGGAGGCCTGTGGAACTTCACGAATGGAAAACATCAGGTAGGGTAAGAGACAATCCCAGTCTCTACCATCTTTCTCTATAGCTTTTCTCAGCATGCTCTTCAGTGTCTTGTTAAATCTCTCAACAAGGCCATCTGACTGGGGATGGTACACCGAGGTCCTCAACTGGGAGATTTTCAGGGCTTTGCACAACTCCCTCATCACTTTGCTCATGAAAGGTGTCCCCTGGTCAGTCAGGATCTCTTTCGGCAGACCTGTCCGGGAAAAGACATGGACCAACACGCGGGCTATACTCTTCGAGGAAGAATTTCTCAGAGGAATTGCCTCAGGATAGCGTGTGGCATAGTCCAGGATGACTAATATATACTGATGGCCCCGGGCTGATTTAACTAAGGGACCGACCAAGTCCATGGCAATTCTCTCGAACGGCACCTCAATAATGGGCAGGGGCACAAGGGGGTTCCGGAAATGAGGAGTGGGAGCAGTTAGCTGACATGTAGGGCAGGACCTGCAGTAGTTCACTATTTCCCGGTGACACCCAGGCCAATAGAACCTCTGCACAACCCGTTCCTGCGTTTTTTCCACCCCTAGGTGTCCACCCAAGATGTGTGAATGGGCCATGTCCAACACCTTCCGTCTATATGGACCCGGCACTAGCAACTGCTCTACCAACTCCTCCCTTATTTTCGTGACCCGGTACAACAACTCCCCACTCATCAGAAAATGGGGAAATCTTGTGTCTGCCCCCGGCTCCTGTACCACCCCGTCAATAACTGTGACATTATTAAAGGCTTCCCTCAGAGTGGGGTCCCTATGTTGGGCAGTCCCAACATTTTCACCGGTTACCTCTAACTCCATAGTGTCAGATGCAGGGGATACTTCCTCCTCATCCCCAACCAGCACACAAAAAGGAAACCTGTCTGTCTCTGGGTGTGGTGACACCCTTCCAGGGTTCACTGGTTCCCTACTTTTGCTAGGGAGCTCAGAACCTTTTCCCCACAAATCCCAAAACAGACAGAAATCCCGGCCAATAATTATAGGGTGCAACATGTTCTGCACGACGCCGACTATGTGGGACTCAGTGCCACATGCCGTTTCAATGTCCACCCTGGCCAAAGGGTAGTCCTTGGCATCACCATGTATGCACCGCATGCCGACCTTCTTTCCTGGGAGCAGGTGGAGAGGGAAAGTGGCCCTCACCAGGGTCACTAAGCTCCCTGAGTCTAACAGCGCCGTTGCTGCTCGACCGTTCACCCTTACGGGACACGCTTGAGGTCCCTCATTGGGCGGAGAGTTCACACTGCAGGCTGGATACGCATAGTATGAACAACGGCGTCCCATGCTGCTGTCCATCTGCTCAGTGGTCTGGGAACAACGGGCAGCTATATGTCCTGGCCCGTGGCACCTCCAGCAAATAATATCACCCGTAGGGACCTTGGGCACCACCTCCCCCACCCTTTGTGACCTTGGACGCGCCACCCCTTTTTGGGACTCAGCAGCTTTCTGGGACCTCCAGTACGGCACGGGCTGCCTCCCAAAGGAGCCTTCCATCCCTTGGTATCTCTCGACCAGTCTGATCAGTTCGTCGGCATTCTGGGTATCACCCTGGGCAACCCAAGTCTGTATGGACCTCGGGAGGGAATGCACAAACCGATCCATCATCACTCGTTCCACCATCTGTGCCGGTGTACATGACTCTGGCTGCAGCCATTTCTGGACCAGGTGCAACAGATCAAACATTTGAGAGCAAGGCGGTTTGTCCCGGTGATAGGCCCAGCTGTGAACTCGTTGTGCCCTGACAGTCAGTGTCACCCCCAAACGTGCGAGAATCTCGACTTTCAATTTGTGATACTCTTTGGCATCCTGCAAGGTCAAATCATAGTACGCCTTCTGGGGTTCTCCCGTCAGGTATGGCACCAGTACCTCTGCCCACTGCTCTGGCGGGAGTTTTTCCCTCTCAGTGACCCTCTCAAACACCGTCAGGAAGGCCTCAACATCATCCCCGGGGGTCATTTTCTGCAATGCGCGTCTTACCGTCTTCCGGACGTGGGTGTCATCAGCCAGACCTGGGGTTGGGGCACTCGTCTTGCCCTGGATGGCGGTTGTCAGAAGCTGCATCTGCTGCCGTTGCTCCTGCTGGTTCTGTTGCATCTGCTGCCGTTGCTCCTGCTGGTTCTGTTGCATCTGCTGCCGTTGCTCCTGCTGGCTCTGTTGTATCTGCTGCACCAACAGCCTGTTGGTCTTTTGCTGCTGTGACTGCAACAGCCTGTTAGCCTCTTGCTGCTGTGACTGCAACTGGACCAAGTGTTTCAGCAGTTCCTCCATTTTCCCCGGCTGGCTTACAACAGACTTGACCCAGGACATTCAATAACAGACTTTTCGTCTCCGCTGGGAACGCCGCCCGCACGTCTACCAATTGTAGGGATTTCACTCACTCAGGTGCGACGACTGACACTTAGGAGGCAGGTTCCAACAAAAGTTCAAAGGTTTATTGCTTCATAAACCAGTTTAGCAAAAACAGGAAAAACAAATAGCCTTTAACTCAGTCAAAAGGGAAAAACAAGTGTCCATTCCTTCAGGCTCAGTGCTAGAGCCTTAACACACTGGAGGCTAGCCCCTCCACACATATCTCCTGTGTTAAGCATTTGCCTGTCTTATGTAGAGCTAACCACACCCAGTAACCCATCACATGATTAGCCATGTGGTCTGACATCACCACAGGTCCCGGAACACACATATATACATGGTTATATACAACAAAGAAATACTCCGGGCTACATTACAGCAACAAGGCACTTATGTGGCACATACCTCCCGTCGACTACACACCCATTAGCCATGCTACATATATATATATATATATATATATATATATATATATATATATATATATATACATACACATATACATATATATATATATATATATATATATACATATATATATGTTAGTGACACATATATACAGTATATCTTAATATTTCATAGAGAGATAGATAGCAGAAAAGCCGGTAATTCAAATGTTCTTTACAATGATTGCAGAAGCCGACAGGATATGAGACATGGTTTACATACACTAAACCATTGCATATCCGTTAGATTTTTATATGTCCCTCACTAATAATGTTAGTAGTGTGTCTGTGTAAAATTTTGGAGCTGTAGCTGTTAAATTAAAGGACTAATTCACAGAAAAAACTGGTGTGGGATCCCGCGCAATTTTCCCCACCAGAGAGGGAAAGCCCGTGACTGAGGGCAGATATTAATAGCCTAGAGAGGGACCATGGTTATTGCCCTCCCTGGCTAAAAAAAATCTGCCCCCAGCCACCCCAGAAAAGGCGCATCTGTAAGATGCGCCAATTCTGGCACTTAGTCTCTCTCTTCCCATTGCCCTGTGGCGGTGGCATATGGGGTAATAAGGGGTTAATGCCACCTTGCTATTGTGAGGGGAAATTAAACCTGGTTAATAATGGAGAGGTGTCAATAAGACACCTCTCCATTATTAATTCAATAGTATGAAAGGGTTAAAAATACACACACATTAAGAATAGTCATTTAATGAAATAATGAAACACACAGGTTTAACATCTTTATTGCACTTTCAATCCAAGCGAAACCCTTGCTCTTCTGTAAAAAAATTAAAAATAAAAATGCAACAATATCCCATACCTGTCAGCTGTACTGTCAAGTCCCACGCTGCAATCCATCTCAAGGGGTTAAACAGTTTACAACGCGGAGCGGTGCTAATGCTAGTGGCCTGGCTGTAAACCATGGAGGAATGAATGAAAAGCTGCCTGCGCAGCCTCCCCGCCTGACCGGATATGAACTGATTTGCGTGGGAAAGTTTCTGAGCATTTTCTCCACGCTGTCAAGTTCAATGTGTCAGGTGGGGAGTCTGCACAGCCTAACTGACGTCAGCGTTAGCCAGAGCACTATGGGGAAGCACGCACTGCCACACCATTAGCCTGCTAACTGAGTGTGCAGCATGTGTAAAGTGGTACTGGGTTGTTTTTTTATTGCAAACCATGAATCTTAATGCAGATCAAGGGTGGTTTTAGAGCAAGTGGGGTCCTGGGCTAAAGTTTAAAGTGGGGCCCCAAATGCTCACATATAGAGTTGAGCGACTTTTACTTTTTTAGGATCGAGTCGGGTTTGTCAAAAGTCGGGTCGGGTGAAGTCGGCCGATTATTGCGTAAAGTCGGGGGCCGACTGAAACACAAAACCCAATGCAAGTCACGGGGAATCAAAGTCGGCAGTGAGTGGAGGACAGGAAAACACCTACAGTGCCCATTTTAATGCCAAAAACATCAATTCTTATTACTGAAGCTTGTTAATTTTAATTTTCTTTATAATAATAGTTAGGCATTGAAAACTGGGGGTCATTTGGCTAAAGTTGTGGGGGGGTAGGGCTGGCTCAAGATTTTTGTGGGCCCAGGAAACGCGGAATACGTCACGGCGGTGGAGCAGGGAGAGGTAAGTATTTCAACTTTGCAAGTGCTGTGATCCTGAGCAAGCAGGGGGGCCCACTCAATGGCATTGGCACTGGCACTGGGCCCCTCATAGTACAGCGGTGTGTTTGACGGCGGGTGGCGCCTCCCACCGTCAGAGACACTTTTGCGTATTATGAGGGGCCCTGTACCAGTGACGTCGCCAATGAGGATGCCCCCCCACCTGATGAAGGAACCTGCACTTTCATCTGCACCTTCCTCTTTGTCCCCGTGTAAGGTGGTATAGTATGCGGGAAGGGGAACCTGACTTTCAGCAGGGTCAGATTCTGGCTATGTACAGTGCAAGGGGAATGTAGTGGTCTGGGTCAATGTACCAGCAGACTCATCTAGCAGTGGCTGGGCAATGGGCAGGATGAGGAGGAAACACAGATATAGGCCCAAATAATAAAATAGGCTAAATGCAGTTCAAAATTGGTAACAGGACTAAACTGGTGGCATTGCTTTCTTCAGCGGAGGACAAATGTAAGGAGTGGCAGACACAGTTAGTAGGCCCAAATAATAAAGTGGGCTAAATGCAGTTCAAAATTGGTAACAGGACTAAACAGGCGGCATTGCTTTGTTCAGCGGAGGACAACTGTAAGGAGTGGCAGACACAGTTAGTAGGCCCAAATAATAAAGTGGGCTAAATGCAGTTCAAAATTGGTAACAGGACTAACCAGGCGGCATTGCTTTGTTCAGCGGAGGACAACTGTAATGAGCGGCAAACACAGTTAGTAGGCCCTAATGATAGAGTAGGCTAAATGTCTGCCAAAAAATTGTTCATAAATAGTGTTGAGTAGTGTTGAGCATTCCGATACTGCAAGTATCGGGTATCGGCCGATACTTGCTGTATCGGAATTTCCGATACCGAGATCCGATACTTTTGTGGTATCGGGTATCGGGTATCGCAACAACATTAATGTAATAATGTGTAAAAAAGAGAATTAAAATAAAAAATATCGCTATACTCACCTGTCCGACGCAGCCGGGACCTCAGCGAGGGAACCGGCAGCGTTGTTTGTTTAAAATTCGCGCTTTTACTTGGTTACGTGAGGTCCCGGCTTGTGATTGGTCAGGGCGGCCATGTTGCCGGGACGCGGACCAATCACAGCAAGCCGTGACGAAATTACGTCACGGCTTGCTGTGATTGGTCCGCGTCCCGGCAACATGGCCGCCATTAACCAATCACAAGCCGTGACGTCACGGGAGGCTGGACATGCGCGTATTTTGAAAAGCGCGCGTGTCCAGCCTCCAGTGACGTTCCGGCAACATGGCCGCCATTAACCAATCACAAGCCGGGACGTCACGGGAGGCTGGACATGCGCGTATTTTGAAAAGCGCGCGTGTCCAGCCTCCCGTGACGTCACGGCTTGTGATTGGTTAATGGTGGCCATGTTGCCGGGACGCGGACCAATCACAGCAAGCCGTGACGTAATTTCGTCACGGCTTGCTGTGATTGGTCCGCGTCCCGGCAACATGGCGCCGTGACCAATCATAAGCCGGGACGTCACTGGAGGCTGGACACGCGCGCTTTTCAAAATACGCGCATGTCCAGCCTCCCGTGACGTCCCGGCTTGTGATTGGTTAATGGCGGCCATGTTGCCGGGACGTCACTGGAGGCTGGACACGCGCGCTTTTCAAAATACGCGCATGTCCAGCCTCCCGTGACGTCACGGCTTGTGATTGGTCCGCGTCCCGGCAACATGGCCGCCATTAACCAATCACAGCAAGCCGTGACGTAATTTCGTCACGGCTTGCTGTGATTGGTCCGCGTCTTGGCAACATGGCGCCGTGACCAATCATAAGCCGGGACGTCACTGGAGGCTGGACACGCACGCTTTTCAAAATACGCGCATGTCCAGCCTCCAGTGACGTCCCGGCTTGTGATTGGTTAATGGCGGCCATGTTGCCGGGACGTCACTGGAGGCTGGACACGCGCGCTTTTCAAAATACGCGCATGTCCAGCCTCCCATGACGTCACGGCTTGTGATTGGTTAATGGCGGCCATGTTGCCGGGACGCGGACCAATCACAGCAAGCCGTGACGTAATTTCGTCACGGCTTGCTGTGATTGGTCCGCGTCCCGGCAACATGGCCGCCCTGACCAATCACAAGCCGGGACCTCACGTAACCAAGTAAAAGCGCGAATTTTAAACAAACAACGCTGCCGGTTCCCTCGCTGAGGTCCCGGCTGCGTCGGACAGGTGAGTATAGCAATATGTTTTATTTTAATTCTTTCTTTTACACATTAATATGGTTCCCAGGGCCTGAAGGAGAGTTTCCTCTCCTTCAGACCCTGGGAACCATCAGGAATACCGTCCGATACCTGAGTCCCATTGACTTGTATTGGTATCGGGTATCGGTATCGGATTGGATCCGATACTTTGCCGGTATCGGCCAATACTTTCCGATACCGATACTTTCAAGTATCGGACGGTATCGCTCAACACTAGTGTTGAGCATTCCGATACTGCAAGTATCGGGTATCGGCCGATACTTGCTGTATTGGAATTCCGATACCGAGATCCGATATTTTTGTGGTATCGGGTATCGGTATCGAAACAACATTAATGTAAAAATGTGTAAAAGAAAGAATTAAAATAAAAAATATTGCTATACTCACCTGTCCGACGCAGCCTGCACCTTACCGAGGGAAGCGGCAGCGTTCTTTGTTTAAAATTCGCGCTTTTCTTTCCTTTACTGAAGTCCCGGCTTGTGATTGGTCGCGTGCCGACCATGTGGCCGGGACGCAACCAATCACAGCAAGCCGTGACGTAATTTCAGGTCCTTCAGGATTTTAAAATTACGTTCCGGCGTTGTGATTGGTTGCGTCGCAGTCACATGGGCAACGCAACCAATCACAGCAAGCCGTGACGTAATTTCAGGTCCTTAAGGATTTTAAAATTACGTCCCGGCTTTGTGATTGGTTGCGTCGCAGTCACATGGGAGACGCAACCAATCACAAGCCGTGACGTCACGGGAGGCTGGACACGCGCGCATTTTAAAATGGGCGCGTGTCCAGCCTCCCGTGACGTCCCGGCTTGTGATTGGTTGCGTCGCGGTCAACCAATCACAAGCCGGGAGGCTGGACACGCGCGCATTTTAAAATTTTGAAATGCGCGCGTGTCCAGCCTCCCGGCTTGTGATTGGTTGATCGCGACGCAACCAATCACAAGCCGGGACGTCACGGGAGGCTGGACACGCGCCCATTTTAAAATGCGCGCGTGTCCAGCCTCCCGTGACGTCACGGCTTGTGATTGGTTGCGTCTCCCATGTGACTGCGACGCAACCAATCACAAAGCCGGGACGTAATTTTAAAATCCTTAAGGACCTGAAATTACGTCACGGCTTGCTGTGATTGGTTGCGTTGCCCATGTGACTGCGACGCAACCAATCACAACGCCGGAACGTAATTTTAAAATCCTGAAGGACCTGAAATTACGTCACGGCTTGCTGTGATTGGTTGCGTCCCGGCCACATGGTCGGCACGCGACCAATCACAAGCCGGGACTTCAGTAAAGGAAAGAAAAGCGCGAATTTTAAACAAAGAACGCTGCCGCTTCCCTCGGTAAGGTGCAGGCTGCGTCGGACAGGTGAGTATAGCAATATTTTTTATTTTAATTCTTTCTTTTACACATTAATATGGTTCCCAGGGCCTGAAGGAGAGTTTCCTCTCCTTCAGACCCTGGGAACCATCAGGAATACCGTCCGATACATGAGTCCCATTGACTTGTATTGGTATCGGGTATCGGTATCGGATTGGATCCGATACTTTGCCGGTATCGGCCGATACTTTCCGATACCGATACTTTCAAGTATCGGACGGTATCGCTCAACACTATTCATAAATAAACAGGTGGCATAGCTAGGTACAGGGGTGGGCTCCTCTGCTGAGTAGCAGACAGTAGTAGTAGGCGCAAAGTATTAACTGGTCTAAATGGAGGCCAAGGCCCCTGTATATTTTAACTATCATCTATCATTTCAACAAATTTGTATTGGCAGTACCATTGAAGGATTTAACAGCACAGACTACACAGTGGTGGAGCAGGGAGAGGTACAGTTATATGAAAAAGTTTGGGCACCCCTATTAATCTTAAGCTTAATGTTTTATAAAAATTGTTTTTTTGCAACAGCTATTTCAGTTTCATATATCAAATAACTTTTGGACACAGTAATGTTTCTGCCTTGAAATGAGGTTTATTGTACTACCAGAAAATGTGCAATCTGCATTAAAACAAAATTTGACAGGTGCATAAGTATGGGCACCCTTATCATTTTCTTGTTTTAAATACTCCTACCTACTTTTTACTGACTTACTAAAGTACTTTTTTTTGTTTTGTAACCTCATTGAGCTTTGAACTTCATAGCCAGGTGTATGCAATCATGAGAAAATCTACTTAAAGTGGCCACTTGCAAGTTGTTCTCCTGTTTGAATCTCCCCTGAAGAGTGGCGTCATGGGCTCCTCAAAACAACTATAAAATGATCTGAAAACAAAGATTATTCAACATAGTTGTCCAGGGGAAGGATACAAAAAGCTGTCTAAGAGATTTAACTTGTCAATTTCCACTGTGAGGAACATAGTAAGGAAATGGAAGAACACAGGTACATGTTATGGTTCTCAATGGCAAGAGAACATAGCCCAGCATACATAGGAACTAGCTCTTGGAAGGATGGAAACTTAAACTGACCATGAACTAAACCTGCCGCACAACTAACAGTAGCCGGGTAGCGTAGCCTGCGTTTTATCCCTAGACGCCCAGCGCCGGCCGGAGGACTAACTAATCCTGGCAGAGGAAAATATAGTCCTGGCTCACCTCTAGAGAAATTTCCCCGAAAGGCAGACAGAGGCCCCCACATATATTGGCGGTGATTTAAGATGAAAATGACAAACGTAGTATGAAAATAGGTTTAGCAAAATCGAGGTCCGCTTACTAGATAGCAGGAAGACAGAAAGGGTACTTTCATGGTCAGCTGAAAACCCTATCAATACACCATCCTGAAATTACTTTAAGACTCTAGTATTAACTCATAACATCAGAGTGGCAATTTCAGATCACAAGAGCTTTCCAGACACAGAAACGAAACTGCAGCTGTGAACTGTAACAAAATGCAAAAAACAAACAAGGACAAAAGTCCGACTTAGCTGGAAGTTGTCTGGTAGCAGGAACATGCACAGAAAGGCTTCTGATTACAATGTTGACCGGCATGGAAGTGACAGAGGAGCAAGGTTAAATAGCGACTCCCACATCCTGATGGGAACAGGTGAACAGAGGGGATGATGCACACAAGTTCAATTCCACCAGTGGCCACCGGGGGAGCCCAAAATCCAATTTCACAACAGTACCCCCCCCTCAAGGAGGGGGCACCGAACCCTCACCAGAACCACCAGGGCGATCAGGATGAGCCCTATGAAAGGCACGGACCAGATCGGAGGCATGAACATCAGAGGCAGTCACCCAAGAATTATCCTCCTGACCGTATCCCTTCCATTTGACCAGATACTGGAGTTTCCGTCTGGAAACACGGGAGTCCAAGATTTTTTCCACAACGTACTCCAACTCGCCCTCAACCAACACCGGAGCAGGAGGCTCAACGGAAGGCACAACCGGTACCTCATACCTGCGCAACAATGACCGATGAAAAACATTATGAATAGAAAAAGATGCAGGGAGGTCCAAACGGAAGGACACAGGGTTAAGAATCTCCAATATCTTGTACGGGCCGATGAACCGAGGCTTAAACTTAGGAGAAGAAACCCTCATAGGGACAAAACGAGAAGACAACCACACCAAGTCCCCGACACAAAGCCGAGGACCAACCCGACGCCGGCGGTTGGCAAAAAGCTGAGTCTTCTCCTGGGACAACTTCAAATTGTCCACCACCTGCCCCCAAATCTGATGCAACCTCTCCACCACAGCATCCACTCCAGGACAATCCGAAGATTCCACCTGACCGGAGGAAAATCGAGGATGAAACCCCGAATTACAGAAAAAAGGAGACACCAAGGTGGCAGAGCTGGCCCGATTATTGAGGGCAAACTCCGCTAAAGGCAAAAAAGCAACCCAATCATCCTGATCTGCAGACACAAAACACCTCAAATATGTCTCCAAAGTCTGATTCGTCCGCTCGGTCTGGCCATTAGTCTGAGGATGGAAAGCAGACGAGAAAGACAAATCTATGCCCATCCTAGCACAGAATGCCCGCCAAAATCTAGACACGAATTGGGTTCCTCTGTCAGAAACGATATTCTCCGGAATACCATGCAAACGAACCACATTTTGAAAAAACAGAGGAACCAACTCGGAAGAAGAAGGCAACTTAGGCAGGGGAACCAAATGGACCATCTTAGAGAAACGGTCACACCCCACCCAGATGACAGACATCTTCTGAGAAACAGGAAGATCCGAAATAAAATCCATCGAGATGTGCGTCCAAGGCCTCTTCGGGATAGGCAAGGGCAACAACAATCCACTAGCCCGAGAACAACAAGGCTTGGCCCGAGCACAAACGTCACAAGACTGCACAAAGCCTCGTACATCTCGTGACAGGGAAGGCCACCAGAAGGACCTTGCCACCAAATCCCTGGTACCAAAGATTCCAGGATGACCTGCCAACGCAGAAGAATGAACCTCAGAAATGACTTTACTGGTCCAATCATCAGGAACAAACAGTCTACCAGGTGGGCAACGATCAGGTCTATCCGCCTGAAAATCCTGCAAGGCCCGCCGCAGGTCTGGAGAAACGGCAGACAATATCACTCCATCCTTAAGGATACCTGTAGGTTCAGAATTACCAGGGGAGTCAGGCTCAAAACACCTAGAAAGGGCATCCGCCTTAACATTCTTAGAACCCGGTAGGTATGACACCACAAAATTAAACCGAGAGAAAAACAACGACCAGCGCGCCTGTCTAGGATACAGGCGTCTGGCGGACTCAAGATAAATTAAATTTTTGTGGTCGGTCAATACCACCACCTGATGTCTAGCCCCCTCAAGCCAATGACGCCACTCCTCAAAAGCCCACTTCATGGCCAAAAGCTCCCGATTCCCAATATCATAATTCCGCTCGGCGGGCGAAAATTTACGAGAAAAAAAAGCACAAGGTTTCATCACGGAGCAGTCGGAACTTCTTTGCGACAAAACCGCCCCAGCTCCGATTTCAGAAGCGTCGACCTCAACCTGAAAAGGAAGAGCAACATCAGGCTGACGCAACACAGGGGCGGAAGAAAAGCGGCGCTTAAGCTCCCGAAAGGCCTCCACAGCAGCAGGGGACCAATCAGCAACATCAGCACCCTTCTTAGTCAAATCAGTCAATGGTTTAACAACATCAGAAAAACCAGCAATAAATCGACGATAAAAGTTAGCAAAGCCCAAAAATTTCTGAAGACTCTTAAGAGAAGAGGGTTGCGTCCAATCACAAATAGCCCGAACCTTGACAGGATCCATCTCGATGGAAGAGGGGGAAAAAATGTATCCCAAGAAGGAAATCTTTTGAACCCCAAAAACGCACTTAGAACCCTTCACACACAAGGAATTAGACCGCAAAACCTGAAAAACCCTCCTGACCTGCTGGACATGAGAGTCCCAGTCATCCGAAAAAATCAGAATATCATCCAGATACACGATCATAAATTTATCCAAATAATCACGGAAAATGTCATGCATAAAGGACTGAAAGACTGAAGGGGCATTTGAAAGGCCAAAAGGCATCACCAAATACTCAAAGTGGCCCTCGGGCGTATTAAATGCGGTTTTCCACTCATCCCCCTGCTTAATTCGCACCAAATTATACGCCCCACGGAGATCTATCTTAGAGAACCACTTGGCCCCCTTTATGCGGGCAAACAAATCAGTCAGCAGTGGCAACGGATATTGATATTTAACCGTGATTTTATTCAAAAGCCGATAATCAATACACGGCCTCAAAGAGCCATCTTTCTTAGACACAAAGAAAAAACCGGCTCCTAAGGGAGATGACGAAGGACGAATATGTCCCTTTTCCAAGGACTCCTTTATATATTCTCGCATAGCAGCATGTTCAGGCACAGACAGATTAAATAAACGACCCTTAGGGTATTTACTACCCGGAATCAAATCTATGGCACAATCGCACTCCCGGTGCGGAGGTAATGAACCAAGCTTAGGTTCTTCAAAAACGTCACGATAGTCAGACAAGAATTCAGGAATCTCAGAGGGAATAGATGACGAAATGGAAACCAAAGGTACGTCCCCATGCATCCCCTTACATCCCCAGCTTAACACAGACATAGCGTTCCAGTCGAGGACTGGGTTATGAGATTGCAGCCATGGCAATCCAAGCACCAACACATCATGTAGATTATACAGCACAAGAAAGCGAATAATCTCCTGATGATCCGGATTAATTCGCATAGTTACTTGTGTCCAGTATTGTGGTTTATTACTAGCCAATGGGGTGGAGTCAATCCCCTTCAGAGGTATAGGAGTTTCAAGAGGCTCTAAATCATACCCACAGCGTTTGGCAAAGGACCAATCCATAAGACTCAAAGCGGCGCCAGAGTCGACATAGGCATCCGCGGTAATAGATGATAAAGAACAAATCAGGGTCACAGATAGAATAAACTTAGACTGAAAAGTGCCAATTGAAACTGACTTATCAAGCTTCTTAGTACGCTTAGAGCATGCTGATATAACATGAGTTGAATCACCACAATAAAAGCACAACCCATTTTTTCGTCTAAAATTCTGCCGTTCGCTTCTGGACAGAATTCTATCACATTGCATATTCTCTGGCGTCTTCTCAGTAGACACCGCCAAATGGTGCACAGGTTTGCGCTCCCGCAGACGTCTATCGATCTGGATAGCCATTGTCATGGACTCATTCAGACCCGCAGGCACAGGGAACCCCACCATAACATCCTTAACGGCATCAGAGAGACCCTCTCTGAAATTCGCCGCCAGGGCGCACTCATTCCACTGAGTAAGCACAGACCATTTACGGAATTTTTGGCAGTATATTTCAACTTCATCTTGCCCCTGAGATAGGGACATCAAGGCTTTTTCCGCCTGAAGCTCTAAATGAGGTTCCTCATAAAGCAACCCCAAGGCCAGAAAAAACGCATCCACATTGAGCAACGCAGGATCCCCTGGAGCCAATGCAAAAGCCCAATCTTGAGGGTCGCCCCGGAGCAAGGAAATCACAATCCTGACCTGCTGAGCAGGATCTCCAGCAGAGCGAGATTTCAGGGACAAAAACAACTTGCAATTATTTTTGAAATTTTGAAAGCAAGATCTATTCCCCGAGAAAAATTCAGGCAAAGGAACTCTAGGTTCAGATATAGGAACATGAACAACAAAATCTTGTAAATTTTGAACTTTCGTGGTGAGATTATTCAAACCTGCAGCTAAACTCTGAATATCCATTTTAAACAGGTGAACACAGAGCCATTCCAGGATTAGAAGGAGAGAGAGAGAGGAAGGCTGCAATATAGGCAGACTTGCAAGTGATTCAATTGAAAGCACACTCAGAACTGAAGAACACTCTCTCCTTTCTCTGCCAATTAATTTAACCCTTTGTGGGCCGGTCAAACTGTTATGGTTCTCAATGGCAAGAGAACATAGCCCAGCATACATAGGAACTAGCTCTTGGAAGGATGGAAACTTAAACTGACCATGAACTAAACCTGCCGCACAACTAACAGTAGCCGGGTAGCGTAGCCTGCGTTTTATCCCTAGACGCCCAGCGCCGGCCGGAGGACTAACTAATCCTGGCAGAGGAAAATATAGTCCTGGCTCACCTCTAGAGAAATTTCCCCGAAAGGCAGACAGAGGCCCCCACATATATTGGCGGTGATTTAAGATGAAAATGACAAACGTAGTATGAAAATAGGTTTAGCAAAATCGAGGTCCGCTTACTAGATAGCAGGAAGACAGAAAGGGTACTTTCATGGTCAGCTGAAAACCCTATCAATACACCATCCTGAAATTACTTTAAGACTCTAGTATTAACTCATAACATCAGAGTGGCAATTTCAGATCACAAGAGCTTTCCAGACACAGAAACGAAACTGCAGCTGTGAACTGGAACAAAATGCAAAAAACAAACAAGGACAAAAGTCCGACTTAGCTGGAAGTTGTCTGGTAGCAGGAACATGCACAGAAAGGCTTCTGATTA
This sequence comes from Ranitomeya variabilis, assembly GCF_051348905.1. NCBI lineage: Eukaryota > Metazoa > Chordata > Amphibia > Anura > Dendrobatidae > Ranitomeya > Ranitomeya variabilis. Next base: position 508,158,076 of record NC_135235.1, read on the forward strand.
CAATGTTGACCGGCATGGAAGTGACAGAGGAGCAAGGTTAAATAGCGACTCCCACATCCTGATGGGAACAGGTGAACAGAGGGGATGATGCACACAAGTTCAATTCCACCAGTGGCCACCGGGGGAGCCCAAAATCCAATTTCACAACAGGTACAGTTCTTGTTAAGGCCAGAAGTGGCAGGCCAAGAAAAACATCAGAAAGGCAGAGAAGAAGAATGGTGAGATCAGTCAAGGACAATCCTCAGACCACCTCCAGAGAGCTGCAGCATCAACTTGCTGCAGATGGTGTCACTGTGCATCGGTCAACTATACAATGCACTTTGCACAAGGAGAAGCTGTATGGGAGAGTGATGCGAAAGAAGCCGTTTCTGCAAACACGCCACAAACAGTCGGCTGAGGTATGCAAAAGCACATGTGGAGAAGCCAATTTCTTTTTGGAAGAAGGTCCTGTGGACTGATGAAACTAAGATTGAGTTGTTTGGTCATACAAAAGGGCGTTATGCATGGCGGCAAAAAAACACAGCATTCCAAGAAAAACACTTGCTACCCACAGTAAAATTTGGTGGAGGTTCCATCATGCTTTGAGGCTGTGTGGCCAATGCCGACACCGGGAATCTTGTTAAAGTTGAGGGACGCATGGATTCCTCTCAGTATCAGCAGATTCTTGACAATAATGTTCATGAATCAGTGACAAAGTTGAAGTTACACAGGGGATGGATCTTTCCGCAAGACAATGATCCAAAACACCGCTCCAAATCTACTCAGGCATTCATGCAGAGTGTTGTGAATTAGACTTTTTGGCTCCCTCTTGTGGTCACTAGTGATATGACTCTGGGATTGTCTTTCTTCACTTTGGCACTCACCTGGGCCGTTAGTCCAGGGGTGTTGCTATATTAACTTCCTGGATCCTTAGTCCAGTGCCTGGCATCGTTGTAATCAGATCCTTCTGTTTGCTCCTGTCCGCTGGTCCTGGTTTTTGCAAAATTAAGCTAAGTCTTGCTTTTTGGTTATTTGGGTTATTTGCTTTGCTTCTATTTTTGTCCAGCTTGTACTAAATGTGATTTCTGACCTTGCTGGAAGCTCTAGGGGTGCTGGTGTTATCCCCCCGGCCGTTAGACGGTTCGGGGGTTCTTGAATATCCAGCGTGGATATTTTAATAGGGTTTTTGCTGACCATATAAGTCATCTTACTATATTCTGCTATTAGCTAGTGGGCCTCTCTTTGCTAAATACCTAGTTCATTCTTATGTTTGTCTTTTCCTCTTACCTCATCGTTATTATTTGTTGGGGGCTTGTATCCAACTTTTTGGGGTCTTATCTCTGGAGGCAAGAAAGGTCTTTCTTTTCCCTTCTAGGGTTAGTTAGTTCTCCGGCTGGCGCGAGACGTCTAGAACCAACGTAGGCACGTTCCCCGGCTACTTCTATTTGTGGTGCTAGGATTAGATATATGGTCAGCCCAGTTACCACTGCCCTATGAGCTGGTTTTTTGTGTTTGCAGACTTGGTTATTATTTCTGAGACCCTCTGCCATTGGGGTCATAACAGCAGAGGAACAATTACACTGTTCTGGAATGGCCATCACAGTCCCCAGACCTGAATATCATTGAACATCTGTGGGATCATTTGAAGAGGGCTCGGCGACCATCAAACTTAACTGAACTGGAATTGTTTTGCAAAGAGGAATGGTCAAAAATACCTTCATCCAGGATCCAGGAACTCATTAAAAGCTACAGGAAGCGACTAGAGGCTGTTATTTTTGCAAAAGGAGAATCTACTAAATATTAATGTCACTTTTTTGGTGAGGTGTCCATACTTATGCACCTGTCAAATTTTGTTTGAATGCAGATTGCACATTTTCTGTTAGTACAATAAACCTCATTTCAAGGCAGAAACATTACTGTGTCCAACAGTTATTAGATATATGAAACTGAAATAGCTGTTGCAAAAAAAACAATTTTTATAAAACATTAAGCTTAAGATTAATAGGGGTGCCCAAACTTTTTCATATAACTGTAAGTATTGCAAGTGGTAGAGCACTGTTCGAGATGGGGGAACACCCTCTCGTGGTCGGCGGTACTGACACAGGGCCCCTCATATTACGACGGTGTGTCTGACGTTGGTTGTGCACCACCACCATCAGAGACACTTCATTATACTATGAGGGACCCTGTGCCAGTGCCGTCGCCCAAGAGTGGGCACACCCACCTGTCCAGGCAAACGGCTCTCGCACGGGTGCTTGCGCCAGGTGGTGACCACGGCCCTGTGGGGGGAGTCAGCCCATTTAGGGAGGTAAAAAAATGGCCTACGGTGGACATTCAGCAGCTGCAAATGGAGGAATTGAAGCAGTCAGTAAGAGGAGGCCAAAAGCAAGACATTTTTCAGGCAAGCTACGTGTCAGCAGGGGAAGGTGGGGCCAAATAATTTGAAATCCATGATTGGTTCATTTTAGTGAAGGTTAGATCATCGACAATTTCGGGTAGCCAGACGTGTCCTTTTTTTGGTCAGTATTGAACCAGAAGCACTGAAGACTCTTTCGGATATCACACTAGTAGCAGGGCAAGCGAGCTTCTGTAATGCATATTCTGCCAATTCAGGCCAGGTGTCTATTTTAGATGCCCAGTAATCAAAGGGGAATGACCTGTGAGGGAGAACATCGATAAGGGTGGAAAAGTAGTTCGTAACCATACTGGAAAAATGCTGTCTCCTGTCACTTTTAATCGATACAGCAGTACCTGTCATGTCAGCGGTCGTTGCAAAATCACTTCACAACCTGGTCATAAAACCCCTCTGTCCAACGCCACTTTGGATTTGTGCACCTCTAACACCTCTGCCATGTTGCCCCCTACGGCTTGTGTGAGAACCATCATCGCCGCTGTGTGCTGGGAATGCCTGAACCAAACGGTCTACAAGAGTTGCTTGTTTGGTAGCCAATATTTGCTCAAGGTTCTCATGTGGCATGATATTTTGTCATTTTCCTTTATATCGTGGATCCAGGAGGCAGGCAAACCAGTAATCGTCATCGGTCATCATTTTGATAATGCGGGGGTCCCATTTTAGGATACACAAGGCATACTCCGCCATGTGGGCCAATGTTCCAGGTGTCAATTCACTGCTTGTGCTGGGTTGAGGAGCACTTTCTTGCAAATCAACATCACTTGTGTCCCGCAAAAACCTGTTGTGATTTTGCTTTTTGCTCCCTCTAGTGGTCATTAGTGATTTGACTCTGGAGCTTCTGTCTTTTCCTATATCCTCACCTGGGCCGTTAGTTCAGGGGCGTTGCTATATAAGCTCCCTGGACCTTCAGTTCAATGCCTGGCATCGTTGAAATCAGAGCTAATCTGTTGTGCTCTTGTCCTATGATCCGGGTTCCTGTATTTCAAGCTAAGTCTGCTTCCTTGCTTTTTGCTTTTGTTTTGTTTGGTATTTTTGTCCAGCTTGTTCCAATCTGTATCCTGACCTTTGCTGGAAGCTCTAGGGGGCTGGTGTTCTCCCCCCGGACCGTTAGACGGTTCGGGGGTTCTTGAATTTCCAGCGTGGATTTTTATAGGGTTTTTGTTGACCAGATAAGTTATCTTGCTATATTCTGCTATTAGTAAACTGGCCTCTCTTTGCTGAACCTGGTTCATTTCTGTGTTTGTCATTTCCTCTTACCTCACCGTTATTATTTGTGGGGGGGCTTGTATCTTGCTTTGGGGTCCCTTTCTCTGGAGGCAAGAGAGGTCTTTGTTTTCTTCTCCTAGGGGTAGTTAGATTCTCCGGCTGGCGCGAGTCATCTAGCGATCACCGTAGGCATGATCCCCGGCTACTTCTAGTGTTGGCGTTAGGAGTAGCTATTTGGTCAACCCAGTTACCACAGCCCTATGAGCTGGATTTTTGAATCTCGCAGACTTACACGTTCCTCTGAGACCCTGTCCACTGGGGTCATAACAGTATGCCAGGCCAGTATTAAATGTTTAATGCATTGCAGAAGTGGGATTATAAGAAAGAAAATTTTGAGGTTTTTTTTTCCCTCTCTCATATTATTATTTTTTTTTTTTCTTTTCCCCTTTACCTCAGAGTGGCTTAAGCTTGCTGCACACATGAATGTCCAGACCTTGATTACAAGTGTGGACCAGCTTGCCGCTCGTGTGCAGAGTATACAAGATTATGTTATCAGAAATCCTAGGTCTGAACCCAAGATTCCGATTCCTGAACTGTTTTCAGGAGACCGATTTAAGTTTAGGAATTTCAGGAATAATTGTAAATTGTTTTTGTCCCTGAAACCTTGTTCGTCTGGAGACTCTGCTCAACAAGTAAAAATTGTTATTTCATTCTTACGGGGTGACCCTCAAGATTGGGCTTTTTCGTTGGCGCCAGGAGATCCGGCATTGGCTGATATTGATGCGTTTTTTCTGGCGCTCGGTTTACTTTATGAGGAACCCAATCTTGAGATTCAGGCAGAGAAAGCCTTGCTGGCTATGTCTCAGGGCCAGGACGAGGCTGAGGTGTATTGCCAAAAATTTCGGAAATGGTCCGTGCTGACACATTGGAACGAGTGTGCACTGGCCGCTAATTTTAGAAATGGCCTTTCTGAGGCCATTAAGAATGTTATGGTGGGTTTTCCCATTCCCACAGGTCTGAATGATACCATGTCCCTGGCTATTCAAATTGACCGGCGGTTGCGGGAGCGCAAAACCGCAAATTCCCTCATGTTGTTGTCTGAACAGACACCTGATGTGATGCAATGTGATAGAAAAACCGCAAATTCCCTCATGGTGTTGTCTGAACGGACACCTGATTTGATGCAATGTGATAGAATCCTGACTAGAAATGAGAGGAAAATTCATAGACGCCGGAATGGCTTGTGCTACTACTGTGGTGATTCTACACATGTTATCTCAGCATGCTCTAAACGTATATCTAAGGTTGTTAGTCCTGTCACCGTTGGTAATTTGCATCCTAAGTTTATTCTGTCTGTAACTTTGATTTGCTCACTGTCATCTTATCCTGTCATGGCGTTTGTAGATTCAGGTGCTGCCCTGAGTCTTATGGATCTCTCATTTGCTAAGCGCTGTGGTTTTATTCTTGAACCATTAGAAAATCCTATCCCTCTTAGGGGTATTGATGCTACGCCATTAGCAGAAAATAAACCGCAGTATTGGACACAGGTTACCATGTGCATGACTCCTGAACACCGCGAGGTGATACGTTTTCTCGTTCTACATAAGATGCATGATTTGGTTGTTTTGGGGCTGCCATGGTTACAGACCCATAATCCAGTCCTTGACTGGAAGGCTATGTCAGTGTCTAGTTGGGGCTGTCGTGGTATTCATGAGGATTCCCTGCCTGTGTCTATTGCTTCTTCTACGCCTTCGGAAGTTCCTGAGTATTTGTCTGATTATCAGGATGTCTTTAGCGAGTCCAGGTCCAGTGCATTGCCTCCTCATAGGGAATGTGACTGTGCAATAGATTTGATTCCAGGCAGTAAATTTCCTAAGGGAAGACTGTTTAATCTGTCGATACCTGAACATACCGCTATGCGTTCATATATCAAGGAGTCTCTGGAAAAAGGACACATCCGTCCGTCTTCTTCCCCTCTTGGTGCGGGATTCTTTTTTGTGGCTAAAAAGGACGGATCTTTGAGGCCTTGTATTGACTATCGGCTTTTAAATAAGATCACTGTCAAATTTCAGTATCCTTTGCCGCTGTTGTCTGACTTGTTTGCCCGGATTAAAGGTGCCAAGTGGTTTACCAAGATAGACCTTCGTGGTGCGTACAACCTTGTGCGCATTAAGCAAGGGGATGAATGGAAAACCGCATTCAATACGCCCGAAGGTCATTTTGAGTACTTGGTGATGCCTTTTGGGCTCTCTAATGCCCCTTCAGTTTTTCAGTCCTTTATGCATGACATTTTCCGGAACTATCTGGATAAATTTTTGATCGTTTATCTGGATGATATTCTGGTTTTTTCTGATAATTGGGACTCGCATGTGGAGCAGGTCAGGATGGTCTTTAAAATTTTGCGTGAAAATTCTTTGTTTGTCAAGGGCTCAAAGTGTCTTTTTGGTGTACAGAAGGTTCCCTTTTTGGGGTTCATTTTTTCCCCTTCTGCTGTGGAGATGGACCCAGTCAAGGTCCGAGCTATTCTTGATTGGACTCAGCCCTCGTCAGTTAAGAGTCTTCAGAAGTTCTTGGGTTTCGCTAACTTCTACCGTCGTTTTATCGCTAACTTTTCTAGCATTGTGAAACCTTTGACGGATATGACCAAGAAGGGCTCCGATGTGGTTAATTGGGCTCCTGCTGCTGTGGAGGCCTTCCAGGAGTTGAAACGTCGGTTTACTTCGGCGCCTGTTTTGTGCCAGCCTGATGTCTCGCTTCCCTTTCAGGTTGAGGTGGATGCTTCAGAGATTGGAGCAGGGGCCGTTTTGTCGCAGAGAGGCCCTGGTTGCTCTGTTATGAGACCTTGCGCCTTTTTCTCTAGGAAGTTTTCACCTGCGGAGCGAAATTATGATGTGGGCAATCGGGAGTTGTTGGCCATGAAATGGGCATTTGAGGAGTGGCGTCATTGGCTCGAGGGTGCTAAGCATCGTGTGGTGGTCTTGACTGATCACAAAAATCTGATGTATCTCGAGTCTGCTAAACGCCTGAATCCTAGACAGGCCCGCTGGTCATTGTTTTTCTCCCGTTTTGACTTTGTTGTCTCGTATTTACCAGGTTCAAAAAATGTGAAGGCCGATGCTCTTTCCAGGAGCTTTGTGCCTGATGCTCCTGGAGTCGCTGAACCTGTTGGTATTCTTAAGGATGGTATTATCTTGTCAGCTATTTCTCCAGATCTGCGACGTGTGTTGCAGAGATTTCAGGCTGATAGGCCTGATTCTTGTCCACCTGACAGACTGTTTGTGCCTGATAAGTGGACCAGCAGAGTCATTTCCGAGGTTCATTCCTCGGTGTTGGCAGGTCACCCAGGAATTTTTGGCACCAGAGATCTGGTGGCCAGATCCTTTTGGTGGCCTTCCTTGTCTAGGGATGTGCGGTCATTTGTACAGTCCTGTGGGACTTGTGCTCGAGCTAAGCCTTGCTGTTCTCGTGCCAGCGGGTTGCTCTTGCCCTTGCCTGTCCCTAAGAGACCTTGGACACATATCTCCATGGATTTCATTTCTGATCTTCCGGTGTCTCAAGGCATGTCTGTTATCTGGGTGATATGTGATCGCTTCTCCAAGATGGTCCATTTGGTTCCTTTGCCTAAGCTGCCTTCCTCTTCCGATCTGGTTCCTGTGTTTTTCCAGAACGTGGTTCGTTTGCACGGCATCCCTGAGAATATTGTGTCAGACAGAGGATCCCAGTTCGTTTCCAGATTCTGGCGATCCTTTTGTAGTAGGATGGGCATTGACTTGTCGTTTTCGTCTGCTTTCCATCCTCAGACTAATGGACAGACGGAGCGAACTAATCAGACTTTGGAGGCTTATTTGAGGTGTTTTGTCTCTGCTGATCAGGACGATTGGGTGACCTTCTTGCCGTTGGCTGAGTTTGCCCTTAATAATCGGGCTAGTTCCGCCACCTTGGTTTCGCCGTTTTTCTGCAACTCTGGTTTCCACCCTCGTTTTTCTTCGGGTCATGTGGAACCTTCTGACTGCCCTGGGGTGGATTCTGTGGTGGATAGGTTGCAGCGGATCTGGAATCTTGTGGTGGACAACTTGAAGTTGTCACAGGAGAGGGCTCAGCGCTTTGCCAACCGCCGCCGCGGTGTGGGTCCCCGACTACGTGTTGGGGATTTGGTGTGGCTTTCTTCCCGCTTTGTTCCTATGAAGGTTTCCTCTCCCAAATTTAAACCTCGTTTTATTGGTCCTTACAAGATATTGGAAATCCTTAATCCTGTATCCTTTCGCCTGGATCTTCCTGTGTCGTTTGCTATCCACAACGTGTTTCATAGGTCCTTGTTGCGGCGGTACGTTGTGCCTGTGGTTCCTTCTGCTGAGCCTCCTGCTCCGGTGTTGGTTGAGGGCGAGTTGGAGTACGTGGTGGAGAAGATCTTGGATTCTCGTCTCTCCAGGCAGAGGCTTCAGTACCTGGTCAAGTGGAAGGGCTATGGTCAGGAAGATAATTCCTGGGTGGTCGCCTCTGATGTTCATGCGGCCGATTTAGTTCGTGCCTTTCACGCCGCTCGTCCTGATCGCCCTGGTGGTCGTGGTGAGGGTTCGGTGACCCCTCACTAAGGGGGGGGTACTGTTGTGATTTTGCTTTTTGCTCCCTCTAGTGGTCATTAGTGATTTGACTCTGGAGCTTCTGTCTTTTCCTATATCCTCACCTGGGCCGTTAGTTCAGGGGCGTTGCTATATAAGCTCCCTGGACCTTCAGTTCAATGCCTGGCATCGTTGAAATCAGAGCTAATCTGTTGTGCTCTTGTCCTATGATCCGGGTTCCTGTATTTCAAGCTAAGTCTGCTTCCTTGCTTTTTGCTTTTGTTTTGTTTGGTATTTTTGTCCAGCTTGTTCCAATCTGTATCCTGACCTTTGCTGGAAGCTCTAGGGGGCTGGTGTTCTCCCCCCGGACCGTTGGACGGTTCGGGGGTTCTTGAATTTCCAGCGTGGATTTTTATAGGGTTTTTGTTGACCAGATAAGTTATCTTGCTATATTCTGCTATTAGTAAACTGGCCTCTCTTTGCTGAACCTGGTTCATTTCTGTGTTTGTCATTTCCTCTTACCTCACTGTTATTATTTGTGGGGGGGCTTGTATCTTGCTTTGGGGTCCCTTTCTCTGGAGGCAAGAGAGGTCTTTGTTTTCTTCTCCTAGGGGTAGTTAGATTCTCCGGCTGGCGCGAGTCATCTAGCGATCACCGTAGGCATGATCCCCGGCTACTTCTAGTGTTGGCGTTAGGAGTAGCTATTTGGTCAACCCAGTTACCACAGCCCTATGAGCTGGATTTTTGAATCTCGCAGACTTACACGTTCCTCTGAGACCCTGTCCACTGGGGTCATAACAAAAACCCTGTACCTGACCTAGCAATGCCACCAGTTTCTATTGCCCCCTGAGAAGCATCCTCCTCCCATAAATATTCATCCCCATCATCCTCCTCTTCGTCCGCCACCTCGTCCAGGAGAGTTCTCTGAGCAGACAATGTCTGACTGTCATCAAGGCTTCCCTCCTCCTCGGCTGCAGAAGCCTGCTCCTTAATGTACGTCAAACTTTGCATCAGCAGATGCATTAGTGGGATGCTCATGCTTATGATGGCGTCGTCTGCACTTACCAGCCGTGTGCATTCCTCAAAACACTGAAGGACTTGACAGAGGTCTTGTAGCTTTGACCACTGCACACCAGACAACTCCATGTCTGCCATCCAAGTGCCTGCCCGTGTATGTGTATACTCCCACAAATAAATTACAGCACGCCTCTCTTCACACAGCCTCTGAAGCATGTGCAGTGTGGAGTTCCACCTTGTTGCAACGTCGATTATTAGGTGGTGCTGAGGAAGATTCAGCGATCGCTGATGATTCAGCATACGGCTGGAGTGTACGGGCGACCGGCGGATGTGCGAGCAAAGCCTTTGCACCTTCAGGAGCAGGGCTGGTAACCCCGGATAATTTTTCAGGAAGCACTGCTCCACCAGGTTCAAGGTGTGAGCCAGGCAAGGTATGTGTTTCAGTTCTGAAAGGGCTATGGCAGCCATAAAATTCCTTCTGTTATCACTGACTACCTTGCCTGCCTCAAGATGTACACTGCCCAGCCATATCTGAGTTTCTTGCTGCAAGTACTCGGCCAGTAATTCCGCGGTGTGTCTGTTGTCGCCCAAACACTTCATTTGTAACACAGCCTGCTGACGTTTACCACTAGCTGTTCGATAATGGGACACCTCTTGTGCAAAACTGGCAGCTGCGGATGGAGTGGTCATGCGACTGCGCTCTGTGGACGAGCTTTCGCTTCTGGAGGAGGAGGAGGAGGGGTGGTGAACGCCTACAGCCAACTGTTTCCTAGACCGTGGGCTAGGCAGAACTGTCCCACTATGGCTGTCCCCAGTGGACTCTGCATCCACCACATTAACCCAGTGCACCGTGATGGACACGTAACATCTCTGGCCATGCCTACTGGTCCATGCATCTGTTGTGAGGTGCACCTTTCCACTGACTGATTGCCTCAGTGCATGGACAATGCGGTCTCTGACATGCTGGTGGAGGGCTGGGATGGCTTTTCTCTCAAAGAAGTGCCGACTGGGTAGGTCATAGCGTGGTACTGCGTAGGCCATCAGGTCTTTGAAAGCTTCGCTTTCAACCAACCGGTAGGGCATCATCTATAACGAGATAAGTATAGCAATGTGGGCGTTCAAACCCTGTGTACGTGGATGAGAGGATGAGTACTTTCTTTTCCTAATGAGAGTCTCTTGTAGGGTGAGCTGGACTGGAGAGCTGCATATGGTGGAACTAGCAGTGGTGTTGGTGGTGGACATGGCGGATTGAGAGAGGGTTGGTGATGGTATTCTTGATGTTGGCCTACATACAGTGCTTCCTACCAATAACCTTGTGATTCCCTGACTGCTTTGGCCTTGCAACGATACCTCCACATTTGCTGCTGGTGGTGTCCTAACCGGTGGGCTTACAGTGAGGGAAGCAATGTAGCGTTGCTGACTACCTTCATTCTGAGCAGGTGCACCAACGGTACGTGACATTTGGTAGTTAGTCCAGGCTTGCAAGTGCATGCTGGTTAAATGTCTACGCATGCACGTTGTATTTAAATTTTGAAGATTCTTCCCTCTGCTAAAGGTCTTTGAGCATTTCTTACAGATAACTTTTGACTGATCATTCTGATCTTGGTTAAAAAATTGCCACACTGCACTCTTCCTACTATCGAATACCTTTTCAGGCATTGCACGCTGTGCTACTTTCACCGGATAGCTGCGCTGTCCTAAAACAGTTTTTGACACACGTTTTTGGCCTGATACGAGCCTGCCAGATGACAGCTGTTGCGATGTAGATGGCTGCTGCGGATCATCCTCCTCCGCATTTGAGCTACTGGCAGCGGCACCCTCTTCCCCCAATGGCTTCCAATCTGGGTCAACAACTGGGTCATCTATCACCTCCTCTTCAATGTCATGTGCACCTTCCTCTGTGTCACCGTGTAAGGTGCTATAGCGTTCGGGACGGGGCACCATATTCTCATCAGGGTCAGATTCCGGCTCAGTACTCTGCGAGGGCAATGTAGTGATCTGAGTCAATGGAACAGCATAATAATCTAGCTGTGCATCAGTGCATTCCATGTCCGATTCCTCTTGTAATGGGCAGTTAACAATTTCCCTTTCTAACCCAGGCACGGTATGTGTAAAGAGCTCCATGGAGTAACCTGTAGTGTCGCCTGACACATCCTTCACTTTTGGTTTGGGTGAAGGACACAAGGAAACATCTTGTTGCTGACTGGGAGCATCCACTGACGGCTGCTTTTATATTTTGAACTTTCTGAAGAGGAGGCGAAAGAGCTAGAGGCTGAGTCAGCAAGGAAAGCCAAAACTTTTTCCTGCTGCTCCGGCTTTAAAAGCGGTTTTCCTGCTCCAAGATAAGGGAGCCTTCAAGGCGTTGTGTAGCCAGACGATGACGCTGGCTCAACACCTCCAGTCTTAGGTGCTATTTTGCTTTTCCCACTACCACCAGATTCTCCACCACCACCACCATCAGTACCAGCTGGCAATGACCGCCCATGGCTTCTTCCACCAGACTTCCTCATTTTTGGGAAAATCTAACCAAAACAACAACCGTTATATGGTACTGTAAAACAAGGTAGAAGGTGTATATAAACTTGTTGAGAATTTAAATCTCCCTTTTTTTGGGGGGAGACTGCACCAAAACTCAGGCCCAGTGTAATGGCAGAAAGTGGCTGGCTGATATATGACAAACTAGCAGAACTGACGTATATCCACTTTGTGACAATTTGAATCTCCATTTTTTTGGGGGGAGACTGCACCAAAACTCAGGCCCAGTGTATAACACAACACAATGTAGGTGGCAGAACGTGGCTGGCTGATATACAACAAACTAACAGAACTGACGTATATCCACTTTGTGACAATTTGAATCTCCCTTTTTTTGGGGGGAGACTACACCAAAACTCAGGCCCAGTGTATAACACAACACAATGTAAGTGGCAGAACGTGGCAGAACGTGGCTGGCTGATATACGACAAACTAACAGAACTGACGTATATCCACTTTGTGACAATTTGAATCTCCTTTTTTTGGGGGGAGACTGCACCAAAACTCAGGCCCAGTGTATAACACAACACAATGTAAGTGGCAGAACGTGGCTGGCTGATATACGACAAACTAACAGAACTGACGTATATCCACTTTGTGACAATTTAAATCTCCCTTTTTTGGGGGGGAGACTGCACCAAAACTCAGGCCCAGTGTATAACACAACACAATGTAGGTGGCAGAACGTGGCTAGCTGATATACGACAAACTAACAGAACTGACGTATATCCACTTTGTGACAATTTGAATCTCCTTTTTTGGGGGGGAGACTGCACCAAAATTCAGGCCCAGTGTATAACACAACACAATGTAAGTGGCAGAACGTGGCTGGAAGATATATGAAAAAATACAAGGACTGTAGTACAATTTCAATGTCCCTGCAATGATCTCAGGATAAGTATGGCAGCAATAAAAAGGACTGCTGCACACAAAAGTGTGGACAAATAAACAAGATAACTGTGCAGAAAGGAGAAACAGGATTTTTGCTTTTAAAAAAGCATTTGGTTTGCACAGCAGCGTGCAAACAGCAATGCAGCTATCAGGGAGCCCTATAAGGCAAACATAAAAAAAACTCAGAAAAAATACATACAATGAGATACGGCATTCCCAAAACCCTGTCTGATGACAAATGCACACTTAGCAGGATGCAGCAGGCCTCCACTGATAAAGGCTAGGAGCGGCACAGGTGCAAACTACTTGAAAAAAACAACCACCCCCAGCCTCCAAACATTGCAGGGGTTGGCTGCCTAGTAGAAAAAATGCACATTGATATAACTCACATAGAACGCCAGTCACACTGATAAGTGTGGTGCACAGTGTCTGGTATGCAACCTATTAATGACGCCCCTTGTATTAACAGGCGGGCTGCCCAGCACTATAATATGCAGCACACAGTGACAGACGCCCCAGAAAAACCTAACCAACATAAAGAGGCCTGGCCACATCCTGCAAAAAAGGATATGATATAGTGCAAAAAAATGTATGCATATGATAAACACATACACTATATGAGGTATTGGTTTAATATTTTGGCCAAAATAAAGTAAGCCCGCAACCCAACGTCAAGGGTTCTCATAATATTGCGGGTCCTACCACTAATATCAAAAAACAGCTAACATAAAAAAACTCAGAAAAAATACATACAATGAGATACAGCCTTCCAAAAACCCTGTCTGATGACAAATGCACACTTAGCAGGATGCAGCTGGCCTCCACTGATAAAGGCTAGGAGCGGCACAGGTGCAAACTACTTGATAAAAACAACTACCCCCAGGCTCCAAACATTGCAGGGGTTGGCTGCCTAGTAGAAAAAATGCACATTGATATAACTCACATAGAATGCCAGTCACACTGATAAGTGTGGTGCACATCCTGCTAAGTGTGCATTTGTCATCAGACAGGGTTTTGGGAAGGCCGTTGTCACGGGGAGACTAGGTGGGCAAGAGCTAATAACCCGGGCCCCTGCAATTTCCCTCAGACTAGGGAAATCCTGACTGACCCTCTACCTAGAGTTTACACTGATGGTGTGCATGTCTAGGCCTCGACCCTCGCCCTGTCTCCCTGTCTCCTGTTTCAACCCTAGGCTGAAAACCCCGCCCACCACCCAGTGAAAAGATCATACACCAATACCCACAGTTAGAACAGACAAGGATAACGGAAAATATACACCACGCCGCAGTCACTCAGGAATACACTATAAATGCGCAGGGCAAAATAAATACAAATATAGGAAGGAGTAAATAAGACAAAGGGAAATACACCACCAGCAACGATACTCCAACTACTAGCTCACCACTCCAGACCGAGATAACAACGCACAAGACAGAAGCTATAATCAGCGATGCCCAATGTTCAGGAGAACTATTTAAAGGCAATGGGCATGGCCCAGCTTCCAATCCGAGCATCAGGTAAATTAACCCCGGACCAGCTAGATAAAATGTAGCTGACGCCAACGAGCACATAGTGGTCAAAAGCGGAATTACCGCTGTCTGTCGAATGACCTGGTCTGAACAGCGTCCGACATGACAGTACCCCGCCTTCTACGAGGGACCCCAGGGCCCTCACGGCTTATAGGACCCGGCTTGTCTGGATGGCGATGGTGAAAAAACCTGACCAGCCGATCCGCATGAATGTCCGAGGCTGGTACCCAGGACCTCTCCTCAGGCCCATAACCACGCCAGTGTACCAAGTACTGAAAAGTGCGGCGCACTACACGAGAGTCAACCACCTTGGAGACTTCAAATTCCAAATTACCATCCACCAAGACTGGAGGTGGCATAGGCGCCGCGTCCACAGAACCCACCTTCTTTAAAAGAGACCTGTGGAACACGTTGTGTATCTTATACACCGTAGGAAGCTCCAATCGGTACGCTACTGGGTTAATGACGGCGGTGATCATAAATGAACCAATAAACCGTGGACCCAATTTAAGGGATGGTATTTTCAGTCTTATGTTTTTTGTGGATAACCACACCCAGTCATCCACACTCAGGTCCGGACCTGGCACACGCCTACTGTCAGCCACACGTTTGTACCTAGCACCCACACTCAACAGGCGCTGTTTAACTCTCCTCCAAACTGATGACAATTGTGCTCCTAACTGGTCCACCTCCGGAACGCCGGAAGAGCCCCTCTGACTCAAAGTACAAAATTGAGGATGTAGCCCGTAAACACAAAAAAAAAACGGAGACTCCCCAGACGACTCCTGGCGGTGATTATTGATGGCAAACTCAGCCAAAGGAAGAAAGGTAGACCACTCCTCCTGGTTATCAGAGACAAAGCAGCGTAAGTACTGTTCCAAATTTTGGTTCATACGCTCAGTCTGACCATTTGACTGAGGATGAAACGCCGAAGAATGAGACAAGTTGATCCCCAGCCGTGAGCAAAATGCTTTCCAAAATTTTGCCACAATCTGAGTACCCCTTTCAGACACGATGTCAGACGGAACCCCATGAAGTCTGACCACCTCCTGCACAAATACCTGAGCCAGAGTCTTAGCGTTAGGCAACGAAAGCAAAGACACAAAGTGTGACATTTTTGAAAACCGATCAACAATCACCAAGATGACCGTGTTCCCAACTGAGGAGGGCAAATCAGTGATGAAATCCATGGAGATTTCCGTCCATGGCTTACTAGGTACCTCAAGAGGAAGTAGTGTGCCAACAGGACGGGAGCGGGGCGTCTTAGCCCTAGCGCACGTGGTACAAGCTGACACGTATGAGACCACGTCCTGTCAGATCTTGGGCCACCAAAACCGATGTGACACCAACTCCAAGGTACCTCTAACCCCTGGGTGGCCAGCCAGGACAGAATCATGATGCTCTGCCAAAACATTTAAGCGGAGATGAAGCGGTACAAAAGATTTGTTGATGGGAAGCTCAGATGGTACTTCCTCCTGAGCCTCGGCAATCTCAGCCTCAACCTCGGTAGTGAGAGACGAAACCACAACACCCTTTTGGAGGATGGGTACTGGATCCTCCCGAGGTTCTCCCCCCAGAAAACACCTGGACAGAGCATCCGCCTTAGTGTTTTTAGACCCCGGTCTGTAAGTAACAACAAAATTGAACCGCGTGAAAAACAATGCCCAGCGAGCCTGCCTGGGGGACAGACGCTTGGCTGACTCCAAATACAGCAGATTCTTATGATCGGTAATAACAGTAACCTGATGTACCGACCCCTCCAAGAAGTGTCGCCATTCCTCAAAGGCCAACTTGATTGCCAACAACTCCCTGTTGCCGATATCGTAGTTACGTTCGGCGGACGACAGTTTCTTGGAGAAATAGGCACATGGACGCAAATCACTCAAAGATGAGCCGTGTGATAGTACCGCCCCCACACCAACCTCAGACGCATCGACTTCCACACCAAAAGGTTTTGATACATCTGGCTGCACAAGAATGGGGGCTGAAACAAAACTGTTCTTAAGAAATTCAAATGCGCGCACAGCAGCCTCAGGCCAAATGGAGAAATTGGTACCCTTTTTAGTCATGTCAGTTAGCGGTTTAGCAATGATGGAAAAATCCTTGATAAATTTCCTATAGTAGTTAGAAAACCCAAGGAACCGCTGAAGTGCGTTCAGGTTATCAGGCCGTTCCCAATGCAGCACCGCTTGCACCTTAGCGGCATCCATTTTAAAACCAGAAGCAGACACAATATAACCCAAGAAAGGCAACTCTTGAACAGAAAATGCACATTTCTCAAGTTTAGCATACAGCTTATTCTCTCTGAGAAGCTGTAATACCTGCCTGACATGATCTAAATGAGTATCACGGTCGCAAGAATATATGAGAATGTCACCTAGGTACACGATAACGAATTTCCCCAAAACATGCGAAAACACATCATTAATGAAATGTTGGAACACTGCAGGTGCGTTAGTCAACCCAAATGGCATCACCAAATTTTCAAAATGACCCTCAGGGGTATTAAAAGCCTTCTTCCACTCATCACCTTGACGGACTGTTATGAGGTTGTACGCCCCCCTGAGGTCAAGCTTGGTAAACCACTTAGCACCTGCCACCTGGTTGAACAAATCTGGTATCAGTGGCATAGGGTATGGATCATGAACCGTAATCTGGTTCAATTCCCTGAAATCCAAACACGGGCGTAATCCGCCATCTTTCTTCTTCACGGAGAAGAACCCTGCTGCCACAGGCGAGGATGAAGGCCTGATGTGCCCTTTGCTCAAACTTTCAGCAATGTAATCCTTTAATGCTTGTCTCTCCGGACCGGAGATGTTAAACATCCTTGCTTTAGGCAATTTGGCCCCTGGTTTAAATCTGATAGTACAGTCATAGGGGCGATGTGGCGGCAACTCTGAACAACCCTTCTCAGAGAACACATCCACAAAATCCAGAAGTGACTCCGTAACGCTTGAAGTCACAGCAGACACACATGTGGCCAGGCAATTCTCCTGGCAGAATTCACTCCACTGAATTATGTCCTGAGTTTTCCAGTCAATTACCGGGTTGTGCATAGACAACCATGGAAAACCCAAAACCACCTGAGCAGGAAGATTCCTGAGCACCTTACATGTAACCTGCTCGGAATGTAGAACCCCAATGTGGAGTTTCACCTCATCCACAAACTCAGTAATCTCCCCCTGTGAGAGAGGAGCAGCATTGATGGTGACCACGCGGATAGGATGAGGCAGTTTTTCAATCCTAAAACCTGCTGTGCGTGCAAACTCCTCATCAATGAGATTTGTGGCTGAACCACTATCCACAAACACAGTAATTGGCAGCTCACTGCCAGCGATTATAACCTTAGCAGGGAGCTAGCATTGAGAAACCACCATGGAGGATATACATAAGCTCAGATTGGTCTCCTCCACACCCTCTGAGCTTAGAAGTTTTCCGCCGTTGCATTTTTCTTAGACAGTAGAGGACAGATGTTAATAAAATGACCAGTCTTACCGCAGTAAAAACAGGCTCCCTGCTTCCTGAGCTCAGGGGCTCGACGCTTCACATGTGACACCCCTGCGATTTGCATAGGCTCTGTGGGCTCACCTGCAGCAACCACACGTGAACCTAAACCCTCTCCCATAGGCGGTGTCTCATGCTCCCCCTGACGCAAACGGCGATCAATGCGGACAACCAGACTCATAGCGGAATCTAGAGAAGTAGGAGTCTCGTACATCAGAAGGGCTTTTTTAACCCTTCCAGAAACCCCATGAATAAGCTGACTCCACAGCGCTGAATCACTCCACTGTGTATCGATCGCCCAGCGACGAAATTCAGAACAGTAATCCTCTGCAACTCGCTCCCCCTGGCGAATAGTGTGTATCTTAGATTCTGCTAGAGCCATTCTGTCTGGCTAGTCGTAAATATTTCCAAGACAGGAAAAAAACTCTCCACAGAGACAAATGCAGCATAATCAGATGGCAAAGAAAATGCCCATGCTTGAGGATCCCCGCTTAACAATGACAACACAAGGCCCACACGCTGAGCCTCATTACCTGAGGAGATCGGGCGCATACGGAAATATAGTTTGCAAGCTTCACGAAAAGAAACAAATTTACTGCATTCCCCAGCAAATTTATCAGGCAAAGGAAACTTAGGCTCAGCAACTCTACCTGTCGCTCCAGCTTGCACATTAGATACTGCTAGTCGCTGTTGCTGCACTGCCCCCCCCAACTCAGTGACCTGTAGGGACAGCGCCTCCAACTGGCGGGTTATGGAAGTCATTGGATCCATGACAAAACAAAAAAAAGGAAACCCCTTTTTTTTTTGTTTTAAAGGCCGATTATAATGTCACGGGGAGACTAGGTGGGCAAGAGCTAATAACCCGGGCCCCTGCAATTTCCCTCAGACTAGGGAAATCCTGACTGACCCTCGACCTAGAGTTTACACTGATGGTGTGCATGTCTAGGCCTCTACCCTCGCCCTGTCTCCCTGTCTCCTGTTTCAACCCTAGGCTGAAACCACCGCACACCACCCAGTGAAAAGATCATACACCAATACCCACAGTTAGAACAGACAAGGATAACGGAAAATATACACCACGCCACAGTCACTCAGGAATACACTATAAATGCGCAGGGCAAAATAAATACAAATATAGGAAGGAGTAAATAAGACAAAGGGAAATACACCACCAGCAACGATACTCAAACTACTAGCTCACCACTCCAGACCAAGATAACAACGCACAAGACAGAAGCTATAATCGGCGACGCCCAATGTTCAGGAGAACTATTTAAAGGCAATGGGCATGGCCCAGCTTTCAATCCGAGCATCAGGTAAATTAACCCCAGACCAGCTAGATAAAATCTAGCCGACGCCAATGAGCACATAGTGGTTAAAAGCGGAATTACCGCTGTCTGTCGAACGACCTGGTCTGAACAGCATCCGACATGACAGCCGTATCTCATTATATGTATTTTTTCTGAGTTTTTTTTGTTAGCTGTTTTTTTATATTAGTGGTAGGACCCGCAATATTATGAGGACCCTTGACGTTGGGTTGTGGGCTTACTTTATTTTGGCCAAAATATTAAACCAATACCTCATATAGTGTATGTGTTTATCATATGCATGCATTTTTTTGCACTATATCATATCCTATTTTGCAGGATGTGGCCAGGCCTCTTTATGTTGGTTAAGTTTTTCTGGGGTGTCTGTCACTGTGTGCTGCATATTATAGTGCTGGGTAGCCCGCCTGTTAATACAAGGGGCGTCATTAATAGGTTGCATACCAGACACTGTGTTCCACACTTATCAGTGTGACTGGCGTTCTATGTGAGTTATATCAATGTGCATTTTTTCTACTAGGCAGCCAACCCCTGCAATGTTTGGAGGCTGGGGGTGGTTGTTTTTATCAAGTAATGTGCACCTGTGCCACTCCTAGCCTTTATCAGTGGAGGCCTGCAGCATCCTGCTAAGTGTGCATTTGTCATCAGACAGGGTTTTGTGAAGGCCGTATCTCATTGTATGTATTTTTTCTGAGTTTTTTTATGTTAGCTGTTTTTTGATATTAGTGGTACGACCCGCAATATTATGAGGACCCTTGACGTTGGGTTGCTGGCTTACTTTATTTTGGCCAAAATATTAAACCAATACCTCATTTAGTGTATGTGTTTATCATATGCATACTTTTTTTTTGCACTATATCATATCCTTTTTTGCAGGATGTGTCCAGGCCTCTTTATGTTGGTTAAGTTTTTCTGGGGCGTCTGTCACTGTGTGCTGCCTATTATAGTGCTGGGCAGCCCGCCTGTTAATACAAGGAGCGTCATTAAAAGGTTGCATACCAGACACTGTGCACCACACTTATCAGTGTGACTGGCATTCTATGTGAGTTATATCAATGTGCATTTTTTCTACTAGGCAGCCAACCCCTGCAATGTTTGGAGGCTGGGGGTGGTTTTTTTTATCAAGTAGTTTGCACCTGTGCCGCTCCTAGCCTTTATCAGTGGAGGCCTGCTGCATCCTGCTATGTGTGCATTTGTCATCAGACAGGGTTTTGGGAAGGCCGTATCTCATTGTAAACCTTATAAGGCAGCCTAATAAGCTACAGAGCTGATGCACAAAAATATAGCCTCCGCTGTCCCTGCAAAAAAAAGTGGTGTTGGACAGTGGAAATCGCTACAGCACAAGCAGCTTGGGGGTTAATCTTCCCTCCTTAACTACACTCACCGGCCACTTTATTAGGTACACCATGCTAGTAACGGGTTGGACCCCCTTTTGCCTTCAGAACTGCCTCAATTCTTCGTGGCATAGATTCAACAAGGTGCTGGAAGCATTCCTCAGAGATTTTGGTCCATATTGACATGATGGCATCACACAGTTGCTGCAGATTTGTCGGCTGCACATCCCAAAGATGCTCCATACAAGGCAGGATGGATCCATGCTTTCATGTTGTTTACGCCAAATTCTGACCCTACCATCCGAATGTCGCAGCAGAAATCGAGACTCATCAGACCAAGCAACGTTTTTCCAATCTTCTACTGTCCAATTTCGATGAGCTTGTACAAATTGTAGCCTCAGTTTCCTGTTCTTAGCTGAAAGGAGTGGTACCCGGTGTGGTCTTCTGCTGCTGTAGCCCATCTGCCTCAAAGTTCGACGCACTGTGCGTTCAGAGATGCTCTTAGGCCTACCTTGGTTGTAACGGGTGGCGATTTGAGTCACTGTTGCCTTTCTATCAGCTCGAACCAGTCTGCCCATTCTCCTCTGACCTCTGGCATCAACAAGGCATTTCCGCCCACAGAACTGCCGCTCACTGGATTTTTTTTCTTTTTCGGACCATTCTCTGTAAACCCTAGAGATGGTTGTGCGTGAAAATCCCAGTAGATCAGCAGTTTCTGAAATACTCAGACCAGCCCTTCTGGCACCAACAACCATGCCACGTTCAAAGGCACTCAAATCACCTTTCTTCCCCATACTGATGCTCGGTTTGAACTGCAGGAGATTGTCTTGACCATGTCTACATGCCTAAATGCACTGAGTTGCCGCCATGTGATTGGCTGATTAGAAATTAAGTGTTAACAAGAAGTTGGACAGGTGTACCTAATAAAGTGGCCGGTGAGTGTATATCCCTTCTTCGGATGAAGCTGCAGCAACCTCTCCCTATGCTACGATCTGCAGAAGTAAGATGGCGGTCGGCGTGCATGCCCCTTTATAGCCCCTGTGACGCCACAGAAAGCAAGCCAATCAGTGTCATGCCCTTCTCTAAGATGGTGGGGACCGAGACCTATGTCATCACGCTGCCCACACTCTGCGTCCTCCTTCATTGGCTGAGAAATGGCGCTGAAAGCGTCATACAAAACGCGACTTTGGCGTGAAGATCGCCTACCTCATGGCCGATCCCACACTAGGATCGGGTCGGGTTTCTTGAAACCCGACTTTGCCGAAAGTCGGCGATTTTTGAATTTGTCCGATCCGTTTCGCTCAACCCTACTCACATATTCTACATCACACAAACATTTCAACTATATTTACAGGTGCAGAGTTCAGGCCGTTAAACAAGCATGATCAACGGCATTGAGGTTGTTAGACGCCTGTTCCCGAGTTTCTTTACACTGGCTGAGGAAAAATGATGGGGACAGATAGTCCTCAATACAGTATAATGCAGGTTCCATATAGTACATATAGTATAATGCACTCCCAATGGTCTTTGATTGAGTGTAATGCAGACCCCCTCACTGTATACTGCAGCCCACCCTCAGAGTATACTGCAGCCTTTCTCAGAGTATAATGCATCCCCACAAACACACAGTATAATGCAGTCCCCTCAGAATATACTGCAGCCCCCCTCAGAATATACTGCAGCTGCCCTCAGAGTAGCCCCCTCAGAGTATACTGCAGCCCCCCCAGAGTATAATGCAGCCGTCCTCAGAGTATACTGCAGCCACCCTCAGATTATACTGCAGCCATCCTCAGAATATACTGCAGATCTCCTCAGAGTATACTGCAGCTCCCCTCAGAGCATACTGCAGCTACACACAGTATAATGCAGCCTAACACAAACAGTATAGTGCATTTCTCCCACACACAGTATAATGTAGCCCCCTCCAAACACACAGTATAATGCAGCCCCCCTCCACACATATTATAGTGCAGCTCTCCCCAAACACATATCATAGTGCGGCTCCCCCCGACACACAGTATAGTGCAGCTACACTCCAACACACAGTACAGTGCAGCTACCTCCCAGCAGACAGTACAGTACAGCTCAGCTCCACCAACACAGTACAGTGCAGCTCCCTCCCCAACACATAGTACAGTGCAGCTCCCTCCCCAACACATAGTACAGTGCAGCTCCCTCCCACAACACAGAGTACAGTGCAGCTCCCTCCCCCAACACATAGTACTGTGCAGCTCCCTCCCCCAACACATAGTACAGTGCAGCTCCCTCCCCAGCACACAGTACAGTGCAGCTCCCTCCTCCAACACATAGTACAGTGCAGCTCCCTCCCCCAACACATATTACAGTGCAGCTCCCTCCTCCAACACATAGTACAGTGCAGCTCCCTCCCCCAAAACATGGTACAGTGCAGCTCCCTCCCCAACACACAGCATAGTGCAACTCACCCAACACAGTACAGTGCAGGTCCCTCCCACAACACATAGTACAGTGCAGCTCCCTCCCTCAACACATAGTACAGTGCAGCTCCCTCCCCAGCACACAGTACAGTGCAGCTCCCTCCTCCAACACATAGTACAGTGCAGCTCCCTCCCCCAAAACATGGTACAGTGCAGCTCCCTCCCCAACACACAGCATAGTGCAGCTCACCCAACACAGTACAGTGCAGGTCCCTCCCACAACACATAGTACAGTGCAGCTCCCTCCCTCAACACATAGTACAGGGCAGCTCCCTCCCCAGCACACAGTACAGTGCAGCTCCCTCCTCCAACACATAGTACAGTGCAGCTCCCTCCCCCAAAACATGGTACAGTGCAGCTCCCTCCCCAACACACAGCATAGTGCAGCTCACCCAACACAGTACAGTGCAGCTCCCTCCCACAACACATACTACAGTGCTGCTCCCTCCCCCAGCACATATTACAGTGCAGCTCCCTCCCCAACACAATGTACAGTGCAGCTCCCTCCCACAACACAAAGTACAGTGCAGCTCCCTTCCCCAACACACAGTACAGCACAGCTCCATCCCAACACACACACACACACACACACCATAATGCTGGCCGAGCACTCTCACACACACAGAATAATGCATACACAAACTCGCACAATACTCACCCCTCCTCCTTGTTCCCCGCGCTGCTCCAGGATCTGCTGCTCCGATCTCTTCACCTCCAGTGCTGGCACAGCGTAGCACACAATGAAATGACGTCATCGCACGCCCACGTTGAATCAGCGATGGGGGGGGCGGCTGACCCTTCAGTGGCCATGTGGTGTGCTGCTATCAGCGACATGCCACTGGCTCAGCTGGGGGCCCCTGGAGGAGCAGGGGCCCTAGGCAGCTGCCTGGTCAGCCTTCTCCTAACGCAGGCCCTGCTGCAAATTGTTCGAATTTGCGCAAAACTGTAGAATTCAGGAAAATTGACTCAAACGCTATCCTCTGCAGATTGATCCTCTCATCATTAAAGGTAAGCCCTCATAATCATTTCATCTAGAATGCCCACAATGCACATATTCTATATATTAACTTTTTGCTAGCAACAGTAAAGACAACATAAAACTGTACTATGGATACAATTATAAGGAAAAAAAAACACTTTGTGAATAGATTTAAAGCAAGAGATTTAAAGCCACGCTCTCCTCCTTCTTTTATACTTCTTCCCAGAAGATAAGCATCTGCAGCTTTAAGTCCTGGCTTTGAAATCCTAGGTGTGGTTGATTTTGCTGAAATTTATGAAGGCAGCAGGAGCTCAAACAGAAGACAATACAAATGAAATTCTCATGTTTCATATGGCAACGCAGATTTTTCCAATATATAGGTTTTCTCTTTTTAACAAACAACTTAAAATATAAAACAGATGCATAAACAGATGAACAAATGGAAGGTGAGCCATTAACTGGAAGCAGTGCCATATAACAGCACCCTGTCCAAAATTGTTGGAACTCTTGGATAATCTGAAAGTAGCAATTGCATTAACTTATACAACTGGCAGCTGGTCGCCCTCTATTTTACAAGCATTGGCAGTAATATGCACTTCATATATTTAGGAGAATGAAATGTTCCTGACCACTTTTGGTTATGGACAAGACCCAAATAGCCTATTTTAGTACATCAGTCATGCATGACTTTCTCTTATGTTGGATTACGAAAAATGAAAAAGGATGGAGAAGTCCTACACTTTCTTAAAAAATTATTAACTTTTGCCCTAAACAAGCACCATATGCGCTGATGTAATAATCGGAACGGCGTAATATTCCACTCCTGTTGGCAAAATTCTGGCAACTGTTTCTTCTACACGTTTACTTAAGACAAAAATATACACACAGGCGTAGTGTAAGCTAGAAATACTAATATCCTAGGACTGTGGTAATCATATTATCATGTTTTTCAAGAAAAGTAAATGAATTTGAGCTATCAAAATTATTTACAAAAAATGAGCATCTTCATATGTAAAAAAAATCTGCTAATAGTTTATATAGATACTATGTAGTGTGTTACCATCAATCTCTTAATTTCTGCTATTTAAGGGATTACTTTTAAAGGGGGGGGTCAGGTCACAAGAGATTAAAGAGATTATTCTTGACCCATCCTGTCATACATACTGAATGGAAAAATATTGAATGGGATTGAAAAGGAGCTGTTCTGGAATACCAGATGCAGCCTATTCAAGAGAATAGAAGCTGTTCTGCAGTGCCCGGCATCTGCTGCTACTCAATGGATGATCTGAGCTTTGCAGTTTTGGCGTTCTCACGCCATTTCCGTACATCTCCAACAAAGTGGATGAGACTGGAGCGGGACGGGGCAAGGCACTTCCGCTCATCAAATTTATGATAAGCAGCATTTACTACACCATAAATCTTACTCAAGTGGGAGTAGAATTTGTCATAAGGCGCACATGGACAGTCATTCCACTCATACGTTCCTGATTCGTGAAGAGGCATATGCCTGACACCAATACATTTCCTCATCAACACTGGTGTGAATAACATCATTCTTGATGAATAGGGCACAATATATTTAAATCCAGCTACTGTCAGCTATTGGCTTATAACAACTGATCGGTGGGATTCTTGGTTCAGAATTGGAGCGAGCTGTCAGTCAGTGTCGGGGCATGGTTACAACTCAGTATGCATTGAGCGGTGACTAAAGCCGCATCACCACTCCCTTATGACTGAAAGCCCGAGCGGGCTAAGAGGAGTAAAGTTAATTTCCTCCCGGCAGCAAGGCTCTCTATGTCAACCATGAGCAGGTCTATTAACCTGCAGATTAACTGCAAATCTGCAGGTCATTAGCAAACCTGACAGGATCCCTTTAAAACTTTTTCTCGTTTGGATATTCAATTTATTTTTGCAACTTTTGGTTCCTAATTATTTTGTTATTTTAATTTTTTGTGATTTTGGAGGGAAATAAGAAAATACATCTTTTTTTTGTTACTGCAGAGAATCACCACATACATTTTCTATATTGTTCCCTTTTCTGTAAGAAATATATTTAAATATCAGGTACGTATTTTTAAAGGAGAGAGGTTAACAGCAACTGCCAGTGTAGATATATATTTGTATTACTTTTTTCCATGCTTTTATTCATTATTCAACACCCATCATTAGATGATAAAATACCTTTGGGGGCATTTCAACACTTAAATAAATTCTTCCTTTTATACATTTGTAATTTCTTCTGTAACTGGGACTGGTACATTAGCTTCAATTACATGGCAAAGTCAACCTCCTGGCTGCACTACGGAGCTGATCTTGGATCTATTAGGACCCAACAGCTCCTGCTCTTTCTCAGCACCCGGTGATCACAAGATTACTGCATTGGAATGAGAAGGTGCTGTTAGCTCTTCCTGTGCTGTATACACTGTGCTTGTTCATTGTTGTACATAACAACAATTAGGAAGGTGGAGTCTGGCTGTGTCTGACATCCCACTCTGTTCTCCTGCAGCTGCTTGATTTTGTGCTTTTTTTTCTGCAATTACATTTTAGAACATTATAGCAGAGTAGCATGCTAATCGCTTTTATGTTTTAAGTCTATGGGCATTCCTTAAATTCTTAAAAAATTACAAATTTATGTCACCATTTTTGAGGCCCTAAATATTTTTTTTTTTAAGGATCTGTGTGAGAGCTTGTTTTTTTTGCAGGAGAAGTTGCAGTTTTTAGGAGTACCATTTGGGGTACATATGAAGTTTTAATCTCTTTTAATTAGATTTTTTTGGGGGGAGGCATAATGACCAAAAATGGAATTTAGTAAAGCAAATATATAAATGGTATACTTCTTTTTATTTACTCAATTCTCAATTATAATTATGGAATGACAAATTAAAAATTCTGGTTCCTACTTATTTTAATTTTTTATTTTAATTTTCTTATTGCATTGGACCACTTATTGTTTCCTACCATAATACCACCGAATAAAATGACACGTGAATGTTCCAGACCTTTTGTCTTGTTGGAATGCTAATGACTTCTAGACAAGCAAGTGAAAAGACAATAGCAAACGGGGACTAAATGGCCCATTACTCTGCTGCAAACATCAAACATGCTGACCCTGAGCTGGCGGGGACTTGCCTGTGATTATGTGTGAAGTAGTAAAGAACACAGCTTGATGCCATCACACAAAGGTGTCAGGACTCTGTGCAGTAAAGAGCAGAGATGTGAGTCTCACCTAGCAATGTACAGATGTACAGAAGAGGTAATCACTCCCAATGGGTATGGTGTAATGGAATATATAGAGTATAAACTGGGCGCTCTTAATATCCAACAGATTGTAAACTCCTTGAAGCAAGGTCTCCCCCCACACTGTCTCGTTCGGTATGCATTGATTGCAGGTAAATCTATTTATTTCTGCTATGTCTTATTAATGTCCTAGAATTCAAATTAACTACTCATACATTTATAGCATCATGATTTAAAGGGGTTGTCTGTCCGTAGGGTACAAGTCTGCAGTCACTCTACGTGACTGCAAATTTCAGAATCCTCTCATCACACTCACTGCGTGCTGTGAGTATTCTCCTCTGCCGGTGAAGGCAGCGGACAGTTTGTGTATGTGATTTGCATACATCAAGCCACATTCCAACTAGACTGTGTCTGGACTCACTCAATACACTTGCATTGAGCAAGGCCGCATCAATCTAGTCGGCAGGTGACTGCATGTGTACAAGTCACATACTTGAGATCTCATGCTCGCCACTCCCGGCTCCGAAAC
This sequence comes from Ranitomeya variabilis, assembly GCF_051348905.1. NCBI lineage: Eukaryota > Metazoa > Chordata > Amphibia > Anura > Dendrobatidae > Ranitomeya > Ranitomeya variabilis. The sequence continues at coordinate 508,185,569 of NC_135235.1, forward strand.
CAGAGAATTCTCATGACTTGCAGTGCTGTGATGAGAGGATTCACAATTCTGCAGTCACATAGCGTGACTACAGACTTGTAGCTTAAAGGGGTATTCTCATCTCCAAGATCATATTCCAATATGCAGTAAGTGTAATAATAATAATAATAATAATAATAATAATAATAATAGCAAATACCTCCAATTAGAAATGTAGTATTGTTTTTCTGATTCACTATGTCTCTTTCCTAATGTGCAGGCATTGCATAACTGTCAGGGAGAGACTAGGTGAGCGAGAGCTAATAACCCGGGCCCCTGCAGTTTCCCTCAGACTAGGGAAATCCTGACTGACCCTCTACCTGGAGTTTACACTGAAGGTGTGCATGTCCAGGCCTCGAACCTCACCCTGTCTCCTGAGCTCAGCCCTAGGCTGAAACCTCCGCTCACCACCCAGTGAAGATGTTATTCCCCAATACCCACAGTTAGCACAGACAAGGATAAAGGAAAATATACACCACGCCGCAGTCACTCAGGAATACACTATAAATGTGCAGGGCAAAATAAATACAAATATAGGAAGGAGTAAATAAGACAAAGGAAAATACACCACCAGCAATGAATCTCCAACCACCAGCTCTCCTCACCAGACCGAGATAACAACGCACAAGACAGAAGCTATAATCGGCGACGCCCAAAGATCAGGAGAACTATTTAAAGGCAGTGGGCATGGCCCAGCTTCCAATCCAAGGATTAGGTAAATTAACCCCGGAACAGCTAGATAAAATCTAGCAGACGCCAATGAGCAAATAGTGGTCAAAAGCGGAATTACCGCTGTCTGTTGGACGACCTGGTCTGAACAGCGTCCGACATGACAGTACCCCGCCTTCTATGAGGGACCCCAGGGCCCTCACGGCTAATAGGACCCGGCTTGTCCGGATGACGGCGGTGAAACAGCCTGACCAGCCGGTCAGCATGAACATCCGAGGCTGGTACCCAGGACCTCTCCTCAGGCCCATAACCACGCCAATGTACCAAGTACTGTAAAGTGCGACACACTACACGAGAGTCAACCACCTTGGAGACTTCAAACTCTAAATTACCATCCAACAAGACTGGAGGTGGCATAGGCGCCGCATCCACAGAACCCACCACCTTCTTTAAAAGAGACCTGTGGAACATGTTGTGTATCTTATACACCGTAGGGAGCTCCAATCGGTAAGCTACTGGGTTAATGACGGCGGTGACCCTAAATGGACCAATAAACCATGGACCCAATTTAAGGGATGGTATTTTGAGTCTTATGTTTTTTGTGGATAACCACACCCAGTCATCCACACTCAGGTCCGGACCTGGCACATGCCTACTGTCAGCCAACTGGTCCTCCTCCGGAACACCGGAAGAGCCCCTCTGACTCAAGGTACAAAATTGAGGATGTAGCCCGTAAACACAAAAAAACGGAGACTCCCCAGATGACTCCTGGCGGTGATTATTGATGGCAAACTCAGCCAAAGGAAGAAAGGTAGACCACTCCTCCTGGTTATCAGAGACAAAGCAGCATAAGTACTGTTCCAAATTTTGGTTCATACGCTCAGTCTGACCATTTGACTGAGGATGAAACGCCGAAGAATGAGATAACTTGATTCCCAGCCGTGAGCAAAACGCTCTCCAAAATTTTGCCACAAACTGACCCCTATCAGACACGATGTCAGACAGAACCCCATGAAGTCTGACCACCTCCTGCACAAATACTTGGGCCAGAGTCTTAGCGTTAGGCAACGCAGGCAAAGACACAAAGTGCGACATTTTAGAAAACCGATCAACAATCACCAAGATGACCGTGTTTCCAGCTGATGAGGGCAAATCAGTGATGAAATCCATGGAGATTTCCGTCCATGGCTTACTAGGTACCTCAAGAGGAAGTAGTGTGCCAACAGGACGGGAGAGGGGCGTCTTAGCCCTAGCGCACGTGGTACAAGCTGACACGTATGAGACCACGTCCTGTCGGATCTTGGGCCACCAAAACCGACGTGACACCAACTCCAAGGTACCTCTAACCCCTGGGTGACCAGCCAGGACAGCATCATGATGCTCCGCCAAAACCTTTAGGCGGAGATGAAGCGGTACAAAAGATTTGTTGATGGGAAGCTCAGATGGTACCTCCTCCTGAGCCTCGGCAATCTCAGCCTCAACCTCGGTAGTGAGAGCCGAAACCACAACACCCTTTTGGAGGATGGGTACTGGATCTTCCCAAGGTTCTCCCCCCAGAAAACACCTGGACAGAGCATCCGCCTTAGTGTTTTTAGACCCCGGTCTGTAAGTGACCACAAAATTGAACCGCGTGAAAAACAATGCCCAGCGAGCCTGCCTGGGGGACAGACGCTTGGCAGACTCCAAATACAGCAGATTCTTATGATCGGTAATAACAGTTACCTGATGTACCGACCCCTCCAAGAAGTGTCGCCATTCCTCAAAGGCCAACTTAATTGCCAACAACTCCATGTTGCCGATATCGTAGTTACGTTCGGCGGACGACAAGTTTCTTGGAGAAATTGGCGCACGTACGTAAACCACTCAAAGATGAGCCTTGAGATAGTACCACCCCCACACCTACCTCAGACGCATCGACTTCCACAACAAAAGGTTTTGATACGTCTGGCTGCACAAGAATGGGGGCTGAAACAAAACTGTTCTTGAGAAATTCAAATGCGCGCACAGCAGCCTCAGGCCAAATGGAGAAATTGGTACCCTTTTTCGTCATGTCAGTTAGCAGTTTAGCAATGATGGAAAAATCCTTAATACATTTCCTATAGTAGTTAGAAAACCCAAGGAACCGCTGAAGTGCTTTCAGGTTATCAGGACGTTCCCAACGCAGCACCGCCTGCACCTTAGCGGCGTCCATTTTAAAACCAGAAGCAGACACAATATAACCCAAGAAAGGCAACACTTGAACAGAAAATACACATTTCTCAAGTTTAGCATACAGCTTATTCTCTCTGAGAAGCTGTAACACCTGCCTGACATGATCTAAATGAGTATCACGGTCGCAAGAATATATGAGAATGTCATCTAGGTACACAATAACGAATTTCCCCAAAACATGTGAAAACACATCATTGATAGTGTTGAGCGATACCATCCGATACTTGAAAGTATCGGTATCGGAAAGTATCGGCCGATACCGGCAAAGTATCGGATCTAATCCGATACCGATACCCGATACCAATACAAGTCAATGGGACTCAAGTATCGGATGGTATCCTGTATGGTTCCCAGGGTCTGAAGGAGAGGAAACTCTCCTTCAGGCCCTGGGATCCATATCAATGTGTAAAAGAAAGAATTAAAATAAAAAATAGGGATATACTCACCCTCCGACGCACCCTCCTACGTGACCAATCACAAAGCAGTGACGTCACCTAAGGTCTTTCAAGCGCTTGAAATACCTTAGAAGACGTCCGCAGCTTCTGATTGGTCGCGCGACCAATCACAAAGCAGTGACGTCTTCTAAGGTATTTCAAGCGCTTGAAAGACCTTAGGTGATGTCACTGCTTTGTGATTGGTCGCGTAGCGGTCACGCGACCGCTACGGACCAATCAGAGCGCAGTGACCTCATCTAAGGCCCTGCAAGCGCGCATTCTTAGGTACAACGGCTCCCGGTTATGGCGGTAAAGTCCAGGAGCCGCCGGAGAGGTGAGTATATCCCTATTTTTTATTTTAATTCTTAATTTTACACATTGATATTAATCCCGATACCGATTCCCGATACCACAAAAGTATCGGATCTCGGTATTGGAATTCCGATACCCGCAAGTATCGGCCGATACCCGATACTTGCGGTATCGGAATGCTCAACACTAATCATTGATGAAATGTTGGAACACTGCAGGTGCGTTAGTCAACCAAAACGGCATCACCAAATTTTCAAAATGACCCTCAGGGGTATTAAAAGCCGTCTTCCACTCATCACCTTGACAGACTCTTATGAGGTTGTACGCCCCCCTGAGGTCAAGCTTGGTAAACCACATAGCACCTGCCAACTGGTTGAACAAATCTGGTATCAGAGGCATAGGGTATGGATCACGAACCGTAATCTGGTTCAACTCCCTGAAATCCAAACACGGGCGTAATCCGCCATCTTTCTTCTTCACGAAGAAGAACCCTGCTGCCACCGGCAAGGATGACGGCCTGATGTGCCCTTTGCTCAAGCTTTCAACAATGTAATCTTTTAACGCTTGTCTCTCCGGACCGGAGATGTTAAACATCCTTGCTTTAGGCAATTTGGCCCCTGGTTTAAACCTGATAGAACAGTCATAAGGACGATGTGGCGGCAACTCTGAACAACCCTTCTCAGAGAACACATCCACAAAATCCTGAAGTGACTCCGGAACGCTTGAAGTCACTGCAGCCACACGTGGCCAGGCAATTCTCCTGGCAGAACTCGCTCCACCGAATTATGTCCTGAGTTTTCCAGTAAATTACCGGGTTGTGCATAGACAACCAAGGAAAACCCCAAACCACCTGAGCAGGAAGATTCCTGAGCACCTTACATGTAACCCGCTCGGAATGTAGAACTCCAATGTGGAGTTTCACCTCAGCCACAAATTCAGTAATCTCCCCCTGAGAGAGAGGAGCAGCATTGATGGTGACCACTCGGATAGGATGAGACAGTTTTTCAATCCTAAAACCTGCTGTGCGCGCAAGCTCCTCATCAATGAGATTTGTGGCTGAACCACTATCCACAAAAACAGTAATTGGCAGCTCACTGCCAGCAACAAAAACCTTAGCAGGGAGCATGCACTGAGAAACCACCATGGAGGATATACATAAGCTCAGACTGGTCTCCTCCACACCCTCTGAGCTTAGAAGTTTTCCGCCGTTGCATTTTCTTAGGCAGCAGAGGACAGATGTTAATAAAATGACGCGTTTTACCACAGTAAAACAGGCTCCCTGCTTCCTGAGCTCAGGGACTGGACGCTTCACATGTGACACCCCTGCGATTTGCATAGGCTCCGTGGGCTCACCTGCAGCAACCTCACGTGAACCTAAACCCTCTCCCATAGGCGGTGTCACATGCTCCCCCTGACGCAAACGGCGATCAATGCGGACAACCAGACTCATGGCGGAATCTAGAGAAGCAGGAGTCTCGTACATCAGAAGGGCTTTTTTAACCCTTCCAGAAATCCCATGTATAAACTGACCCCGCAATGCTGGATCATTCCATTGTGTATCGATCGCCCAGCGACGAAATTCAGAACAGTAATCCTCTACAACTCGCTCCCCCTGGCGAATAGAGCGTATCTTAGATTCTGCTAGAGCCATTTTGTCAGGTTCATCGTAGATTTTCCCAAGACAGGAAAAAAAACTATCCACAGAGTCAAATGCAGCAGAATCAGATGGCAAAGAAAACGCCCATGCTTGGGGTTCCCCACTCAACAATGACAACACCAGGCCCACACGCTGATCCTCATTACCTGAAGATATCGGAAATATAGTTTGCAAGCTTCACGAAAAGAAACAAATTTACTGCGTTCCCCAGCAAATTTTTCAGGCAAAGGAAATTTAGGCTCAGCAACTCTTCCTGTCGCTCCAGCTTGCACATTAGACACTGCTAGTCCCTGTTGCTGTACTGCCCCCCTTAACTCCGTGACCTGTAGGGACAGCACCTCCAACTGGTGGGTTATGGAAGTCATGGGATCCATGACAAAACACACAAAAAAGAAACCCCCTTTTTTTTTTTTTTTTTTTGTGTTGTTGGGCCGATTATAATGTCAGGGAGAGACTAGGTGAGCGAGAGCTAATAACCCGGGCCCCTGCAGTTTCCCTCAGACTAGAGAAATCCTGACTGACCCTCTACCTGAAGTTTCCACTGAAGGTGTGCATGTCCAGGCCTCGAACCTCACCCTGTCTCCTGAGATCAGCCCTAGGCTGAAACCTGCGCCCACCACCCAGTGAAGATGTTATTCCCCAATACCCACAGTTAGCACAGACAAGGATAAAGGAAACTATACACCATGCCGCAGTCACTCAGGAATACACTATAAATGTGCAGGGCAAAATAAATACAAATATAGGAAGGAGTAAATAAGACAAAGGAAAATACACCACCAGCAACGAATCTCCAACCACCAGCTCTCCTCACCAGACCGAGATAACAACGCACAAGACAGAAGCTATAATCGGCGACGCCCAAAGATCAGGAGAACTATTTAAAGGCAGTGGGCATGGCCCAGCTTCCAATCCAAGGATTAGGTAAATTAACCCCGGAACAGCTAGATAAAATCTAGCAGACGCCAATGAGCAAATAGTGGTCAAAAGCGGAATTACCACTGTCTGTCGGACGACCTGGTCTGAACAGCGTCCGACATGACAATAACCTCAGGCATCCATGGTTATGACCACTGATATAGTGACAGCTAGTTACTAGTGGTTGTAACCATGGTTACCTAAGGGTTTGAAATGCCCATTAAAGACATAATGGAAAAGTACAACCACTTCTAAGCACAGAAATCTAAATTGTCAATTTTTTTGTGATCCGTTAGGATAGCATTCACCTGATTGTGACTCAGTGAGAAAGCATCAAACCAAAGCTTGTCATGCCTGATCAAGCTCTTTTAGTACCTATATTGGGTCTCTCTTATGCTACAGTCACATGGTCTCCTTAATTTTCATTGACCAGTCAAGTCCGAAAATTGTAGACATCTGAGTTGCCAACTGTCCAGAAATTCCAGGGCAGTCCATAAAAATAGGGCAATTTTTTTCAGTCCTTAAAAAAATATAATTCTTTTGAAGCTGAAGAAACTTCTACAGATTATTTTGACCACAACTATCATCATTTCACAGTTAACAGTGAATGCAGCTGATGTCTCCATATCAGAACTATAGGCAGTAGACATGGATCACTTATAATTATAATGATTTATTATGGTTTTCCAATGCGTCCATAAAAATATTGTCTGTTTTTTGATAAGCTGTCCAGAAAAAAATAAAAAGTCAAGTTGGCAACCATGCTCCATGTACATCTTTGTGTGCTTATCTGTATACTGGACAGGGACAGGAGCTGCCTGATATGTACAAGCTCTTATCTGTTTGTTGTAAATTGGAACAGAGTTGCGCATGCTGAGATTATTTTACATTGACCTCAGGAACTAGCATACATATGCATTCTCGGAGAGAGAAGGAAATAAAGAGAGAGGGGGATAAGTTGTTGCCAAATTCAAGTTTCTTGGGAATTTATAAACTGGGTATCTTCATATAAAGCACGGGATCCAAAAAGTATAATTTCTCCTTGCGGAGAGTGACATGTTAAGCATTTCGAGATGAGGAGACTTACAATGCTTCTCTGGGAAATATGCAAATTGTCTCTTCAGAGAGGGGAATAGAACTATAATGCCACCTATTGGAAGTAGCAATCCTAACAGTCAATGTCGACCCTTTAACGAGTCTTGTCACAAGACTTAGGATATATATAAGAATGAAAGGCACGACTGGCACCACTCCAAACAAGCACAGGTGCTTCAGAATTGGTTTTCGAAATGCTCAATAGAAAGGCAAACTGTTTTTTTTTCTCCCATGGCTAATCACCCATAAAGCAATGCCTTATGAAAACACTGAAGTGGTACTCACCAAGCTCTTTTACCTCCTTTATTATTCACCATATGGCATGCAGAACAGCACATTGTACACATTGGATGTCAACATGCCTGATCCTTGTTGTTCCTGACTCCTTCCATTAAAAAACAGTTGGAGGAACCCCAATATCTATGCTCAGTTCACTAAATCAGTGCAGGGTACACATATAAAAGCCATAATACAGACCCTAAAGTACACCCATATTATGGCCATTTTTTAAATGGCCCTAGGTAATTGTTTGTTTGGATTTGAAGATCCCTTTTCAAACATCCCATGAGAGAATTCTGAGGTGATAAATGAGGATTCCCTTTAATATTCTCTTTTATTAGCTATAGCAGCTTCATAGAGCACCTCTTACTCTGGAAAGCCTGGCACATTTGTGTGTTACATAGACAGAACTTAAGGATTACAGTACTTTCTGTGTAATGGTGTATTTTCCCTGTGGTGCTCTTCCAACTATGGTAGATTCCTGTCACTGATTGCATGTGATCACTAGAGATTCACGCAGTGGGATTACTTAGTAATTGGGTCAACGACCAATTGATCATTGGATGTGGTGGGTGACTGGATTACTTCACCTCCTTAGGTAATATTATTATTATTTATTTATATAGCACCATTAACTCTGTGGTGCTCTACATGAGAAAAGGGGTTACGTACAGAGTTATTACATACCGTTTACAGTAAGCAAATTTACAATGACAGACTGGTACAGAGGGGAGAGGACCCTGTCCTTGCGGACTTACATTCTACGTAATATGCATGGTTTTTCAGACTATGTTTGGGATATGCACTCCAATGGGCAATACTGATACTTATCGGGCATGATGCATATAAATATTACTAAGTGATAACTATTAATGGTTTGATACACACGTGTTGTTTATTATTGCCCTGGTATTGCATATATGTACTCTCATTTGAAGTTATTTAATCTGACATGATATAAATATTTCAGCCACATGGTGATCATCATGTCTTGAAGTTATGCTCTTATTTGTTATTTATACCTTTAAGTATACTTATTACCTTGTATCCAGGTTTACCCACCCATATTTCCATTTGTGGTGTTTCTCTGTTTTTTTTTTCTATTGATTGTACATGTTTTTATTGTCTAATAAAGTTTTTTTGACCTTTTCTATTTTGGCTTTGTTGGATTCTCTATTGGTGTTTGCTTTGCAGTATAGTAAAATTGCGGTTGTCTTATGAAGACCAGACTCTGAACGCCTGCAATTGCATCACAGGGTCCGAAGGGTGCATGCATGTAGGCTGTTTTAATGCTGCTTTATATGATTAACAGATGCATTTAAATGGTTAACAGAAACAATAGAAGCATTCTCAGACCACTGAAGAAAATGCTGGCTATGTAACACAGCTGGCATCTTCTAGGTATGATGTGGACTCAACTGCTGAGCCTGCTCCTCACAGTCCTCAGTGACCTGTGATGAAAATATATGTTGCAAGTCATTAAGGGGTTTAAACAGGGCAAGCCTATGGACTACTAGAATTTAAACGTGGACAATAGACAACCCTTGGAAGTTTTGGCTAAAATGCTCATATTTTCCTGTCATAGAGTCTGATTGTATTATTCAGTATCAGAATCGTGAATTATGACTTCCCTGCCCCCTTTTTGAAGTGTTTTTTCCAACATTTTGTTCTTTTCTAAAAACACGTTTGCCAGAATTTCAGCCGCTGATGAATTGCTAAGTAAAATATGATGGAAAACAGGGTGGAATGTTTGATAAATGCTCAGCTTTATCAATGACATCCAAGACCATACTGCATTAAATATAGAGGGTTGTTGATAGGAATGATAAATCGATATGTACTTTTCCTGTTCTCTGATCTTTCCATTCTGTTGTCTGAAATCATATAAAAGAACACATTCCGTTGCAATCTTTAATCAATGATAGGGTAATCTGAACAGGAGTACTGCTCATTACAGTGTGTGCTAAAACTTCTGCAACTGGCAAGTAAAATTTTATAGAAGAGACCAGGTAGCAAATATCAAAATGGACATTTATTATAGAGCCTGGCTTTGCGGATCAAGAGCAGAGTTGTCAGGTGTTTGTTTCCTCTTCTACCCTTTTTACATGAATCTTGGGCTAGTTCTTTGTCCCCTTTCTTGATAACAGTGAAGGTACAGGTAGGTGTTTTCTTTACAAGTATTTTTCTATTATACGGAAATCAAAGTAATTTGCAATTTGTTTTTCAGTTGTTTCACTCCTTTGAAAATCTTTGATTGCTTCTAGAGAATGAAAACATCTTCAGCTGTAAACTTTTGATGACATGTCCAATTGACATGGGTACACAGCTTGGTAAATGCTTAAGTTGATTAGTGCTTCCAAATACTCTCATGCAATGTCTGCTCATAATTTACTCCAAACACATGTGATTTGAAGAATTAATCTACTTTGTGAAATATAAAAATTTGATAATTGTCAGTGGTTGATAAGTTTTAGTGGCCAACTGAAAACATGGTAACAAATAGCAAGCTTTCAAAACTACTCAGGTTTCTTCATCTGGCATAGACTAACACAAAATCTGAAGCTTTATACTATGCTTGATGAAGAGACCCAAGTAGCCTATATAGCGTCCTATTTGTTACAATTTTTTCAGTTAACCATTAAAAGGTATCAACCACTGAGGACTCTAAAGTCGTTATATTTATTGGTTAAAACAGTACAGAGATGTATTTCTCCATTATATTGAAGTAGTGATGCAAAGGGGGAAGTTTTTGTGCAAACCCCTTGATCTGAAATGTAGTACCACAACCAAGAATTGTTGAGAATGGAGCTACAATAGGGCAGAACAGGGCAGAACAGGCAGACATACTGCATATGCAACCGGTGCAGCATCGGGGCCCAGAGGTGGAGGGGGGCCCCTGCAGGGCGGTAAACACAGAGGACAATCTGGCCTGTTTCTCCTCACCAGATTGTCCTCATGTTCAGTGGCCAGGGAGCGATCCCTGCAACTCATCTGCCTACAGGAGTAAATGGCAGTGGAGCGGAGCTGCAAGGATCCTTTGTCCACTTGGTGCTTGGAGCTTCCTGTCTGACACAGCAATGTGGATGGTGTCAGCATTCAGTGTGCGCCTGTGTCAGATAGAAAGCAGCTGGCCAGGAAGATGCTGAGGCTTCGGGAGAACGTGTGAGAAGTTAATGTGAGTTTTGGTTTGTGTGTTTGTGTAGGCAATATTGAGGGGTGGTGATGGAGGTGGTGTAGAAGTCAATGATGGAGGTGGTGGGGGAAAACAATGATTGGGGTGTTGGAGAGGGCAATGATGGAGGCGGTGGGGAGAACAATGATTGGGGTGGTGGGGAAGAACAATGATTGGGGTGGTGGAGAGGGCAGTGATTGGGGTGTTAAAGAGTGCTATTATTGAGGTGATGGAGAGGGCAATGATGGAGGTGGGGGGAGAGCAATTACAGAAGTGATGGGGGAGGGCAATGAAGAGGGTGGTGGAAAGGGCAATGATGGAGGTGAGGAAGTGGACAATGATGGGGTGCAGGGGGAGGAGGATAATGAGGATTGTGGGGGATTGGGATGGGAGGAAAGGGTACTTATAATGGACTTAATAATGGAAAGAGGGTATTAGATAAAGATGTAAAATGAATTTGGTGGTGGAGGAGGATCCTAAACCCCTGATAGTGTCCTCCTCTGGTGTACAAAGATGTCATGATCAGCTGCGGCCGCTGATGCGGCCCAGCCCATAGACGCCCCCAAGCCGACCGACCTCAGAAAGCATGGGGCGCGCGTCCCCCGGGGATGCAATACGGACCCTTTATACCGCAGAGAGGGACTCGGGCCTACCTGAACTAGGGGAGGGCAGAGACCGGGTTTCTTTGGCAGCTGAGAATGTGGACAAGGAAAGAGACATGTAGGACTTGATTACACCGCACAATTTCAGGTATAGAGAAAGTAAAGTTTACTAAAGTAAAGTCACACAGTACATAAACAAAACATAATGATGTCAGGCTCCCAATTACACACCTTCCAGAAGGGTACCACCTAGTAGACTCAAAGGCACCAACGGATCACCGAGGCACACATAGGCGGGACATCGGGACACAGGCAGGACATCAGGGTACACAAGGTCATCAGGACGCAGGCAAGACATCAGGGTACAGACAGGACATCTGGACATAGGAAGGACATGAGGACACAGGCAGAGCATCAGGACATCAGGAATACCGGATAGACATCTGGGACACTGACGTAGCAGCCCAGGTCGTCGGCTGGGACACTGGCGTGGCAGCCCAGGGCATCAGTTACATCAGGATATCGGACACAGGAAGGACATCAGGACACAGGCAGGGCATCAGGACATCTGGACCCAGGGTCATTAGCAGACATCAGACAGGAGTCGTTCGGTTCCAGACATCCGACACGACCTACAGGCACCACCACAGTCATCAGGCTCCAAGCTCCAGACAGCAGTCATCAGGTACCAGACTGCAGTCATCAGTCTCTGGGCATCGGACCTAGGAAGCGAAGCAGTAGCGTAGCTACCGACCATTGCCCCGGGCCCGGTGCTCAGATGGGGCCCGCCCGGAGCTATGCCACTTTAACTGTATGGGCGCGCGCAGCAGTTACATTCTGCGGCAGAGCAGGGAGAATCAATCTCCCTGCCGCTATGGAGCCCCTGAGCAGGCGGGGGGCCCGGTGCCAGCAGTGGGCCCCCCGCCGTCATCGCATGGTGAGCTGTATCGGCAACTAGCCAATACAGCTCACCACATTAATGAGGGGGAAGGAGCGCTGCGCTGCGCTCCTTCCCCATCATCCCCCTGTCAGCGTCTGACGTCACTTACAGATGCCGACACTGACAGTGGGCGCAGTGATGTCACCGCCCTGCGCCTGCTGTCAGGGCAATAGCAGGAGCAAGGAGCGCCGCTGGAACAAGGAGGAAGAGAGGTGAGTATTGTGATTTTTTGGGGGGCTGCCTAATACTACAGGATCTGACTATGGGGGGCTGCTGCCTAATACACTACAGGATCTGACTATGTGGGGGCTGCTGCCTAATACACTATAGGATCTGACTATGGGGGGTGCTGCTTTATACACTACAGGATCTGACTATGGGGGGCTGCTGCCTTATACACTACAGGATCTGACTATGGGGGGCTGCTGCCTAATACACTACAGGATCTGCCTATGGGGGGCTGCTGCCTAATACACTACAGGATCTGACTGTGGGAGGGCTGCTGCCCAATACACTACAGGATCTGACTATGGGGGGGCTGCTGCCTAATACACTACAGGATCTGACTATGGGGGGGCTGCTGCCTAATACACTACAGGATCTGCCTATGGGGGGGCTGCTGCCTAATACACTACAGGATCTGACTATGGGGGGGCTGCTGCCTAATACACTACAGGATCTGACTATGTGGGGGCTGCTGCCTAATACACTACAGGATCTGGCTATGGGGGGCTGCTGCCTAATACACTACAGGATCTGACTATGGGGGGGCTGCTGCCTAATACACTACAGGATCTGCCTATGGGGGGGGTGCTGCCTAATGCACTACAGGATCTGCCTATGGGGGGTGCTGCCTAATACTACAGGATCTGCCTATGGGGGGCACTGCCTTATACACTACAAGATCTGCCTATGGGGTGCTGCCTTATACCACAGGGTCTGCCTATAAGGGTACTGCCTTATACTACAGGGTCTGCCTATAGGGGTACTGTCTTCTACTATATTGAGGACTATCTGGCACATTATACTATATGGAGGTTATCTATGGGGCCATCATACAGTGTGGGGATTACAGTGAAGGGGCCATCATACAGTGTTGGAGCCATCAAACAGTTTGGAGTCTACTAAGGGGTCAGTATACTGTGTGGGTGGTACTATACAGTGAGGGAGCATCATGCTGTGTATAGGGGAGCTATACAGGGGGAGACTCGGGACATTATTAAATGTAAAGTGGGCACTTTTTGTTTTAGGGGAACTCAGGTTACTGTGACTATTAAAGGGGCACACAGTGCAATATTACTTTCTAGGGAGCAAAATATGGGCAGTGTTTTCTAGGCCACTTGCACCTGGCATTACTATATTATAGAGGGGGTGCTTTAGAATTTACACAGCAGGTGCAGTAATAGGAACACATACGGCAGCAGCGGCTCAGTATTAGGATACCAGGTGCAGTAATAGGGACACATATGGCAGCAGCAGCTCAGTATTGGCATATCAGGTGCAGTATTAGGGACACATACGGCAGAGGCACAGTATTGTGGCATCAGGTGTAGTAATAGGGACACATACGGCAGCAGCGGCTCAGTATTGGGATATCAGGTGCAGTAATAGGGACACATACAGCAGCAGCGGCTCAGTATTGAAGTATCAGCAGGATGAGGAGTTTGTGCAGGTTGGGAATAGATGATGATGGGGCTGGAATGTGAGAAGTGAAATGTGTCTTTGTTGTATTCTCTGCAGACGAGTCCTGGCTGGAAAAAGTTGTCATGTCGGTCTGGGCCAGATGGAAAAGACAGGAAAAGTGAACAACTCCATCAGAAAACATAAGCGGTAAGACATTATCTGTAACTGCGCTGAGATCTCTTATATGTTCTGTAGGACTGTATTTACCATTGACCGTATGGTGGTAATATCTATGTTGGTTCTCCTCCACTCCTCCACTATTAGGGTGCATCACCGAATTGTAATCAAGGTTACCTGGTTAGTGGCCCACTCTGAAGCTTTGCCCCCCCCTGAACAAAAACCCTAGCTACGCCTCTGCTAGGAAGGAACTCAAGCTTGATGGTGCTAGACCTGCAGGAATGCTGGGCCTGCCAGGAGCTAGCACCACATGGTATCCAGAGCAAAGATGCTCAGCAGAAACACCGTTTACAAGAGACTCAAAGTCACTTTGTGCGAGACTCCAGACACAGAGAGATTCCAGGAACATAACACAGGTTCAGGTACAGGATCAAGGATTCGGGCCTGGATATACCGCCTCCAGGACAGGCGCCAAAACAGGAATCAAGGCAAGGACTTTGGTACCAAAACATAGACAGGAGAGGTGCAGGAACACAAACACACATAGCAAAGTTCAGGAGCTTTGTGAGTAGCTCAGGCCCCACCCATAGGGCAGGGGAACTTTATATAGGTGCTGCCCCTCAGCAATTGGCTGGGGACAGCATTTGAAGTACACATACTAACCCTGATAAAAGCAGGGGAGGTGTGGCCGCGCACGCCCTTAGCACAAACAGAAACCATTACAGCACAATTAGTGCAGGAACTGAGGCTCAGGGCACCTGGCTGTGACTGCACGCCCTGACACACATGGAAAGTCATGCACCAGCTGCAAATGACCTCGAAACCCGCGGACAGCTTCCACAGCGGCAACCAGGGACCGCACAAGCGGATGATCATGCAGCAGAGCAAAGACCTAGGCACCCATGTATGGCTATGCAGCAAAGCAGGGAACTGAGAAGGCTCCATACAGGCAACAGCCAACAGTATCCCAGCTCAATTAGGGGGAAAGGGGCAAAGGGTTAAAGCAAAGACATGCATTGTCACGCTGAAAACCAGATACAGACAGAACGGCGTGACAAAAGATTTACCGTATTTTTCGCTTTGTAAGATGCACTTTTTTCCCCTAAACTTGGGGGGAAAATGGGGGTGCGTCTTTGAAAGCCAACATGCCTTACCGGGGGGTGTCCGGGTGTCTCTGGGTACCCGGCGGTTGCTGGCCGTTGCTGCGGGTGTCTCCGGTGCCCAGCGGTACTGCGTCGGTGTTCGGCACTGCCCGGGGCACTGCCGACATTTTGCAACAGGCCAGAGCACCGGCACTTCCAGGGTTCCACGTGCGCTGGTGTCCGGGAATATGGCTGCCGCCGGGGGCGGCGCATGCGCTGATGGTGATATCGAGATCAAGATCTCGAGAGATGAGATTTCAGCACTGACATCATGTTTCATTCTCAGAACGATGCTCCTTAGGTTGCTGTACAGAATCACTGGATGTCGTGGGAACCCCAGTGGATTACGTCGCAGCTGCAGGGATTTTTATTTTATAATAAGTTGGTGAATGAAGGAATGTTTCTTCTTTTTATTTATACACTGTACCTTTTTCATTATAAGATGCACTTTTTTCCTTCAAATTTGGAAGAAAAATGTGGGTGCGTCTTATAATCCGAATGTAGCTTACTGGGGGTGTAGGACACAGCTGCATTGCAGTGGAGTCACAGGAAACAGGGTGGGGCGATGCTGCATGCCCCGGGCTGGGAGGAGGTGTCCCAGCACTTTTAGGCTGCAGGCCCTGGGCTGTCAGAAAATGTCAGCTTTGACAAAAGTCCCCACACTTTCCCATTGATGTCCCTGCACTGGGCTTTGAGAAAATGGCTGCCAGAGGTCACACATGCGCACATTGAGATCTTGTCTCCTAGCCTTGCAGCGCTGGTACTCCCCCTCTTCCAAGCCCTGGTCCCTCAGCATCGCACCACTACTGCCGTCGCTGCCAGTTTCCTGAATCAGCGACCCCGCTGCACCGCAGATGCCCCCCTCACCCGTAAGGCTACCATAAAATCAGACTATAAGACATACCACCAAAATAATATTTTTCCTAATTTCTTCTCCAAGGGGTGCGTCTTATGGTCTGATGCAATTTACAGTACACAAAATGCAGTAATTCTCTTTTTATGTCTTTCAGATTCCCATTTTTGAACTACTTCTGATTATTCATTTTTTTCTTTTGCTTTTTAGTAAATTGGTGAACAAGGTGTGGTGGATAGGGTTGAGCGAAACGGGTCGTCAATTTTCAGAAGTCGCCGACTTTTGGCAAAGTCGGGTTTCATGAAACCCGACCCGACCCCTATGTGGGGTCGGCCATGAGGTCGGCGATCTTCTGAATCTGGAATCGGAATTCCGATACCGATTCCCGATATGTTTAAGATATCGGGAATTGGTATCGGAATTCAGATTTAAGTGTAAAATAAAGAATTAAAATAAAAAATATCGCCATACTTACCCTCTGACGGGCCCTGGTACTAACCGGGAACCTTCCTTCCTTAGAATCAGCCTTCCAAGACCTTGCGGTGACGTCGCGGTGACGTCGCGGCTTGCGATTGGTCGCGCGGCCCCCATGTGACCGCTCGCGCGACCAATCACAAGCCGCGACGTCACCGTGACGTCACCGAAGGCCCTGGAAGGGCTGATTCTTAGGAAGGAAGGCTGTCGGAAAGAGGCAGGGCGTGTCCGAGGGTGAGTATATACCTAATAGGAATATACTCACCCTCGGCTTCGTTCCGGCAGCCTTCCTTCCTAAGAATCAGCCCTTCCAGGACCTTCGGTGATGTCACCGAAGGTCCTGGAAGGGCTGATTCTTAGGAAGGAAGGCTGTCGGAAAGAAGCAGGGCGTGTCCGAGGGTGAGTATATACCTAATAGGAATATACTCACCCTCGGCTTCGTTCCGGCAGCCTTCCTTCCTAAGAATCAGCCCTTCCAGGGCCTTCGGTGACGTCACGGTGACGTCGCGGCTTGTGATTGGTCGCGCGAGCGGTCACATGGGGGCCGCGCGACCAATCACAAGCCGCGATGTCACCGCGACATCACCGCAAGGTCTTGGAAGGCTGATTCTAAGGAAGGAAGGTTCCCGGTTAGTACCAGGGCCCGTCAGAGTGTAAGTATAGCGATATTTTTTATTTTAATTCTTTATTTTACACTTAAATATGGATCCCAGGGCCTGAAGGAGAGTTTCCGCTCCTTCAGACCCTGGGAACCATTGGAAACCCAATGCACTGCATTGGGTTTCGAGTTTCGGCCGACCCCGACCCCGACTTTTTTATAGGATCGGCCGATTTCACTCGACCCGACTTTTGAAAAAGTCGGGTTTCGTGAAACCCGACCCGATCCTATAAAAGTAAAGGTCGCTCAACCCTAGTGGTGGAGTGTTTCTTAAAACTAACCATTTTTTCCTGTTTGTGTGTGTGGTTTTTTTTGCTACTGTATAAGTCATGGGGATGTCTGATAGCCTCCTCTCTATTACTAACCCTTGGGCTTGACGCCTACTGACGCTACAAAGCTGACATAAACTATTACCATGATTGCTACCACATCAGGGCAATTGGGAAGAGCCAGACAAGTGCCTGAAATGGTGCATCAAATGCGTGCGCCAATTCTGGGACGTCTGCAGGCTTTTATTTTGAGGCTGGGAAAGGGCCAATATTGAAGGACCTTCCCAGTCTGATAAGCATCTATCTGCACCCACGTTATATAGATGTGTTTTTTGGGTGCATTTGTGGTGTATAAATGCAGTTTACAACTGTGTAGACACAAGTTTCAGTGAGTGCTCTCATCCTCTGGCCTGAATGTCTTTACGTGTCAATAACATATAGCATAGACCCAGCAAGTACATTATATGGTGCAAATGGCAGAGTGTCGTCCTTCGCCACAAATTAGAACATCTGCAATTTCATGTGATCAGAGAGGGGCCCATCCACTTTTTACTTCTGCTCACCTCCTGTTACTAAGCCAGCACGGTGGAATGCGGGGTATCCCTGCAGCCGTGCGCACTCGTTCTCTGTTCCTGCACGCTCTACATAGTGAGGAGAGAGGGAGATGCGAGTGGCCGTGCAGAGAGTTGTCAGCTGCAGTGTAGCAGGGACATGCAGTCACGCATTCTGTGACAATACTCACCCATCATCGCCTGCACTCAGCAGCAGAGCCAAAAGCCGAGCATCTGATCCATCACTTCAAGCAGCTTCACAGCAATTTTACTGTGGAACAACATGTTGGTGGGGTTAAATGGTGGGGGTGGAGCCACAGACAACCAGGGAGATGGAGGCAGAAGGAAAGAATAAAAGAGACTGAAAGAGAAAAGATGGGAGAGAGAAAAAATGGAAGAAGAGAGAGAAACAGAAAACAAGTAATTGGGCATCAGAGCACTCAGTCTCTTCAACTTCTGGGGCAAGGCCAGGTGGATGGGCCAAGGAACCCCAGTCAGTGGAGTCAACAAAAAGCAGAAGAGATTGCTGCATGACTTGGAGCTCAGACTAGAGATGAGCTAACTTGTTCAGAATTTGTTTGCCAATTCAAATTCCTGAGCATTTTCTTCAAAATCAACAAAATTTGGCCATATAAGATAAACCCATAAATAACCTAGTTTTTGGCACTTCCAAAATTAAATAAACCAAAAGAAGCTAGAGGAAGCATATGCCGTAAAATAACAAAGATTATTGACACATATTAGAAAATTAAAATTAAATTGAATAGGGACATAAATGCAAAAAAAAAGAAAACACTTTTAAAGGGGAGTGTGCCAAAAATAATGAGGCAAATGCTACAAGAAAATCACCATAAAAACTATGCTCAAGCTACCCTAAAGATAGACCCATGTATGAAAAATATCAGTGCATATGTATATAAGGCTGTGATGAATACACAGACTGGAAGAAATAGTAAGAGTAGTCTGAGACAGGTTCCACTCAAAAGTGGGATTGGAACCGAAAGTTAATGAGTAGACTGCATGGTATATTGTCTTAGGTAGAAATTATTAATCATCACATTGGATAGAATGTTCAAAATAGAATCCTACACCTGGCAATTTCTTTTAATAAAGCACATTAATTAGTGCCACATAGCTAAATACACAACTGTAATACAAAAGCTGTAATAACTCCCTCAGGGTATTTTTGATAACCAGCCAGGCAAAATTGACGGCTGCGGGATGCAACCTTCAGCTGTCAGCTTCAGCAAGGCTGGCTATCAAAAATACTGGGGTTCCCACCGTGGTTTTTTTTAAATTATTTAAATAATTTAAAATTTTTGACAAACAGCCAATCTAAAGCGGACAGCTGGGGGCCTGGTATTTTCAGTCTGATAAGGGGCCATGGATATTGGCCCTTCCAGCCTAAAAATAGCTGCCCGCAGCGGCCCCAGAAAAAGCTCATCTATTAGATATGCCAATTCTGGCGCTTTGCTTGGCTCTTCCCTCTTGCCCTTTGGCTGTGGCAACTGGGGTTCGTATTTGTGGATTTGATGTCACCTTTGTATTGTCAAGTGACATTAAACTCAGAGGTTAGTAATGGTGAGGTATCTACAGTATAAGACATCCCATTACTAACCCCATAGTGATTAGAGATGAGAGAATACCTGGGTGTTCAGGTCTGGCAGGTTCGGCCAAACAGTTACAAAAAGTTTGGGTACCAGAAAAGTACCTGGACCCAAACCCAGACCCCATTCATTTGAAAGGGGGGCCCGAACCTCCAGTGTTTGCAACGCTGTCATGTGAAATCATCCCCGCTGGTCAGAGAGCCGCGGTTCCCATGCTGTCAAAAGACCGCTTGAATGCTCAGCTGTGATCTGAGATATAAAGTTTACCTCCTGTCACTGGTTTCAGCAAATGGGAAAACAGCTCTCAACATCCGACACCTGCTGCCACTAATAACAGTAAGAGCAGGTACAGCTGATTGGTGTATTCTGTATTCAATAGCCGGCTCCTGAGCTGTAAATAAATAATTTTTTAAAAAACGGCGTTTGTTCCCCTGTATTTCTGATAACCAGCCAGCAAAATTCATAGCTGGGGGCTGCAACCCTCAGCTGTCAGCTTCAGCTGGTTATCAAGAATATATTGGTTCCCACGCCGTATTTTTACATTATTTAAATAAATAATTAAAAAAAAACATGTGGGGTCCCCCCCCATTTTGGACAACCAGTCTTGTTAAAGCAGACAGCTGGGGGCTGGTATTCTCCCACTGGTAAGTGGCCATGGATATTGCCCCAGCCTAAAATTAGCAGCCCACAGCTGCCCAGAAAAGGCGCATCTATTACATAAGCCAATTCTGACACTTTGCCCGACTCTTGCCACTTGCCCTGTAGTGGTGGCAAGTGGGATTAATATTGATGGGGTTGATTTCACCTTTGTATTGTCAGGTGACATCAAGCCCGCAGATTACTAATGGAGAGTTATCTGTAAGACACCTATCCATTACTAATCCTACAGTTGTATTTTAAATAAAGAAACAGCCAGAATAAAGTCCTTACTAGAAATAAAACAAAAAAACAGTTTTCCTTTTTTATTTTAAAATAACAAACACAGTTATACTCACCAAATGCCTATTCCCCTCATTCTCCTGTAATAAAACTAAAATAAAAAAAACAACAATATCCCTCACCTTTCCGTAGTTCTGTCCCATGCCGTAATCCATGCCTGGGGTAAAACAGTTTTCAACCTGAATGGTGCCAAGATGCGACCGTCCAGGCTGAGAACCATTGGTGACTGAACTGCTGTGAGTGCAGCCTCAGTGACTGGCGGTGACGTCATCGAGGTTATCTCTTGTCACTGAGGCTCCGTTCCCAGCCGTGCTAAACGACCATGACCTTGGTGATATCCCCGCTAGCACTGTGAGTAAAACTACATATAGTCAGTTACCAGTTAGAGGAAAGACTTTGCTTGAGGGGGAAGGGGCTGCCACATGGGAGGTTTGTGGTCCCCACTGTGTGTGACTTGTCCTCACATGATGGGTTGAGTCTCATAGAGACTAAACAAAATTTTGCTACCTTTCTGCTAAAGGCTGCTCTATGTATCTCCCTTCTTGTGCATGTTAGAATGACTCAAGACCTAGACAGGCGCTTGTTTTGGTCTGGGGATCTTGGGAATATTTACAATGTACAGCTAGGATGTATAGTATTTCCACAACTCTTTATGAAGTCCTAGCTGGCTGAACAAAGGATTCAGGTGGCATGGCATGGAGCCACAGGGGTCTTCCCCAGTTGTATACCAGCTAGCTAGGGGTGTGTGAATCCTTTGTTTGAAGCTGGCCAGGTGTCATGTTACCATAGCATAGAAGGATATGTTATAATTCCATACCCAATAGTATACAGATGATTGATATGGAGTTATGTCTCCAATATTCTTCACACCACCTACATTTAATCACATTTTGGAATCTTGACTCAGCATACAAAATGTGGTTAATTGTGGGTGGTTTTCACTGTTTTGTCACATCAGGTGATCTCCTAATGCAATATGGTGTCCCCTAATGATTCCAGACAGTTTTGACCTCCAAAGGTCAAATGGCACTTCAGGAGCTCTGCCAATGTGACATGGCACCCTCAAACCAGTCCAGAAAAACCTGAACGCCAATATGGTGCACCTTCCCTTCCAAGCTTTGCACTATGCCTCAAAAGTAGTTTTTGACCACATATGGGGTATCTTGTAATCAGGAGAAATTGCACAAAAAAATTGGGGTCCATTTTCTCCTTCTATCCATGTGAAAATAACAATAAATGGCACTCCTTCCCTTCCCCAGCCCTGCCACACACCCAAACAGTAGTTTACTCAAAATATTGGATTCGGCATACTCAAGAGAAATTTCACAACAAATTGTATTGTGCAATTTCTCATGTTAACCTTGTCAAAATGCAGAATTTGGGGCTAAATGAATATTTTTGTGGGAAAAATTTGAATTTTTCTTTTCATCGCTCAACATTATAAACTTCTGGGAATCACCTGGGGGTTCAAGTTGGTCTTGCCTCATCTAAATACTGTGGTAGATCGGCTCACTCAGCTGTGCACGAATGTAGACACGGCAACACTGTGTTAGGGCTAGCGGAACGCACCGATTAAATCTAGATGTTATTATTGGTGCGTTCGCAGCCCGGGGTCCACCGTGCAGGAGGAACCTGCTGCTAGCAAATGACGGCACTATATGGCGGTTTAAGCGAACTCTGTTACTTCACAGAGTCGCACGGAAACAAGACGCTGTGCCCTGTTAACTCCACAGGAGTTCACAGCTAACTGCCGAGCAGAAGGCAGTCTGTGGTCACGCAAACATACAATCTCCTCACCGGAGGAGCCAGTATTCTAGGGGCTTATTTCAGCCGGGGCCCTAAATCCACGCACACAATCTCCTTGCCGGAGGTGCTGGCATTCTAGGGGCTTATTTCAGCCGAGTCCCTGAACACACATAAATGTGACCACACTGGCGCATGCACATATCAGATTTGATACTAGCGCATGGCCGTGCGGCCATGCGAGCCTTATATAGCTGCAGCAAGTAAAAGATCTTCCTAGAAGGACCAATGAGAGACTGCCATACCTGAGCATGTGACCCTAGATCTCCACTGAGAGATCTTGCCCTGGGCATGCTCAGTGTGTGCAAAGCAGGACTTAGTCCTAGCACCTACAGGACCTTCCTGAAAGGACCAATGGACTTAGCTGCAGTATCTGACCATGTGACCCTCGATCTCCACTGAGAGATCTTACTCAGGGCATGCTCAGAATGAGAAAAGCTGGACTTAGTCCCAGAAGCGTCTGCTCGCCGCTGCCCAGCACTGACTTCAATGGCAGAAGCAGGAAAAGCAGCAGTAACTCTTTGTACAGAGTGGGACTGAGCAAGATGCTAGGACTGACATCTCCGCTGAGCAGGCTCCACTGCGGCAGGAGAAGAATGGGAGACCGCAGCGGAGATGGCCGGAGATTCCCCCTGTGCAGAGGTGGGAACTCGACCCCTAACATTACCCCCCCTCCTTGGGCCTCGCTACGCTCAAAGGCGGCAATGAGTTGCGGAGCCCAAATGTGCTCAACAGGCTCCCAGGACCGTAACCCTTCCAGTCCACCATATAAAATTTTTTGCCACGTACCACCTTGCACCCCAAAATAGCGTTCACCTCGAAATGGTCCGTAGACGAACCCGATGTCCCGGCAGATGACTCAGAAAACCGGGACATGTATACGGGCTTAAGGAGGGACACATGAAAGGTGTCAGTGATACCTAGGTGTGGAGGAAGAGGTAGACGACAGGATTAACCTGTTCGAGGACCTTGAAGGGACCCAATTAGCGAGGTGCAAACTTAGTGGACTCAACTCGCAGCCTGATGTTACGGGCAGAGAGCCACACTAAGTCGCCAGGAGCAAAGATCGGAGCGGGGCGCTGATGTGCATCGGTGGAGGACCTCATTCTCTCCTTGGAGGCCCGGATGGCATCCTGAGTGCGGTCCCAAATGTCCCGTGCCTCCACAGCCCAGTCTGCCACCCTGGAGTCAGCAGAAGACACGGGCATAGGCACAGGAACCTGTGGATGCTGACCGTAATTAAGAAGGAATGGAGTCTGACCAGTGGAGTCGGCTACGGCGTTGTTAAGCGCAAACTCCACCCACGGTAGCAAGGATGCCCAGTCATCCTGCCTATCAGAAACAAAATGTCGCAGATATGTGACCAGAGTCTGGTTGGCCCTCTCTACCAACCCATTCGTCTTGGGATGATATGCTGAAGAGAGATTCAAATCAATGCTGAGTAGACGACAAAGCTCTCTCCAGAACCGAGATGCAAACTGGGGACCCCGGTCACTGACAATTTTTTCCGGCATACCGTGTAGGCGAAAGACATGTTTAATAAACAACGCTGCCAGAGCCCGTGCAGAAGGTAGCCGTGGAAGAGGCACCAAATGCACCATTTTGGAAAAATGGTTGGTGATCACCCAAATAATGGTGCAGCCACGGGACTTGGGTAAGCCCACCACAAAGTCCATCCCGACCATCTCCCAGTGCCTGTCTGCCACCAGCATGGGATAAAGTAAGCCAGCTGGCCGTTGTCGAGGAGACTTATTTTTGGCGCAGGAGACACACGCCCGAATATAGTCTCCGACGTCACGGACCATATGCGGCCACCAGAACGTCCTCGCCAGAAGCTCAGATGTCCTTTTGGTCCCAAAGTGTCCACCCACCCTGGACGAGTGAGCCCAAGAGAGAACCTCCGGTTGCAAATTTGCTGGCACAAAAGTCTTACCCGGGGGCACAGACTCTAGCGAAACCGGAGCCACGGTCCTCAGACTCTCAGAAGGGACAATAAGCCGAGGTTCCTCCTCCTCCTCCGCTGATGACACTACGGATCGGGAGAGAGCATCGGCACGAATGTTCTTCTCCCCGGAGAGAAAATGGAGGGTGAAATGGAACCGGGAGAAGAACAGGGACCATCTGGCCTGGCGAGAATTTAGCCGCTGGGCAGTCTGAATATAGACCAAGTTTTTGTGGTCGGTGAAAACTTGGAAGGGAAAAGGAGCCCCCTCCAAGAGATGTCTCCACTCCGAGAAGGCCAACTTCATAGCTAGCAACTCCCTGTCCCCGATGGAATAATTCCTCTCCGCCGGTGTGAAGGTCTTAGAGAAAAAGAAGCAGCGATGCTTCCGACCTTGAGCATCCTTTTGGAATAGGACTGCTCCAGCACCGACAGACGAGGCATCCACCTGCATTATGAAAGGTTTATCTACATCGGGGCGATGTAGAATGGGAGCACTAGCAAAGTGGGACTTAATAGAGAGGAAGGCCTTGGAGACCTCTTCTGACCACAACTTGGGATTTGCTCCTTTTTTGGTGAGGGCAACCAAAAGAGCTACCAAAGTTGAGAAGTGGGGAATGAACTGGCGATAGTAACTAATGAACCCCATAAAGCGCTGCACCGCTTTGAGAGAATGGGGTTCTTGCAAGTCCATCACAGCCTGTAGCTTGGCAGGATCCATAGCCAATCCTTGGGCCGAGATGATATAGCCCAGGAAAGGCAAAGACTCCTGCTCAAACACACACTTCTCCAACTTGGCATAGAGGGAATTTGCCCATAGGAGGTTGAAGACTTTGCACACATCTCTCTGGTGGGAGTCTATATCTGGAGAGTAGATGAGAATATCATCCAGGTAGACTACAACCGAGGTGGAGAGCATATCCCGGAAGATATTGTTTACAAAGTCTTGGAAAATGGTGGGGGCATTACAAAGCCCAAAGGGCATCACCAGATATTCATAGTGCCCATCCCTGGTGTTAAAAGCCATCTTCCATTCGTCCCCCTCACGGATGCGAATCAGGTTGTAAGCACCCCGCAGATCTAATTTAGTAAACACTCTTGCTCCCCGAAGCCTGTCAAAAAGCTCAGATATCAGGGGCAGAGGGTACTTGTTCTTAACGGTGATGGCGTTAAGACCCCTGTAATCTATGCATGGACGTAATTCTCCATTCTTCTTCTGCACGAAGAAGAAACCAGCCCCTGCAGGTGACACAGACTTCCTAATGAATCCCCTTGCCAGATTCTCCTGGATGTACTGAGACATTGCCTCCATCTCTGGGAGAGACAATGGGTAGACTCGACCCCGGGGAGGCTCAGCACCAGGCAAGAGGTCAATAGGACAGTCGTAGGGGCGGTGAGGCGGAAGAGTCTCCGCAGCCCTTTTGGAGAACACGTCCGCATAGGGCCAATATTGCTTGGGGAGAGAGGAGAGATCTGCGGGTACCTCTGTAGTAGCAACCTGAACGCATTCCCTCTGACATCTACCCCCAAATGATTCACTCCATCCCAAAATCCTGCCTGTGGACCACTCAATATGAGGAGAGTGGTACCGTAGCCAAGGTATCCCTAAGAGGACCTCATCAATTCCCTCAGGAATGACGAGCAGAGATATTATCTCCTGATGAGTTGGCAACATGGATAGAGTAAATGGGATGGTCTGGTGTGTAATCTGTGAGGGCAGTGTCGACCCATTCACCACTCGTACGGTCACTGGTTGGGCGAGCATCACCAGAGGTATTGAGTGTCATTGGGCGAAGGCAGAAGACATAAAATTGCCCTCCGCCCCGGAATCCACGCAAAGCTCTACTGAATGAGTGGATGAGCCAATGGTAATTGTCCCCTTAAAGAACAATTTGGAGGCAAACGTCGCCGTGTCTAGTGACCCTCCACCTACTACCACTAGACGCTGATGTTTCCCCGACCGCTGAGGACATCTGGTGGCAAGATGTCCTGACTGCCGGCAAACATGACAGACCCTAAGTGCATGAGCGGTCTGGGACTTAGGTCCCGCTCGTAGCACCTCCATGGCCTCATGTGACTCGGGTGCCTGGACCGGAGATTCCAAAGGTTTGGCAAAGGTGGGAGCCAGCCGAAACCTCTGCCTACACTGGGCTCGCTCTAACCTCCGCTCATTAAAACGGAGGTCAATACGAGTAGATACAGCTATTAACTCCTCCAGTGTGGCGGGAATCTCCCTAGTGGCCAGAGCGTCCTTAACATGGTGAGCCAGCCCCCTCCAAAATATAGGGATGAGAGCTTTATCCGACCACTCCAGCTCAGATGCTAAGGTGCGGAAGTGGACGGCAAAATGGCTGACCAAGGACGAGCCCTGAGTCAATGCCAACAGTTGGAGCGCCGTATCATGGGTGACCTGAGGTCCTAAAAAGACCTGTTTCAGAGTGCTCAGAAACAGCGGAGCACTCTGCATCACATGATCGCCACACTCTCACAGCGGCGTAGCCCACTCCAACGCCCTGTCCGACAGGAGAGACATAATGAATCCCACCTTTGCCCGCTCCGTAGGGAAACGTGCAGCCAGGAGCTCGGGGTGCATAGAGCACTGGCTCACGAAACCCCTACATGATTTGCCATCACCAGAGAATTTTTCTGGCAGCGGGAGGCGAGACAGGGTCGGAACAGGAGTGGCAGTGGACAAAGCTGCTGCAGCCACGCTAGCAGCCTGAACAGCTACTGCAGTAACATCCACAGCCGAGGTTGTGCACTCGAGAGCCGCCAACCTACCCTCCAGCTGCTGGTTGTACTGCAAAGATTGCTGTTTGTCCGCCATTGCTAGCCAGACCCTGGCGTTAGTATAATGTTAGGGCTAGCGGAACACACAGATTAAATATAAATGTTATTATTGGTGCGTTCGCAGCCCGGGGTCCACCGTGCAGGAGGAACCTGCTGCTAGCAAATTACAGCACTATATGGCGGTTTAAGCGAACTCTGTTACTTCACAGCATCGCACGGAAACAAGACGCTGTGCCCTGTTAACCCCACAGGAGTTCACAGCTAACTGCCGAGCAGAAGGCAGTCTGTGGTCTTGCAAACATACAATCTCCTCACCGGAGGAGCCAGTATTCTAGGGGCTTATTTCAGCCGGGCCCCTAAATCCACGCACACAATCTCCTCACCAGAGGTGCTGGCATTCTAGGGGCTTATTTCAGCCGAGTCCCTGAACACACATAAATGTGACCACACTGGCGCATGCACATAACAGATTTGATACTAGCGCATGGCCATGCGAGCCTTATATAGCTGCAGCAAGTAAAAGACCTTCCTAGAAGGACCAATGAGAGCCTGCCATACCTGAGCATGTGACCCCAGATCTCCACTGAGAGATCTTGCCCTGGGCATGCTCAGTGTGTGCAAAGCAGGACTTAGTCCTAGCACCTACAGGACCTTCCTGAAAGGACCAATGGACTTAGCTGCAGTATCTGACCATGTGACCCTCGATCTCCACTGAGAGATCTTACTCAAGGCATGCTCAGAACGAGAAAAGCAGGACTTAGTCCCAGAAGCGTCTGCTCGCCGCTGCCCAGCACTGACTTCAATGGCAGAAGCAGGAAAAGCAGCAGTAACTCTTTGTACAGAGTGGGACTGAGCAAGATGCTGGGACTGACGTCTCCGCTGAGCAGGCTCCACTGCGGCAGGAGAAGAATGGGAGACCGCAGCGG
The DNA here is from genome assembly GCF_051348905.1 of Ranitomeya variabilis. Taxonomy (NCBI): domain Eukaryota; kingdom Metazoa; phylum Chordata; class Amphibia; order Anura; family Dendrobatidae; genus Ranitomeya; species Ranitomeya variabilis. Next base: position 508,213,630 of record NC_135235.1, read on the forward strand.
AGATGGCCCGAGATTCCCCCTGTGCAGAGGCGGGAACTCGATACCTAACACACTGTCTCTTTAAGATCTTCACTGGTCTGTTATATATGCAGCATGGTGAAGTTAAAATAAACATGTCTCTTTGGACAAAAGCAGGAGAACAAAACAAAGTGGTAACACAAAGCACTGTTCTTGTGGTAGATCCACCCACTCAGCATTAGCAAAAAAACACACAGTTCAGGTTATCACAAACACTTCTCTGCAGTTAGCCTCTCCAGACTCACTGAAAACTGAATGCTTCAGGAGGATGACTATTTAAACCCCAGACCATACCCTGGGGTGGAGATAAGGTGGGCAACCTCCTACAGGCTATATGGTTGTCCACAAGAACCCAGCCCATAAAATGGCCGATTAACACCCCTCTCAACACATAGTGTGCAGTAGCAAACGTCTCTGGTTTTAAGTCACTGAACCTAATAGACTCAGTGACACGTATCTCCCTTCCATCACTTTGTCATATCCCCCCTCTTCCCAAAGTCGGGAGTTTTGGCACCTTTACTCTTTAAGCAGGGAAGCCTAGACAGGGCATTTGCATTACCATGTAGTTTCCCTGGCCTATGTTCAATGTGGTAGCTGAAGTCCTGGAGCGCCAGAAACCACCTAGTAACATGGGTATTCCTACCGTTCCTTTCCCTCATCCATCTCAGGGGCAAATGGTCTGACACTAACCTGAACTTCCATACTAACATGTAGTACCTCAGATTGTCAATTGCCCATTTGATTGCCAAGCACTCTTTTTCCACGATGGCATAGTTTTTCTCACAGGCAGAGAGTTTTCTGCTTGAGTATAGGATGGGATGTTGTTCCTCGTTTACTTCCTTGGACAACACCGCCCTTGACCCGACCTCTGAGGTGTCCGTCTGGACAATGAATTCCTTACTGAAGTCAGTTGCCATCAAACCAGCAGCTTACACAGGGCAAGCTTCAACTTCTGTAATGCCATTTCTGCTTCAGAGGACCATTTGGCAATCGACGTCTTTGTGTTCCTAAGAAGATCAGTCAGGGGAGCAGCTATCATGGCCATATTCGAGATAAATCTCTAAGCCTGGGTTCACACTGCGTTGCTGGCATCCATTAGACGGACTAAGTTACACAGCGGCATAACGCGGTGTAACGTAGTCTGTTTAACGCCACCATTGACTCCAATCGCGCCTGCCCATAATGGACGTGCGCTAGGGATGTGCCGTCATTGAGTGACAGACCCTGAGACGCGGGCTGCAGCGTTTCCGGGTCCGTCACTGCTAGCACAGATAGAGCTAGCAGATGCTCTATCTGCGCTAGCGTGCTGCCATACTGGCACTTACGTTTACAGCAGCCCGTTACCGTATGTGTTGAATGGGCTGCTGTAAACGTAATGTAAACCCAGCCTAATAGTATTCCACAATTCCCAGAATTGCACGAACATGTTTCTTGGAGACCGGTTGCAGCCAATTCTGGATTACCTCTACCTTATTTACTTGCGGCCTTTTTTAGACCCTTCTAATTATTTAGCCCAAGTATTTTGCCTCTTCTTTCCCCATGGTGCACTTCTTTAGGTTTATGGTAAACCCTGCTTCCTCAGTGCATCCAGTACTGAATGGACCTTCTGTAGATGATTCCCCTATCTGGGCTAAAGATCACAATGCCATCCAGATAAGCTGCGGCATACTTTTTGTGAGAGGATAGGATCCAGTCCATGGCATTCTGGAAGGCATCTGCGGCTCTCATCAATCCGGGCCATCTAACATGCATCAAACTTGAACAAATAGTTCAGCCAACAAGCAAGGACACACAAGGGAAACTCATCCATCTCCGACTGCAGTCCCTGCAAGATGAAGGCATTGAAGCTATGGACTGGCCCGCCCGTTCCCCAGACCTGAATCCAATTGAACACATCAGGGACATCATGTCTTGCACCATCCACCAACGTCACGTTGCACCACAGACTATCCAGGAGTTGGCGGATGCTTTAGTCCAGGTCTGGGAGGAGATCCCTCAGGAGACCATCCATCGCCTCATCAGGACTATGCCCATGTGTTGTAGGGAGGTCATGCAGGAACACGGAGGCCACACACACTACTGAGCATCATTCCATTGTCTTGAGGCATTTCCACTGAAGTTGGATCAGCCTGTAATTTGATTTTTCATTTTGTTTTTGAGTATCATTTCAAATCCAGGATGCATTTAACCACAGACACTTGGATAGGTAAGTATGGCCAAGGGAGTTACATCTTGCAGATTGGGCACTGGGTGACTCTCATGGCTGTAGGGACAGGCGTTACTTTACAAGTCTTTTAATCCCTAAGGCTTGCAGGACAAATCTCTATATTTCACACTTTGTCCACTTCTTCTGCCTCTTCCTCTACCTCTGCCTCCTCTAGGGCCTCTTACCTGTGCCCTCAACCTTTGCCTTAATGAGACACACGTTCCAACAGTGCAGAGCGAATTCCCACCACCTACGTACTGCGCAGCCAGGGCTCACCGCAATCAGTCAGCGTTAAAATTGATATGCCTTGGAGATCGCAGTCATACAGCTGAAGATTTGTGGTCAGCTCTTCAGACTGAGATTGAGCAATGGCTGTCTACTCTCTAATGTTCATGGTGGGTGGGAGGGGACGAAGGAAACAAACATCAGTGTTATCCAGCCCCCAACACAGCATAGGCTTGGACCTCATGGAAGGGCCCGACATATGAGTACACTATCTGCAACATGATCCCCGTATATTTATGATTATAGTACTGACTACTGGGTTGCCATTCTTGTTAGATCCACCTTATAAAATCAAAGTTTGCCAGATGTTTCCCACCCTGGAAAGGGACCAGTGAATACTGGAATATCAAAACACACTTTTACACAAATTTAAGAGAGGTTTTTCCTAAGAAAGCAGTGAAGCACACAGTGCACATCGCAGCTCTCAACTTCCAACCTCCGGCACGTCAATTTGTCAACGCAAAAACATTAGCAGCAGTAGCTGCAGTAGTGTAAGTGGAAGAAGCAAATTTTGTGAGTCCTTTGACACTTTTTTTTATAAAAGCACAAAAGAGTCCAAGTCTTGCACGTTGTGAAAGAATGATGAGGATGGTGTAGAAGTATCTAGAACTGAATATCAATACCATCAGGGAGGGTTTGGATCCTTTCACATTTTGTCCTTCCAAAATGGATGATTGGCCTGAGCTTGCCTCACACACCTTGGAGGTTTTATCATGCCCGGAAGTCAGCATTCTCTCAGAAGTATCTTCAGCACTGCTGGTGGTATCCTGACTGATAAGTGCTGAAGGCTGTCCCAAGAAAGTGTAGATTGCCTATGCTTTATCGAGATGAACAAGTCTTGGATCTCCAATGACTTTTGCACCCCAATCGTTAACTGTACAGACTAGGCAATGCTGCATGTTTTAGTGTGCTGCATTAATCTCATTTAACTGTACTCTGCGATATCTTTAGTGTGGCTTCTCTGCCTGCTGTTCCTGGTGCTGCAGATGTTAACACAAATTTGTGGAAATGTGAATAATCATGGTTGGTCTACATCTGCTGGATTGGCAGTTGTGGAACACGTGTTGGTTCCTATTATACTATTTATACTGTGGTGACATTGATGCTGCTTTGGTGGTGTCTGCCACTAATTTTAGGAAATGTGAACACTCCAGGTTGGGTGTCCATCTGCTGGGTTGTGTGTAATGGGAGATTTGGCGGTCCCTATTATACTATTTCTACTGTTGTGAAATTGATGCTACTTTGTTGGTGTCTGCCACTAATTTTTGTAAATGTGAATACTCCTGGTTGGGTGTCCTGTTATGGATCCCAATGGCTAGGGGATCGCACTGGACAAGCAAAAAATAACTCAAATAACGGACGAGCTCTAGGGTGATGGAACCTGGGCTGACCGCTGCCCTACTCCTGACAAACACAACTAGAAATAGCCAGGGAGCGTGCCTACGTTGATTCTAGACGCCTCGCGCCAGCCTAAGAGCTAACTAGCACTGCAGAGAAAATAAAGACCTAACTTGCCTCCAGAGAAATAAACCCCAAAGGTATAGTTGCCCCCCACATGTATTGACGGTGAAAATGAGAGGAAGGCACGCACATAGATATGAAAATAGAGTTAGCAAAACGAGGCCCGCTATAACTAGAAAGCAGAAGGATACAAAAGGGGTCTGAGCGGTCAGCAAAAAACCCTAATCAAAAACCATCCTGAGATTACAAGCACCCATGTGCCAACTCATGGCACATGGGGAGCACCTCAGCCCACTAGAGCTACCAACTAGCATAGAGTAATATTTAGCAAGCTGGACAAAAAACAAAACAACTGAAAAGCATAACTTAGCTTATCCTGAGAGATCTGGAAGCAGGTAGTCAGAACCAAACTGAGCACATCTGAGTACATTGATAGCCGGCAAGGGAATGACAGGAAAGCCAGGTTAAATAGGAAACACCCAGCCTCAGATGGACAGGTGGAAACCAGAGACCGCAACCCACCAAAGTCACCCAGTACCAGTTGTAACCACCAGAGGGAGCCCAAAAACAGAATCCACAACAGTACCCCCCCCTTGAGGAGGGGTCACCGAACCCTCACGAGAACCCCCAGGGCGATCAGGATGAGCTCTATGGAAGGCGCGGACCAAATCAGTCGCATGAACATCAGAGGCGACCACCCAGGAATTATCCTCCTGACCATAACCCTTCCACTTAACCAAATACTGGAGTTTACGTCTGGAAACACAAGAATCCAAGATCTTCTCAACGACATACTCCAATTCTCCCTCCACCAGCACCGGAGCAGGAGGCTCAACCGAAGGAACAACGGGCACCTCATACCTCCGCAATAACGACCGATGGAACACGTTATGAATAGCAAACGATGCTGGGAGATCCAAACGAAAAGATACAGGGTTAAGAATCTCCAAGATCTTATAAGGACCGATGAACCGAGGCTTGAACTTGGGAGAAGAGACCTTCATAGGGACAAAACGAGAAGACAACCACACCAAGTCCCCAACACGAAGTCGGGGACCCACGCGGCGACGGCGATTAGCAAACTGCTGAGCCTTCTCCTGAGACAACTTCAAATTGTCCACCACCTGATTCCAAATCTGATGTAGCCTGTCCACCACCACGTCCACTCCAGGACAATCCGAAGGCTCCACCTGACCAGAGGAAAAACGAGGATGAAACCCCGAATTACAAAAGAAAGGAGAAACCAAAGTAGCAGAACTAGCCCGATTATTAAGGGCAAATTCGGCCAGTGGCAAAAAGGCAACCCAGTCATCTTGATCAGCAGAAACAAAACACCTTAAATAAGTTTCCAAGGTCTGATTAGTTCGCTCCGTCTGGCCATTCGTCTGAGGATGGAATGCAGACGAGAAAGACAAATTAATGCCCATCTTAGCACAAAACGTCCGCCAAAATCTAGACACAAACTGGGATCCCCTGTCAGAAACGATATTCTCCGGAATCCCATGCAAACGAACCACGTTCTGAAAAAATAAAGGGACCAACTCAGAGGAGGAAGGCAACTTAGGCAAGGGTACCAAATGAACCATCTTAGAAAAGCGGTCACACACAACCCAGATAACGGACATTTTCTGTGAGACAGGGAGATCTGAAATAAAATCCATGGAAATGTGCGTCCAAGGCCTCTTCGGGATAGGCAAGGATAACAACAACCCACTGGCCCGAGAACAGCAAGGCTTAGCCCGAGCACACACTCCACAAGACTGCACAAAGGTGCGCACATCCCTTGACAAGGAAGGCCACCAAAAAGACCTGGCCACCAAGTCTCTAGTACCAAATATTCCCGGATGACCAGCCAACACAGAAGAATGGACCTCGGAGATGACTCTACTGGTCCAATCATCCGGAACAAACAGTCTTTCTGGTGGACAACGCTCAGGTTTATCCGCCTGAAACTCCTGCAATGCACGACGCAAGTCTGGGGAGACGGCGGACAATATTACCCCATCCCTAAGGATACCAGTAGGCCCAGAGTCTCCAGGAGAGTCAGGCACAAAACTCCTGGAAAGAGCATCTGCCTTCACATTCTTTGAACCTGGCAGGTATGAAACCACAAAATTGAAACGAGAAAAAAACAACGACCAACGAGCCTGTCTAGGATTCAGACGCCTGGCAGACTCAAGGTAACTCAGATTTTTGTGATCAGTCAAGACCACCACACGATGTCTAGCACCCTCAAGCCAATGACGCCACTCCTCAAATGCCCACTTCATGGCCAAAAGCTCCCGATTACCCACATCATAATTGCGCTCGGCGGGCGAGAATTTTCTAGAAAAGAACGCACATGGCTTCATCACCGAGCCATCGGAACTTCTCTGTGACAAAACTGCCCCCGCTCCAATCTCGGAAGCATCAACCTCAACCTGAAAAGGAAGTGAAACATCTGGTTGACATAACACAGGAGCAGAAGAAAACCGGCGCTTAAGTTCCTGAAAGGCCTCCACAGCCGTAGGAGACCAATTAGCAACATCAGCACCCTTTTTAGTCAAATCAGTCAAAGGTTTAACAACACTGGAAAAATTAGCAATGAACCGATGATAAAAATTAGCAAAACCCAAGAACCTCTGAAGACTCTTAACAGATGTAGGTTGTGTCCAGTCACAAATCGCCTGAACCTTGACGGGATCCATCTCAATAGTAGAAGGAGAAAAAATGTACCCCAAAAAAGAAATCTTCTGGACTCCGAAGAGACATTTCGAGCCCTTCACAAACAGAGAATTGGCCCGCAGGACTTGAAACACCTTCCTGACCTGTAGAACATGAGACTCCCAGTCATCAGAAAACACCAAAATATCATCCAAATACACAATCATAAACTTATCCAGATATTCATGGAAAATATTGTGCATAAAGGACTGAAAGACTGAAGGAGCATTAGAAAGTCCAAAAGGCATTACCAAATACTCAAAATGGCCCTCAGGCGTATTAAATGCGGTTTTCCACTCATCACCCTGCTTTATCCGCACAAGATTATACGCACCGCGAAGATCTATCTTAGTGAACCACCTAGCCCCCTTAATGCGAGCAAACAAATCAGTCAATAATGGCAATGGATACTGATATTTGACTGTAATCTTATTCAGAAGGCGATAATCTATACAAGGCCTCAGGGAACCATCTTTTTTAGCCACGAAAAAAAAACCTGCTCCCAGAGGGGACAAAGATGGACGAATATGTCCCTTTTCCAAGGACTCCTTAATATAATTCCGCATAGCAGTATGCTCTGGCACTGACAGATTAAATAAACGACCCTTAGGGAACTTACTGCCAGAAATTAATTCTATAGCACAGTCACAATCCCTATGAGGAGGGAGCGAATTGAGCTTAGGCTCCTCAAAAACATCCCGATAGTCAGACAAAAACGCAGGGACCTCAGAAGGAGTAGATGAAGCGATTGAAATCAGAGGTGCATAATCATGAACCCCCTGACATCCCCAGCTTAACACAGACATTGTTTTCCAATCCAGGACTGGATTATGAGTTTGTAACCATGGCAGACCAAGCACTAGTACATCATGTAAATTATACAGTACAAGGAAGCGAATCACCTCCTGATGAACGGGAGTCATGCGCATGGTCACTTGTGTCCAGTACTGCGGTTTATTCATAGCCAGTGGTGTAGAGTCAATTCCCTTCAAAGGAATAGGAACTTCCAGAGGCTCCAGACTAAAACCGCAGCGTTTGGCAAATGACCAATCCATAAGACTCAGGGCAGCGCCCGAATCCACATAAGCATCGACGGAAATGGATGACAGTGAACAAATCAGAGTTACAGACAAAATGAACTTAGACTGCAGAGTACTAATGGCAAAAGATTTATCAACCTTTTTTGTGCGTTTAGAGCATGCTGATATAACATGAGCTGAATCACCACAATAAAAACACAATCCGTTTTTCCGCCTATAATTTTGCCGTTCACTTCTGGACTGAATTCTATCACATTGCATAGTCTCAGGTGCCTGTTCAGAAGACACTGCCAACTGGTGCACAGGTTTGCGCTCCCGCAAACGCCGATCAATCTGAATGGCCATAGTCATAGACTCATTCAGACCTGTAGGTGCAGGGAACCCCACCATAATATCCTTAATGGCCTCAGAAAGACCATCTCTGAAGTTTGCAGCCAGGGCGCACTCATTCCACTGAGTAAGTACCGACCATTTCCGAAATTTTTGACAATATACTTCCGCTTCATCATGCCCCTGAGAGAGGGCTAATAAAGCCTTTTCAGCCTGAATCTCCAGGTTAGGTTCCTCATAGAGCAATCCCAGTGCCAGAAAAAACGCATCCACACTGAGCAATGCAGGATCCCCTGGTGCCAATGCAAATGCCCAATTCTGAGGGTCGCCCCGCAGGAAAGATATTACAATCTTGACCTGCTAAGCAGGGTCTCCAGAGGAGCGAGATTTCAAAGAAAGAAACAATTTGCAATTGTTCCTGAAATTCAGGAAGGTAGATCTATCTCCAGAAAAAAACTCTGGAATAGGAATTCTAGGTTCAGACATAGGAGTGTGAACAACAAAATCCTGTATGTTTTGAACTTTTGCAGCGAGATTATTCAGGCTGGAAGCCAAACTCTGGACATCCATATTAAACAGCTAAGGTCAGAGCCATTCAAGGGTTAAGAGGAGGTAAGAAGCAGCTAGACAGCAATTAAAGGCTAGGCAGCAAAACTCTGAGGGAAAAAAAAAAAAAAAAATTCCCTTCAACACTTCTTTTTCTCCTGCTTCAGCCCAAACAATTAACACTTTGTGGGCCGGCTATACTGTTATGGATCCCAATGGCTAGGGGATCGCACTGGACAAGCAAAAAATAACTCAAATAACGGACGAGCTCTAGGGTGATGGAACCTGGGCTGACCGCTGCCCTACTCCTGACAAACACAACTAGAAATAGCCAGGGAGCGTGCCTACGTTGATTCTAGACGCCTCGCGCCAGCCTAAGAGCTAACTAGCACTGCAGAGAAAATAAAGACCTAACTTGCCTCCAGAGAAATAAACCCCAAAGGTATAGTTGCCCCCCACATGTATTGACGGTGAAAATGAGAGGAAGGCACGCACATAGATATGAAAATAGAGTTAGCAAAACGAGGCCCGCTATAACTAGAAAGCAGAAGGATACAAAAGGGGTCTGAGCGGTCAGCAAAAAACCCTAATCAAAAACCATCCTGAGATTACAAGCACCCATGTGCCAACTCATGGCACATGGGGAGCACCTCAGCCCACTAGAGCTACCAACTAGCATAGAGTAATATTTAGCAAGCTGGACAAAAAACAAAACAACTGAAAAGCATAACTTAGCTTATCCTGAGAGATCTGGAAGCAGGTAGTCAGAACCAAACTGAGCACATCTGAGTACATTGATAGCCGGCAAGGGAATGACAGGAAAGCCAGGTTAAATAGGAAACACCCAGCCTCAGATGGACAGGTGGAAACCAGAGACCGCAACCCACCAAAGTCACCCAGTACCAGTTGTAACCACCAGAGGGAGCCCAAAAACAGAATCCACAACAGTGTCCGTCTTCTCGGTTGGCTGTTGAGGAAGAGATGTCACTCCCTATTATACCATTTCTACTTCGTTAAAATTGATGCCACTTTTGTGGTGTCTGCCACTAATTTTTGGAAATGTGATCACTCCTGGTTGGGTGTCCATCTTCTGGGTTGGGTGTAGTTGAAGACCTGGCGGTCCCTATTATACTATTTACACTGTGGTGAAATTGATGCCATTTTGGTGGTGTCTGCCAATATTTTTTTTTATGTGTGAACAGTCCTGTTATGGTTTTTGATCATATTTGGCATTTAAACCTTTTTCCACAGATGAGAGCCTTAATGTACAGTATGTCAAACACACATGACACCAAGTAAGGACTGGTCCATCAGAGTATCCTTTCATGGGCCAATATTTGGGCGTAGTGGAAGACCTGTTGTTCCCTATTATACTACTGTATTTCTACTGTGATGAAATTGATGGCATTTTTTTGGTGTCTGCAACTAATTTTTGTAAATCTTTAGACTCCTGGTTGGGTCACCTTCATGTTTGTTGCCTGTAGCAGTAGGCCTCCGAGACCCTCAGGCCTCCACTTCATTGAAGACAACTACCCATGTTACCACTATCCTTAGATTTTTCTGACAATGGTAATCTACGAAACTGATATTTGTGCCACCTGAGTGTGCCTCAATATAAAAGCAGTTGAACTGTTGTATGTTGTACCAGGGCTCACAGCACAGCAGGCCTACACCATTCCTTCACCCACCTCTTCTTACTTTGATGTTCAATTGAAAGCTGTAAATCCTGGCCCAGACCACGATACCTCATGCATGGCTGATTACTGTCATGCTATGCAACAATTTGTACTGTGGGTGAATTGAGGCCACTTTCCTGGTGTCTCCTCATAATTTTATGTGTTTGGTAGCTTTTTTGGCCATTTGAAGGTGTTGTGCATGCATTTGTTTTTGCCTCCCGACCGTAATGGCATTCGGTTATGTTTGGCGAATATTCGAACAAAAAATTGGCAAATTCGGCAATCGCAATCTGAACCGAACATTGAAATATTCACTCATCTCTAGCCCTGATGTAAAGTAGACATATAGGAAATGTTATTTATTAACTATTTTGTGTGACATAACTTTATGATTTAAGGGCATAAAAATTAAAAGTTTGAAAATTGCTAAATCTTCACCAAATTTATGATTTTGTCACAAATAAATGTAAGTCATATCAAAGAAATTTTATGACTATTATGAAGTACAATATATTTCAAAAAAAGTCTTAGAATCAGCTTTGGCCTGGTCATGAAGATGAAAACAGGCTTTGGGCGAAAAGGTTAAAGGTACAGTACTGACCCAAGGGAATGCGCAGAGTACACACAGAGAATTAAAGGCACAGTACTCCCACAGGCAGTAGTGCAGGATACACACAGAGGCTTGAAGGCATTGTCCTCCATCAGACAGGGTTGCATTGTACACACAGCTGCTTTTTGGCACAGTACTCCCACAGATATGGGAGCAAAGTACGCACAGCGACTTTTGGGCACATTAGTCCCACAGATGTGGATGCAGAGTACACACAGCGACTTTTTGGCAAAGTCCCCCCACTGAGACACGTTCAGAGTACACAAAGAGGATTTTTTTGTAGAGTGCACAGTCTAATTCTGTCTTTCACTCCAGTTGCATTCTGTTTCTCAACAACCTTTTTTGTAGGTGTCCAAACCTGAACAGAAAACCAGACATCCTGTTAAAATTCCATGTTTAGGTTTTCAGTACTGGACACTAGGTGTGCGGTATGAACCTTGAACTTTACAGTTCGAGTTCGCTCATCCCTAACATTCAGATATATGAATATGGTGAGGCATATTAGATTATTAATGGTTTTTCATCATATTTGGCATTTAATCATTAATCCACAGATGAGAACCTTAATGAATGTCAAACACACAAGGCACCAAATAAGCACTGGCCCATCAGAGAATTCTTTCATGGGCCAATATTTTTGCGCTGATTACCTCACATTTCATGAAAAAAATGTTGAGCATGCAGCTGTATTTTTTCAATCAGAGCTGAGCGAATCTAGGCAAAACTCAATATAAGTTAATTAGGTCAATTCTAGATTGCCATCAGCGAAATGCCACTGCAGATACCACTATAAACAAGTACTCTAGACTCAGCCAAATGTTCTTGTTTATTTTAATGAGAAGAGAAGTCAGCTGGTGTCATATACCTCTGGTGATGGTATGTCTCTGGTGAAAATAAATGCATAGAGCATTAAAACCTAAAAAGTAGAGATGAGCAGTTTGCTCTGTGGAAGTTGAAGTTCAAGTTGAAGTTCCTTAAATTTGTGGTTTCATGTAAATTTGAACATTCTGAGATTCAATTTGCGGTTCGCAAAGAAAAAGAAATAACAGCACCATTTTCCACACTGCTGAAGCATAAGAGAATAAACCAATGTCACTTTGCATTGTCTGCCCTTAATACCATGTAACTATGACAGCTTATGGATTATCATACCTCATTCAGTGATGGTAAGTACCTTGACTATGAAAGATCAGCAGTTCCCAGTGCAGCACAGTATGTATGGCACAGTAATTTTCGATCTCCAGTGTCACTGGGTAATTCTTTCTTCTGTAGAGTGTAAGTTGTTATGGTCAGTATGGTCCTCTCTCTCTCTCCTGTAGGGTTCAAGCTCTTATGGTCAGCCTGTGTTTCTCTTTAGTTCTCCTGTAGAATAAAAGATCTTATGGTCAGCAGGGTCCTCTCTCTAGCTCACCTGTAGGGTGTAAGTTCTCATGGTCAACAGGATTTTCTCGCTCCTCTGCAAAGTGTAGGCTCTTATGGTCAGCAGTGTCCTCTCTCTCTCATGTAGAGTGTATGCTCTTATGGACAACAGGAGCCTCTCTCTCCTTTACAGTGTAAGTTTTTATGGTCAACAGAATTATCACTCTCATACCACAATTAAAAACTGTTATGGTTCAAAATGTGTAGGTTAAACCTACCCCCTACACCAGTGTTTCCCAAACCTCATCTTCACGGCTCCCAGCACATAACGTTTTCATGATTTCCTTAGTATTACACAGGTGAGAGAACCAGTGGCAGTTTCTGATTCTTTAATAGTAATTCCAGCACATGTGCAATACTAAGGAAATTGTGAAAACATGAGTTGTTGGGCCATGAGGAGCGGAGTTTGGGAAACACTGCCCTACACTATGTCTGTGCACACACTGATTTTATTGGATATCTAATAAACAAGAATTTTTTTTAAAAAAAGTACTGGATTACGATGTCAAAATTTCTTTTTGTTTTTACTGTTTGTTAAAATCTAACCTGCTCGATCCCTCTTTCCACTGCTATCTGTCCCCAGTCAACTGGCAGGAGGCCCCCATATAAAGTTGAATTACTGAGTCTTAACTCCTTAACTGGTGGTGTTGAGTGTGCAGTGTTTGGGCATAAATAGATAGCAATTGCATCCAGTGCCCTGTGGGTCTGAAATGATCCTGTGCCTCATAAGAAAACTCTAGTACAGTATTAAAAAGGTACATTTTATGTTGGACATTTTACATGGGAGTCAAGGTGCTTACAGCAAACTTGTAAGGCAATTTCTGTATAGTTTGAAGTTTCTAACATATATTGATAGTTTAATTCTTTGGACTCTTCCAATTTTCAGAATTCTAAAAGGTCTTGTGTAAATATTCTCCTAACTTTACTAGGGCAAGAATTGTCAAGCAGCCATTTTGGAGCAACCATATCTAACATAAGTCTCACGCAGAGCCAACATTACACATAAAATATTCATTTTCTCATTGGTTGCAACATTGCTGCATTAGTCACAATTTTTAATTGCTATTCCATTGAATTTGCCAATGTACACTTTCAATGTTAACTCATATAATACAGTGAAATTATTAGATTTTAGATTTTTCCAAGCCAAGATTGTAATCCTGATGAATTGATAAGAGTTAGGCCAAAAGTTAGGTGTTCATAGCTTGACAAATTATCTTTGAGATCATGTTTGGCAATTGTAAAAACAACTTATTGTTCAACTTTTGTAACATGTGGATCTGCTGCCCTAATATCTAGAGAACATGTCAGAGATAAGATTGGGTTATTAGATCATTTTGTCTTTTACCTGATATGAACCACCTAAGAGACTAGTTTGACACTTCTGACCAGGACATGACTTGTTTTTTTAAACTGAGGTACTAAGAAGTCTATTGAAAAGCGTTATGCTGTCTCATTATTTAATTTGCTTGCTTATGTAGCACTAACAACATACACAGCACTTTACAGACATTATCATCACTGTCACCGATGTGGCGCCTAACCTACATTCAATATCAGTATGTATTTGGAATGCGTGGGAAAACTGGTGTACCCCATAGAAAACCCATTCAAACACGGGGATAGGATGCAACCTCGTTGCAGATGTTATTTTTGCTGGGATTTTACCCCAGGACCTCTTAATTTAAAAATAACAGTGCACTGCTAACCATTGAGCCACCATGCATCTTATTAAATGGTACTTTTGTAAATTTCTTATTAAAAATCCTCTTTGTCGCCATACTCTATAAAAACATAGTAACATAGTTATTAAGGTTGAAGGAAGACTTTAAGTCCATCTAGTTCAACCCATAGCCTAACCTAATATACCCTAACATGTTGATCCAGAGGAAGGCAAAAAAAACCCATGTGGCAAAGAGTAAGCTCCACATTGGGGAAAAAAATTCCTTCCCGACTCCACATTTGGCAAACAGACTAGTTCCCTGGATCAACGCCCTTTCAAGGAATCTAGTGTATATAATCTGTAACATTATACTTTTCAAGAAAGACATCCAGTCCCCTCTTAAATTTTAGTAATGAATCACTCATTACAACATCGTACAGCAGAGAGTTCCATAGTCTCACTGCTCTTACAGTAAAGAATCCGTGTCTGTTATTATGCTTAAACCTTTTTTCCTCCAGACGTAGAGGATGCCCCCTTGTCCCTGTCTCAGGTCTATGATTAAAAAGATCATCAGAAAGGTCTTTGTACTGTCCCCTTATATATTTATACATTAAAATAAGATCACCCCTTAGCCTTCGTTTTTCCAAATTAAATAGCCCCAAGTGTAATAATCTATCTTGGTATTGCAGAACCCCCAGTCCTCTAATAACCTTGGTCGCTCTTCTCTGCACCAGCTCTGTCTTTCTTATACACCGGAGACCAGAACTGTACAAGGAATTCTAAGTGTGGTTGAACTAGTGACTTGTAGAGTTGAGCGACTTTTTCTTTTTTCGGATCGAGTCGGGTTTCGCGAAACCCGACTTTGTCAAAAGTCGGGTCGGGTGAAATCGGACGATTATTGCGTAAAGTCGGGGGCTGACTGAAACACGAAACCCAATGCAAATCAATGGGGAATCAAAGGCGGCAGTGAGTGGAGGACAGGAAAACACCTACAGTGCCCATTTTAATGCCAAACACATCAATTCTTATTACTGAAGCTTGTCAATCTTAATTTACTTTATAATAATAGTTAGGCATTGAAAACTGGGGTCATTTGGCTAAAGTTGTGGGGGGTAGGGCTGGCTCAAGTTTTTCATGGGCCCAGGAAATGCGGAATATGTCACGGCGGCGGAGCAGGGAGAGGTAAGTATTTCAACTTTGCAAGTGCTGTGATCCTGAGCAAGCAGTGGGGGCCCACTCGTTGGCATTGGCACTGGCACAGGGCCCCTCACAGTACGGCGGTGTGTTTGATGGAGGGTAGTTCCTCCCACCGGCAGAGACACTTTTGCGTACTATGAGGGGCCCTGTGCCAGTAGCACACAATGTAAACAGTGCCACTGGTGATTGTTAAATAATGGAAAAGGAACAATCTCACCAATTCCACGGTACAGGCACAGGAGCACCGGATATTCTCTGGTCGGGGGATGATCCGGAAATTGATAGAAGGAGATGACAATACCCTGTCAATCCCTATGCGGCTATCGGTAAGCTATCCCCAAAGCTCCTGCCCTTACAAGGGCAGTCCACATCTACCCCTGCACACACATGCCCTGCACTCTCCCTGTTCAATAGTCCAGACGCGTTTCTTCCAAGCTAAATCATCAGGGGACTTGCTTGTATGAGGCGATAAAGTGCCTATGTGCTAGAAAAGGAGGGACAATAAGTCCTGCCACCCTCTATGCTGTCTTGCAGGAACACCGCGGCCCACAAGTAACATTTACCTCCTGTCCGTGGGACAGATGACAAATAATCGCTGGGGTCCTCCATCTGTCACCAGGGGGCCTAAAGTAAAGCTGTGTGGGGTCACACAAATATATTAAAGGGAATGTCTGTTTATTCGGACTCCCATGACAGCACCACGAGAGGGGATCCACCCCTTAGGAACAGGAAACCCACAGATACAAAAGGGCGGCACCTCTCCCATGTATCAGTTGGTTTCCTGTTCCTGTTCCTGTTCCTAAAGGGACTGGTGTCATGATCTCAATGGCAAGAGAACATAGCATAAGCATATATAGGAACTAGCTCTTGGAAGATGGGAACTGAGCTGACCATGAACTAAACCTAACGCACAACTAGCAGTGGCCGGGTAGCATGCCTACGTTGATTCTAGATGCCCAGCCCAGCCGGAGGACTAAATAAAGCTAGCAGAGGAAAATATTAGTCCTAGCTCACCTCTAGAGAAATACCCTGAAAGGAGACAGAGGCCCCCCACATGTATTGGCGGTGAGTTGAGATGAAATAACAAACGTAGTATGAAAATAGGTTTAGCAAATTTGAGGTCCACTTACTACATAGCAGAAGACAGAAAGGACACTTTCATGGTCAGCTGAAAACCCTATCAAAAACACCATCCAGAAATTACTTTAAAACTCTGGCATTAACTCATAACACCAGAGTGGCAATTCCCGTTCACAAGAGCTTTCCAGACACAGTAACGAAACTACAGCTGTGAACTGGAACAAAATGCAAAAACAAACATGGACAAGAGTCCAACTTATCTAGTAGTTGTCTAGGAGCAGGAACAAGCACAGAGAGGCTTCTGATAACATTGTTGACCGGCAAGCAACTAACAGAGCAGCAAGGTTATATAGCGACTCCCACATCTTGATGGGAACAGGTGAACAGAGAAGATGAAGACACCAGTTCAATTCCACCAGTAGCCACCGGGGGAGCCCAGAATCCAAATTCACAACAGTACCCCCCCCCTCAAGGAGGGGGCACCGAACCCTCACCAGAACCACCAGGGCGATCAGGATGGGCCCTATGAAAGGCACGAACCAGATCGGAGGCATGAACATCAGATGCATTCACCCAAGAATTATCCTCCTGGCCGTATCCCTTCCACTTGACCAGATACTGGAGTCTCCGTCTGGAAACACGAGAGTCCAAAATTTTCTCCACAACGTACTCCAACTCACCCTCAACCAACACCGGAGCAGGAGGCTCAACGGAAGGCACAACCGGTACCTCATACCTGCGCAACAATGACCGATGAAAAACGTTATGAATAGAAAAGGATGCAGGGAGGTTCAAACGGAAGGAAACAGGGTTAAGAATCTCCAATATCTTATACGGGCCGATAAACCGAGGCTTAAACTTAGGAGAAGAGACCCTCATAGGGACAAAACGAGAAGACAACCACACCAAATCCCCAACAGAAAGCCGAGGACCAACACGACGGTGGCGGTTGGCAAAAAGCTGAGTCTTCTCCTGGGACAACCTCAAATTGTCCACCACCTGCCCCCAGATCTGATGCAATCTCTCCACCACAGCATCCACTCCAGGACAATCCGAAGATTCCACCTGACCAGAGGAAAATCGAGGATGAAACCCCGAATTACAGAAAAACGGGGACACCAAAGTGGCAGAGCTGGCCCGATTATTGAGAGCGAACTCCGCCAATGGCAAAAAAGCAACCCAATCATCCTGGTCAGCAGACACAAAACACCTCAGATATGTCTCCAGGGTCTGATTAATCCGCTCGGTCTGGCCATTCGTCTGAGGATGGAAAGCGGACGAAAAAGATAAATCTATGCCCATCCTAGCACAGAATGCCCGCCAAAATCTAGACACGAATTGGGTCCCTCTGTCAGAAACGATATTCTCAGGAATACCATGCAAACGAACAACATTTTGAAAAAACAGAGGAACCAACTCGGAAGAAGAAGGTAACTTGGGCAGAGGAACCAAATGGACCATCTTAGAAAAACGGTCACACACCACCCAGATGACAGACATCTTCTGAGAAACAGGCAGATCTGAAATAAAATCCATCGAGATGTGCGTCCAAGGCCTCTTAGGAATAGGCAAGGGCAACAATAATCCACTAGCCCGAGAACAACAAGGCTTGGCCCGAGCACAAACGTCACAAGACTGCACAAAGCCTCGCACATCTCGTGACAGGGAAGGCCACCAGAAGGACCTTGCCACCAAATCCCTGGTACCAAAAATGCCAGGATGACCTGCCAACGCAGAAGAATGAACCTCAGAGATGACTCTACTGGTCCAATCATCAGGAACAAACAGTTTATCAGGTGGGCAACGATCAGGTCTCTCCGCCTGAAACTCCTGCAAGGCCCGCCGCAGGTCTGGAGAAACGGCTGACAATACCACTCCATCCTTAAGGATACCTGTGGGCTCAGAGTTACCAGGCGAGTCAGGCTCAAAACTCCTAGAAAGGGCATCCGCCTTAACATTCTTAGAACCCGGTAGGTATGACACCACAAAATTAAACCGAGAGAAAAATAATGACCAGCGCGCCTGTCTAGGATTCAGGCGCCTGGCGGTCTCAAGATAAATCAAATTTTTGTGGTCAGTCAATACCACCACCTGATGTCTGGCCCCCTCAAGCCAATGGCGCCACTCCTCAAAAGCCCACTTCATGGCCAAAAGCTCCCGATTCCCAACATCATAATTCCGCTCAGTGGGCGAAAATTTACGGGAAAAGAAGGCACAAGGCCTCATCACGGAGCAGTCAGAACTTTTCTGCGACAACACTGCCCCAGCTTCGATCTCAGAAGCGTCGACCTCAACCTGAAAAGGTAGAACAACATCAGGCTGACGCAACACAGGGGCAGAGGAAAAACGGCGCTTAAGCTCCCGAAAGGCCTCCACAGCATCAGGGGACCAATCAGCAACATCAGCACCCTTCTTAGTCAAATCGGTCAATGGCTTAGCAATATCCGAAAAACCAGCAATAAATCGACGATAAAAGTTAGCAAAGCCCAAAAATTTCTGAAGACTCTTAAGAGAAGAGGGCTGCGTCCAATCACAAATAGCTTGAACCTTGACAGGATCCATTTCAATGGAAGAGGGGGAAAAAATATATCCCAAAAAGGAAATCCTCTGTACCCCAAAAACACACTTAGAACCCTTCACACACAAAGAATTAGACCGCAAAACCTGAAAAACCCTCCTGACTTGCTGGACATGAGAGTCCCAGTCATCCGAAAAAATCAGAATATCATCCAGATACACAATCATAAATTTATCCAAATAATCGCGAAAAATATCATGCATAAAGGACTGGAAAACTGACGGAGCATTAGAAAGACCAAAAGGCATCACTAAATACTCAAAGTGGCCCTCGGGCGTATTAAATGCGGTTTTCCACTCATCCCCCTGCCTGATTCGCACCAAATTATACGCCCCACGAAGGTCAATCTTAGAGAACCACTTGGCCCCCTTTATGCGAGCAAACAAATCAGTCAGCAACGGCAATGGGTATTGATATTTAACAGTGATTTTATTCAAAAGCCGATAATCAATACATGGTCTCAAAGAGCCGTCTTTTTTTGACACAAAGAAAAAACCGGCTCCTAAGGGAGATGACGATGGACGAATATGTCCCTTTTCCAAGGACTCCTTTATATATTCTCGCATAGCAGCATGTTCAGGCACAGACAGATTAAATAAACGACCCTTTGGGTATTTACTACCCGGGATTAAATCTATGGCACAATCGCACTCTCGGTGCGGAGGTAACGAACCAAGCTTGGATTCTTCAAAGACGTCACGATAGTCAGACAGGAACTCAGGAATTTCAGAGGGAATGGATGATGAAATGGAAACCACAGGTACATCCCCATGAGCCCCCTTACATCCCCAGCTCAACACAGACATAGCTCTCCAGTCGAGGACTGGGTTGTGAGATTGCAGCCAAGGCAATCCTAGCACCAAATCATCATGTAGATTATACAGCACCAGAAAGCGAATAATCTCCTGGTGATCCGGATTAATACGCATAGTTACTTGTGTCCAGTATTGTGGTTTATTATTAGCCAATGGGGTGGAGTCAATCCCCTTCAGAGGAATAGGAGTCTCCAAAGGCTCTAAATCATACCCACAGCGTTTGGCAAAGGACCAATCCATAAGACTCAAAGCGGCGCCAGAGTCGACATAGGCGTCCGTGGTAATAGATGACAAAGAGCAAATCAGGGTCACAGACAGAATAAATTTAGACGGCAAGGTGCAAATGGAAACAGATTTACCAAGCTTTTTAGTGCGCTTAGAGCATGCTGATATAACATGAGTAGAATCACCACAATAGAAACACAACCCATTTTTCCGTCTAAAATTCTGCCGCTCGCTTCGGGACAGAATTCTATCACACTGCATACTCTCTGGCGACTTCTCAGTGGACACCGCCAGATGGTGCACTGGTTTGCGCTCCCGCAAACGCCTATCGATCTGAATAGCCATTGTCATGGACTCATTCAGACCCGCAGGCACAGGGAACCCCACCATAACATCCTTAATGGCATCAGAGAGACCCTCTCTGAAAGTCGCCGCCAGGGCGCACTCATTCCACTGAGTAAGCACAGACCATTTACGGAATCTTTGGCAGTAAATTTCCGCTTCATCTTGCCCCTGAGATAGGGACATCAAAGTCCTCTCTGCCTGAAGCTCCAAATGAGGTTCGTCATAAAGCAACCCCAAGGCCAGAAAAAACGCATCCACATTGAGCAACGCAGGATCCCCTGGTGTCAATGAAAAAGCCCAGTCTTGAGGGTCGCCCCGGAGCAAGGAAATCACAATCCTGACCTGCTGTGCAGGGTCTCCGGCAGAGCGAGATTTCAGAGACAAAAATAATTTGCAATTATTTCAAAAATTCTGAAACCCGGATCTATTCCCCGAGAAAAATTCCGGCAAAGGAATTCTCGGCTCAGATACAGGTGCATGACAAACAAAATCTTGCAAATTTTGTACCTTCGTGGCGAGATTATTCAAACCTGCAGTTACACTCTGAAGATCCATTACAAACAGGTGGACACAGAGCCATTCAAGGGTTAAGAGGAGGTAAGAAGCAGCTAGACAGCAATTAAGGGCTAGGCAGCAAAACTCTGAGGGGGGAAAAAAAAAATTTCCCTTCAACACTTCTTTTTCTCCTGCTTCAGCCCAAACAATTAACACTTTGCAGGCCGGTCAAACTGTCATGATCTCAATGGCAAGAGAACATAGCATAAGCATATATAGGAACTAGCTCTTGGAAGATGGGAACTGAGCTGACCATGAACTAAACCTAACGCACAACTAGCAGTGGCCGGGTAGCATGCCTACGTTGATTCTAGATGCCCAGCCCAGCCGGAGGACTAAATAAAGCTAGCAGAGGAAAATATTAGTCCTAGCTCACCTCTAGAGAAATACCCCGAAAGGAGACAGAGGCCCCCCACATGTATTGGCGGTGAGTTGAGATGAAATAACAAACGTAGTATGAAAATAGGTTTAGCAAATTTGAGGTCCACTTACTACATAGCAGAAGACAGAAAGGACACTTTCATGGTCAGCTGAAAACCCTATCAAAAACACCATCCAGAAATTACTTTAAAACTCTGGCATTAACTCATAACACCAGAGTGGCAATTCCCGTTCACAAGAGCTTTCCAGACACAGTAACGAAACTACAGCTGTGAACTGGAACAAAATGCAAAAACAAACATGGACAAGAGTCCAACTTATCTAGTAGTTGTCTAGGAGCAGGAACAAGCACAGAGAGGCTTCTGATAACATTGTTGACCGGCAAGCAACTAACAGAGCAGCAAGGTTATATAGCGACTCCCACATCTTGATGGGAACAGGTGAACAGAGAAGATGAAGACACCAGTTCAATTCCACCAGTAGCCACCGGGGGAGCCCAGAATCCAAATTCACAACAGACTGGATCCTACAGATTTTACAAAAGGATCCCAGGCCGGCCAGCCGACTCAGGTAGTGGGGGGTCTCCTACCTCAGCTGGTGCGGAGATCCTGGAGATATCACGGTGGTCTTGGCAGGGCTGCACGGCGGTGACATTCTCAGCAGGGAGCGGTCGCTGGTGGTGTCCTGTCTCCCAGTCCAGCGCTAGGTGAGTATGTCCCATGGGTCTCCTCCTTCCGGTAGGATGGTGCGGCTGGGGGCTCTGTCTGCGGCGGCAGCGGCATTTGGTTGCACCACCCTGCGTGCTGCAGATTAGTCGGGCGTCCCACTCTGCTCTGAAGCGCCGACAGGAAGCGCTGGGAGCTGGGGTGACATCGGGGGTGGAGCCGGCAGTCACTTCCGGGTTTCGGGGTCCCGCGCATGCGCAGTACATTCAAGATGGCGGCGCCCACCCGCAATTGCACGCCGCTCGCAATCAGATGACCTCCTGCACCTGGGGGGAGGCAGGCAACAAATCAGGGAAGCGCTTGACACATCTGCTGACCGGAGGAGGGGTTATATGAAGAGCTCCAGTCCTGGGTTCCTTGCTTCTGGCCTCATATCGTGAGGATGGAGAGTGAGCAGGAACAGCAGCCTCAGCTGCTGGAAGAGGTGTCCCAGAAGCCCAAAGGAAAGGAACATGACAGAAGGAGCAGTGAATCCGGCCCCAAAAGCTCCAGACAGCATAGACGGTGGCAGGACTTATTGTCCCTCCTTTTCTAGCACATAGGCACTTTATCTCCTCATACAAGCAAGTCCCCTGATGATGTAGCTTGGAAGAAACGCGTCGGGACTATCGAACAGGGAGAGTGCAGGGCATGTGTGTGCAGGGGTAGATGTGGACTGCCCTTGTAAGGGCAGGAGTTTTGGGGATAGCTTACCGGTAGCCGCATAGGGATTGACAGGGTATTGTCATCTCCTTCTATCAATTTCCGGATCATCCCCCGATCAGAGAATATCCGGTGCTCCTGTGCCTGTACCGTGGAATTGGTGAGATTGTTCCTTTTCCATTATTTAACAATCACCAGTGGCACTGTTTACATTGTGTGCTATAACTGTTACATGTCAATAATTGTTTTTACATGCAACTAAGTGTATGGAAATCCGTGCTGCTGATTATATGAGTATTTTTTTCGCAGTTATCTTATACATCATACCTTGGTCTGTACTTATTTCGCAAGTGCCATTGCAGGCGGAATTTTTGAATCCTGACGGGGGTTTATAAGTCTCTATGGCCATCACACTATATGGTTGAGACTGTAACCCAGGTTTTATTTTCACTTTGGGTGACCTTATTTGGTTTTTACCTTTTCTAATAATTATTAAAAGTTACGTTTTATATTTCCACTTATGCTGTATTATGGTCTGGGTCAATGTACCAGCAGACTCATCTAGCAGTGGCTGGGCAATGGGCAGGATGAGGAGGAAACACAGATATAGGCCCAAATAATAAAGTGGGCTAAATGCAGTTCAAAATAGGTAACAGGATGAACCAGGCGGCATTGCTTTGTTTAGCGGAGAACAACTGTAAGGAGAGGCTGACACAGTGAGTAGGCCCAAATAAGTAAGTAGGCTAAAGGCAGTTCAAAATTGTTAACAGGACTAAACAGGCAGCATTGCTTTGTTCAGTGGAGGACAACTGTAATGAGAAGCTGACACAGTGAGTAGGCCCAAATAAGTAAGTAGGCTAAATGCAGTTCAAAATTGGTAACAGGAATAACCAGGCGGCATTGCTTTGTTCAGCGGAGGACAACTGTAAGGAGAGGCTGACACAGTGAGTAGGCCCAAATAAGTAAGTAGGCTAAATACAGTGCGCCAGGTGGTGACCACGGCCCTGTGGGTGGAGTCAGACCATTTAGGGAGGTATAAAAATGGCCTATGGTGGACATTCAGCAGCTGCAAATGGAGGAATTGGAGAAGTCAGTAAGAGGAGGCCAAAAGCAAGACATTTTTAAGGCAATCTACGTGTCAGCAGGGGAAGGTGGGGCCAAATAATTTGAAATCCATGATTGGTTCATTTTAATGAAGGTAAGATCATCAACATTTCGGGTAGAAAGACGTGTCTTTTTTTCGGTCAGTATTGAACCAGCAGCACTGAATACTCTTTCTGATAGCATACTAGCAGCAGGGCATGCAAGCTCCTGTAATGCATATTCTGCCAATTCAGGCCAGGTGTCTATTTTAGATGCCCAGTAATCAAAGGGGAATGACCTGTGAGGGAGAACATCGATAAGGGCAGAAAAGTAGTTCGTAACCATACTGGAAAAATGCTGTCTCCTGTCACTTTGAATCAATACAGTAGTACCTGTCGTGTCAGCGGTCGTTGTGAAATCACTCCACAACCTGGTCATAAAACCCCTCTGACCAACGCCACTTTGGATTTGTGCACCTCTAACACCTCTGCCATGTTGCCCACTACGGCTCGTGTGAGAACCATCACCGCCGCTGTGTGCTGGGAGTGCCTGAACCAAACGGTCTACAAGAGTTGCTTGTTTGGTAGCCAATATTTGCTCAAGGTACTCATGTGGCATGATATTTTGTAATTTTCCTTTATATCGTGGATCCAGGAGGCAGGCCAACCAGTAATCGTCATCAGTCATCATTTTGATAATGCGGGGGTCCCTTTTTAGGATACGCAAGGCATACTCAGCCATGTGGGCCAATGTTCCAGGTGTCAATTCACTGCTTGTGCTTTGTTGAGGAGCACTTTCTTGCAAATCAAAATCACTTGTGTCCCGCAAAAACCCTGTACCTGACATTGCAACGCCACCAGTTTCTATTGCCCCCTGAGAAGCATCCTCCTCCCATAAATATTCATCCCCATCATCCTCCTCCTCCTCTTCGTCCGCCACCTCATCCAGGAGAGTTCCCTGGGCTGACAATGGCTGACTGTCATCAAGGCTTCCCTCCTCTTCGGCTGCAGACGCCTGCTCCTTAATGTGCGTCAAACTTTGCATCAGCAGATGCATTAGTGGGATGCTCATGCATATGATGGCGTCATCTGCACTTACCAGCAGTGTGCATTCCTTAAGACACTGAAGGACTTGACAGAGGTCTTGTAGCTTCGACCACTGCACAACAGACAACGCCATGTCTGCCATCCAAGTGCCTGCCGTGTATGTGTATCCTCCCACAAATAAATTACAGCACACCTCTGTTCGCACAGCCTCTGAATCATGTGCAGTGTGGAATTCCACCTTGTTGCAAGGTCGATTATTAGGCGGTGCTGGGGAAGATTCAGCGATTGCTGATGGTTCAGCATACAGCTGGAGTGTACAGGCGACCGTCGGATGTGCGAGAAAAGTCTTCGCACCTTCAGGAGCAGGGCTGGTAACCCCGGATAAATTTTCAGGAAGCACTGCACCACCAGGTTCAAGGTGTGAGCCAGGCAAGGTATGTGTTTCAGTTCTCAAAGGGCTATGGCAGCCATAAAATTCCTTCCGTTATCACTGACTACCTTGCCTGCCTCAAGATGTACACTACCCAGCCATGACTGAGTTTCTTGCTGCAAGTACTCAGCCAGTACTTTCGCGGTGTGTCTGTTGTCGCCCAAACACTTCATTTGTAACACAGCCTGCTGACGCTTACTACTAGCTGTTCGATAATGGGACACCTCGTTTGCAACACAGGCAGCTGCGGATGGAGTGGGCGTGTGACTGCGCTCTGTGGACGAGCTTTCACTTCTGGAGGAGGAGGAGGAGAGGTGGCGAACGCCTACAGCCAATTGTTTCTTATACCGTGGGCTAGGCAGAACTGTCCCACTATGGCTGTCCCCAGTGGACTCTGCATCCACCACATTAACCCAGTGCGCTGTGATGGACACGTAACATCCCAGGCCATCTGTTGTGAGGTGCACCTTTCCACTGACTGATTGCCTCAGTGCATGCACAATGCGGTCTTTGACATGCTGGTGGAGGGCTGGGATTGCTTTTCTCGCAAAGAAGTGCCGACTGGGTAGGTCATAGCGTGGTACTGCGTAGGCCATCAGGTCTTTGAAAGCTTCGCTTTCAACCATACCGGTAGGGCATCATCTCTAACGAGATTAGTATAGCAATGTGGGCGTTCAAACCCTGTGTATGCGGATGAGAGGATGAGTACTTTCTTTTCCTAACTAGAGTCTCTTGTAGGGTGAGCTGGACTGGAGAGCTGCATATGGTGGAAATAGCGGTGGTGGTGGTGGTGGACATGGCGGATTGATAGAGGGTTGGTGATGGTATTCTTGATGTTGGCCTACATACAGTGTTTCCTACCAATAACCTTGTGATTCCCAGACTGCTTTGGCCTTGCGACGATACCTCCAAATTTGCTGCTGGTGGTGTCCTAACCGGTGGGCTTACAGTGAGGGAAGCAATTGTTATGAACTGGTGGTTTAGGAGCATTAGATTAAGAGGAAAAAGACAAAACAGACTACAGAAAAAAAAATGGCTCAAAACTTTTTTTTCCTTTTTTTGAGATGCATTTAATTCATTTTTGGGCCAGTTGTACTGTTAGGAACTGGTGGTTTAGGAGCAACATGGGACGTGCTCTGGAGGAGGTCGTACCTGTACTGACCGCAGTTCCTGAGCTTAACACAACACTAGAAGTAGCCGTGGGATGTTCCTGTCACTCCCTAGACACCTTGTCACAGCCGGAGGACTAACTACCCCTAAAGATATAAACTGGAAAGCTATCTTGCCTCAGAAAAAATTCCCAAAGGACAGACAGCCCCCCACAAATATTGACTGTGAGTGGAGAGGGAAATGACATACACAGAATGAAACCAGGATGTAGCAATAGGAGGCCACTCTAGCTAGATAGATAGAAAAGGACAGAATACTGTGCGGTCAGTATTAAAAAACTAGAAAAATCCACCACAGAGTTTACAAAAATCTCCACACCTGACTAAAGGTGCGGAGGGTAAATCTGCTTCCCAGAGCTTCCAGCTTAACTGAATAAATCCATACTGACAAGCTGGACTAGAAAAAACATAGAAAGTGCTGAACGATTAAGTCCACAAAAAGTGGACTGCAAAAGAACTAAGCAAGGACTTATCTTTGCTGAACTGGACAGAATATCAGGGAAATCCAAGAGAGATGTGAATCCAACCAGGAACCATTGACAACTGGCACTGGCTGAAGGATAGAGCCAGGATAAATAGCCGAGCCAGAAAGACGATCAGTGGAAGCAGCTGCTGACTACTAAATCCAAGGAGCAGCAGTTCCACTTAAAACCACCGGAGGGAGCCCAAGAGCAGAACTCACAAAAGTGCCACTTACAACCACCGGAGGGAGCCCAAGAGCGGAATTCACAACAAGCAATGTAGCTTTGCTGACTACCTTCATTCTGAGTAGGTGCACCAACAGTACGTGACGTTTGGCAGTTAGTCCAGGCTTGCAAGTGCATGCTGGTTAAATGTCTACACATGCATGTTGTATTTAAATTTTGAAGATTCTTCCCTCTGCTAAAGGTCTTTGAGCATTTCTTACAGATAACTTTTGACTGATCATTCGGATCTTGGTTAAAAAATTGCCACACTGCACTCTTCCTACTATGGAATACCTTTTCAGGCATTGCACGTTGTGCTACTTTCACTGGATGGCCATGCTGTCCTAAAACTGTTTTTGTTTTTGACACACGTTTTTGGCCTGATACGGGCCTGCCAGATGACAGCTGTTGCGATGTAGATGGCTGCTGCGGATCATCCTCCTCCGCTTCTGAGCTACTGGCAGCGGCACCCTCTTCCCCCAATGGCTGCCAATCTGGGTCAACAACTGGGTCATCTATCACCTCCTCTTCAATGTCATGTGCATCTTCCTCTGTGTCACCGTGTAAGGTGCTATAGCGTTCGGGACTTGGCACCATAGCCTCATCAGGGTCAGATTCTGGCTCAGTACACTGTGAGGGCAATGTAGTGATCTGAGTCATTGGAATAGCATAATAATCTAGCTGTGGTTGTGCATCAGTGCACTCCATGTCCGATTCATCTTGTAATGGGCAGTTAACAATTTCCCTTTCTAACCCAGGCACGGTATGTGTAAAGAGCTCCATGGAGTAACCTGTGGTGTCACCTGACACATCCTTCACTTTTGGTTTGGGTGAAGGACACAAGGAAACGTCTTGTTCCTGACCGGGAGCATCCACTGACAGCTGCTTTTATATTTTGAACTTTCTGAAGAGGAGGCGAAAGAGCTAGAGGCTGAGTCAGCAAGGAAAGCCAAAACTTTTTCCTGCTGCTCCGGCTTTAAAAGCGGTTTTCCTACTCCCAGATAAGGGAGCCTTCGAGGCCTTGTGTAGCCAGACGATGACGCTGGCTCAACACCTCCAGCCTTAGGTGCTATTTTCCTTTTCCCACTACCACCAGATGCTCCACCACCACCACCACCATCAGTACCAGCTGGCAACCACCACCCACGGCCTCTTCCACCAGACTTCCTCATTTTTGGGAAAATGTTACCAAAATAACAACCGTTATATGGTACTGTAAAACAAGGTAGAAGGTGTATATAAACTTGTTAAAAATTTAAATCTCCTTTTTTATTTTGGGGAGACAGAACCAATACTCAGGGCCAGTGTATAACACAACACAATGTAAGTGGCAGAACGTGGCTGGCTGATATATACGACAAACTAACAGAACTGACATATATCCACTTTGTGACAATTTGAATCTCCCTTTTTTGGGGGGGAGACAGCATCACAACTCAGGCCCAGTGTTTAACACAACACAATGTAAGTGGCAGAAAGTGGCTGGAAGATATCTGAAAAAATCCAAGGTCTGTAGTACAATTTCAATCTCCCTACAATGATCTCAGGACAAGTATGGCAGCAACAAAAAGGACTGCTGCACACAAAAGTGTGGACAAATAAACAAGATAACTGCAGAAAAGAGCAACAGGATTTTTGCTTTTAAAAAAGCAGTTGGTTTGCACAGCAGCGGTGCAAACAGCAATGCAGCTATCAGGGAGCCTTATAAGGCAGCCTAATAAATAAGCTACAGAGCTGATGCACAAAAAAATAGCCTCCACTGTCCCTGCAAAAAAAGGTGGTGTTGGACAGTGGAAATCGCTACAGCACAAGCGGTTTGGGGGTTAATCTTCCCTCCCTAACTATATCCCTTCTTCTGACGAAGCTGCAGCAACCTCTCCCTATGCTGAGATCGGCAGAAGTAAGATGGCGGTCGGCGTGCACGCCCCTTTATAGCCCCTGTGACGCAGCAGAAAGCAAGCCAATCACTGTCATGCCCTTCTCTAAGATGGTGGGGACCGAAACCTATGTCATCACGCTGCCCACACTCTGCGCCCTCCTTCATTGGCTGAGAAATGGCGCTGAACGCGTCATACGAAACGCGACTTTGGCACGAAGATCGCCGACCTCATGGCCGATCTCACACTAGGATCGGGTCGGGTTTCATGAAACCCGACTTTGCCGAAAGTCGGCGATTTTTGAATTTGTCCGATCCATTTTGCTCAACCCTAGTGACTTGTATAGAGGTAAAATTATGTTCTCCTCATGAGCATCTATGTCTCTTTTAATGCATCCCATTATTTTATTTGCCTTTGCAGCAGCTGCCTGACCCATATTCACAGGTCTTTTTCATTGACGGTTTTGCTCAGAGTTTTAGAATTAAGCACATAGTTATACATCTTATTACTTCTATACAAAAAGAAAAACGGAGTACAACAACGCCAATGTATAAAAGGTATATCAATTAATTATTAATTATCAATATAATAGTAAAATCACCATATATATAAGGATTATATTTTTTGATATAAAGATCTGCTCTGTCTACACCTTTTGTTATTTGTATGGGTCCTGGGTTCAAACCCCACCAAGGACAACATCTGCAAAGAGTTTGCGTGGGTTTCCTCCGGGTTCTCCGGTTTCCTCCCACATTCCAAAGACATACTGGTAGGGAATTTAGATTGTGATCCCCATCGGGGACAGCGATGATAATGTGTGTAAAGCGCTGTGGAATATGTTAGCACTATATAAAAATAAAGATTATTATTATTAAGATTATTATTGGCATTATGTTTCTTTTACCTTGATTCATGGTGGTTGGATAGCAGCATAATATTGTATATATACTATGATCTCGGAGTTCCCAGTCCTGTGATATTACGCAATTGTGTCGGACCTTTTTCTGTTCTGTGTCTTTCACATTATATATTTCTTTGTCTTTGGGATAGTCTTTTTATAACTACATACATGGTGATTTTACTATTATATTAATAAATAATTGATATACCTGTTATACATTGGCGTTGTTGTACTCCCTTTTTCTTTTTGTATATTATTGTATTCTGGAGTATTTTAGGCTGTTTTTCTGACAGTGCATTTTTTAATTTATTTCTGGGTTTTTTATTTATCTTATTACTTCTGCCCAAGTACACGACCTTACATTTATCCCCATTAAAGCTCATCTGCCATTTATCAGCCCAAGCTTCTAGTTTACATAAATCATCCGGTAATATAAAATTGTCCTCCTCTGTATTGATTACCCTGCAGAGTTTAGTGTCATCTGCAAATATTGAAATTCCACTCTGTATGCCCCCTACAAGGTCATTAATAAATATGTTAAAAAGAAGAGGGCCCAATACTGACCCCTGTGGTACCCACTACACCTGGAGTGTGCTCCATTAATAACCACCCTTTGTTTCCTATCCCTGAGACAGCTCTTAACCCACTTACACATATTTTCCCCTATCCCCATTATTCTCATTTTATGTATCAACCTTTTGTGTGGCACCGTATCAAAAGCTTTTGAAAAGTCCATATACAGTACATCCACTGGGTCCCTTTGGTCCAGTCCGGAACTTACCGCTTCAAAGAAATTGATCAGATTTGTCTGACAGGAACGATTCCTAGTAAACCCATGCTGATATTGGGTCATGAGGTTATTCCTCTTCAGATACTCCAGCATAGCATCTCTTAGAATGCCCTCCAGGATTTTACCCACAGTAGAGGTTCAGTTTTTGTCTCCTTTTTGAATATTGGCACCACATTTGCTATACGCCAGTCCAGTGGTACAGACCCTGTTATTATGGAGTCTTTAAAGATTAAAAATAATGGTCTATCAATGACTGTACTTAATTCCTGCAGTACTCGAGGGTGTATCAGAGTAGAATTTCAATATTTGCAGATTACACTAAACTCTGCAGGGTAATCAATACAGGGGAGAACAATTTTATATTACAGGATGATTTATGTAAACTAGAAGCTTGGGCTGATAAATGGCAAATGAGCTTTAATGGGGATAAATGTAAGGTCATGCACTTGGGTAGAAGTAATAAGATGTATGACTAGGTGCTTAATTCTAAAACTCTGGGCAAAACCGTCAATGAAAAAGACCTGGGTGTATGGGTGGATGACAAACTCATATTCAGTTGCCAGTGTCAGGCAGCTGCTACAAAGGCAAATAAAATAATGGGATGCATTAAAAGAGGCATAGATGCTCATGAGGAGAACATAATATTACCTCTATACAAGTCACTAGTTCGACCACACTTAGAATACTGTGCACAGTTCTGGTCTCTGGTGTATAAGAAAGACATAGCTGAACTAGAGCGGGTGCAGAGAAGAGCGACCAAGGTTATTAGAGGACTGGGGGGTCTGCAATACCAAGATAGGTTATTACACTTGGGGCTATTTAGTTTGGAAAAATGAAGACTAAGGGGTGATCTTATTTTAATGTATAAATATATGAGGGGACAGTACAAAGACCTTTCTGATGATCTTTTTAATCATAGACCTGAGACAGGGACAAGGGGAAATCCTCTACGTCTGGAGGAAAGAAGGTTTAAGCATAATAATAGACGCGGATTCTTTACTGTAAGAGCAGTGAGACTATGGAACTCTCTGCCGTATGATGTTGTAATGAGTGATTCATTAATTAAATTTAAGAGGGGACTGGATACCTTTCTGGAAAAGTATAATGTTACAGATTATATACACTAGATTCCTTGATAAGGCGTTGATCCAGGGAACTAGTCTGATTGCCGTATGTGGAGTCGGGAAGGAATTTTTTTCCCCAATGTGGAGCTTACTCTTTGCCACATGGGTTTTTTTTGCCTTCCTCTGGATCAACATGTTAGGGCATGTTAGGTTAGGCTATGGGTTGAACTAGATGGACTTAAAGTCTTCCTTAAACCTTAATAACTATGTAACTTCAGTGACACTTTCACCCATAGAAAGCAATGAATAAGTGCAAAAACACAGAAAAAAACACAGGTATCAGATTTTGCTGTGTATTTGGTTCCAAAACCTAAGGAAGTTGCATCATGTTTTTGGGGGTGCACTAGATTTTATCATCATTCACAAGAGACAATAGGGAGCGCAGCAAAACAAAATGCAGCAAAGTGCAGAAAATTTGCAACAAAAAATACTGCAAAAATGCTGCAAAACCTTTTACTTTGTAAGCATTTTCCTTACTGCCAAGAGAGCAGGTTTTGCCTACAGAAAAAAAAGCAGATAAAACGCAACGTTGGAACGTAGCCTAAAACTTCAAAATTTTAAATAACATAGTAAGACTATGGTAATATCCAATCTCTATGGTATTACACTATAGGCAAAGTAAGGTTTAGACGAGCCTATAAAAAATCCCATGGATTGCCATGCTCCGACAGAATGATGAGCCCCAAAGGTCTGGTTTAACACAACACACAAGGAGGTAAAATCGAAGACAAATATTTGTCACTGAGGTTTTTTTTCTATGGGATGATTCATAAATTAGTTTTGGACCTATTCTATGTAGTGGTTATGGCCGAGATTCAAATTAGTCAGCTAATCGCTTGAATTTGGAAAAGAAATTTGATTTTCATTGAAGTTTTTTACTAAATATATAATATTCACTATTATTCTTTTGCGGTTTCTCTTTAGACTTCAGACTATGATACAAGATAAGTCTAAAAAAAAAATTAATACTCACCTCACAAATGAGCTGTCTCGCCACTTCTGCAGCACATCATCCAGATTCTTCTTTCTTCCACTGCACGATGTCCGCCTTTGGCATCATCACTCTGCATCAGCACTTCCAGCATGGATGTAATAAGCGTGGTATACTTAATCCAAAAGATTTGGTACCGTATTTAGCAACTGGATAAAAATGAACCTTTATTAGGTATATTAAAAAAACAATGATTGGCAAATTTATTAAAGACCAAGAAAATGAACAAACAGTAGGAACCCTATTGTGATAAGTGCCCTATTACCTTCACAGAAACGGGGAAACAAACCAAGACAAATGACATATAACAAGTACAAACAACACTGACAGTGTTTTGAACTAGCTTCCAATCCACAACAATTTACTTAGGCTCACCCACTGCGGGCCAATAGTTTGTACACCTCAGACCAAGCACTGATTGTGGAAACTAAAATATTAAGTCTCTCACTGTGGTTGCGTCCACCCAAGACACAAGATACAGTTTATATATCCTTAATCCTGCACTCAGGAAAACTTTGGACCATAACAATATGTATACTGTGTGTCCTGTTTATTTTGCAAGACATCCAAATGCAACCACTATGCTTAGGCAGTTGATAAAAACTATACATTAGATTGGAGCACTGTCAGTGCAGATTAGCAGCACATTTTTTGGGGCGTTTGTGAAATGCCCTTTACACATGATTACCCATCCCTAAATCTATGGGAAACATTTTTCCTCATTTACACCTTTGATGAGTATTCCCCAATGGGTTCAATAGTAACAACTTCAAGGGATAAATGATGGTGGAATATTATCATGAGACTGCTGTAAAACATGAGATCATGTGTATTGCCAAACCCATATGCTAGGGTGGATCTCACCACATGTTCCTCTCCATTGTCCCAGCTATTCATTAACCGCCGTCCACCTCATGTCCAACCCAGATATGAAGATCAAGTGCTGCAAGGAGCGTCTCCCGACGCGTTTCCTACTTATGGATTCATCAGGGGAGAATGCTGCTGCCATTACGGGTCTCCCCTTTCTGTGATATTTATGGATTCAGCTCAGTGCCGCGCCGCATTGGCCCCGCCCCTTGTCGTGTGACGTATGCTCTGGGCTTACCCCTCTATTGCCGGACAGCTTGAGACGCTCGTCTGCTTCATTGGGCACTAGGAATCCCCGCACAGTGGCGCATGCGCGCCATCGTGCTGGTACTAAGCCCAACTCTAAATACATGAGCTGACTTCTGCCGGAATTATTATAACAGCAAAAAGGACCAAAAATGCACATGTTAGTGCTATTATGTCCGCTAAGAGTGCCTGTTCACACTACAGAATATTATATTCATTATTCACTGTGCCGCGCATGTGGTAGACACTCCCAGAAACAGGAAGATTAGTATGAACACTACTCCTGTTCAACAAATTAGCATGATTCATGGATCACTCAGCATGTACTCATGACACCCATTACGGAAAACACAGGTAAGCTGCCTCCACATAAAAATGACTTACCCCATTTATGAGACATAGGAGAACAAGCAAGCAAGGACGAGAGAACTGGAAATACCGTTATAAATACTCAATGCCCTACCTAAATGGGAAAAATTTATAGGGGAAAAATTTATAGGGAACGAAGTCACATAAGCGGGACACCACCTACCAACACCACAAATGTAGGAAAGGGTGACCCTGTAGATGCCCTATTCTGATATCTCTACTCTCTATTCCCTACCTATCGTGGAGGTTGGCACCCTAGGAGAGACCTGTGCATGTGGCGCCCCCACTCAACGTGGACTGTCCCAAAATACCTTTCCCTATAAAGCCCTCTTGCCTACAAAGGATAGCTGAAAAAGGAGAGCCTATATATAGAAGTTATTATTCAAATATCCTTAAGGGGCTAATCCAAAATAATATAGATTGTGAATTGTCCTATCAAAGTAACCCTACCTACCGCGGGGGTTGGCACCCTAAAGATTTTCAAATATGGCGCCCCCACTCAACAGCAGCTGGCCCTAATAATGGACCGTACCGGATCTAACACAGTATATATTGGGCTTTTGTTTTAGAGACAACGCAACCATGATTTTACAAAAAACAGCTGTATGATTGTATCTCATTCAGCCCCCAGTGGTTGTACTGTTTTCAACATGAAAATCCATCTTGTCTCCTTTTGGAGTATTTGTTTGTCCCAGTCGCCCCCTCTCTGTGGAGGCACTATCCTATCAATCCCCATGAAATGAATTTTACTCGAATTGCCCTGGTGAACCAAATTTATGTGGGTTGCCACTGGGGTTTCTCTCTTGTTGGCAATGTCACGGAGGTGCTCGCCAACCCTCTTGCGAAACTCCTCCTAGTCTTGCCCACGTACTCAAGGCCACATTCACATGTGGCCTTGTAGACGACCCCTTTAGTACGGCAGTTAATAAAGTGCCGAATTGTGTACGTGGTACCTGTGACATTGCTGACAAAACTCTTGGAAGGCCTAATGGAGGCACAGCTTTTACAGTTGCCACATCTATAACAGCCCTTTACATGGTCTGTTATTAGACCAGAGCTGTTTCCAGAATCAAAGTGGCTGTGAACCAATCTGTCACGTATGGATCTCCCCTTTTTATAGGTTATCTGAGGTACCAATGGAACATATTTCTTAATGTCCCTATCCATCTGTAAAATCGGCCAATGTCTTTGGAAGATTTCTCTAATACACCCAGCTCCATTTGAATATCTCGTAATGAAACGTATAGTGTTCTCCTCCTCCGACTTTGGCTAAGGTGTCAATAACTCTTTCCTTTCTTTTTTCAGGGATTCTTTATAAGCTCTGTTCAGTACCCCTTCTGGATAACCCCTTTCCAAGAACCGATTTTTTAGGTCCTTAGCTTGTTCTTGGAATGTAACCAAATTGGAACAATTTCTGCGTACTCTGAGATATTGTCCTTTGGGGATACCTCTTTTTAAAGGAGCTGGGTGACTACTTTCTCACCTGAGGAGAGAGTTAGTGGCTGTTTCTTTTCTGTGTGTCCTTGTGATCAGTTCACCATTGGAACGTTTTTCAATACGTATATTCAAAAATGCCAAACTCGTGGTGTTGGCTTCAAAGGTGAAATGGAGGCCCAGATCATTGACATTTAGACCTTCAACAAAATTACCAAATTCAGTGGCTTCTCCTCTCCAAATTACAAATTGTCGTCAATGTATCTCAGCCACATAACTATTCTCTCCTCAGGATGGGTAAATGTATCCTCGAAAACGACCGTTTCCTCCCACCAGCCCAGGAGCAAATTTGCGTACGAAGGCGCACAAGGGCTGCCCATTGCAGTGCCCCTGAGCTGGTGGAAGTACTTACGGTCAAATAGAAAAACATTTCAAGTCAAGCAAAATTCCAGAGCCTTTATGACAAAGTTATTATGTCTGTCATATTGTGTACCTCTTGTGCCCAGATAATGGCTCACAGCCATTAGACCCTTATCATGTGGGATTGGCGAATATAGTGCCTCCACGTCTATGCTACCCAGAATCATGTCTGGGTCCAGGTAAACATCTTCCAACTTAAGCAAAAGGTCTGTGGTGTCCCGCACATATGAATTCAAGGCTCCCACAAATGGTTTAAAAACCTTATCAATGTAGATGCCAATTTTTTCAGTCAAACTGTTATTGCCAGAGACAATAGGTCATCCCTTAAGGGGATTGGTCCCCTTATGAATCTTCGGGAGGCAGTAGAAAGTTGGGGTTACTGGATGCTTTGGTAACAGATAATCCCTTTGGTCCTTGCTCACTACTCCATCTCTAAAACCCTCTTCAATTATCAATTTCAATTCACACTCGAATTGTTTTAAGGGGCTTTGTGGTAGTATTTTGTATTCTTCCTTTCTTTCCAATAGTGAAAGACACAAAGTATGATAGTTTTTAGTGTCCATTACTACCACATTGCCCCCTTTATCTGAGGGCTTTATGGTGATGCTCTTGTCTTTTTCCAAATTACATAGACAATTCATTTCAATTATAGACAGATTGTATGTATTCCCCCTCCTTGTATTTGATATTTTCAAAAGATCCTCTGTAACCAGATTCAAAAAAATATCAATAGAGCTCAAGTCTCCCATAGGTGGGGGCATACTCGAGCTCTTATTCTTCAATTTCATGAAAGGCCCTAAACCTTCCAAATTTGGGTCTATGTCTCCTAAATGGAACAACAAGCGAACATCCTGCAACAAATCCTCTGAGATGCCCAATTCAGTGCATTGCTTTCTCTCTTCCTTTAGAAATTTTTTTTTCCATTTAAGGCGTCTTACAAACAAATTCATGTCTTTGATCACTTCAAACGTGTCCATATCAGAACTGGGTACAAAAGATAAGCCCTTACCCAGTAATGATATTTCAGTGCCCGACAATGATCTTGAGGAAAGGTTTATTACCTGTAAATTTACGTGGGGGGATTCATTCGACTTCTTAGAGGGTAGCTCAGATCTAAAAAATTACTCTTCACTGGAGACCTTTTATTGTTGCCACGCCCCCAGTTACTCCCTCTCCCCCTGTTTTTACCCCTACCTCTCTGTCCACTTGACCTGCCTTCACTATCAGACACTTCTGCCTCTGAGGACGAGATGTCAGTCTCTGGCTTACGGTAAAATCTGCTGGAGGAAAAAGAGTAAGCCTTGTTATCTTTAAACTCTTGAAGATCTCTTATGAAGAATTTGTGTTTTTTGTCTTTCAAATGATACTGAAATCTCTCTACTGAGTTCTGCAATTGTATTTCTTTTTTAGAGAACTCCGGCTTGGCAGAGAATTTCTTTGTTATATCAATATGTTCTTTCAGGGATTCATTCAAGGTGCTCAAATTTTGTTTTTCTTCCTCCAGCAGAAGACCCATCAATCTAAGTAAACTTGCCGTGGCCTCCCTTTCCCATTTAGCTAGTAAGCTGGGATTTTTATAACGATAGCCAGGGGCTATCTGGAAACAGCTCTGGTCTAATAACACACCATGTAAAGGGCTGTTATAGATGTGGCAACTGTAAAAGCTGTGCCTCCATTAGGCCTTCCAAGAGTTTTGTCAGCAATGTCACAGGTACCACGTACACAATTCGGCACTTTATTAACTGCCATACTAAAGGGGTCGTCTACAAGGCCAAATGTGAATGTGGCCTTGAGTACGTGGGCAAGACTAAGAGGGAGTTTCGCAAGAGGGTTGGCGAGCACCTCCGTGACATTGCCAACAAGAGAGAAACCCCAGTGGCAACCCACATAAATTTGGTTCACCAGGGCAATTCGAGTAAAATTCATTTCATGGGGATTGATAGGATAGTGCCTCCACAGAGAGGGGGTGACTGGGACAAACAAATACTCCAAAAGGAGACAAGATGGATTTTCATGTTGAAAACAGTACAACCACTGGGGCTGAATGAGATACAATCATACAGCTGTTTTTTGTAAAATCATGGTTGCGTTGTCTCTAAAACAAAAGCCCAATATATACTGTGTTAGATCCGGTAGGGTCCATTATTAGGGCCAGCCGCCGTTGAGTGGGGGCGCCATATTTGAAAATCTTTAGGGTGCCAACCCCCGCGGTAGGTAGGGTTACTTTGATAGGACAATTCACAATCTATATTATTTTGGATTAGCCCCTTAAGGATATTTGAATAATAACTTCTATATATAGGCTCTCCTTTTCCAGCTATCCTTTGTAGGCAAGAGGGCTTTATAGGGAAAGGTATTTTGGGACAGTCCACGTTGAGTGGGGGCGCCACATGCACAGGTCTCTCCTAGGGTGACAACCTCCGCGATAGGTAGGGAATAGAGAGTAGAGATATCAGAATAGGGCATCTACAGGGTCACCCTTTCCTACGTTTGTGGTGTTGGTAGGTGGTGTCCCGCTTATGTGAATTCGTTCCCTATAAATTTTTCCCCTATAAATTTTTCCCATTTAGGTAGGGCATTGAGTATTTATAACGGTATTTCCAGTTCTCTCGTCCTTGCTTGCTTGTTTTCCTATGTCTCATAAATGGGGTAAGTCATTTTTATGTGGAGGCAGCTTACCTGTGTTTTCCGTAATGGGTGTCATGAGTACATGCTGAGTGATCCATGAATCATTCTAATTTGGTGAACAGGAGTAGTGTTCATACTAATCTTCCTGTTTCTGGGAGTGTCTACCACATGCGCGGCACAGTGAATAATGAATATAATATGCTGTAGTATGAACAGGCACTCTTAGCAGACATAATAGCACTAACATGTGCATTTTTGGTCCTTTTTGCTGTTATAATAATTCCGGTAGAAGTCAGCTCATGTATTTAGAGTTGGGCTTAGTACCAGCACGATGGCGCGCATGCGCCACTGTGCGGGGATTCCTAGTGCCCAATGAAGCAGACGAGCGTCTCAAGCTGTCCGGCAATAGAGGGGTAAGCCCAGAGCATACGTCACACGACAAGGGGCGGGGCCAATGCGGCGCGGCACTGAGCTGAATCCATAAATATCACAGAAAGGGGAGACCCGTAATGGCAGCAGCATTCTCCCCTGATGAATCCATAAGTAGGAAACGCGTCGGGAGACGCTCCTTGCAGCACTTGATCTTCATATCTGGGTTGGACATGAGGTGGACGGCGGTTAATGAATAGCTGGGACAATGGAGAGGAACATGTGGTGAGATCCACCCTAGCATATGGGTTTGGCAATACACATGATCTCATGTTTTACAGCAGTCTCATGATAATATTCCACCATCATTTATCCCTTGAAGTTGTTACTATTGAACCCATTGGGGAATACTCATCAAAGGTGTAAATGAGGAAAAATGTTTCCCATAGATTTAGGGATGGGTAATCATGTGTAAAGGGCATTTCACAAACGCCCCAAAAAATGTGCTGCTAATCTGCACTGACAGTGCTCCAATCTAATGTATAGTTTTTATCAACTGCCTAAGCATAGTGGTTGCATTTGGATGTCTTGCAAAATAAACAGGACACACAGTATACATATTGTTATGGTCCAAAGTTTTCCTGAGTGCAGGATTAAGGATATATAAACTGTATCTTGTGTCTTGGGTGGACGCAACCACAGTGAGAGACTTAATATTTTAGTTTCCACAATCAGTGCTTGGTCTGAGGTGTACAAACTATTGGCCCGCAGTGGGTGAGCCTAAGTAAATTGTTGTGGATTGGAAGCTAGTTCAAAACACTGTCACAGTGTTGTTTGTACTTGTTATATGTCATTTGTCTTGGTTTGTTTCCCCGTTTCTGTGAAGGTAATAGGGCACTTATCACAATAGGGTTCCTACTGTTTGTTCATTTTCTTGGTCTTTAATAAATTTGCCAATCATTGTTTTTTTAATATACCTAATAAAGGTTCATTTTTATCCAGTTGCTAAATACACTTCCAGCATGGAGTAGGCCTCTGCCAACATGTCCCCTTGACATTATAAGCCTACTTACTACCCATAAGTCCCGGCGCAGAGTGAAGATGCCCAAAGAGGAAGTCACGTGCTGTCTTGAATGAATTTGCTCACCTTTACTACATAGAATGTGTCAATAATAAAGGTAGTCATGCAACTGAAAGTTGCAAAATTAAATATAATGTATTGTTTTCCTCTCAGAGAATCTTTAGTCAACCACACTGAAAAAAAAGTTCAGTCATCTATTAATCCACAGCACAAGGGGCCATATAATAGACAGAAATTCAATAGGAGGGGTGATTAGCTGGATCTGAAAGTCAAACACATAATAATGCACAGGCCTTGATGCAGCTTGTAATCTAGTTATGTTAGCAGAAGAATAATGGTCTAGCAGCAAAAGGATTGAGTGTAAAAAAAATGTTAGTTTTCAAAAATATGCAATTGCAATCCACACAAACTGAGTCCTTTAATTAATCAGTTCAAGACCAGGCCATTTACCTCCGTGCCTGATCGGACACATTTTCGGCTTTTTCATGTGATTTAGAAAGCTGTAACATTTTTATTGTTTAGATATTTAAGTAGTTTTCATGTGTTTTATTGTGATACATGGAGTTTCATTTCATGTCACTGTGATATTCCCTTTTTTTTGTTGCTAATGCCGGTTGATATTTGTGTAAAAATAAAAGAAATAAGTGTCCGTCTTACCCATTTTCTTTATTAAATTTTTATGATCTCATCAATTGCTAAAATACATTTAAAAATGCATTTCCTTTTCTTTAACAAATATTTTTATATATTGTACACTTTTTTTATAGGCATTGGGGCTAGTAATAGCAATTTCTATTGACCATTGATTTTTTTTAATTAGTTTATTTTCTACCTGTTTATTTTTCAGATATTTACATATTATGTGAGTCGCCCGCCAGGGCCGAGGGGTACTCGGTGCCGGGTCCGGTACTTAAGGGGATGTGTCACGGCGGCGGCGACCCGGTCTGTGGCCCTGGGTGCCCATGTAAAAAGGGATTTGAATAAAGTTTGTGTTCGTGATGCCACCTGTGGTATTTGGTCAGTGGGGACTGACGCTGCTTAAAGGGGTCCTCTGGGGTGATGTTATGGCAGCTAAGATGGTATAACTTCTCACAGGTGAAGTTAGGTCCCCAGGGTTCCCAATGTGTAGATGGAGATGGTGGGTAGTGTATAAAGAAATGGAGGACACAGGTTTGCAGTCTCTTTACCTGGTTTACAGAAGACTTCAGGCTGCCACAGTCCAGGGTCCCGGACTACAGGTACAGGCAGGGTCTGGCCAGCTTGGAAGCGAGTTCAGAGTCCCCTTTACCAGGTCGAGTTGAAGCCTTCCTACTAGCGCTGTCGTGTAGTCCCTTGCTGCCTGTGGGACACTAACCCATATGACAGGTGGCTCGAGCCTTTTTACAGGGTCTCTATCACGACCCGGGCTCTATGCGCCACTGTGTCTCCAGGTGTTAGGGCAGACAGGTGACGTGTAGTCCAGCTGTCCTGTCGGTTTCTGCTGTGCCTCTTAGAGTCCGACACAACCTCAGTCTTCCACCTACCGGTATCTGCGCTCTACAATGAGGTAGCTAAGTCACAGCTATTCTCCCCAGTTCTTTACTCTCCTTTGCTTCGATTTTCTCCACGCTCACTACAATGCGTTCTTCTTTCTGTATTATCTCTATCCTGGAGCTGCAGCACACTTGTGGCTGCACGGCCCCTCACTTTCCTCTCTGCCTCAGACTTCTCCAGTCTGCTGTCTGCCACTCTCTGTCAGGAACTAACTAACTTTCCCTCCAGACCAGAATATATATAGGGGAGCCACCCACAAGCTGGATCAGAGCTCCCCTTTCTGGCCTGGAGTGTGAGCATGTTGTATGTTTGTGTTTACCTGATAAAGAAGATCTTCCCTCGCTTCCAAGCATGACATCACTCTCCCTGTGAGTCTTTATTTCTCTTGCAAAGCAGCTGGTATATTAATCCCTGTTACAGGGGAAATGCAGTATTATAGTGGCTGAATAGTAGATGACGCAGCAACTACTGTTCCCTTCTTAACACAGTGATAACATAACCGCTGTGTATGGAGGAGGAAGCGCTTTCAGTGTTTGCTATTACTGCATACATAGTATTTCTTTAGCACTGTATATACAACAGTAGATAAGGCACAGAGGTATTAAACCATCTCTGCCTTTTCTATGTTTACTCCGGCTTTCTCTAACAGTCAGATCCCCACTACTACAGCTACATGGTCACGGATTACAACATCACTACAGTGTTAGAGTGGGACCTCCCGGACATTTAATGTCAGTAGACAGTCCTGAAGTCCTTAAAAACGCTGACCGTATCTGAAATGTGTCAGACTGTGAAAGCTTTCTGACCAGCTTAATGAGGATTTTAAAGGTAGGCATACAAAAGTTGGCTAAAAACGTCTAATTTTTTATTAAATATTCTATTACAATTTGCAGGATTTAATGGCAGTCAAATGTTTGTGGATGTTTCTGTCTGTCTCCCAATGGCAGGTGAGAATAAAAATATAAGCATGTTTAAGATAATATTATTATTATAGCACTGTTGATTCCATCGTGGTGTACATCAGAAGGGGTTACATACAAAATACAGATCTAACTTACAGTAAATATACTAACAATCAGAGACTGATACAGAGGGGAGAGGACCTTGCCCTTGTGGGCTTACACTCTACAGGATGATGGAGAAAAGGAGGTATTGGAAGGACCATATATAACGCGAGAAAAGATATTGAGAAATTAGTTTTGAAATATACAGAGGAAAGGTCAGTGTTAGTAGACTGAACTGGATACTCTGAGAAATTGGGATTTGCAGAGGGGAGATGTGGAGGAATATCGAGGAGAGAGATTAATTAGTCTGACAGCAGTTAAAGATGGACTAGAGAGGTGCAAGAGCGTTAGCAGGTAGGCACAAGCATTTTAGTAGATTGAGAGTGGAGGAAAGGATGTGTCATAGAAATATTAAGATCTCTAAAACCCTTAGCGAGGTGGGCATTCACCCCCCTACCTCCACCTCTCTTCCATATGGAATTGCAGTAGCAAAAAGGACTAACAATCCACAAATCTCTTTTAGTAACTGAATTACACAGTTTAACATATGGGAAATAAGTAAGATGGAGATGTACAGATTGGAGGGAAGCGAAGTGACAAACTTGATTAAAATTCAGTTTGAATCGTACAGCCCCTGCAGTGCCCAAGTGACTGAATCATGATGTCTTTTGTGAAAGACTGAGATTTATATAATGGATAGATAATTGTTTCATAGGGTTGGATAACAAAGGTACATATGTTTACACATGTATATATATTCCATGCTTTGGAATCTGAGGTGGTTTTTACCACATGCTTACTGTTTTCCCTATAATCGGACTATTAGTGGAAACAGCATGTGGCCTCGTCCATTGATCGTTGGTCAAAGGTAACAACAGGTGGATTAGCGCGATCTCCCAGGCTTCGATCTTTGGCAAATTGGCGGCAAGCGGTGAGATATTACAGAACATCAGTGATCTGGCTTGAAAATCATACCTGTTACTGAAAACTTGCATGGTTTTTGTGAGAATTCTGTGCAGAGTTTTGAGGAATCAGACTCAGTGTTTTATTTTTTTTTTTATCTGGGGCAATAATATATTTGTAGACATTTTGCTCCTCCCCTTCTCTTGTTTTTCTATTTTATCTTTTATTTGACAACTGACTGCTAAGATGGCAGCTGCTTATAAAAAGCACGAGAAAGCGGTGCTGATCAGTCTCTGTG
Organism: Ranitomeya variabilis; assembly: GCF_051348905.1. Classification (NCBI taxonomy): domain Eukaryota; kingdom Metazoa; phylum Chordata; class Amphibia; order Anura; family Dendrobatidae; genus Ranitomeya; species Ranitomeya variabilis. The sequence goes on from NC_135235.1 coordinate 508,257,379, forward strand.
AAGAGCTAGGTCTTGATGGGTCCGACAAGACCAAAGAGATATTAATCCATGCCTTGGTGGAGGATGATACCAGAGACCAACACAATGTGTTAAAGAGTAGTGATGAACAAATGTGCTTGCCACTACTCGTTACTCGCCCGAGTATCAGTGTACTCGGTGTTCTCGCTGAGCACCGAGCATTTCCGGGATTACTCGGCGGGAACTGGTGTCACCACCCAGCATTTTTAGCAGACTTTAGAGACCAAATCATGCTGCAGGGATTGTCTGCCAGGCCATGAATCACAGCAGCCATCTTTATTGTGTTCGTGCAGTGATTGGCTTGGCCGCACAACATCATCGTGAATATAAGAGACCTGGCGCCGCCCAGCTCGCCGCATTCAGCTCCGGATTCAGCGAGAGTAGGGAGAGCTGCTGCTGAGATAGGGTTTTAATAGTTAGTGTAGGTCTGTAACTGTTAAATCCACAACTCCTGAGAAACCAACAGTCCTTTTTAGGGCTAATTTGTGGGTCCCGAGATTGCAGTGCTAGGTAGGTAGGGCACGGCATATCCACATCAGTGCAAAGCCTCCAGGCATTGTATGTTCGTACTTAGCTCAGACTGCATCATTCGCAAAGCTCCATAACTGTCTGCTGCTGCTTATTTGCTATATACCTAGTTGCACTTTTATTTTATTTTTTTCCCCAAATTCACCCCCCAAAAAAATATACAGTCTGTTCTGTCAGACTGATGCCTGTTTAAAAATCATAGTTTGTCAAGCATACGCAGTATAGTTGTGTGCGCTAGCCTTGTGCCACTGTTTTTTTTTTTTCTAAATTCATCCAGAAGCCAGAAAAAATTAATACAGTCTGTTATGTCAAAAATAGAAAATGAAAGTTGCGCTAGTTTTAGGTGCAGGGTATGTAGTACCTGCAGCGAAATATAGACAATCACCACAAAAAATTGTCAAAAACAAGTATAGACAACTAGATATATGAATAATTCGCGCTGGTATACCCTAAAGTCATACGCTCAGGTGAGTGTATAGTCCCAACAAATAGCTCAATAATACACTGGATTAAAATCGTAAGCCGTATCTATAAAAAGAGGACACTTAGGTCAAAAACAGTCTAAATGCTACAACCTGCAGCTTAAGCTTTTGATGTGAGAGTCACACGAACTGGATAGAGAGTCAGTACCTTAGGAATAGAGATGCATCATTTGTCCATTGCCGTGATGTCTCAGAATTCCTGGGTAGTGTAGGCGCAATCTTTAGCAGAGTACTATATCGGAGGGCTGCCCCGGCCAGTGGCAGCTGCTCCGTGCACCGAGACTTCAGCCAGGGGCGGGAACACTCCGTCTTGGGCCGGCAGCGCCGCACAGTGCGAGCGATGTGAGCGGCGCGTATAGGACCTGCGTGATGCAGTGAATCAGGTGACCGCCCCACGTGACTGCAGCGTTCAGTACGGATCGCGGTAAGGACCAACACAGCCTACGCGTTTCGAAAACAACTGTTTTCTTCCTCATGGCTGGTCCTTGCCCGACTTAGGGGTCCTTATATAGCATCCGCGATCCTCCTTTTTAATAAAAACCAAACAGCTCCACTCCACAATTGAGTCCTCTGGCGATCAATGTATCTAATAGGAAAATCCATTTGCTCTCAGTCCTAGACATGGATTTTATATAGTCGCCGCCTCTCCAGTGCGGGTGTACAATTTCAATGCCGGAGATCTCCATTGTTTGAACCATTCCACCATGTACTTCTATAAAGTGCTTAGAAAGTGGGTGGCCTATAAACTTCTTCTTTATATTGCGTATGTGTTCATTAATTCTGATTTTGAGGGGTCTTTTTGTACGCCCCACATACAGCTTCTTGCATGGGCATTTGATGGTATAAATTACTCTGGTTGTTGAACACGTAATAAAGTCTTTTATCTTGAAGTTCAAATCCCCTTTATCTATACTAGTAGTCTTACGTGTATTAGTATACTTACACACATTACACCTGCGGCATGGAAAAAAACCTTTTAGTGAATTCTGAAAATAGGAATTATTGGTAGGAAATGGTCTGTTCTGAACAGTAGGGGCGACCATATTTCCCAAGTTCTGGGCCTTCTTGTATATAAATCTGGGCCGGGCCGATATTTGATCCCCAATCACCTTGTCATCTTTTAATAGATGCCAGTATTTATTTACTATTTTGCGTAGTAAATATGAGTTGGTGTTGTATTGGGTGATTATAGGGATACACTCATTATTTGCTTTCTGCTTTCCAGTGGGATTAATCAGATCCTGACGTAATTTTGTCAAGGCGCTATCTCTAGACATTCCCAGAGCATCCTGCCTATACCCTTTTTGTAAGAATTTTTTTGTCATTATTTCAGCCTCCCTATTAAAGTCTTCATTTCTTGAACAATTCCGATGGATTCTCATGAATTGACTTTTGGGAATATTCAGTAACCAGACCGGAAGGTGGCAACTATCCAGAGGGATGAAACTGTTAGTGTCTGTAGGTTTATAAAAAGTCCTCGTCTGAATGGCACTATTTTCAATGAAAATTTGCAAATCTAAAAAATTGATGACATTCGTACTGGTGTTAGATGAGAATTTTAAAAAGAACTCATTTTTATTTAAATCATTTAAAAAATTGTTAAGGGTGTTTGGTCCATCTGACCATATAAAAACGATGTCATCAATGAAACGTTGCCAGAGGACCAGGTCCGCCCTCAGCCGCCCCTCTGGGTAGATAGTAGTTTCTTCCCACATACCCACATAGAGGTTGGCGTAACTGGGTGCGAACCTGGTCCCCATAGCAGTATCCCACTGCTGGGAGTAGTAGTCCTTGTTATATATAAAATAATTGTGAGTTAAAATAAATTGCATAGAATCATATAAAAACTCAGCCATGCGTGCAAGACAGCAAACAGTCGATACTTCCGTGTCCTCACCAAGAGGACAACTGACCATGGTCTTCCCCTCCTCCTTGTCCTCAGGCCTCCATGACTTTTGACAAACCTCAGTAATATCATTGTAAATACATCATTGTAAATACATTCCCCTATAGTTTTTATCTCCCCCACCTCATTGTAGATTGTAAGTTATCACGAGCAGGATGTATTTTTTGGTTTAATTATTGTTATCATTATTACTTAGTGTAGATTGGAAGCTGTCACGAGCAGGGTAGATTTATTTCTGTTTATTGTATTATTGTTATCGTTGTTACTTGGGACTGTTGTGCTTAACCCCTTCACCCCAAAGCCTGTTTTCACCTAAGTGACACGGCCAATTTTTAGAATTCTGACCACTGTCACTTTATGAGGTCATAACTCTAAAAAGTTTCAACGGATCCTGGTGATTCTGACATTGTTTTCTCGTGACATATTGTACTTCATGATAGTGGTAAAACTTCTTCGATATGACTTGCATTTATTTGTGAAAAAAACAAAAATTTGTCGAAAATTATGAAAATTTAGCAATTTTCAAACTTAGTTTTTATGCCCTTAAATTAGAGAGTTATATCTCATAATATAGTTAATAAAAAACATTTCCCACATGTCTGCTTTACATCAGCACAATTTTGGAAACATAATTTTTTTTTGTTAGGGAGTTATAAGGGTTAATAGTTGACCAGCGATTTCTCATTTTTGCAACAAAATTTGCAAAACCATTTTTTTTACGGACCACCTCACACTTGAAGTGACTTTGAGGGGTCTATATGACAGAAAATGCCCAAAAGTGACACCATTCTAAAAACTGCACCCCTCAAGGTACTCAAAACCATATTCAAAACGTTTATTAACCCTTCAGGTGCTTCACAGGAATTTTTGGAATGTTTAAAAAAAATTGAACATTCAACTTTTTTTTCACAAAAGTTTTACTTCAGATCCAATTTGTTTTATTTTACCAAGGGTAACAGGAGAAATTGGACCAAAAAAGTCGTTGTACAATTTGTCCTGAGTACGCCGATACCCCACATGTTGGGGTAAACCATTGATTGGGCACATGGCAGAGCTCGGAAGGGAAGGAGCGCCATTTGACTTTTCAATGCAAGATTTGCTGGAATTGAGATCGGAACCCATGTCGCAATTGGAGAGCCCCTGATGTGCCTAAACAGTGGAAACCCCCACAAGTGACACAATTTTGGAAAGTAGACCCTCTAAGGAACTAATCTAGATGTGTGGTGAGCACTTTGAACCTCCAAGTGCTTCACAGAAGTTTATAATGTAGAGCCGTAAAAAAAAATTCATATTAAGTTTCACAAAAAATGATCTTTTTGCCCCAAATTTTTTATTTTCCCAAGGGTAACAGGATAAATTGGACCCCAAAAGTTGTTGTGCAATTTGTCCTGAATACGCTGATATTTCATATATGGGGATAAACCACTGTTTGGGCGCATGGCAGAGCTCGGAAGGGAAGGAGCGCCATTTGACTTTTCAATGCAAAATTGGCTGGAATTGAGATCGGAACCCATGTCGTGTTTGGAGAGCCCCTGACGTGCCTAAACAGTGGAAACCCCCACAAGTGACACCATTTTGGAAAGTAGACCCTCTAAGGAACTAATCTAGATGTGTGGTGAGCACTTTGAACCTCCAAGTGCTTCACAGAAGTTTATAATGTAGAGCCGTAAAAAAACATTCATATTAATTTTCACAAAAAATGATCTTTTTGCCCCAAATTTTTTATTTTCCCAAGGGTAACAGGATAAATTGGACCCCAAAAGTTGTTGTGCAATTTGTCCTGAGTACGCTGATATTTCATATATGGGGATAAACCACTGTTTGGGCGCATGTCAGAGCTCGGAAGGTAAGGAGCGCCATTTGACTTTTCAATGCAAAATTGGCTGGAATTGAGATCAGAACCCATGTCGTGTTTGGAGAGCCCCTGACGTGCCTAAACAGTGGAAACCCCCACAAGTGACACCATTTTGGAAAGACCCCCTAAGGAACTTATCTAGATGTGTGGTGAGCACTTTTAACCCCCAATTGTTTCACTAAAGTTTAGAATGTAGCGCTGTGAAAATTAAAAAATCATTTTTTCTTTCCACAAAATGATGTTTTAGCCCGCAATTTTTTTTTCCCAAGAGTAACAGGAGAAATTGGACCACAAAAGTTATTTTCCAATTTGTCCTGAGTACGCTGATACCCCATACATTGGGGGGAACCACTGTTTGGGCGCACGGCAGAGCTCGGAAGGGAAGGAGCGCCGTTTGAAATGCAGACTTAGATGGATTGGTCTGCAGGTGTCATGTTGCATTTGCAGAGCCCCTGATGTACCTAAACAGTAGAAACCCCCCACAAGTGACCCCATATTGGAAACTAGACCCCCCGAGGAACTTATCTAGATGTGTTGTGAGAACTTTGAACCAACTAGTGTTTCACTACAGTTTATCACGCAGAGTCGCGAAAATAAAAAATATTTTTTTTTCCCCAAAAATGATATTTTAGCCTCCACGTTTTTATTTTCCCAAGGGTAACAGGAGAAATTGGACAACAAAAGTTATTGTCCAATTTGTCCTGAGTACGCTGATACCCCATACATTGGGGGGAACCACTGTTTGGGCGCACGGCAGAGCTCGGAAGGGAAGGAGCGCTGTTTGAAATGCAGACTTGATGGATTGGTCTGCAGGTGTCATGTTGCATTTGCAGAGCCCCTGATGTACCCAAACAGTAGAAACCCCCCACAAGTGACCCCATATTGGAAACTAGACCCCCCCAGGGAACTTATCTAGATGTGTTGTGAGAACTTTGAACCAACAAGTGTTTCACTACAGTTTATCTCACAGAGCCGCGAAAATAAATTTTTTTTTCCACGAAAATGATATTTTAGCCCCCACATTTTTATTTTCCCAAGGGTAACAGGAGAAATTGGACCCCAAAAGTTGTTTTCCAACTTGTCCTAAGAACGCTGATACCCCATATGTTGGGGGGAACCACTGTTTGGGCGCACAGGAGAACTCGGAAGGGAAGGAGCACTGTTTTAGTTTTTCAAAGCAGAATTGGCTGGAATTGAGATCGGACGCCATGTCGCGTTTGGAGAGCCCCTGATGTGCCTAAACAGTGAAAACTCCCCAATTCTAACTGAAACCCTAACCCCAACCCTAACCCCAGCCCTAACCCTAGCCCTAACCCCAACCCTAGCCCTAACCCTAGTCCTAACCCTAGCGCTACTTTCACACTAGCGTTTTTTGCATACGTCGCAATGCGTCGTTTTGGCGACAAAACGCATCCTGCAAAGTCATCTGCAGGATGCGTTTTTTCCCCATAGACTAACATTAGCGACGCATTGCGACGTATTGACACACGTCGCAACCGTCGTGCGACGGTTGCGTCGTGTTGTGGCGGACCGCCGGCAGCAAAAAACGTTACATGTAACTTTTTTTGTGCCGACGGTCCACCATTTCCGACCGCGTATGCGCGGCTGGAACTCCGCCCCTACCTCCCCGCACCTCACAATGGGGCAGCGGATGCATGGAAAAACAGCATCCGCTGCCCCCGTTGTGCGGCGCTTGCACACGCAGCGCGACGGCCCCGTACCGACGCTAGTATGAAAGTAGCCTAACAGGAAAATGGAAATAAATATATTTTTTAACATTTTATTATTTTTCCCTAACTAAGGGGGTGATCAAGGGGGATTTGATTTACTTTTATAGCGTTTTTTAGCGGATTTTTATGGTTGGCAGCCATCACACACTAAAAGACGCTTTTTATTGCAAAAAATAGTTTTTGCATCACCACATTTTGAGAGCTATAATTTATCCATATTTTGGCCCACAGAGTCATGTGAGATTTATTTTTTGTGGGACGAGTTGACGTTTTTATTGGTACCATTTTCGGGCACATGACATTTTTTGATCGCTTTTTATTCCGATTTTTGGGAGGCGGAATGAACAAAAACCAGCAATTCCTGAAATTCTTTTAGGGGGGGCGTTTATACCGTTCCGCGTTTGGTAAAAAGGATAAAGCAGTTTTATTCTTCGGGTCAGTACGATTACAGCGATACCTCATTTATGTATTTTTTTTATGTTTTGGCGCTTTTACACAATAAAAACTATTTTATATAAAAAAATAATTGTTTTTGCATCGCTTTATTCTGAGAGCTATAACTTTTTAATTTTTCTGCTGATTATGCTGTATGGCGGCTTTTTTTTTTGCGGGACAAGATGACGTTTTCAGCGGTACCATGGTTATTAATATCCGTCTTTTTGATCGCGTGTTATTCCACTTTTTGTTTGGCGGTATGAGAATAAAGCGTTGTTTTTTGCCTCGTTTTTTTTTTTTTTTTTTTACGGTGTTCACTGAAGGGGTTAACTAGTGATATAGTTTTATAGGTGGGGTCGTTACGGACGCGGCGATACCAAATATGTGTACTTTTATTGTGTGGTTTTTTTTAATTTAGATAAAGAAATGTATTTATGGGAATATTTTTATTTTTTTCTTTATTTAGGAATTTTTTTTTTATTTTTTTTTTTACACATGTGGAAATTTTTTTTTTACTTTTTTACTTTGTCCCAGGGGGGGGGGACATCACAGATCGGTGATCTGACAGTGTGCACAGCACTCTGTCAGATCACCGATCTGACAGACAAGGGCAGAGGCTTGCCGGCGCCTGCTATTAGGAACTCTCTGCAGGCGCCGGCAAGCTAGGGCATCTCATGACCCGGAAGGAGTCCCGTGGCCATCTTGGATCTGGGGACTCCTTCCAGGTCACCGGAGCAGCGCGATCTCATCGCGCTGCTCCGGTGGGAGAGCGCAGGGAGCCCCCGTCCCTGCGCGATCCCCCTCTATGCCGCTGTCACTATTGACAGCGGCATCAGAGGGGTTAAATGCCCGCGATCGGCGATAGCGCCGATCGTGGGCATTGCTGCGGGGTGTCAGCTGTCATATACAGCTGACACCCGTACCCGATCACCGCGGCGCTCAGCGTGAGACCGCGGTGATCGGGGCGCCGTACTAGTACTGCGGCTGGCACTAATGCAGTGCCGGCAGCGCAGTACTAGTACGGCGCATGTCGGGAAGGGGTTAAAGCTGTAAATATGTTGACGCTATATAAATAACTATAAATATTATTATTAGAACACAGAGAAGCAGGATGGAGATGTTAATTATGGCGTCATTGCCGCTCACCATCTTGGCGAATTCCTCAAAGGTTTTGGAGGATGGTACATATGTCTGACATGCATGTCCACTCCTGAGATCTTATGTGTGAAGTCAGAACTGAATACCGACAGCCTTGTTGATGCTGGTAGTCAACAACTGCCCTCTTCTGCTCACAAATCCTTTCCAAAATATGCAGTGTAGAGGTCCAATGCATGGGGAGGACATCACACACCAGTTGGTGAGCAAGAAGCTGCAAGTGCTGCAGAAGCACGTCAAGGGCGGATGAAGCTCTAACTGATTTTCTAAAATGGGTACACAGAGCCTTGTACTTTTCCTAGCAGATCTGGCACCTCTGTGTCGCTTTTCAGAAAATGTTGAACAATGAGATTAAGCACATGGGCCAGGCATGACACATGTGTGAGCTCACCTCGACACGGAGCAGCCTCCAGGTTCCAGCCATTGTCACACATGATCATGGCTTGCTGTAGGTTCAGCGGTGTCAGCCACAGATCTGACTGCTCTTTCAGAGCTGTCCACAAATCTTCATCATTGTGCGACTTGTCACCTAAGCATATTAGCTTTAGCACAGCCTGTTGCTGCTTGGCTGAGGCATTGCTGCAGTGCTTCCAGCTTGTGACTGATGTGCTACTTTCAGAGATGGAGGCTGAAGAGGAAGAGGTGCAGGAGCTGAAGACTGTGTGGGCAACCCAGATTGATGTAGGACCCACAATACTCAGAGTTGGTCGGACGTGCACCATCCCAAGGTCAGACTGGGTCCCGGCTTCCACTATGTTAACCCAGTGTGCTGTTAGTGTGATGTACTGTCCCTAACCACAAGCCCTTGTCCACGTGTCTGTAGTTAGGTTGACTTTACCAATAACAGCATATTGGGGGGCATGGGTAATGTTTTGGGACACGTGCCTGTAATGCCGGGATGCCACACTGGTACAAAAAGTCCAGCATGTTCGGGCCCTCGGGGTGATCCTCAACTCTGCCCTCTTTTTCAATATACATATCCAAGCCCTTGCCTCCTCCTGCCCACTACAACTCAAAAGCAGTTCTAGGATCCATACATTCCAAGAAACTGCAAAAATGTTTGTGTACGCACTCATGATCTCCCGCCTCCATTATTGCAACCTTCTACTGTCTGGCCTCCCCTCTAGCACTCTTGCACCACTCCAATCTATCCTAAAGTCTGTTGCCCGAGTAATCCAACTGTCCCTCTGGTTTTCCCCGGCCTCTCCTCTCTGCTAGGCCCTTCACTGCCTTCCAATTGCCCAGAGGCTACAGTTCAAAACCCTAACTATGACAAGTAGTGTTGAGCGATACCGTCCGATACTTGAAAGTATCGGTATCGGAAAGTATCGGCCGATACCGGCAAAGTATCGGATCTAATCCGATACCGATACCCGATACCAATACAAGTCAATGGGACTCATGTATCGGACGGTATTCCTGATGGTTCCCAGGGTCTGAAGGAGAGGAAACTCTCCTTCAGGCCCTGGGAACCATATTAATGTGTAAAATAAAGAATTAAAATAAAAAATATTGCTATACTCACCTCTCCGACGCAGCCTGTACCTCAGCGAGGGAAGCGGCAGCGTTGTTTGCTTAAAATTCGCGGGTTTACTTCCTTACTTGAAGTCCCGGCTTGTGATTGGTCGCGTGCCGCCCATGTGACCGCGACGCGACCAATCACAGCAAGCCGTGACGTAATTTCAGGTCCTTCAGGATTTTAAAATTACGTTCCGGCTTTGTGATTGGTCGCGTCGCGGTCACATGGGCGACGCGACCAATCACAAGCCGTGACGTCACGGGAGGCTGGACACGCGCGCATTTTAAAATGCGCGCTTGTCCTGCCTCCCGTGACGTCACGGCTTGTGATTGGTCGCATCGCGTCGCGACCAATCACAAGCCAGAACGCAATTTTAAAATCCTGAAGGACCTAAAATTACGTCACGGCTTGCTGTGATTGGTCGCGTCGCGGCCACATGGGCGACGCGACCAATCACAAGCCGTGACGTCACGGGAGGCAGGACAAGCGCGCATTTTAAAATGCGCGCGTGTCCAGCCTCCCGTGACGTCACGGCTTGTGATTGGTCGCGTCGCCCATGTGACCGCGACGCGACCAATCACAAAGCCGGAACGTAATTTTAAAATCCTGAAGGACCTGAAATTACGTCACGGCTTGCTGTGATTGGTCGCGTCGCGGCCACATGGGCGGCACGCGACCAATCACAAGCCGGGACTTCAAGTAAGGAAGTAAACCCGCGAATTTTAAGCAAACAACGCTGCCGGTTCCCTCGCTGAGGTACAGGCTGCGTCGGAGAGGTGAGTATAGCAATATTTTTTATTTTAATTCTTAATTTTACACATTAATGTTGTTTCGATACCGATACCCGATACCACAAAAGTATCGGATCTCGGTATCGGAATTCCGATACCCGCAAGTATCGGCCGATACCCGATACTTGCGGTATTCGAATGCTCAACACTAATGACAAGCAAAGCCTTCCACAACCTGTCTCCATACATCTGTAACATGGTCTCCCAATGTCCAACTGGGTCATGGCTTCCTCTATGCTAACCCAGCATGCCGTCAGTGAGATGTACCATCCCTGCCTACAAGCACTTGTCCACGTGTCCGTGGTTTGGTGTGCTTTCCCTGTAACAGCATTGTTGAGGGCCCAGGTAATGTTGTGGGACATGTCCTTGCTTGTGTAATGTCGTGACGGCAGACCAGGCAAAATTGTGGTGGCTGGGTAACGAGTACCTTGTGATGGTCACCGTCATCAGGTTGCTGAAAGCTTAGGTCTCAAATGGGCCTAAAATGCAACATTTCCAGTGCAAGCAGACGAGAAATGTGTGAATTTAGCACTGTGGCGTTGGCTGCGTATTTCCGCTTGCGTTCAAAGGACTGGGGTATGGACAACTGAACGGTGCGCTGGGACAAGGACGTGGACATGCTTGTTGATGGTGCTAGTTGAGTTTGTGTGCAACTGCAGATGCAGGGCATGAGGCATGTTTGCATGTAGCATGGACATGGGATTGGCTTGCATGCACAACATCGGAAGAAGCAGTGGCATCACCTGCACATATTGTTCATGGAGCCTTGTTTTCAACCCACAAAGTCGGGTGCTTTCCTGCCATGTGCCTGATCATGCTTGTGGTGGTTAGGATGGGAGTTTTGCTATGCCTGCTGATGCAGGCATGACTGGTGGCGCAAATGGCCTTTTTGAGGTTATCGGCACCGTCTTTAAAAAACAACCAGGCTGTTACGGGGACATTCAGTGTCTCCCTCTCCAACACCACATCCTCACCTCGACCACGGTTTTTCTGTGTTCCCCAAGGCTCAGTTCTAGGATGCCTACTCTTCTCCAACTACACCTTCGACCTGGGACAGCTGATGTAATGGCACGGTTTGCAATATCATCAGTACGACGATGACACGCAGATCTACCTATCTGTACCTGATATCACCTCCTTACTGACCAAAATCACAAGTCTTCCCGCTAATTCATCCTTCTTTTCTGCTCGCTTTCAAAAAGTGGACATGGACAAAACAGAATACATCATCTTCCAACCATCTCAGGCTAAATAGACATGAAAGATGTGTATGCACATTTTTTGCAGCTGTGATCTTCATCTTCTTGGTGTGGATGTGTTAAATTTCAAAGTGGTCATCAATACCATCATCGTCCATATCTTGTAAAGAGATAATCTGGTGATTCCCAGGGTCATGGTTATCTACATTTAGTGGCATTCCTTTAACAGTGTTCGTTACACTACAAGAAATAATTGTTGACTGTGACATTTGGATATTATTGGTAATATACAGTATATGGGTGAAGATGAAGAAGCTTGTGCCATGGGTGTGTTTATAGTTACGGATGGTGCACTGCTCTTTATACTTAGTTTTTCACAAGCATCCACCATTTTGTTTGGTTTTCCTACAACACTGATCTGCTTTCTCTAATTCAGCATCTCTCGAACATGTTGCACTTTACCCTTTAGACAGACACGTGTGTCTTTGGCAACATATTTTTGACAGGCATTTTTTACGCCAAGTCTGACACGCGCATCTGTTACACAGATCTTCTGATGGACATGAAACACATTCTGGTAATTGGTGGTGGCTAAACGACTAAACATTGTAGGCTGTATCCTGGATCTCATACCTCCCATAGCCACCGCTGTTATTAATCATGTACGTTCCCATTCCTGTCATCAACATGCCCCTTTTCCTGATCCCTTCATCCAACGATTCATCTGCCATATTTTTAGTTAAAACCTGCACCTTCCCAGCAGCAACTGTGTAGGAAACCACTTTACAGTTTTGCAAGGTGTTTATGTTGCCCGTTAACACATTTTAAAAAAAAAATTAACCCCCCCATGGGGAAATGTATGACAGCCCATGCACTTAGTGTAGGGGAATTACAAGTGTAGGAGACTCGCTCCTTTAAATTGGGAAAAGGTTTAAATGAGGCCTTCCTCCACCTCACATCATTTTCGACCACTAGATGACCAGGGTTCATGTGTTCCATGCTGCTACAGATAGTCAAATGTTTGGCAAAGGTGTTTATGATGCCCATAGTACGTTTTTAATAAATGTATCCCCCTTGGGGAAATGTTTGTTAGGTTATACACTTAGTGTATGGGCATTACAAGTGTAGGAGAAACAATCCTTTACATTGGGCCTAGGTTTTAATGAGGCAATGTCTCCTCATTCTCCACCATTAGATCACCAGGGTTCTCGTGTTCCGTGCTGCTACAGTCAATGTTTTTGACAAGGGTGTCTATGATCCACATGAAATATTTTTTTTAAATTAACCCCCCCATGAGCAAATGCTTGTCAGGCCATTCACTCCATTACAAGATTCAGAGACCCACACCCCTACATTGGGCCTACTTCTTAACTCTATGTCCTGCAATGTCTCTTCTTTACCTGCCACTAGATGACCAGGGTGAACGTGCTCTGTACTGTTATAGGCAGGTGAATTTTGGGCAAGGGGGCTGTGATGGCACTAGTTTATTAGGAAAAAGAACCCCTATTGGGGAATTGTTTGTCATCTCATGCACTCCATTACAAGTCACAGATACCCACACCCCTACATTAGGCTACTTGTTAACTCTGTTTCCTACAATGTCTCTTCCTTATCTCCGACTACATGACCTGGGAGAATGTGTTTTGTACTGTTATAGGCCACAGAATTTTGGGCAAGGGGTGCTGTGATGGCAATAGTATATTTTTAAAAAAGGTATCCCCCATTGGTGAAACCACATCCTTGTTGGCAAAGACTTCATAACATATTTGTACCTTAAAGAGCTCACTTGAAAAGCTCCTTTTTGTGTTGCCTGGTTGCTCACATTGGAAACAATACATATAAATTTGATAAAGCAATGTTGTTAGTTTGGCTCAGTAGTTCATTACAAATATTTCTTTGTCCACTATATTAGTTTCTCTCCTCTAGAGCCATAAATTTGTCTGCATCAAATGTACAAATGGCGAATATACAAATGGCGATTTGGAATCCAGATTAAAATACTGTATACCGAATGCATTCAGACATTACATAGCTGCATTTCTTGTAAAACATTTACAGATGTGACAGACAATGCTCATAGGGACACAATCTTTAGAAATGTTTGTTTATTCACTTCACAAAGAGTTCTAAGCCTCTATATGTTTGTTGTTTATCATTGTAAAACATTAAGGTTTACTGAAATTCTGCCTGTGGTGGTTTGATCTAAATCCTTGTGGCTTTTATATGCTAGCGGTTTATGGCCCCTCGTCTGATGACTCCATGATATCTCAGTTTCATACAACCTTGAAAGCTGGCCACTTGAAGGGCTGGTTGAAACTAGAGTTACTACATATTGTAAATCACTATATAAGACCAGAGAAACATGACGAAGACAGATGCCAAAGCTGGGGTACCTGTACATGTACAGCGTGCTCATACCTGCATAATTGGGGACGCGTATGCAGTGTAGTGAATCTCCCAGGGGTTCTCTGTATTGGTGTTGCTTCTCTGATATTCCAGATGGATGATGTTTAAAAGCCTCTTGGTGATGATGTAAGTATGCTGTATGTAGATAATCTTTATATATACGTAATATACGTAATAATTATATGTATTTAATCCTTATTTGAATTAACCTTTGTATGTTAACATATACTAAAGTATACGCACTCATACTATTCAATCATACTATTCCTTGAATTTTGTACTTTGCAATAAAATTGTGTTGTATTGCAAGTATTAGCCTTCTTTAACCCCTTTACTCCCAAGGGTGGTTTGCACGTTAATGACCGGGCCAATTTTTACAATTCTGACCACTGTCCGTTTATGAGGTTATAACTCTTGAAAGCTTCAACAGATCTTGGCAATTCTGACAATATTTTCTCGTGACATATTGTACCTCATGACAGTGGTAAAATTTCTTTGATATATCTTGTGTTTATTTGTGAAAAAAACGGAAATTTGGCAAAAATTTAGAAAATTTCGCAATTTTCCAACTTTGAATTTTTATGCCCTTAAATCACAGAGATATGTCACACAAAATACTTAATAGGTAACATTTTCCACATGTCTACTTTACATCAGCACAATTTTGGAACCAAAATTTTTTTTTGTTAGGGAGTTATAAGGGTTAAAATTTGACCAGCAATTTCTCATTTTTACAACACCATTTTTTTTAGGGACCACATCTCATTTGAAGCCATTTTGAGGGGTCTATATGATAGAAAATACCCAAGTGTGACACCATTCTAAAAACTGCACCCCTCAAGGTGCTCAAAACCACATTCAAGAAGTTTATTAACCCTTCAGGTGTTTCACAGGAATTTTTGGAATATTTAAATAAAAATTAACATTTAACTTTTTTTCACACAAAATTTTTTTCAGCTCCAAATTGTTTTATTTTACCAAGGGTAACAGGAGAAAATGGACCCCGAAAGCTGTTGTACAATTTGTCCTGATTACCCCATATGTGGGGGTAAACCACTGTTTGGGCACATGGCAGAGCTTGGAAAGGAAGGAGCGCCATTTGACTTTTCAATGCAAAACTGGAATTCTTGACTGGAATTGAGATGGGACACCATGTTGCATTTGGAGAGCCCCTGATGTGCCTAAACATTGAAACCCCCCACAAGTGACACCATTTTGGAAAGTAGACCCCTTAAGGAACTTATCTAGATGTGTGGTGAGTAGTGTTGAGCATTCCGATACTGCAAGTATCGGGTATCGGCCGATACTTGCTGTATCGGAATTTCCGATACCGAGATCCGATATTTTTGTGATATCGGGTATCGGGTATCGCAACAACATTAATGTAATAATGTGTAAAAAAGAGAATTAAAATAAAAAATATCGCTATACTCACCTGTCCGACGCAGCCGGGACCTCAGCGAGGGAACCGGCAGCGTTGTTTGTTTAAATTTCGCGCTTTTACTTGGTTACGTGAAGTCCCGGCTTGTGATTGGTCAGGGCGGCCATGTTGCCGGGACGCGGACCAATCACAGCAAGCCGTGACGAAATTACGTCACGGCTTGCTGTGATTGGTCCGCGTCCCGGCAACATGGCCGCCATTAACCAATCACAAGCCGTGACGTCACGGGAGGCTGGACATGCGCGTATTTTGAAAAGCGCGCGTGTCCAGCCTCCAGTGACGTCCCGGCAACATGGCCGCCATTAACCAATCACAAGCCGTGACATCACGGGAGGCTGGACATGCGCGTATTTTGAAAAGCGCGCGTGTCCAGCCTCCAGTGACGTCCCGGCAACATGGCCGCCATTAACCAATCACAAGCCGGGACGTCACGGGAGGCTGGACATGCGCGTATTTTGAAAAGCGCGCGTGTCCAGCCTCCAGTGACGTCCCGGCAACATGGCCGCCATTAACCAATCACAAGCCGTGACGTCACGGGAGGCTGGACATGCGCGTATTTTGAAAAGCGCGCGTGTCCAGCCTCCAGTGACGTCCCGGCAACATGGCCGCCATTAACCAATCACAAGCCGGGACGTCACGGGAGGCTGGACATGCGCGTATTTTGAAAAGCGCGCGTGTCCAGCCTCCCGTGACGTCACGGCTTGTGATTGGTTAATGGCGGCCATGTTGCCGGGACGCGGACCAATCACAGCAAGCCGTGACGTAATTTCGTCACGGCTTGCTGTGATTGGTCCGCGTCCCGGCAACATGGCGCCGTGACCAATCATAAGCCGGGACGTCACTGGAGGCTGGACACGCGCGCTTTTCAAAATACGCGCATGTCCAGCCTCCCGTGACGTCACGGCTTGTGATTGGTTAATGGCGGCCATGTTGCCGGGACTCGGACCAATCACAGCAAGCCGTGACGTAATTTCGTCACGGCTTGCTGTGATTGGTCCGCGTCCCGGCAACATGGCCGCCCTGACCAATCACAAGCCGGGACCTCACGTAACCAAGTAAAAGCGCAAATTTTAAACAAACAACGCTGCCGGTTCCCTCGCTGAGGTCCCGGCTGCGTCGGACAGGTGAGTATAGCAATATTTTTTATTTTAATTCTTTCTTTTACACATTAATATGGTTCCCAGGGCCTGAAGGAGAGTTTCCTCTCCTTCAGACCCTGGGAACCATCAGGAATACCGTCCGATACCTGAGTCCCTGTTGTGAATTTGCTTTTTGCTCCCTCTAGTGGTTACTAGTTTTTTGACTCTGGTTTTTCTGTCATTCCTTTTATCCGCACCTGGGTCGTTAGTTAGGGGTGTTGCTATATAAGCTCCCTAGACCTTCAGTTCAATGCCTGGCAACGTAGTTATCAGAGCTAGTCTGCTGTGCTCTTGTCTACTGATCCTGGTTCCAGTTATATCAGCTAAGTCTGCCTTTTGCTTTTTGCTATTTGTTTTGGTTTTGTATTTTTGTCCAGCTTGTTCCAAATCTATATCCTGACCTTTGCTGGAAGCTCTAGGGGGCTGGTGTTCTCCCCCCGGACCGTTAGACGGTTCGGGGGTTCTTGAATTTCCAGTGTGGATTTTGATAGGGTTTTTGTTGACCATATAAGTTACCTTTCTTTATTCTGCTATCAGTAAGCGGGCCTCTCTGTGCTAAACCTGGTTCATTTCTGTGTTTGTCATTTCCTCTTACCTCACCGTTATTATTTGTGGGGGGCTTCTATCCAGCTTTGGGGTCCCCTTCTCTGGAGGCAAGAAAGGTCTTTTGTTTTCCTCTACTAGGGGTAGCTAGATTCTCCGGCTGGAGCGTGTCATCTAGAATCAACGTAGGAATGATCCCCGGCTACTTCTAGTGTTGGCGTTAGGAGTAGATATATGGTCAACCCAGTTACCACTGCCCTATGAGCTGGATTTTTGTATTCTGCAGACTTCCACGTACCTCTGAGACCCTCGCCATTGGGGTCATAACAGTTTGCCAGGCCAGTATTAAATGTTTAATGCGTTGCAGAAGAGGGATTATAAGAAAGAAGATTCTGAGTTTTTTTTTTTTTCTTTCTTCTTCCCCTTTACCTCAGAGTGGCTATGCTTGCTGCAGACATGAATGTCCAGACCTTGATTACAAGTGTGGACCAGCTGGCTACTCGTGTGCAGGGCATACAAGACTATGTTATCAGAAATCCTAGGTCAGAACCTAAAATACCGATTCCTGAACTGTTTTCCGGAGACAGGTTTAAGTTCAGGAATTTTGTGAATAATTGTAAATTGTTTTTGTCCCTGAGACCCTGTTCATCTGGAGACTCTGCTCAGCAAGTAAAAATAGTTATTTCGTTCTTACGGGGCGACCCTCAGGATTGGGCTTTTTCGCTGGCGCCAGGAGATCCGGCATTGGCTGATATTGATGCGTTTTTTCTGGCGCTCGGTTTACTTTATGAGGAACCCAATCTTGAGATTCAGGCAGAAAAGGCCTTGCTGGCTATGTCTCAGGGGCAGGACGAGGCTGAAGTGTATTGCCAAAAATTTCGGAAATGGTCCGTGCTGACACATTGGAACGAGTGTGCACTGGCCGCTAATTTTAGAAATGGCCTATCTGAAGCCATTAAGAATGTTATGGTGGGTTTTCCCATTCCCACAGGTCTCAATGATACTATGGCACTGGCTATTCAAATTGACCGGCGGTTGCGGGAGCGCAAAACCGCAAATTCCCTCATGGTGTTGTCTGAACAGACACCTAATTCGGTGCAATGTGATAGAAAAACCGCAAATTCCCTCATGGTGTTGTCTGAACAGACACCTGATTTAATGCAATGTGATAGAATCCTGACTAGAAATGAGCGGAAAATTCATAGACGCCGGAATGGCTTGTGCTACTACTGTGGTGATTCTACACATGTTATCTCAGCATGCTCTAAACGTATAGCTAAGGTTGTTAGTCCTGTCACCGTTGGTAATTTGCAACCTAAATTTATTCTGTCTGTAACTTTGATTTGCTCACTGTCGTCTTATCCTGTCATGGCGTTTGTAGATTCAGGTGCTGCCCTGAGTCTTATGGATCTGTCATTTGCTAAGCACTGTGGTTTTACTCTTGAACCATTAGAAAATCCTATTCCTCTTAGGGGTATTGATGCTACGCCATTGGCAGCAAATAAACCGCAGTATTGGACACAGGTTATCATGTGCATGACTCCTGAACACCGCGAGGTGATACGTTTCCTGGTTTTACATAAAATGCATGATTTGGTTGTTTTAGGGCTGCCATGGTTACAGACCCATAATCCAGTCCTGGACTGGAAGGCTATGTCAGTCTCAAGTTGGGGCTGTCGTGGTATTCATGGGGATTCCCTGCCTGTGTCTATTGCTTCTTCTACGCCTTCGGAAGTTCCGGAGTATTTGTCTGATTATCAGGATGTCTTCAGTGAGTCTGAGTCCAGTGCACTGCCTCCTCATAGGGACTGTGACTGTGCTATAGATTTGATCCCAGGCAGTAAGTTTCCTAAGGGAAGACTGTTTAATCTGTCGGTACCTGAACATACCGCTATGCGTTCATATATCAGGGAGTCTCTGGAGAAAGGACATATTCGTCCGTCTTCTTCCCCCCTTGGTGCGGGATTCTTTTTTGTGGCAAAAAAGGACGGATCTTTGAGACCTTGTATTGATTATCGGCTTTTAAATAAGATCACTGTCAAATTTCAGTATCCTTTACCGCTGTTGTCTGACTTGTTTGCCCGGATTAAAGGTGCCAAGTGGTTCACCAAGATAGACCTTCGTGGTGCGTACAACCTTGTGCGCATTAAGCAAGGTGATGAATGGAAAACCGCATTCAATACGCCCGAAGGTCATTTTGAGTACTTGGTGATGCCTTTTGGGCTCTCCAATGCGCCTTCAGTTTTTCAGTCCTTTATGCATGACATTTTCCGGAAGTATCTGGATAAATTTTTGATTGTTTATCTGGATGATATTTTGGTTTTTTCTGATGATTGGGATTCGCATGTGGAGCAGGTCAGGTTGGTCTTTAAAATTTTGCGTGAAAATTCTTTGTTTGTCAAGGGCTCAAAGTGTCTCTTTGGTGTACAGAAGGTTCCCTTTTTGGGGTTCATTTTTTCCCCTTCTGCTGTGGAGATGGACCCAGTCAAGGTCCGAGCTATTCTTGATTGGACTCAGCCCTCGTCGGTTAAGAGTCTTCAGAAGTTCTTGGGTTTCGCTAACTTCTACCGTCGTTTTATCGCTAATTTTTCTAGCATTGTGAAACCGTTGACGGATATGACCAAGAAGGGCTCCGATGTAGCTAACTGGGCTCCTGCTGCCGTGGAGGCTTTCCAGGAGTTGAAGCGCCGGTTTACTTCGGCGCCTGTTTTGTGCCAGCCCGATGTCTCACTTCCCTTTCAGGTTGAGGTGGATGCTTCAGAGATTGGAGCAGGGGCCGTTTTGTCGCAGAGAGGCCCTGGTTGCTCTGTTATGAAACCTTGTGCCTTTTTCTCCAGGAAGTTTTCGCCTGCCGAGCGAAATTATGATGTGGGCAATCGGGAGTTGTTGGCCATGAAATGGGCATTTGAGGAGTGGCGTCATTGGCTCGAGGGTGCTAAGCATCGTGTGGTGGTCTTTACTGATCACAAAAATCTGATGTATCTCGAGTCTGCTAAACGCCTTAATCCGAGACAGGCCCGCTGGTCATTGTTTTTCTCCCGCTTTGATTTTGTTGTCTCGTATTTACCAGGTTCAAAGAATGTGAAGGCCGATGCTCTTTCTAGGAGCTTTGTGCCTGATGCTCCTGGAGTCGCTGATCCTGTTGGTATTCTTAAAGATGGAGTTATCTTGTCAGCTATTTCTCCGGATCTGCGACGTGTGTTGCAGAGATTTCAGGCTGATAGGCCTGAGTCTTGTCCACCTGACAGACTGTTTGTCCCGGATAAATGGACCAGCAGAGTCATTTCCGAGGTTCATTCCTCGGTGTTGGCAGGTCACCCGGGAATTTTTGGCACCAGAGATCTGGTGGCCAGGTCCTTTTGGTGGCCTTCCTTGTCAAAGGATGTGCGGTCATTTGTGCAGTCCTGTGGGACTTGTGCTCGAGCTAAGCCTTGCTGTTCTCGTGCCAGCGGTTTGCTCTTGACCTTGCCTGTCCCGAAGAGACCTTGGACACATATCTCCATGGATTTCATTTCTGATCTTCCGCTATCTCAGGGCATGTCCGTTATCTGGGTGATATGTGATCGCTTCTCCAAGATGGTCCATTTGGTTCCTTTGCCTAAGCTGCCTTCCTCTTCCGATCTGGTTCCTGTGTTTTTCCAGAACGTGGTTCGTTTGCACGGCATCCCTGAGAATATTGTGTCAGACAGAGGATCCCAGTTCGTTTCTAGGTTCTGGCGATCCTTTTGTAGTAGGATGGGCATTGATTTGTCGTTTTCGTCTGCTTTCCATCCTCAGACTAATGGACAGACGGAGCGAACCAATCAGACTTTGGAGGCTTATTTGAGGTGTTTTGTCTCTGCTGATCAGGACGATTGGGTGACATTCTTGCCGTTGGCTGAGTTTGCCCTTAATAATCGGGCTAGTTCCGCCACCTTGGTTTCGCCTTTTTTCTGCAACTCTGGTTTCCATCCTTGCTTTTCTTCGGGTCATGTGGAGCCTTCTGACTGTCCTGGGGTGGATTCTGTGGTAGATAGGTTGCAGCGGATCTGGAATCATGTGGTGGACAACTTGAAGTTGTCACAGGAGAGGGCTCAGCGCTTTGCCAACCGCCGCCGCGGTGTGGGTCCCCGACTACGCGTTGGGGATTTGGTATGGCTTTCTTCCCGCTTTGTTCCTATGAAGGTCTCCTCTCCCAAATTTAAACCTCGTTTTATTGGGCCTTACAAGATATTGGAAATCCTTAATCCTGTATCTTTTCGTCTGGATCTTCCTGTGTCGTTTGCTATTCACAATGTATTTCATAGGTCCTTGTTGCGGCGGTACATTGTGCCTGTAGTTCCTTCTGCTGAGCCTCCTGCTCCGGTGTTGGTTGAGGGCGAGTTGGAGTATGTGGTGGAGAAGATCTTGGATTCTCGCCTCTCCAGGCGGAGGCTTCAGTACCTGGTCAAGTGGAAGGGCTATGGTCAGGAGGATAATTCCTGGGTGGTCGCCTCTGATGTTCATGCGGCCGATTTAGTTCGTGCCTTTCATGCCGCTCATCCTGATCGCCCTGGTGGTCGTGGTGAGGGTTCGGTGACCCCTCACTAAGGGGGGGGTACTGTTGTGAATTTGCTTTTTGCTCCCTCTAGTGGTTACTAGTTTTTTGACTCTGGTTTTTCTGTCATTCCTTTTATCCGCACCTGGGTCGTTAGTTAGGGGTGTTGCTATATAAGCTCCCTAGACCTTCAGTTCAATGCCTGGCAACGTAGTTATCAGAGCTAGTCTGCTGTGCTCTTGTCTACTGATCCTGGTTCCAGTTATATCAGCTAAGTCTGCCTTTTGCTTTTTGCTATTTGTTTTGGTTTTGTATTTTTGTCCAGCTTGTTCCAAATCTATATCCTGACCTTTGCTGGAAGCTCTAGGGGGCTGGTGTTCTCCCCCCGGACCGTTAGACGGTTCGGGGGTTCTTGAATTTCCAGTGTGGATTTTGATAGGGTTTTTGTTGACCATATAAGTTACCTTTCTTTATTCTGCTATCAGTAAGCGGGCCTCTCTGTGCTAAACCTGGTTCATTTCTGTGTTTGTCATTTCCTCTTACCTCACCGTTATTATTTGTGGGGGGCTTCTATCCAGCTTTGGGGTCCCCTTCTCTGGAGGCAAGAAAGGTCTTTTGTTTTCCTCTACTAGGGGTAGCTAGATTCTCCGGCTGGAGCGTGTCATCTAGAATCAACGTAGGAATGATCCCCGGCTACTTCTAGTGTTGGCGTTAGGAGTAGATATATGGTCAACCCAGTTACCACTGCCCTATGAGCTGGATTTTTGTATTCTGCAGACTTCCACGTACCTCTGAGACCCTCGCCATTGGGGTCATAACAAGTCCCATTGACTTGTATTGGTATCGGGTATCGGTATCGGATTGGATCCGATACTTTGCCGGTATCGGCCGATACTTTCCGATACCGATACTTTCAAGTATCGGACGGTATCGCTCAACACTAGTGGTGAGCACTTTGACCCAACAAGTGCTTCACAGATGTTTATAATGCAGAGCCGTAAAAATAAAAAAATCTTATTTTTTCACAAAAATGATTTTTTCACCCCAAATTTTTTATTTTCCCAAGGGTAAGAGAAGCAATTGGACCCCAAAAGTTGTTGTGCAATTTGTCCTGAGTACGCTGATACCCGATATGTGGGGGTAAACGACTGTTTGGGCGCATGGCAGAGCTCGGAAGGGAAGGAGCACCGTTTGACTTTTCAATGCAAAATTGACTGGAATTGAGATGGGACACCATGTCACGTTTGTAGAGCCCGTGATGTGCCTAAGCATTAAAAACCCCCACAAGTGACACCATTTTGGAAAGTAGACCCCTTAAGGAACTTATCTAGATGTGTGGTGAGCACTTTTACCCAACAAGTGCTTCACAGAAGTTTATAATACAGAGCCGTAAAAATAAAAAATCATATTTTTTCACAAAAATTAATTTTTCGTCCCCAATTTTTTATTTTCCCAAGAGTAAGAGAAGCAATTGGACCCCAAAAGTTTTTGTGCAATTTGCCCTGAGTACGCTGATACCCAATATGTGGGGGTAAGCTACTGTTTGGGCGCATGGCAGAGCTCAAAAGGGAAGGAGCGCCGTTTGACTTTTCAATGCAAAATTAACTGGAATTGAGATGGGACACCATGTCGCGTTTGGAGAGCCCCTGATGTGCCTAAACATTAAAACCCCCCACAAGTGACACCATTTTGGAAAGCAGACCCCCTAAGGAACTTATCTAGATGTGTTTTGAGAGCTTTGAACCCCCAAGTGTTTCACTACAGTTTATAACGCAGAGCCGTGAAAATAAAAATTCTTTTTTTTTCACAAAAATGATTTTTTAGCCCCCAGTTTTGTATTTTCACAAGGGTAACAGGATAAATTGTACCCCAGAAGTTGTTGTCCAATTTGTCCTGAGTATGCTAATACCCCATATGTGGGAAGGAACCACTGTTTGGGCGCATGGCAGAGCTCAGGAGGGAAGGAGCGCCATTTGGAATGCAGACTTAGATGGATTGGTCTGCAGGCGTCACGTTGCAATTCCAGAGCCCCTGATGTACCCAAACAGTAGAAACCCCCACAAGTGACCCCATATTGGAAACTAGACCTCCCAAGGAACTTATCTAGATGTGTTGTGAGAACTTTGAACCCCCAAGTGTTTCACTACAGTTTATAATGCAGAGCCGTGAAAATAAAAAAAAAAAATTTTTTTCAACAAAAATTAATTTTTTGCCCCCAGTTTTGTATTTTCCCAAGGGTAACAGGAGAAATTGGACCCCAAAAGTTGTTGTCCAATTTGTCCTGAGTATGCTAATACCCCATATGTGGGAAGGAACCACTGTTTAGGCGCACGGCAGAGCTCGGAAGGGAAGGAGCATCATTTGGAATGCAGAATTAGATGGATTGGTCTGCAGGCGTCACGTTGCATTTGCAGAGCCCCTGATGTACCCAAACAGTAGAAACCCCCCAAAGTGATGCCATATTGGAAACTAGACCTCCCAAGGAACTTATCTAGATGTGTTGTGAGAACTTTGAACCCCCAAGTGTTTCACTACAGTTTACAACGCAGAGTCGTGAAAATAAAAAATCCTTTTTTTTCCCACAAAAATGATTTTTAGCCCCCAAAATTTATATTTTCCCAAGGGTAACAAGAGAACTTGGACCCCAAAAGTTGTTGTCCAATTTGTCCCGAGTACGCTGATGCCCCATATGTTGGGGTAAACCCCTGTTTGGGCGCATGGGAAAGCTCGGGAAGGGAAGGAGCACTGTTTTACTTTTTCAATGCAGAATTGGCTGGAATTTGAGATCGGACGCCATGTTGCGTTTGGAGAGCCCCTGATGTGCCTAAACAGTGGAAACTCCCCAATTCTAACTGAAACCCTAATCCAAACACACCCCTAACCCTAATCCCAACGGTAACCCTAACCACACCCCTAACCCTGACACACCCCTAACTCTAATCCCAACCCTAATCCCAACCGTAAATGTAATCCAAACCCTAACCGTTACTTTAGCCCCAACCCTAACTTTAGCCCCAAACCTAACCCTAACTTTGGCTCCAACCCTAGCCCCAACCCTAACCCTAGCCCTAACCCTAGCCCTAACCCTAACCGTAACCCTAGCCCTAACCATAACCCTAACCCTAGCCCTAACCCTAGCTCTAACCCTAATGGGAAAATGGAAATAAATACATTTTTTTAATTTTATTATTTTCCCTAACTAAGGGGGTGATGAAGGGGGGTTTGATTTACTTTTATAGCATTTTTTTTATAGCGGATTTTTATGATTGGCAGCTGTCACACACTAAAAGATGCTTTTTATGGCAAAAAAGTTTTTGCGTCTCCACATTTTGAGACCTATAATTTTTCCATATTTTGGTCCACAGAGTCATGTGAGGTCTTGTTTTTTGCTGACGTTTTTATTGTTTTTTTGACGTTTTTATTGGTAACATTTTCGGACACGTGACCCTTTTTGATCGCTTTTTATTCCGATTTTTGTGAGGCAGAATGACCAAAAACCAGCTATTCATGAATTTCTTTTGGGTGGGGGGCGTTTATACCGTTCCAAGTTTGGTAAAATTGATAAAGCATTTTTATTGTTTGGGTCAGTACGAATACAGCAATACCTCATTTATATCATTTTTTTATGTTTTGGCGCTTTTATACGATAAAAACTATTTTATAGAAAAAATTATTATTTTGGCATCGCTTTATTGTGAGGACTATAACTTTTTTATTTTTTCTTTGATGACGCTGTATGGCAGCTCGTTTTTTGCAGGATAAGATGACGTTTTCAGTGGTACCATGGTTATTTATATCCGTCTTTTTGATCGCGTAAGAACTTTTGTTCGGTGGTATGATAATAAAGCGTTGTTTTTTGCCTCGTTTTTTTTTTTTCCTACGGTGTTCACTGAAGGAGTTAAATAGTGGGACAATTTTATAGGTTGGGTCATTACGGACGCGGCGATACTAAATATGTGTACTTTTATTGTTTTTATTATTATTATTTAGATAAAGAAATTTATTTATGGGAATAATTTTTTTTTTTTCCTTTATTTAGGAATTTTTTTTTTTACATTTTTACTTTGTCCCAGGGGGGGACATCACAGATCGCTGATCTGACAGTTTGCACATCACTCTGTCAGATCAGCGATCTGACTTACAGGGCTGCAGGCTTACCAAGCGCTTGCTCTGAGCAGGCACTTGGTAAGCCACTCCCTGCAGGACATGGATGCAGCCCCGCAGCCATTTTGGATCTGGGGACTGCAGGGAGAGGAGGTAAGAGACGTTGCTCCGAGGGTCTCAGAGAAGCATGCAGGGAGCCCCCTCCCTGTGCGATGCTTCCCTATACCGCCGGAACGCTGTGATCATGTTTGATCGCAGTGTGCCGGGGGTTAATGTGCCGAGGGCGGTCTGTGACCGCTCCTGGCACATAGTGCCGGATGTCAGCTGCGATAGTCAATCTTGCCTTACGCAGGCGTGTACTATGGAGGACAGAGAATGAACTTCAATCCAATATTGCAGCCAGCATGCAGCCAGCGGGTAAGGAAAGGGTGAATCAAACACCAGAAAACCCCGCCCATATGACTGAAAATTGTTCCCTCCAAATTCAGGTGACAGAGTCCCTTTAAGGGGTTAAAGTCGTATCTCAACCTCTGTGTTAAAAAACATGGCAAATAAAATTGCCAAATTCTCCTGTAAAAAATTCTGCAAAGAGGGAACCATCATACCATAAAAAAATGCAATTGGATTTTTATGGGCTCATCCAGTATGTGGGTTCAAAGGTGTAATAGGGTGCATATGACTATGCAGCAGAGCTGGCCTTCTTGCCAATGTGTAAAACAAAGGAGTACGGGAGTACAAAATGCATATTGTGAAGTGTATTTTCATGGGTCCATCCAGTATGTGGGTTCCAAGGCATAATGGGTTGCATATGACTTTGCAGCATGGCTGGCCTTGCTGCCAATGTGTAAAACAAAGGAGTACAGGCATACAAAATGCATATTGTGAAGTGGATTTTAATGGGCCCATCCAGTATGTGGGTTCCAAGGTGTAATGGGGTGCATATGACTATGAAGCAGGCCTGGCCTTGCTGCCAATGTGTAAAACAAAGGAATACGGGCGTACAAAATGCATATTGTGAAGTGAATTTTAATGGCCCCATCCAGTACATGGGTTCCAAGGCATAATTGGGTGCATATGACTATGCAGCAGGGCTGGCCTTGCTGCCAATGTGTAAAACAAAGGAGTATGGGAGCACAAAATGAATTTTGCAAAGTGTGCAAAGTGGATTTTCATGGGCCCATCCAGTATGTGGGTTCCAAGGCATAATGGGGTGCATATTAATTGGTAGCAGGGCAGGCCTTGCATTCATTGCAACATTTTTTCAGGAGGCCCCCCTGGACATCTTATGAAAGGGGTATTGTGGTGCGTCGTAATTCTTGGCAGCCCATCCACTCACAGCATAGGCTACAACAGTTTAGGAGACCTACTGTTTAATAATGGCCCTTTAAGAAGATTAATGCCTCCTGATGCACTAGTAAAAATAGGCTCTGTGACTTTAAGAGTCCCTCCTTCATAAATGAAACAAGATGGGTCTACTTATGTGTCACACACCACATGGCCAGCTAGGGTTGTTAAATGTTACAATGACATTTCCCAGTGAATGCATTTGTAGTGGTTGAA
This sequence comes from Ranitomeya variabilis, assembly GCF_051348905.1. Lineage (NCBI taxonomy): Eukaryota > Metazoa > Chordata > Amphibia > Anura > Dendrobatidae > Ranitomeya > Ranitomeya variabilis. The sequence continues at coordinate 508,284,706 of NC_135235.1, forward strand.
AGCAATGTTAAAGTTGAAAAACGCTTCAAAAACGCTGCGTCTGAACTAAGCCCAAGTGGGGGAGGAAATTTTTGGTCTGGGGTTAATTATTTGGCCTTACAGGCAAGTCATTAACCCGCAAAGAATGTGCCTTAATAATAAATAATAATATACATTTTTATTTACATAGCGCCAACACATTCCGCAGCACTTTACAATTAAGCAGGGACATGTACAGACAATAAATTCAATACAAGTTAAGACAATTTAAACAGTGACATTAGGAGCGAGGTCCCTGCTCGCAAGCTTACAGTCTACAAGGAAATGGTGGGGACACAATAGGTGAAAAGTGCTTGTTATTTCAGGTCTGGCAATTATAGTAAATAGGGATTTTCATATAAAGCTGCATGATCCGGTCATCAGCCTGTGTGTTTAAGTGCAAGAGTCAAGTATCAAGTCCAGTTATGTGCATGGAGGGTGTGGAGACAGATGAATAGTAGGGTGCAGATTCAGAATAATATTTGGAAGGAGGGAACAGGGCAAAGTTAGTTTACTGAGTAGTTGATGTGGTAGGCTTGTTTGAAGAGATGGATTTTTAAAGCGCGCTTGAATAAGTCGGGGCTAGGTATTAGACTGATCGTCTGGGGAAGTGCATTCCAGAGAGCTGGCGCAGAACGAGAGAAGTCTTTGAGACGGAGGGGCGAGGCTCGGATTACGGGGGATGTTAGCCTTAGGTCATTTGTAGAACGGAGGGCACGTGTAGGGCGATAGACAGAGATGAGAGAGGAGATATAAGGTGGTGCAGAACTGTGGAGAGCTTTGTGGGTGAGAGAGATGAGTTTATACTGGACCCTGTAGCGAATGGGTAGCCAGTGTAATGACTGGCACAAGATGGAGGCATCGGTGAAGCGGATGGACAGAAATTTGACCCTGGCTGCTGCATTCAAGATGGATTGGAGAGGAGAAAGTTTGGTAAGAGGGAGACTGATCAGAAGAGAGTTGCAGTAGTCCAGACGAGAATGAATAAGAGCGACAGTAAGAGTCTTAGCAGTTTCAAAAGTGAGAAAAGGTCGGATTCTGGAGATGTTTCTAAGATGCAGGTGACAAGAGCGAGTGAGTGATCGGATATAGGGAGTAAAAGAAAGTTTGGTGTCGAATGTGACCCCAAGACAGCAGGCATGCTGCTTGGAAGTTATAAACGAACCCTCCAGGGTAATTTCGATGTTGGGTAGAGTGAGGCTAGTAGAAGGGAGAAACACAAGAAGTGCCTTAACATATTTCCCAGCAAAATCCGTTTTGGTTTTGTTTTAGTGTGTTTTTTGTGACACCGGGAAAAATGGCATGAATCTTGGAAAAAATTGTTTAAAGCTGTGAACTAGGAGTCAGGAATGCTCCCAGGGGCGATCCCCATGATGTTCATGTGTCATTTGAGCAGTGTTTCCATCATTTTCAGACATTTTTAGACCTTAAAAGGACCCCCGGGGGGGATTGCGTTCTCTCATAGAGTTACATTGGGCTCGTTGCTCGGGTCGAGTACCCGAGTATTCCAATTTGCTCGACCCGAGCAACAAGCACCCGAGCAGAGCATTTTAGTGCTCGCTCATCACTATTAAAGAGTTAAAAAATCTCTGTCAATTTTACCCTTACACTGTCTGCTTATTGTTGAAGGCTTGGTACCTGTCAGATCCCAGCCACATCACAGCAATGACTTGACAGTATTGCAAGAACTCGTAGCATACAAAGGAATCAGCTCCCCTGTTGCTGAAGCAGCAATAAAAACTTTCAACGGGCATCTGTAGTACCTCAGTGAGATTATGGTGGGTCTGGCTTCTTTGACAGTAAGGTTTCAAGGCAGAAAATGTTGAGATGGTACTGTCTCTGTAGAAGGAAGGCAACAATGTCTCTGCTCAATTCACATGCAGTTGCCGAAGACCTTGTGTCATATCAGAAGCTTCAGCTCTTCATCTTGTTCAACACAAAAAAACTGTTCATTGCACTGGAAATAAACAAAGATTTTCTTCATCAAGGTCCTTGTCTGTGGCACACTAAAGGTACCGTCACACTAAGCGACGCTGCAGCGATACAGACAACAATGCCGATCGCTGCAGCGTCGCTGTTTAGTCGTTGTGTGGTCGCTGGAGAGCTGTCACACAGACGGCTCTCCAGCGACCAACGATGCCGAAGTCCCCTGGTAACCAGGGTAAACATTGCCCCCCCTCCTCTCTTTGGACCGGTCCAAAACAACTCTCCCAAAAAATTCCTTCTTAAATCATGGTAGCCTGAAATTGGGGTGCTGTTAGCACCTGGGCTATACCGAACTTTAGTGGCTTTGGTGACCCAGCTTTTCTTGGTCCCTAACACTTGTGTTGAGCAGGGGGGCTGGTAGCCCTAATAGGGCTGTAAGCTCCTTACTACACCTACATACTATGCTACAGCTTTCTCTTTGTACGCAAGCATATGTATTGTATTGGCGTTTTTATTATAGATCATGGCGCTGTAGCTACATCTAATATTTTTGAGTCCTGTAATGGGTTAAATTAGTGTGACAGTGCTGCTTATCTGTGCAGGCACTGACTGTGGCATCTCTTGACCTGTGCCGAGCTCCCCCCTCCCTCCCTTCTTTGCTGGACTACGCAGGCGCAACCCACGATGAGCTTCTTGCTCATTGGGCTGTGATAATTCCACACTGGAGAGACGTTCACCAGCACGCAGCTTCTATTTTGCCGGCTGGGTTACTCTCCTACGCAGGCGCGATGATGAAGTTCTCTTTGAACCGGAAATGGTAACCGACCAGCACACGCTTTGGGAAATCTGCACGGCGCGCATCCTCACAGGTGGTAAATAATATGGCTCATTTCACTATATAAAAGCAAGGTCGGGCGTCTGTATTCCATATCTCCCCTGATGAAGACGTTTACATAGCGTCGATACGCGTGGGGTTTTCACGCCCCCCAGCACGAGCACCTTTATTAGCATCTTTACTGCTGCATCTCTACCTGGCGCCTATCTTTGTGAGTTTTACTGTTAGGATCCTGGACCTTAGTATTTGTTTTGCTCCCAGGTTTGGGGGTCACGCCTATTAACTACTTCATGGCACATGCCTTGGTGGGGCACGACTTTGGTAACTATGCCTAGGATATGAAATTTGTGTCCGATTCCTTACATTATTGAGTGTTCCATTTGCAGGATATAGGTAGGGTATAGCCGATAGCAGATGGGTGGTCTTTGATTGGATGTGTATATATAAATGCCATTTGTTTGATATATTGTAATTTATTGGGTGCTGGTGGCATTTGGGTTCCACCTGCTGGGGGTTTTACACATAGTGTATGGACCATGTGTTTGTTTTTTGGATTTTAAATGTTTTTAAGTGTATGTTCTACCTTGCTTTGTGTGTTTTTTGCATTAATAAAATTATTTTCTGGTTGATCCCAGTAGTATGCATATCCTTTTTCTTGTTTAGTGTTTCAGGGTAAACATTGGGTTACTAAGCGCAGGGCCGCGCTTAGTAACCCGATGTTTACCCTGGTTACCAGCGTAAATGTAAAAAAAAAAAAAACACATACTCACATTCCGGTGCCCGGCGTCCGCTTCCCTGCACTCCTCCTGCATCCTGTGTCAGCGCCGAACATCTCCGGCATCTCCCACAGAGCAGAGCGGTGACATCACCGCTCTGCTTTACGGCCGGCACTTACACAGGATGCAGGAGGAGTGCAGGGAAGCGGACGCCGGGCACCGGAATGTGAGTATGTGTTTTTTTTACATTCACGCTGGTAACCAGGGTAAACATCGGGTTACTAAGCGTGGCCCTGCGCTTAGTAACCCGATGTTTACCCTGGTTACCAGTGAAGACATCGCTGGATCGGTGTCACACACACCGATTCAGCGATGTCAGCGGGAGATCCAGCGACGAAATAAAGTTCTGGACTTTCAGCAACGACCAGCGATCTCACAGCGGGATCCTGATCGCTGCTGCGTGTCAAACACAACGATATCGCTATCCAGGACGCTGCAACGTCACGGATCGCTATCGTTATTGTATAGTCGCTTAGTGTGAAGGTACCTTAAGGCTGCTGTCACACTAGCAGTATTTGGTCAGTATTTTACATCAGTATTTGTAAGCCAAAACCAGGAGTGGGTGATAAATACAGAAGTGGTGCATATGTTTCTATTATACTGTTCCTCTAATTGTTCCAATCCTGGTTTTGGCTTACAAATACTGATGTAAAATACTGACTAAATACTGCTAGTGTGACGGCAGCCTAATGCAAGTTACATCGATACATCCTCAAAAGTCACGGGATGGAAAATTGTGAATGATGCCGCCAAATGCTCCATTGCACTCATGAGTACTTTCAATTGAATTCATCACTGAGCACGCAAGAAAACCAGAAACAGTTTATTCTCCAGTGTGTGGAGAAGATCGCCATGACTATCCTGAATGAAATAAAGTGTGGTTGATTAAAAAAAGTGTACATTTACTTTGCTGCATGACATTTATTACAAATAATTGTTAGTATTGTGATGATTGCGCCACCAATAAAGAATGTTGCAATCTTATCAAATTTTGTTAATGTTACAATCACACCAAAGAGAATTATTCCCAGGGGTGAGACCTAAAAATTTGCACAAATTTTTTTTGACTGTCACTCTAAGGCTATGTGCACACGTTGTGGATTTTGATGTGTTTCCGCAGCGTTTTTGGACAGGTGGAATTGCATCAAATCCGCAGTGTAGTGCACAAGCAATGTTAGTTAATGGGAAATTGAGAATTGTTGTGCACATGCTGCGGAAAAAATCACGCTGATTTGCAGCGTTTTTTTTTCCGCAGCATGTCAATTCTTTTTGCGGATCTGCAGAGTTTCTGCACCCATTGACTACCATTGAATCAGGCAAATCCGCAGTAAAACCGCAGGTTTAAAAAGATCTGCAGTTTTGCTGCAGAGTTGCATGTGATGAACGCTGCAGATCGGAAGGAGGAAGATTGTGTGGGTGGAATGTGGGTGGAGACTATGTGTGTGGGTGGAGACTGCTTGTGTGCCGAGAAGATGTGCGTGTCTGTGTGCAGGTGTTTGTGCATGTCTGCGAGGGTCTGCGGGGCTGTGTGTGTCTGTATGTGTGTGTGCAGGGCTGTGTGTTTGGGTCTGTATGTAGGCAGGCATCATTAGATTTGGGCCGAAAAGGAGTCGTGTTAGTCGCCAGAGACACTGGTAACGGTCCTGCGGTGACTCTGGGAATGAACATGCTGAAGGAACTCGGAACCCTCTTTATCAGCGAGTCACAAGATGCTTTTCTGGACTGATGGAGTCCATGCACCCCCAGAGGAAGGTGTTTCAACAATTGATACGGGTTGCCCAGGAAACATCAAGTGAAGGGAACGTTCTAGGAAAGGTGATATTCCCTGCAGCCACTAAACTCGTTCTACCGCCTGGTCAGACCGTGCTCACATTGCCAGTACGGGCTTGTACGCCTCTCAAAGGGTTGGAGGTGCAGATCAAGCCAACCATAGTGGATCAGAAACCCTTGGGACTCCTTGTCGCTCGGACCTTAGCTACAGTCCATGATGGTAACGTGGTACTGTGGTGCATAAATCTGGGGAAAGAAGATCTTACCCTCGCACCTAAAAGTGAAGTGGCCCAGGTGTTGGGAATGCCGGAAGAACTGATACAACCGGAGGACATACAATTGGCAGCCATGCAAGGGGACCTCTGGACTCTAGCCATCACGATGATGCCAGAACATCCACCTGGAGGCCTGAAAGAGGGCCGCCAAATTCTGGAACAGATGCGGCCGAACTGACGGGGCTCTCCCCGCAACAGGGGCAACAGGTGGAAGCTGTACTGGAGCGCTTCCAGGAGGTCTTCGCTCATCATGAAGATGACTTTGGGTGCTCCACGGCTATAGCCCATGAAATCCCTACAGGAAGTGCTGCCCACATCCAGGAGAGATATCGGCAGATCCTGCCTCAGATGTACAAAGAGGTAAAGGAGATGCTGGTTTACATGCTGCAGAGTGGAGTCATACGAGAGAGTTAGAGCCCATGGGCAGCTCCAATTATTTTAGTCCAGAAAAGGACGGAGCCTGTTATGGCTGGACCTGGTGGTTAGGAGCACCGGGAATGACCTGATAGTCAAAACTGCAAAATAGAGCGAGCTCTGGGAAGTGGGAGCTCTGCTGACCGCAGCCCTAATCTATTATCACACACACTAGAATTAGCCGTGGATCATACCTGACTCTGCCTAGACGACTCTTCACAGCCAGAGAGGTAACTACTCCTAAAGAGAAATATAGCCTCACCTTGCCTCAGAGAAATTCCCCAAAGGAAAAGAGCAGCCCCCCACATATATTGACTGTGAGTTAAGAGGAAGGCACAAACACAGGAATGAGACAGGTTTCAGCAAAGGTACCGAATTAGTAAATAGGCAGAAGATAGATAAAGGGATCTTTGCGGTCAGCACAAAAAACTACAAAAAGCCACGCAGAGTGAGCAAGAAACCCCCCGCGCCGACTCACGGCGCGGTAGGTGCCACTCTGCAACCCAGAGCTTCCAGCTAGTGAGACAATATCATGATAGCCAGCTGGACAAAACTTAGCAGGTACTCAGAATTATATTCAGCACACAAATGAACAACAAATGAGCTTAACAGGGACTTAGCTTCTGCTGAAGTAGACAGGTCATCAGGAGATCCAAGTGAGATCTGAACCAGTACAGATACATTGACAACTGGCATCAGGTAACGATCTGAGCAGAGTTAAATAGAGGAACCAGCCCAGTCTTAAACGATGCAGCTGAGGAAGCCACCTCTAGACCAGCCGCTCCACTTTCAGCCACCAGAGGGAACCCATGTACAGAACTCACAGAAATACCATTCCTGACCACAGGAGGGAGCTCGAGAACAGAGTTCACAACAGGAGCCTTATGCTTCGGTGTCGATTACTGATGACTGAATGCCTGTACGGTGCGAGACTCTTATCCCTTAAGGCCCCGTCTCACATAGCGATTTACCAACGATCACGACCAGCGATACGACCTGGCCATGATCGTTGGTAAGTCGTTGTGTGGTCACTGGGGAGCTGTCACACAGACAGCTCTCTCCAGCGACCAACGATCAGGGGAACGACTTCGGCATCGTTGAAACTGTCTTCAACGATGCCGAAGTCCCCCTGCAGCACCCGGGTAACCAGGGTAAACATCGGGTTACTAAGCGCAGGGCCGCGCTTAGTAACCCGATGTTTACCCTGGTTACCAAAAAAAACAAACACTACATACTCACCATCTGATGCCTGTCAGGTCCCTTGCCGTCTGCTTCCTGCTCTGACTGAGTGCTGCCGTACAGTGAGAGCAGAGCGCAGCGGTGACGTCACTGCTGTGCTGTGCTCTCACTGTACGGCCGGCAGTCAGTCAGAGCAGGAAGCAGACGGCAAGGGACCTGACGGACATCAGATGGTGAGTATGTACTGTTTGTTTTTTTTACATTTACGCTGGTAACCAGGGTAAACATCGGGTTACTAAGCGCGGCCCTGCGCTTAGTAACCCGATGTTTACCCTGGTTACCAGTGAAGACATCGCTGGATCGGTGTCACACACACAGATTCAGCGATGTCAGCGGGACCTCAACGACCAAAAAATGGTCCAGGCCATTCCGACACGACCAGCGATCTCACAGCAGGGGCCTGGTCGCTGGTACGTGTCACACATAGCGAGATCGCTACTGAGGTCGCTGTTGCATCACAAAACTTGTGACTCAGCAGCGATCTCGCTAGCGATCTCGCTATGTGAGACGGGGCCTTTACCCTGAAGCAAGGAGTCTTTATCTGCCTTGGGAAAGGCGAAGCATTTCTTGTCCCTGGATCTGGCCAGCCGATACTGGCAGGTGCCCATGGCTGAACATAACTGGCCAAAGACAGCATTCATACTGGCTATGGGATTGTTTGAATTTAATCGGATGCCCTTCGACCTGACTAACGCCCCTGGGACTTTCAGCAAATGATGGAAAGATGCTTAGGGGATCTGAACTTTGAAGCATCACTTATCTACCTGGACGATATCGTTGTCTATGCAGACACGTTTGAAGAGAACCTCCGGTGGCTGGAGCAAGTGTTGAGTTGACTACAGAAGCATGGCCTGAAAGTGAAGCCCCAAAAATGTCACCTTTTCCGTATGCAAATCGAGTACCTGGGGCACATCGTATCCACTGTAGGTGCGAGACCTGCATGTGAGAAGACTGCAGTGGTACAAGACTGGCCCACCCCGAAGACAGTGAGTGACATTCGGGCCTTTCTGGGGCTTACTCGGTACCAAAGGATCATGAAGAATTTCACCCGGATCGCTAATCCACTGCAGGAACTACTAAAGGGAATGCCGTCGGGTTGAAAGAATCGGACTATCCAATGGGGAGGCAGCCAGGAAGAAGCTTTCCAAGCCTTGAACATGGCCTTGACTGAGGCCCCCATACTCACCTATGCGGATTTCTCACAGCTATTCATTCTTCAAATCGATGGAAGTCTACACAGTCTAGAGGATGTGCTATCGCAAATTCAGGTAGGGAAAGAATGAGTGATTGTTATGACCCCAATGGCAGAGGGTCTCAGGAAATAATACCAAGTCCGCAAACACAAAAAACCAGCTCATAGGGCAGTGGTAACTGGGCTGACCATATATCTAATCCTAGCACCACAAATAGAAGCAGCCGGGGAACGTGCCTATGTTGGTTCTAGACGTCTCGCGCCAGCCGGAGAACTAAGTAACCCTAGAAGGGAAAAGAAAGACCTTTCTTGCCTCCAGAGAAAAGACCCCAAAAGTTGGATACAAGCCCCCAACAAATAATAACGGTGAGGTAAGAGGAAAAGACAAACATAAGCATGAGCTAGGTATTTAGCAAAGAGAGGCCCACTAGCTAATAGCAGAATATAGTAAGATGACTTATATGGTCAGCAAAAACCCTATTAAAATATCCACGCTGGATATTCAAGAACCCCCGAACCGACTAACGGCCGGGGGGAGAACACCAGCCCCCTAGAGCTTCCAGCAAGGTCAGAAATCACATTTAGTACAAGCTGGACAAAAATAGGAGCAAAGCAAATAACTCAAAAAACAAAGAAGCAGGACTTAGCTTAATTTTGCAAGAGCCAGGATCAGCAGACAGGAGCAACAGAAGGATCTGATTACAACGATGCCAGGCACTGGACTAAGGATCCAGGAAGTTAATATAGCGACACCCCTGGACTAATGACCCAGGTGAGTTCCAAACTGAAGAAAGACAATCCCAGAGTCATACCACTAGTGACCACAAGAGGGAGCCAAAAAGTCAATTCACAACAGTACCCCCCCCTTAAGGAGGGGTCACCGAACCCTCACCAAGACCACCAGGGCGATCCGGATGGGCAGCGTGAAAGGCACTAACTAAATCGGCCGCATGCACATCAGAGGCAGCCACCCAGGAATTATCCTCCTGACCATAGCCCTTCCACTTGACCAGATACTGAAGCCTCCGCCTGGAGAGACGAGAATCTAAGATCTTCTCCACCACGTACTCCAACTCGCCCTCAACCAACACCGGAGCAGGAGGCTCAACCGAAGGAACCACAGGTACAACGTACCGCCGCAACAAAGACCTATGGAACACGTTGTGAATGGCAAACGACACCGGAAGATCCAAGCGAAAGGACACAGGATTAAGGATTTCCAATATCTTGTAAGGACCGATGAAGCGAGGCTTAAATTTAGGAGAGGAGATCTCCATAGGAACAAATCGAGAAGACAGCCATACCAAATCCCCAACACGAAGTCGGGGACCCACACCGCGGCGGCGGTTGGCAAAACGCTGAGCCTTCTCTTGTGACAACTTTAAGTTGTCCACCACATGATTCCAGATCTGCTGCAACCTATCCACCACAGAATCTACCCCAGGACAGTCAGAAGGCTCCACATGTCCCGAGGAAAAACGAGGATGGAAACCAGAGTTGCAGAAAAATGGCGAAACCAATGTAGCGGAACTAGCCCGATTATTAAGGGCAAACTCAGCCAATGGCAAGAAGGTCACCCAATCATCCTGATCCGCAGAAACAAAACACCTCAAATAAGCCTCCAGGGTCTGATTAGTTCGCTCCGTTTGTCCATTAGTCTGAGGATGAAAGGCAGACGAAAACGACAACTCAATGCTCATCCTAGCACAAAAGGATCGCCAGAACCTGGAAACAAACTGGGATCCTCTGTCAGACACAATATTCTCAGGAATGCCGTGTAAACGAACCACATTCTGAAAGAACACAGGAACCAGATCGGAAGAGGAAGGCAGCTTAGGCAAAGGTACCAAATGGACCATCTTAGAAAAGCGATCACATACCACACAGATGACAGACATGCCCTGAGACACCGGGAGATCTGAAATGAAATCCATGGAAATGTGTGTCCAAGGCCTCTTCGGGACAGGCAAGGGCAAGAGCAACCCGCTGGCACGTGAACAGCAAGGCTTAGATCGAGCACAAGTCCCACAGGACTGCACAAACGATCGCACATCCCGTGACAAGGAAGGCCACCAAAAGGACCTAGCCACCAGATCTTTGGTGCCAAAAATTCCCGGATGCCCTGCCAACACCGAGGAATGAACCTCGGAAATGACTCTGCTGGTCCACTTATCAGGAACAAACAGTCTGTCAGGTGGACAAGAGTCAGGTCTACCAGCCTGAAATCTCTGCAACACACGTCGCAAATCTGGAGAAATGGCTGACAAGATAACTCCCTCTTTAAGAATACCAACTGGTTCTGCGACTCCCGGAGAGTCAGGCACAAAGCTCCTTGAAAGAGCATCAGCCTTCACATTCTTTGAACCTGGTAAATACGAGACCACAAAGTCAAAACGGGAGAAAAACAATGACCAGCGGGCCTGTCTAGGATTTAGGCGTTTAGCAGACTCGAGATACATCAAATTTTTGTGATCAGTCAAGACCACCACACGATGCTTAGCACCCTCGAGCCAATGACGCCACTCCTCAAATGCCCACTTCATGGCCAACAACTCCCGATTGCCCACATCATAATTCCACTCAGCAGGCGAAAACTTCCTTGAGAAAAAGGCACAAGGTCTCATCACAGAGCAACCAGGGCCTCTCTGCGACAAAACGGCCCCTGCCCCAATCTCAGAAGCATCCACTGCAACCTGAAAGGGAAGTGAGACATCAGGCTGGCACAAAACAGGCGCCGAAGTAAACCGGCGCTTCAACTCCTGGAAAGCCTCCACGGCTGCAGGAGCCCAGTTAGCAACATCAGAACCTTTCTTGGTCATATCCGTCAAAGGTTTAGCAATGCTAGAAAAATTAGCAATAAAACGACGGTAGAAGTTAGCAAAACCCAAGAACTTCTGAAGACTCTTAACTGATATGGGTTGAGTCCAATCATGAATAGCACGGACCTTGACTGGGTCCATCTCCACCGCAGAAGAGGAAAAAATAAACCCCAAAAAGGGAACCTTCTGTACTCCAAAGAGACACTTTGAGCGTTTAACAAATAAAGCATTCTCACGCAAAACCTGAAACACCATCCTGACCTGCTCTACATGCGAGTCCCAGTCATCAGAAAAAAACAGAATATCATCCAGATAAACGATCATAAATTTATCCAGATACTTCCGGAAAATATCATGCATAAAGGACTGAAACAGTGAAGGAGCATTAGAGAGCCCAAAAGGCATCACCAAGTACTCAAAATGACCTTCGGGCGTATTAAACGCGGTTTTCCATTCATCTCCTAGCTTAATGCGCACAAGGTTGTACGCACCACGAAGATCTATCTTGGTGAACCACTTGGCACCTTTAATTCGGGCAAACAAGTCTGACAACAGAGGCAAAGGATACTGAAATTTAACAGTGATTTTATTCAAAAGCTGATAGTCAATACAAGGTCTCTAAGATCCGTCCTTCTTGGCCACAAAAAAGAATCCCGCACCAAGAGGGGAAGAGGAAGGACGGATATGCCCCTTCTCCAGAGATTCCTTGATATACGAACGCATTGCGGTATGCTCAGGTACAGACAGATTAAATAGTCTTCCCTTAGGAAATTTGCTACCTGGGATCAAATCTATGGCACAGTCACAGTCCCTATGAGGAGGCAGAACACTGGACCTGGACTCGCTGAACACATCCTGATAATCAGACAAATACTCAGGAACTTCCGAAGGAGTAGAGGAAGCAATAGACACCGGCGGGGAATCACCATGAATACCCTGACAGCCCCAACTTGACACAGACATTGCCTTCCAATCCAAGACTGGATTATGAGTCTGTAACCATGGCAAACCCAAAACGACCAAATCATGCATTTTATGCAGAACAAGAAAACGAATCACCTCCCGATGTTCAGGAGTCATGCACATGGTTACCTGTGTCCAACACTGCGGTTTATTTTCCGCCAATGGCGTAGCATCAATACCCCTCAGAGGGATAGGATTAACCAACGGCTCAAGAACAAAACCACAGCGCTTGGCAAATGACAGATCCATAAGACTCAGGGCAGCACCTGAATCCACAAACGCCATAACAGGGTAGGAGGACAATGAGCAAATTAAAGTCACAGACAAAATAAATTTAGGTTGCAAATTACCAATGGCGACAGGACTAACAACCCTTGTTAGGAGTTTAGAGCATGCTGATATAACATGTGTAGAATCACCACAGTAAAAACACAACCCATTCTGACGTCTATGATTTTTCCGCTCATTTCTGGTCTGAATTCTATCACATTGCATCAAATCAGGTGTTTGTTCAGACAACACCACCAGAGGATTAGCAGTTTTGCGCTCCCGCAAACGCCGGTCAATTTGAATAGCCAGCGCCATGGAATCATTCAGACTTGTAGGAATGGAGAAACCCACCATCACATTCTTAATGGCTTCAGAAAGGCCATTTCTGAAGTTTGCGGCCAGAGCACACTCATTCCACTGAGTAAGCACGGACCATTTCCGAAATTTTTGGCAATACACTTCAGCTTCATCCTGGCCCTGAGAAATAGCCAGCAAGGCTTTTTCTGCCTGAACCTCAAGATTGGGTTCCTCGTAAAGCAATCCGAGCGCCAGAAAAAACGCATCAATATTTGCCAATGCCGGATCTCCTGGCGCTAGCGAGAAAGCCCAGTCCTGAGGGTCGCCCCGTAAAAAAAAGATAACAATTTTAACTTGCTGAGCTGAGTCTCCAGATGAACGGGGTCTCAGAGATAGAAACAATTTACAATTATCCCTGAAAATCCTAAACTTAAATCGGTCTCCAGAAAACAGTTCAGGAATAGGTATTTTAGGTTCAGACATAGGACTACTGGTAACAAAATCTTGTATGCCTTGCACACGAGCAGCAAGCTGGTCCACACTTGTAATCAAGGTCTGGATATTCATGTCTGCAGCAAGCTCAAGCCACTCAGAGGTAAAGGGGAGATAGAGAGGAAAAAAAAAAAAAAACTCAGAATTTCCTTTCTTATTATCCCACTTCTGCAATGCATTAAACATTCAATGTTGGCCTGGCATACTGTTATGACCCCAATGGCAGAGGGTCTCAGGAAATAATACCAAGTCCGCAAACACAAAAAACCAGCTCATAGGGCAGTGGTAACTGGGCTGACCATATATCTAATCCTAGCACCACAAATAGAAGCAGCCGGGGAACGTGCCTACGTTGGTTCTAGACGTCTCGCGCCAGCCGGAGAACTAACTAACCCTAGAAGGGAAAAGAAAGACCTTTCTTGCCTCCAGAGAAAAGACCCCAAAAGTTGGATACAAGCCCCCAACAAATAATAACGGTGAGGTAAGAGGAAAAGACAAACATAAGCATGAGCTAGGTATTTAGCAAAGAGAGGCCCACTAGCTAATAGCAGAATATAGTAAGATGACTTATATGGTCAGCAAAAACCCTATTAAAATATCCACGCTGGATATTCAAGAACCCCCGAACCGACTAACGGCCGGGGGGAGAACACCAGCCCCCTAGAGCTTCCAGCAAGGTCAGAAATCACATTTAGTACAAGCTGGACAAAAATAGGAGCAAAGCAAATAACTCAAAAAACAAAGAAGCAGGACTTAGCTTAATTTTGCAAGAGCCAGGATCAGCAGACAGGAGCAACAGAAGGATCTGATTACAACGATGCCAGGCACTGGACTAAGGATCCAGGAAGTTAATATAGCGACACCCCTGGACTAATGACCCAGGTGAGTTCCAAACTGAAGAAAGACAATCCCAGAGTCATACCACTAGTGACCACAAGAGGGAGCCAAAAAGTCAATTCACAACAGTGATTGCATATGTGAGACGGTCTCTCCACTACTCGGAACGGAACCTGGACATCTACAGCTCCTTCAAGCTGGAACTGCTGGCATTAGTGTGGACAATGAACAAAAAGTTCACCAAATACCTGTCGAGGTCCGAAGTCTTGGTGCGCACTGACAACAATCCTCTCGATCACCTGGAAAATGCAAAATTCGGGGCCTTGGAACAGCGATGGGTGGCGAAGTAGCGGTACAAGATCTCGTATCAGGCTGGAGCTGAAAACACGCATGCTCTGTCGAGAGTGACCCATAAGCAGCCTGGACCCGACCGAGATGAAGAGCTAGAGGCAGAGGAGATTCCTGGTTTCCGGGACCTTGCTAGGTCATTGGTGGTGATGCAGAGAGAGATCGTAGAGGCGTTTGGGGAACAGGTGCTGGGACAACCTTGGGATGACTGGGTGGGACTCCAGCAAGAAAGAAGATAAAGAACTTGCCCAGTTGAGACAGTGGGTGTCTCTGAAGCAACTCCCCAGCCGTAGTGAAAGAGGCGCTCTGGCTCTTGGGACTCTGCAGATTCAATGGCAGCGGGAGAGACTCCAGTTGGAGGATGGCTTGCTGTATAGAAACGTGCAGTTGGTGCAGGAGTTGGGGGTCACCTGGCAAATGGTGTACCCAGAGAAATTGATCCGTGTAGTGGCTACAGAGGCCCATGAGAGAGGGCTCACCTTGGTCTGGAGAATATGTTCCAGTGATTGCAGAAGGTGGTATATCACCCCCGATTGAAGACTGCAGTGGAGGAGGCCTGTCAACCATGTGTAAGGCAATGACCGGTGTCATATGCGAGGGTCGCTATGTATCCCCCAGGATGTGCTTAGAAGCATATTAGGTCCGCTGGAGTGCCCTGTGCTCACAGCAGGTTTGCCTGTGAAACACAGGGAAGAATAAAAGTGAGTGTGAACTGGATCAAGTTATTTGACCCAGAAATTATTCAGGAAAACTCGGTGTGGGCTTTTATTTTTGAAACGGACTGCAGGAAGGTAGTGGGGCCGGTCCGTTTCCTCCAGCTCAGATCTTATAGTGGCCCATGGCCATGGAATCTGGAGGAAAGAAAAAAAAACCCTGCAAGAGAGTTTGGGTGTGTCAGTGTTGGTCTGGGAGTCAGACCTAGCAGGAGCTTTATGAGGAGCTCTGTCCGTGTGGTGCAACACGGGCCAGGCAAAGCCTAAAAAGCCTGACACCCCAGCGTACACGGTGGTGTATTACGTTCCCGGCAACGGGTTGTGGACTGTCGTTATTTTTCCTGGCTGCATACTGAAAGACTTGTTTGCTTATTTTTCCGGTTTGTGAGTATGCTGTGAAATGAACAAGACTTTGTTTGAACTTTCTATGGGTCACTGCCTATTCACTGCACAGCAAGGACATCGCTGCATCACATTTGGTGGAGAATGCGGGCAGTGTGAATTAAGGCATACCCCAACACCATTTGCATGTCTGTTATTAAGCCTGCTACATTACAATTCAGGCCTACAGACAAAATGGAGGAGATTCTGAGGCAGCTGGTCCTCACACAGCAACAAACTAATAACCTGTTGCTGCAGCAAATTACAGCCCTGCGTGAGGCACCTCCAGCACCTACCCCGGAACGTCGCGATGCCCGAGACAAGGTCTGCTCCGCTTTGAGGAAATTGAGTCCGGAAGATGACGTGGAAGCTTTCCTCATCGTCTATGAGCGCACGGCAGAGCGGGAGAATCTGCCAGCAGCACAGTGGGCTGAAGTTGTGGCTCCGTTCCTGAGGGGTGATGCGCTAAAGGCCTACTTTGACCTCAGTCGGGAGGATGCCCAGGACTATTCCAAGCTAAAAGGTGAGATCCTTGCCCGACTGGGGGTTAATACTTATGTGAGAGCTCAACGGGTGTTTTCTTGGACTTTTGTGGAAGCCCAGCCTGCCCGGTCTCAGATTTTTTACTTACTGCAGCTTGTGAAACGGTGGCTCCAACCTGAGACTTTAACCACAAGTCAGATAGTGGAGAGGGTGGTGGTCGACTGACTGGTGAGGGCTCTGCCAGCAGCCATACAGCGTTGGGTGGGTCAAGGGGACCCGGGTACCCTAGAACAGGTTGTAGGTCTGATAGAGCGATATAAGGCCACCCAGGACTTTATACCGGACACTGCTCCGCTTCGGCTGTCATGTAAGGCTCCGCCAGCTCAGGAGTCTGAGAAAAGTCCACGACCCTCCACTGGGACAAAACCGGACTGAGTCCGTGCTGAGGGGTTGTCTCGGAAAGAGAGTGACCACAGACCTGTGTCCCCTAAACTGGCCCCAAGGTTACCTCGGGCCACAGTCATTACGTGTTGGCGATGCCAAGAACCTGGGCATGTGGTTGCTAATTGCCCTCTAACAACAGAACCCATGGACTGTGGGTATACCCATCAGGTGTCTATGTATGCCCAGCCAGTCTGCATTGCCACTACAGACCCTGCCGGTACCGAACCTCAGCTGTGTAGAGTACTCGTTAATGGGTACCAGACGGATGCTCTCTTGTACTCAGGGAGCTTGGTGACCCTGGTACATGGTTCCCTGGTTGCTGGGGACAGTCCTAATGGACGAAAGGTGGGGGTATTGTGCATACATGGGGACCTCCGAGAGTACCCGACTGCGGAGGTCACTTTCTCCACCCCATGTGGAGAGATAAAACCTGTGGTGGGCGTGGTAAAGACTCTTCTGTATGGGACTGTGATCGGTAGAGACTGTTCTGGTCCCTCTGGGAGAACAGAGTTAACCCTCTCAGGGTAAAAAGCATTCCAGGTGCAGAACCTAAAATCCCGAGTCAGGGATACCTGCCGTAGGGGTCGCCACGATAGGGACAGTGTGTAATCCCGATAGGTTTCCCCTAGAGGTGTTGGCAGGAGAAGTGGAAGAGAATCCACCAATTCCTGAGCTGGAGGTGTCACCTGGTAAGTTTGGGACTGCCCAGCTCCAGGATCCCACTCTGACCCGGGCAAGGGAAAGAGTAATCGAAGTGAATGGGGTGGCACAACAACCTGGTGCAGAAAAGGAGTTTCCCCGGATGATGATCAACCAGGAGTTACTGTACAGGGTTGATAAAATCCGGGATGAGGTGGTGGAACAACTGGTAGTGCCCCAACCCTATCATCGGGCGGTGCTCGACATGGCTCACACTCACATGTTGGGGGGCACTTGGGGGCCAAAAAGACGTTAGAGCGCATATTACAGAGGTTTTTTTGGCCTGGTGTCTACGCTGAGGTTACAAAGTACTGTGACACATGTCCTGAGTGTCAACTCACCTCACCCACCACGAACTACCGGAGTCCATTAGTGCCTCTACCCATCATAGAAGTACCTATTGAGCGGATAGCGATGGATCTGGTAGGACCAATAGTAAAATCCGCCCAGGGTCACCAGCACATATTAGTAGTTGTAGACTACGCCATCCGACATCCAGAGGCAATACCACTCCGGCACACTTCGGCTAACCTAATAGCCCTTAAACTGTTTGCCATGTTTTGTCGCCTTGGGCTTCCCAAGGAGATCCTTACAAATCAGGGAACCCCTTTTATGTCTAAAGTGACTAGGGAGCTATGTAAATTGCTCCAAATTAAACAGTTACGTACGTCAGTGTACCATCCACAAACCGATGGGTTGGTAGAGAGGTTTAATAAGACCCTCAAGGCCATGCTCAAAAAGGTGGTCGCCAAGGATGGGAAGGATTGGGATATGTTATTGCCATATTTAATGTTCGCCATACACGAGGTACCGCAGGCGTCCACGGGGTTCTCCCCGTTTGAGTTATTGTATGGCAGGCACCTGAGGGGACTGCTGGATGTAGCCAAAGAGACGTGGGAACAGGAGCCCACTCCACATAAGAGTGTTATCGAGTATGTGGCAAGTATGCAGGATCGGATTGCGGTCGTGCAACCCATAGTAAAGGAGCATCTGTTGGATGCCCAGGCCGCTCAGAGCCGTACATATAATAAAAGGGCCACGGTCAGGACCTTTAAAGAAGGAGACCGGGTGTTGGTACTAGTACCCACCCCAGAGAGTAAACTCATGGCCAAGTGGCAAGGGCCTTATGAGATACGGGGGAAGGTGGGGGAAGTGAATTACAAAGTGTACCAACCCGGGAAAAGAAAACCCGAGCAGATGTACCATGTAAACCTGCTAAAGGCCTGGAAGGACAGAGAATGTTTGGTCACAGAAGCAACTACGGTCATACAATCGGAGGTCCCTCTGGCACTCGCCAAGGACACGGCCAGGTGTGAGGTAAAAGTCAATGATGACCTCACAAAACAGCAGCGGCGGGAGGCTCGCGCTTTGGTACAGCAGAGTATGGATGTACTCTCAGAGCTGCCGGGGCGAACCTCAGTGGTTCAGCATGACATTGTCACTGAGCCCCGGGTAAAGGTGCGGATGAAACCCTACAGAGTGCCAGAAGCCCGAAGGCAAGCCATCGCGGCTGAGGTAAAGCAAATGCTTCAGTTGGGAGTCATTGAGGAGTCCCGAAGTGAGTTGGCTAGCCCCATTGTACTAATACCAAAACCTGATGGGTCATTACGCTTCTGTAATGACTTTAGGAAGTCTAATGAAGTGTCAAAATTTGACCTGTATCCCATGCCACGGGTGGACGAGCTAATTGAGAGACTGGGGAAGGCACAGTACTTCACCACGCTGGATCTCACAAAAGGTTACTGGCAGGTTCCCTTAACAGAGTCAGCGAAAGAAAAGACTGCTTTTATAACCCCAGAGGGTCTCTTTCAATACGTTGTCTTACCTTTTGGGTTACATGGGGCTCCGGCCACGTTCCAGAGGTTGATGGACATTGTGTTAGCGCCACATAGAGATTACGCGTCGGCCTATTTGGATCACATAGTCATTTTTAGTACCGACTGGGATACCCATCTGTCCCAGGTACAAGCAGTGCTGGAGTCTCTTAGAGCCGCAGGGTTAACAGCAAACCCAAACAAATGCGCAATAGGTCTCACGGAAGCCCGGTACTTAGGATACGTGATCGGCCGAGGGGTGATCAAACCTCAAGTGAACAAAATTGAGGCCATTCAAAACTGGCCCAAGCCCTTAAGTACCAAACAAGTGAGGGCATTCCTTGGCATCATTGGGTATTACCGTCGATTTATACCCAATTTTGCTGGTAAATCGGCTTTCCTAACGGACCTGTTAAAAGGGAAGAAAACGGTGATGGTCAAGTGGAATCCTCAAGCAGAGGAAGCTTTCTAGTCTCTGAAGTCGGCGTTGTGTGGACAGCCGGTCCTCATCAGCCCCGACTTCAAGAAAACCTTTATTGTGCAAACCGATGCCTCAGAGGTAGGCTTAGGAGCGGTGCTGTCGCAAGAGGTGAACGGGGAGGAGCATCCAGTCACCTATTTAAGCAGGAAACTGACCCCGGCAGAGAAAAATTATAGCGTAGTGGAGAAGGAGTGCTTGGCGATTAAATGGGCCTTGGAGTCCCTACGCTACTATTTGCTCGGGCGTCAGTTTCGGTTGGTAACGGACCATTCACCCCTTGTCTGAATGAAAAATGCAAAAGAGAGGAATGCCCGAGTCACCAGATGGTTCTTGTCCCTACAAAACTTCAGCTTCTCTGTGGAACATCGGGCTGGGAAATCACAGGGAAATGCGGATGCCCTGTCACGGGCACCATGTATGCTGACAAATGTTCAACCCCACAAGTCGGAACAGAGGGGGGGGGTATGTAAGGCAGTGAACGGTGTCATATGCGAGGGTCGCTATGTATCTCCCAGGATGTGCTTAGAAGCATATTAGGTCCGCTGGAGTGCCGTGTGCTCACAGCAGGTTTGCCTGTGAGACACAGGGAAGAATAAAAGTGAGTGTGAACTGGATCAAGTTATTTGACCCAGAAATTATTCAGGAAAACCCGGTATGGGCTTTTATTTTTGAAACGGACTGCAGGAAGGTAGTGGGGCCGGTCCGTTTCCTCCAGCCCAGATCTTATAGTGGCCCATGGCCATGGAATCTGGAGGAAAGAAAAAAAAACCCTGCAAGAGAGTTTGGGTGTGTCAGTGTGGGTCTGGGAGTCAGACCTAGCAGGAGCTTTATGAGGAGCTCTGTCCGTGTGGTGCAACACGGGCCAGGCAAAGCCTAAAAAGCCTGACACCCCAGCGTACACGGTGGTGTATTACGTTCCCGGCAACGGGTTGTGGACTGTCGTTATTTTTCCTGTCTGCATACTGAAAGACTTGTTTGCTTATTTTTCCGGTTTGTGAGTATGCTGTGAAATAAACAAGACTTTGTTTGAACTTTATATGGGTCACTGCCTATTCACTGCACAGCAAGGACATCGCTGCATCACACATGTCAGAGCTGTAAACTAGCCAAACCCCCGGAGCAGAAAACCCCAACGCAGACAATCATGACTTCTGACCCCTTAGAGTTGTTGATGATCCACTACTTGACCGTGGGCCCAGCTCATCTCGGGTATGAAAATTGTCTGGTGATGACTGACCACTTTACCAAGTTTGCTGTGGTGACTCCAACTCGGGATCAGACAGCGGAGTCAGTGGCGCAGGCTATCTGCCGAGATTTCATCCGGGTGTACAGTTGTCCGAAGTGGATCCATTCTGACCAAGGTGCTTGTTTCCAAGGACAAGTGATGGAGGTGTTACATCGTCTGTACCAGATTGAGAAGTCCAAGACGATGTCCTACCATCCTCAGGGGAATGAAACCTTTGAACACTTCAGTTGGATTGTGATTCAGATGCTCCGCACATTAGAGGAAGATCGGAAAATATGGTGCCCTGAGCACGTGGCTGAATTGGTCTGGGTGTACAACAGCCGAGTGCACAGTACAACAGGATACACTCCGTATACCCTGCTGTTTGGGCGAAAGGGGTGGGAAACCACAAAGCTGGATTTGGATCCAGAAGAAGACTACCCACGGATGGGGGTGTCTTCCTGGTTCCGAGAACATTGACATCGACTGCAGACTCTTCGCTGGCTGGTGCAGACTAAGTGTCAGGAACTCCAACACCATGAAACGACGCCTATTCTAGGGACATCTCTCAAGGCCGGAGATCGAGTGTTGGTGCAAGACAAGCGGCCCCGGTGCACGTTGGAGCATCGATGGGAATAAACCCTGTATCTAGTGAAATGCCGAGTTGGGTCCGAAGGGCCAGTGCATGAAGTTCAATCCGAACGTGAAGAAGGAGCACCTACCAGAATAGTCCACCGCAGCATGTTGCATATTTGCTTGTCACAGGGTCCTGAAGAAAGAGTGCCGAACACCACCGAGACATTCACCCCAACAGTTCTCGACTATGATGGGGAAGAGGAAATTCTTGTCCTGGTGCGTTGTCCGAGAGTCATTGGTGGCGCAATGTAGGATGCAGGCACAACGACAAGAATTTCCTGGGAAACCAATGCACACATTGAACAGCCAGCTGTAGCTAAACGGGACATTGTGCTACCTTTTTCTTTGCATAAGCAGTGATTTTACCCAATCGGTGATTCCCCATTGAAATAAAGGAAAAAGGCGACTATGTGATAAAGGCCATGTTCTGGCCGAAATGTCAACTGTCGCTATACACTTCACCTTTTGAATAATAAAACATTCACCTAAAGCAAAAAACTTTCCATATTATGTGTGCAGTGACTCTATAATATAACTTGTGTTTACGGGACTATTGGCCCCTTTTCTCTGGCACCATATAGTCACACTATATTGTCGAGTGCTAACCATCGAATACTATATATGATGAGGAAGAGACACTCCCCCCATTCTCGGACTTGAAAAGTCCGCCGTCTGCCAGTCCCCAGGAATTGCGTAAGCTTAAAACCCCAGAGACCCAGAGACAGCGGATTTTTCAGATCAAGATATGATTCCGTCATCTTCCACTGAACCTGAACTATGCCGTACGGAGCGGACAACAGATGGAATACCTCCCACTCGTTATGAACAAGACCAGTTTATTTGGCAACGAGCTATGCAAGAAATGGAAAAGTGTGAATGTCTGATGAAGGAAATTTCGCCTGTGAAATGGCAAGTTCAAGGAGGGCAGGAGTGTGAGGAGGAAGACCGAACTACGGGTACCTACGTCATGCCAGGTCCGGAACTGTCGAGGCTGCGTCCAGCATTGCTGGGGGGAAAGATTGGGGGATCAGACAGGTCCCATGACCCGGGGAGAGGGGGACATGGCTAAGCTGGGCAGTGAGCAGGAAGCGTGGGAAAGTGCAGTCAGTTCCCTGCTGGTGGTGAGCGCAGAAGGAAGTGTGCAGCACGCCCCGCAGGTACAGGGGCCGAGCAGAGATGTGCCCTGGCAGGCTTTAGGTGAATGCTCCAGTGAGCCAATTAGTGTTCAAAGCGCCATGCGCCCTGCCAAGCAGAACGCAGTGCTCACCCGGCCAAGCAGAACGCAGTGCTCACCCGGCCAAGCAGAACGCAGTGTTCGCTTGGAGGAATGTGTGCCAGGGGCAGGGCCCTGAGATGCATTCCCCATTGCTGTCATATGCGCAGCAGCAGTCGCAGTGCATGTGTGAGATGTAGACTACTGCAGCACTCCCCACTTTTGCTGCACAGATTAATGGACTAGGGGCTCAGCGGGCAAAACCGGTAACTGCCTGTTGCTGCCAGAAGCCGGACCGTGTTTCTTTGGATCCATCTGAGGACACCACGCCGGCCATTGCCAGTACTCCAACTCCCATCAGACTGTTTGTGGATGAGGATCAGAGATGACTACGATAAGGGCTGTTTAACTATCAGACTGTTGCATTAACTATTTACTTCCCTTGATCCCTGTTTACTGTTTATTAACTCCTTGCAATGAGATCATCTTCAGCCTTTTGTTAAAAATTAAATAATATTGTTATACAGCATTGTTCTGCAATACTTGCATTACTGCATTTCGGCACCTGCTTACAGACACATACAGTATATTTCTATTCCTGATTTTGATCTGACACTTCGATCAATATGAGACATGTCTTAGTGATTTTGCAGAGACTGCAAAAAATCACGGAAATATGAACGGTCCCATCAGAGGCATAGCTAGGGTTTTGGTTCAGGAGGGGCGAAACTTCTGAGTAGGCCCCTAGCCAGGTAACCTTGATTACAACTAGGTGACGCACCCTAATAGTGGAGAAGAACCTCAGCAGATGACCGCGCTGTTACTGAAGATAATCTCTGTCAGTGGTAGATACCAGCCCTACCGAACAGATAAGTGATCACAGCACAGTTACATATGGTGACTTACCGCTGACGTCCTTTCTGATGGAATTGTTCATTTCTCCCATCTTTTCCATCTGGCCCAGACCGACATGACAACTTCCAGCTACAACTAGTCTGCAGAGAATACAACAAAGACACGTTTCACTTCTCATATTCCAGCCCCATCACCATCTATTCCCAACCTGCACAAACTCCTCATCCTACTGATACCCCAATACTGAGTCGCTGCTGCCGTATGTGTCCCTATTACTGCCCCTGATACCCCAATGCTGAGACACTGCTGCCATATGTGTCCCTATTACTGGTCCTGATACTCTAATACTGAGCTGCTGCTGCTGCCGTATGTGTCCCTATTACTGCACCTGATACCCCAATACTGAGCCGCTGCTGCCGTATGTGTCCTTATTACTGCCCCTGATACCCCAATACTGAGCCGATGCTGCCGTATGTGTCCCTATTACTGCCCCTGATACCCCAATACTGAGCCGCTGCTGCCATGTGTCCCTACTACTGCCTGAGTTACCCCAATACTGAGCCACTGCTGCTGTATGTACCCCTATTACTGCCCCTGATACCCCAATACTGAGCCGTTGCTGCCGTATGTGTCCCTATTACTGCCCCTGATACTCCAATACTGAGCCGCTGTTGTCATATACGTCCCTATTACTGCCCCTGATACCCCAATACTGAGCCGATGCTGCCGTATGTGTCCCTATTACTCCACCTGATACCCCAATACTGAGCCACTGCTGCCGTATGTGTCCCTATTACTGCACCTAATACCCCAATACTGAGCCGCTACTGCCATATGTGTCCCTATTACTGCCCCTGATACCTCAATACTGAGCCGCCGCTGCTGCCGTATGTGTCCCTATTACTCCACCTGATACCCCAATACTGAGCCGCTGTTGCCATATGTGTCACTATTACTGCACCTGATTCCCCAATACTGTGCCGCTGTTGCCATCTGTGACCCTATTACTGCACCTGATACCCCAATTCTGAGCCGCTGCTGCCGTATGTGTCCCTATTACTGAACCTGATACCCCAATATTGAGCCGCTGCTGCCGTATGTGTCCCTATTACTGCACCTGATACCCAAATACTGAGCAGCTGCTGCCATATGTGTCCCTATTACTACACCTGCTGTGTGGTTCTCTGTGCCCTCTAAATTCTAAAGCACCCCTCTATAATATAATAATGCCGGGTGCAAGTGCCCTAGAAAAAAGTGCCCATATTTTGCCCCCTAGAAAGTAATATTGCCCTGTGTACCCCTTTGATAGCCACAGTAACCTGAGTTCTCCTATAACAAGAAGTGCCCACTTTACATTTAATAATGTCCCAAGTCTGCCCCCCTGTACAGCTCCCCTATACACAGCATGATGCTCTGTTATACACAGTATAATGCCTCCTCACTGTATAGTACCACCCACACAGTATACTGACTCCTTATTAGCCTCCAAACTGTTTGATGGCTCCAACAATGTATAATGACCCCCACACTGTAATCTCCATACTGTATGATGGTCCCTTAGGCAGCTCCATAAACAGTAGCATAATGCACCAAATAGTCCACAATATAGTATAATGCACTCCCCATAGGCAGACTCTATAGCATAAGGCAGCCCCCATAGGCAGACATTGTAATAAGGTAGTACCCCCATATAGGCAGACCCTGTAATAAGGCAGCCCCCATAGGAAGACTCTGTAGTATAAGGCAGCACCCCCATAGGCAGACCCTGTAATAAGGCAGCACCCCCCATAGTCAGACCCTCTAATAAGGCAGCCCCCATAGTCAGACCCTGCAATAAGGCAGCCCCCATAGTCAGACCCTGTAATAAGGCAGCACCCCCATAGTCAGACCCTGTAATAAGGCAGCCCCCATACTCAGACCCTGTAATAAGGCAGCACCCCCATTGTCAGACCATGTAATAAGGCAGCCCCTATAGGCAGACTCTGTAATAAGGCAGCACCCCCATAGTCAGACCCTGTAATAAGGCAGAACCCCCATAGTCAGACCCTGTAATAAGGCAGCACCCCTATAGGCAGACCCTGTAATAAGGCAGCACCCCCATAGTCAGACCGTGTAATAAGGCAGCACCCCTATAGTGAGACCATGTAATAAGGCAGCCCCCATAGTCAGACCCTGTAATAAGGCAGCCCCCATAGTCAGACCCTGTAATAAGGCAGCCCCCATAGTCAGACCCTGTAATAAGGCTGCACCCCTAAAGGCAGACCCTGTAATAAGGCGCAGATCCCCATAGTCAGACCCTGTAATAAGGCAGCCCCCATAGTCAGACCCTGTAATAAGGCAGTCCCCATAGTCAAACCCTGTAATAAGGCAGCCCCCATAGTCAGACCCTGAAATTAGGCAGCCCCCATAGTCAGACCCTGTAATAAGGCAGACCCCCATAGGCAGACCCTGTAATAAGGTGGCAGATCCCCATAGGCAGACCATCTGTAATAAGGCAGCAGCACCCATCTAATATACAAAGCTGAGTGTGTGTGTATGTGTGAATGTGTGTGTGTATGTCCGGGATTGGCATCTGCACCGTCGCAGCTACAGCCACAAAATTTTGCAGTCACACGTCTGGACCCCGAGAGTGTCATAGGCTATGTTGTGAGGTAAAATTTTAACCCCGCGCGTTCCAATTCACTAATTTTGCCCCTATATACATAATGGGGAGAAAGTGAAAGGAAAAGTGTTGGAGGCAAATTGACAGCCAGGAGGAGATGGCATACAGGTATATACTATATACAGGGGAGATGATATAGAGCTATATATTATATATATTATATATAGGAGGAGATGACATACAGGTATATACTATATACAGGGGAGATGATATACATGTATATACTATATACAGGAGGAGATGACATGCAGCTATATATTATATACAGGAGGAGATGACATACAGGTACAGGGGTTGGACAAAATAATGGAAACACCTAACGTTTTGGCATCATAATCTTCGAACATGTTATAAACATGCAAACCATGACATATGGTAATGTTTTGTAGTTGATTATTTGTGTTATGTGATATGTGTATGTAAATTAACTGTTTGTTTTGCATAATTGTAACAACATTGATGAGAACCTGATACCAATGGCAGACCTCTCGGATTTTCAAAGAGGTCAAATTGTTGGTGCTCGTAAGGCAGGTGCTAATGTAACAGAAAGTGCCCGAATGCTTGGTGTGTCAAGAGGTACTGTCTCAAAAGTAATGACTGCACTTGAAAGAGAAGGAAAAACGTCCGCAGCAAAGCACAGGTCCGGACGAAAGTCAAAGTTGACTGAGAGAGACCATAGAAATCTAAACCGAATTGTGAGAGAGGATCGCAAGAGCACGGCTCCAAAAATCACTTCTGAGCTCAATGAACACCTACAGAACCCAGTTTCCACAAAAACTGTTCGTCGGGAGCTGCACAAATCTGGATTCCACGGAAGAGCTACAATTAGAAAACCGCTGCTCTCAATGACAAATGTTTCCAAGCATTTAGAGTGGTGTAGAAACCTCCAGAATTGGTCCCTCGAGTAGTGGATACATGTGATATTCTCAGACGAATCATCGTTTACCCTATTCCTGACCTCCGGCCGAGTGTATGTTTGGAGACAGCTGAAAGAAGCATTCCATCCAGACTGCCTTCTCCCAACCGTAAAACATGGTGGAGGTTCTGTGATGTTCTGGGGTGCTATTTTGTGGAGATCCAGGCCAATGATATCACTTCATGGAAGAATTAACAGACGAGATTATTTAGGCATTTTGGGTGACCAAGTGCATCCAATGGTTCAAGCACTGTTCCTGGAGTGCACCAATTCATACAGCTAGAATCGTTAAAGCATGGTACGAGGAATATTCTAATGAAGTTCAGCATCTCTTCTGGCCCCCACAATCCCCAGACCTCAACATTATTGGGCATTTATGGTCGATTTTAGAGATTCAAGTTAGATGTCGATTTCCGCCGCCATCGTCTCGCAAAGAACTGGAGGGTGTTTTAACTGCAGAATGGGCTAAAATTCCATTGGAAACAATTCACACCTTGTATGAATCCATACCTCAGAGAATTGAGGCTGTAATTGCCGCAAAAGGTGGACCTACACCATATTAAACTAACTTTTGTTGATGTTTCCAGGTGTTTCCATTATTTTGGCCAACCCCTGTATATACTATATACAGGGGAGATGACATACAGGTATATATTAAATAAAGGGGAGATGACTTACAGGTATATCTAATATATAAAGCTGAATGTGTTTGTGTGTATGTGTGTATGTCTGGGATTGGCATCTGCACCGTCGCAGCTACAGCCACAAAATTTTGCACAGTCACACGTCTGGACCCTGAGAGCGTCATAGGCTATGTTGTGAGATGAAATTTTAACCCCGCGCGTTCCAATTCACCAAACAATTTTGCCCCTATCTACATAATGGGGAAAAAGTGAAAGGAAAAGTGTTGGAGGCAAATTGACAGCTGCCAGATGTGAACAAGGGGGACTTAAAGAGTGAGAGTGATGGCGCCAAAGAGTATATACCGTACAGCTGCTAAGGTGGGGCCCCGACATGGGATACTCACCACACACGGGGATATGAGCACACACACAAAATGCGCCACACACTACCACGTGCTTGAAGACATATCACCCTCAGCACACATTTCACCACAAATACACCAACCTCGCCACATAAAAGTCGAAACACAAAAGTCGCCGCTCAAAACTCACCACGCGCAAAACTCGCCACATGCAAAACTAGGCTCATGCAAAACTCGCCACACGTGCAAAACTCACCTCATGGAAAACTCGCCACATGCAAAACTTGCACACGCTGAAAAATTGCCACATGCACAAAAGTTGCAACACATGCAAAAGTTGCCTCACACAAAACTTGCACATACTCAAAACGCACCACACATAAAACTCGCCATGCGCAAAACTTGCTGCGCAAAACTTGCTGCACACAACCTGCTACACTAACCTGTCACATGCAACTCGGCACACAAAAAGTTGCTACACGCATGTCGCCACACAAAACTCAACTCACACAACTTGGCACATGAAGCTCACCCTAAAACACACACAAGTCTGGTATTATCCTTCAAAAATAAAAATCTGATTAATAAGCAGACAAACTACAAGAGCAACAACTGTACCATATAGGAAATACAGGAGCTGTCAGTCACATGACCTGTCTATTATGTGTATGTGTGAGCTAATATATACTGCCAGGGGGCGGGCTTCCTGTTGGTTGGGGATTTATCAGGCTGCCAATTTAGCTTACAAATACTGAGGTAAAAATACTGAGCAAATAACGTGTGAATGAGGTCTAATACAGGAAGAGATGACACACAGATATATACTATATACAGGAGGAGATGACACACAGGTATATACTATATACAGGGGAGATGACACACACATATATACTATATACAGGGGAGATGGAACACAGGTATATACTATATACAGGAGGAGATGACATACAGCTATATACTATATACAGGAGGAGATGACACACACACATACAGTTAGGTCCATATATATTTGGACAGAGACAACATTTTTCTAATTTTGGTTATAGACATTACCACAATGAATTTTAAACAAAACAATTCAGATGCAGTTGAAGTTCAGACTTTCAGCTTTCATTTGAGGGTATCCACATTAAAATTGGATGAAGGGTTTAGGAGTTTCAGCTCCTTAACATGTGCCACCCTGTTTTTAAAGGGACCAAAAGTAATTGGACAGATGCAATAATTTTAAATAAAATGTTCATTTCTAGTACTTGGTTGAAAACCCTTTGTTGGCAAGGACTGGCTGAAGTCTTGAACTCGTTGACATCACCAGACGCTGTGTTTCCCCCTTTTTGATGCTCTGCCAGGCCTTCACTGCGGTGGTTTTCAGTTGCTGTTTGTTTATGGGCCTTTCTGTCTGAAGTTTAGTCTTTAACAAGTGAAATGCATGCTCAATTGGGTTGAGATCAGGTGACTGACTTGGCCATTCAAGAATATTCCACTTCTTTGCTTTAATAAACTCCTGGGTTGCTTTGGCTTTATGTTTGGGTCATTGTCCATCTGTAGTATGAAACGACGGCCAATCAGTTTTGCTGCATTTGGCTGGATCTGAGCACACAGTATGGCTCTGAATACCTCAGAATTCATTTGGCTGCTTCTGTCCTGTGTCACATCATCAATAAACACTAGTGACCCAGTGCCACTGGCAGCCATGCATGCCCAAGCCATCACACTGCCTCCGCCGTGTTTTACAGATGATGTGGTATGCTTTGGATCATGAGCTGTACCACGCCTTCGCCATACTTTACTCTTTCCATCATTCTGGTAGAGGTTGATCTTGGTTTCATCTGTCCAAAGAATGTTCTTCCAGAACTGTGCTGGCTTTTTTAGACGTTTTTTAGCAAAGTTCAGTCTAGCCTTTTTATTCTTGATGCTTATGAGTGGCTTGCACCGTGCAGTGAACCCTCTGTAGTTACTTTCATGCAGTCTTCTCTTTATGGTAGATTTGGATATTGATACGCCGACCTCCTGGAGAGTGTTGTTCACTTGGTTGGCTGTTGTGAAGGGGTTTCTCTTCACCATGGAGATTATTCTGCGATCATCCACCACTGTTGTCTTTTGCATTGATGAGTTCACCAGTGCTTTCTTTCTTTCTCAGGATGTACCAAACTGTAGATTTTGCCACTCCTAATATTGTAGCAATTTCTCGGATGGGTTTTTTCTGTTTTCACAGCTTAAGGATGGCTTGTTTCACCTGAATGGAGAGCTCCTTGGACCGCATGTTTACTTCACAGCAAAACCTTCCAAATGCAAGCACCACACCTCAAATCAACTCCAGGCCTTTTATCTGCTTAATTGAGAATGACATAACGAAGGGATTGCCCACACCTGTCCATGAAATAGCCTTGGAGTCAATTGTCCAATTACTTTTGGTCCCTTTAAAAAGGGTGGCACATGTTAAGGAGCTGATACTCCTAAACCCTTCATCCAATTTTAATGTGGATACCCTCAAATGAAAGCTGAAAGTCTGAACTTCAACTGCATCTAAATTGTTTTGTTTAGAATTCATTGTGGTAATGTCTATAACCAAAATTAGAAAAATGTTGTCTCTGTCCAAATATATATGGACCTAACTGTATATACTATATACTGGGGAGATGACACACAGGTATATACTATATACAGGAGATGACACACTGGTATATACTATATACAGGGGAGAAGACATACAGGTACATACTATATGCAGGGGAGATGACACACAGGTATATACTATATACAGGGGAGATGACACACCGGTATATACTATATACAGGAGGATATGACACACAGGTATATACTATATACAGGAGGAGATGACACACAGGTACGTACTATATACAGGGGAGATGACACACGTATATACTATATACAGGAGGAGATGACACACAGGTATACACTATATACAGGAGGAGATGACACACAGGTATATACTATATACAGGAGGAGATGACTTACAAGTATATACTATATACAGGAGGAGATGACACACAGATATATACTATATACAGGAGCAGATGACACACAGGTATATACTATATACAGGAGCAGATGACACACAGGTATATACTATATACAGGGGAGATGACATACATGTATATACTATATACAGGAGGAGATGACACACAGGTACATACTATATACAGGGGAGATGACACACGTATATACTATATACAGGAGGAGATGACACACAGATATATACTATATACAGGAGCAGATGACACACAGGTATATACTATATACAGGAGGAGATGACACACTGGTATATACTATATACAGGAGGAGATGACTTACAGGTATATACTATATACAGGAGGAGATGACACACGTATATACTATATACAGGAGGAGAAGACACACAGATATATACTATATACAGGAGCAGATGACACACAGGTATATACTATATACAGGAGCAGATGACACACAGGTATATACTATGTACAGGAGGAGATGACTTACAGGTATATACTATATACAGGAGGAGATGACACACGTATATACTATATACAGGAGGAGATGACATAAAGATATATACTATATAAAAGAGGAGATGACACATAGGTATATAGAGGAGGAGATGACATACAGCAGGTATATACTATATACAGGGGAGATGACATACAGGTATATATTATATACAGGAGATAACATACAGGTTTATACTATATATAGGAGGAGATGACATACAGGTATATAGTATATACAGAAAAGATGACATACAGGTATATAGTATATACAGAAAAGATGACATACAGGTATATACTGTTGCGGTT
The DNA here is from genome assembly GCF_051348905.1 of Ranitomeya variabilis. Lineage (NCBI taxonomy): Eukaryota > Metazoa > Chordata > Amphibia > Anura > Dendrobatidae > Ranitomeya > Ranitomeya variabilis. The sequence goes on from NC_135235.1 coordinate 508,316,478, forward strand.
CTCAATGGCAAGAGAACATAGCCCAGCATACATAGGAACTAGCTCTTGGAAGGATGGAAACTTAAACTGACCATGAACTAAACCTGCCGCACAACTAACAGTAGCCGGGTAGCGTAGCCTGCGTTTTATCCCTAGACGCCCAGCGCCGGCCGGAGGACTAACTAATCCTGGCAGAGGAAAATATAGTCCTGGCTCACCTCTAGAGAAATTTCCCCGAAAGGCAGACAGAGGCCCCCACATATATTGGCGGTGATTTAAGATGAAAATGACAAACGTAGTATGAAAATAGGTTTAGCAAAATCGAGGTCCGCTTACTAGATAGCAGGAAGACAGAAAGGGTACTTTCATGGTCAGCTGAAAACCCTATCAATACACCATCCTGAAATTACTTTAAGACTCTAGTATTAACTCATAACATCAGAGTGGCAATTTCAGATCACAAGAGCTTTCCAGACACAGAAACGAAACTGCAGCTGTGAACTGGAACAAAATGCAAAAAACAAACAAGGACAAAAGTCCGACTTAGCTGGAAGTTGTCTGGTAGCAGGAACATGCACAGAAAGGCTTCTGATTACAATGTTGACCGGCATGGAAGTGACAGAGGAGCAAGGTTAAATAGCGACTCCCACATCCTGATGGGAACAGGTGAACAGAGGGGATGATGCACACAAGTTCAATTCCACCAGTGGCCACCGGGGGAGCCCAAAATCCAATTTCACAACAGTACCCCCCCCTCAAGGAGGGGGCACCGAACCCTCACCAGAACCACCAGGGCGATCAGGATGAGCCCTATGAAAGGCACGGACCAGATCGGAGGCATGAACATCAGAGGCAGTCACCCAAGAATTATCCTCCTGACCGTATCCCTTCCATTTGACCAGATACTGGAGTTTCCGTCTGGAAACACGGGAGTCCAAGATTTTTTCCACAACGTACTCCAACTCGCCCTCAACCAACACCGGAGCAGGAGGCTCAACGGAAGGCACAACCGGTACCTCATACCTGCGCAACAATGACCGATGAAAAACATTATGAATAGAAAAAGATGCAGGGAGGTCCAAACGGAAGGACACAGGGTTAAGAATCTCCAATATCTTGTACGGGCCGATGAACCGAGGCTTAAACTTAGGAGAAGAAACCCTCATAGGGACAAAACGAGAAGACAACCACACCAAGTCCCCGACACAAAGCCGAGGACCAACCCGACGCCGGCGGTTGGCAAAAAGCTGAGTCTTCTCCTGGGACAACTTCAAATTGTCCACCACCTGCCCCCAAATCTGATGCAACCTCTCCACCACAGCATCCACTCCAGGACAATCCGAAGATTCCACCTGACCGGAGGAAAATCGAGGATGAAACCCCGAATTACAGAAAAAAGGAGACACCAAGGTGGCAGAGCTGGCCCGATTATTGAGGGCAAACTCCGCTAAAGGCAAAAAAGCAACCCAATCATCCTGATCTGCAGACACAAAACACCTCAAATATGTCTCCAAAGTCTGATTCGTCCGCTCGGTCTGGCCATTAGTCTGAGGATGGAAAGCAGACGAGAAAGACAAATCTATGCCCATCCTAGCACAGAATGCCCGCCAAAATCTAGACACGAATTGGGTTCCTCTGTCAGAAACGATATTCTCCGGAATACCATGCAAACGAACCACATTTTGAAAAAACAGAGGAACCAACTCGGAAGAAGAAGGCAACTTAGGCAGGGGAACCAAATGGACCATCTTAGAGAAACGGTCACACACCACCCAGATGACAGACATCTTCTGAGAAACAGGAAGATCCGAAATAAAATCCATCGAGATGTGCGTCCAAGGCCTCTTCGGGATAGGCAAGGGCAACAACAATCCACTAGCCCGAGAACAACAAGGCTTGGCCCGAGCACAAACGTCACAAGACTGCACAAAGCCTCGTACATCTCGTGACAGGGAAGGCCACCAGAAGGACCTTGCCACCAAATCCCTGGTACCAAAGATTCCAGGATGACCTGCCAACGCAGAAGAATGAACCTCAGAAATGACTTTACTGGTCCAATCATCAGGAACAAACAGTCTACCAGGTGGGCAACGATCAGGTCTATCCGCCTGAAAATCCTGCAAGGCCCGCCGCAGGTCTGGAGAAACGGCAGACAATATCACTCCATCCTTAAGGATACCTGTAGGTTCAGAATTACCAGGGGAGTCAGGCTCAAAACTCCTAGAAAGGGCATCCGCCTTAACATTCTTAGAACCCGGTAGGTATGACACCACAAAATTAAACCGAGAGAAAAACAACGACCAGCGCGCCTGTCTAGGATTCAGGCGTCTGGCGGACTCAAGATAAATTAAATTTTTGTGGTCGGTCAATACCACCACCTGATGTCTAGCCCCCTCAAGCCAATGACGCCACTCCTCAAAAGCCCACTTCATGGCCAAAAGCTCCCGATTCCCAATATCATAATTCCGCTCGGCGGGCGAAAATTTACGAGAAAAAAAAGCACAAGGTTTCATCACGGAGCAGTCGGAACTTCTTTGCGACAAAACCGCCCCAGCTCCGATTTCAGAAGCGTCGACCTCAACCTGAAAAGGAAGAGCAACGTCAGGCTGACGCAACACAGGGGCGGAAGAAAAGCGGCGCTTAAGCTCCCGAAAGGCCTCCACAGCAGCAGGGGACCAATCAGCAACATCAGCACCCTTCTTAGTCAAATCAGTCAATGGTTTAACAACATCAGAAAAACCAGCAATAAATCGACGATAAAAGTTAGCAAAGCCCAAAAATTTCTGAAGACTCTTAAGAGAAGAGGGTTGCGTCCAATCACAAATAGCCCGAACCTTGACAGGATCCATCTCGATGGAAGAGGGGGAAAAAATGTATCCCAAGAAGGAAATCTTTTGAACCCCAAAAACGCACTTAGAACCCTTCACACACAAGGAATTAGACCGCAAAACCTGAAAAACCCTCCTGACCTGCTGGACATGAGAGTCCCAGTCATCCGAAAAAATCAGAATATCATCCAGATACACGATCATAAATTTATCCAAATAATCACGGAAAATGTCATGCATAAAGGACTGAAAGACTGAAGGGGCATTTGAAAGGCCAAAAGGCATCACCAAATACTCAAAGTGGCCCTCGGGCGTATTAAATGCGGTTTTCCACTCATCCCCCTGCTTAATTCGCACCAAATTATACGCCCCACGGAGATCTATCTTAGAGAACCACTTGGCCCCCTTTATGCGAGCAAACAAATCAGTCAGCAGTGGCAACGGATATTGATATTTAACCGTGATTTTATTCAAAAGCCGATAATCAATACACGGCCTCAAAGAGCCATCTTTCTTAGACACAAAGAAAAAACCGGCTCCTAAGGGAGATGACGAAGGACGAATATGTCCCTTTTCCAAGGACTCCTTTATATATTCTCGCATAGCAGCATGTTCAGGCACAGACAGATTAAATAAACGACCCTTAGGGTATTTACTACCCGGAATCAAATCTATGGCACAATCGCACTCCCGGTGCGGAGGTAATGAACCAAGCTTAGGTTCTTCAAAAACGTCACGATAGTCAGACAAGAATTCAGGAATCTCAGAGGGAATAGATGACGAAATGGAAACCAAAGGTACGTCCCCATGCATCCCCTTACATCCCCAGCTTAACACAGACATAGCGTTCCAGTCGAGGACTGGGTTATGAGATTGCAGCCATGGCAATCCAAGCACCAACACATCATGTAGATTATACAGCACAAGAAAGCGAATAATCTCCTGATGATCCGGATTAATTTGCATAGTTACTTGTGTCCAGTATTGTGGTTTATTACTAGCCAATGGGGTGGAGTCAATCCCCTTCAGAGGTATAGGAGTTTCAAGAGGCTCTAAATCATACCCACAGCGTTTGGCAAAGGACCAATCCATAAGACTCAAAGCGGCGCCAGAGTCGACATAGGCATCCGCGGTAATAGATGATAAAGAACAAATCAGGGTCACAGATAGAATAAACTTAGACTGAAAAGTGCCAATTGAAACTGACTTATCCAGCTTCTTAGTACGCTTAGAGCATGCTGATATAACATGAGTTGAATCACCACAATAAAAGCACAACCCATTTTTTCGTCTAAAATTCTGCCGTTCGCTTCTGGACAGAATTCTATCACATTGCATATTCTCTGGCGTCTTCTCAGTAGACACCGCCAAATGGTGCACAGGTTTGCGCTCCCGCAGACGTCTATCGATCTGGATAGCCATTGTCATGGACTCATTCAGACCCGCAGGCACAGGGAACCCCACCATAACATCCTTAACGGCATCAGAGAGACCCTCTCTGAAATTCGCCGCCAGGGCGCACTCATTCCACTGAGTAAGCACAGACCATTTACGGAATTTTTGGCAGTATATTTCAACTTCATCTTGCCCCTGAGATAGGGACATCAAGGCTTTTTCCGCCTGAAGCTCTAAATGAGGTTCCTCATAAAGCAACCCCAAGGCCAGAAAAAACGCATCCACATTGAGCAACGCAGGATCCCCTGGAGCCAATGCAAAAGCCCAATCTTGAGGGTCGCCCCGGAGCAAGGAAATCACAATCCTGACCTGCTGAGCAGGATCTCCAGCAGAGCGAGATTTCAGGGACAAAAACAACTTGCAATTATTTTTGAAATTTTGAAAGCAAGATCTATTCCCCGAGAAAAATTCAGGCAAAGGAATTCTAGGTTCAGATATAGGAACATGAACAACAAAATCTTGTAAATTTTGAACTTTCGTGGTGAGATTGTTCAAACCTGCAGCTAAACTCTGAATATCCATTTTAAACAGGTGAACACAGAGCCATTCCAGGATTAGAAGGAGAGAGAGAGAGGAAGGCTGCAATATAGGCAGACTTGCAAGTGATTCAATTGAAAGCACACTCAGAACTGAAGGAAAAAAAAAAAAAATAATTTTTCAGCAGACTTCTTTTTTCTCTCCTTTCTCTGCCAATTAATTTAACCCTTTGTGGTCCGGTCAAACTGTTGCGGTTCTCAATGGCAAGAGAACATAGCCCAGCATACATAGGAACTAGCTCTTGGAAGGATGGAAACTTAAACTGACCATGAACTAAACCTGCCGCACAACTAACAGTAGCCGGGTAGCGTAGCCTGCGTTTTATCCCTAGACGCCCAGCGCCGGCCGGAGGACTAACTAATCCTGGCAGAGGAAAATATAGTCCTGGCTCACCTCTAGAGAAATTTCCCCGAAAGGCAGACAGAGGCCCCCACATATATTGGCGGTGATTTAAGATGAAAATGACAAACGTAGTATGAAAATAGGTTTAGCAAAATCGAGGTCCGCTTACTAGATAGCAGGAAGACAGAAAGGGTACTTTCATGGTCAGCTGAAAACCCTATCAATACACCATCCTGAAATTACTTTAAGACTCTAGTATTAACTCATAACATCAGAGTGGCAATTTCAGATCACAAGAGCTTTCCAGACACAGAAACGAAACTGCAGCTGTGAACTGGAACAAAATGCAAAAAACAAACAAGGACAAAAGTCCGACTTAGCTGGAAGTTGTCTGGTAGCAGGAACATGCACAGAAAGGCTTCTGATTACAATGTTGACCGGCATGGAAGTGACAGAGGAGCAAGGTTAAATAGCGACTCCCACATCCTGATGGGAACAGGTGAACAGAGGGGATGATGCACACAAGTTCAATTCCACCAGTGGCCACCGGGGGAGCCCAAAATCCAATTTCACAACAATATACTATATACAGGAGGAGATGACACATAGATATATACAATATACAGGAGGAGATGACATACAGCAAGTATATACTATTTTCAGGGGAGATGACATACAGGTATATACTATATACAGGAGATGACATACAGGTGTATACTATATATAAGGGAGATGACAAACATGTATATACTGAGGGGAAAATAAGAGGTGTGAGGTGAAAATGAAAAGGTGTGAGTGCAAAATGAGAGGAGTGAGGGAAAACAGTGGAGTGATTGGAAAATGACAGATGTGATGTCGAAATGACAAGTGTTAGGGGGAAATGAGAGGAGTGAGGGGGAATGAGATGAGTGAGGGGGGAATGAGAGGAGTGAGGGGGAAAATAAGAGGTGTAAGGGAGAAAATGAGAGATGTGAGGGGGAAAATGAGAGGCGTGATGGGAAAATAAGAGAAGTGAGGTGCTATAACTAGCCACAGATATTTACTATGCCCAGGCAACGCCGGGCTCTTCAGCTAGTAAAAAATAAAATAAATAAATACTCACCTCTTTTCTTCCTGGTTCCTGCGCTGCTCCCACAGATCTCCTGACAGCTGGCGCCGGGCAGTGACGTCATCGCGCCCGCCGTCAGTGTCAGCGACATCAGATGCCGACACTGACAGTGGGATGATGAGAGAAGGAGCATAGCGCTCCTTCTCCCATCAATGCGATCAGCTAAATGCTGGTACAGCTGATCTTCCGATGATGGCGGGGGGCCCACTGCTGGCACCGGGGCCCCCCGCCTGCTCAGGGGCCCCATAGCGGCAGAGCAGGGAGATCGATTCTGCCGCAGAATGTAACTGTATCGGCACGCTGTGCGCGCCGATACAGTTGCAGTAGCGAAGCTCCTGGTGGGCCCCCTCAGAGCACCGGGCCCGGGGCGCCCGCACCCTCTGCCCCCCCAGTAGCTATGCTACTGGGTCCCATTCATTATTACAGGCATGAGAGCTACACAAGAAAAGTACAGATAGCACTCGAAAGAGAATAATTTAAGTCTAAATGAGCCCTAAATTGTCTATTGAGTGAAGCAAGAATCTCTGTTACTAATAAGGTGTCAGTCCTACAGAAGCGGTGTATCGTATTTAGTCATGTTAGTGTATTATTTAATGCACTCTGACATACAGGAAAATCAATAACTTCCCAAGGTTCAAATAAGGGTAAATAATTTGTTTCAAAATTTATGACCCTCCAAAAAAACCTCCAGGAACATCAACATATGAATTGTTACCATCATAATTCATGATTCATAGTCATGAGTTCAACAAAGTGATGAAACAATAGTTACAGGAATTTATGTAAGGAGTCATTGCCACTCAGCTGGTCCAGTATTTTCTTATTTTCCACCAGACAAATTCTTGCTAAGATCCAGCATATATTTTATTGTCAAAATCTCCAGGAGGTTTCTATTAAGGAAAATTATAAATACAAAAAATATTTGCACGAGGATCTATATAAATAGAATTTGGGGTGTTTTCTTTTTTTTAAGTAGATACAGATTGCATTCCAAAGTGCTTTCTTACCTATAGTAAGACTGCTTTGTATGTATATACCGTGAAAAAGCATTAGTCTCCTTCCTGATTTCCTATTCTTTTAAATATTTGTCACACTTACATGTTTCAGATTACCAAACAAATGTAAATATTAGTCAAATATAACACAAAAAACACAAAATGCAGCTTTTAAATGAAGGTCTTTATTATTTATTTATTATTATATATATATATATATATAAATACTGTGATTTATTTACTAGCTGTGTACCTATCTAGACAGTCATCCAAAACACACCAGCAAGTCCACCTCTGAATGGCTTAATAGAGGAAAATTAAGACTTTGGAATGACCTAGTCAAAGTCCTGACCTTAATCTGGTAGAGATGCTGTGGCACGACCTCAAAAAGATAGTTCATGCTCAAAATTTCTCCAATGTGGCTGAATTAAAGTGAATCTGTAAAGATGAGTGGGCCAAAATTCTTCCGTAGCATTGTAAAAGACTTATTGGCAGTTATCGCAATCGCTTGATTACAGTTGTTGCTGCTAAGAGCGGCCCAACCCGTTATAAGGTTTAGGGGGTAATTACTTTTTCACACATGGCCCTGTTCTCCATTAATAATAAAGATCTTAATTTAAAACTGCATTTTGTTTTTACTTGTGTTATCTTTGTCTAGTATTTAAATCTGTTTGGTGATCTGAAACATTTAAGTGTGACACACATGCAAAGGAATAGGAAATCAGGAAGGGGGCAAACACTTTTTCATACAACTGTGTATATATATATATATATATATATATATATATATATATATATATATATATATATATAAATAAACTTTTTGATCAGTCCAATGGTAGAGTAAAATATACCTTTTATTTATCCATTAAAAAGTTCAAATGGACCTGGAGGAAGACACATGTGGTGTTGAAACATGTCGTCCCTAAGGGATTGAATGTATGCAATATTGTAACTGAGGAAATCTGGAACTTTTTAATGGATAAAAGAAAGGTATATTTTACTCTACTATTGGACTGATCGCTGGAGAAACAAAAAGTTTTTTCTTTACATGTGTGGATTTATCCCAATCCGTTTTCCGTGCCAACTGTATCCACAGGTTGGATGTGTTCCGGTTTCTTCAAAGCGGTAAGCTGGCTTTGCCAAAAACTCTTATATATATATATATATATATATATATATATATATATATATTTATAAATTGTGATTTATATCCTAGCTGTGTAACTATCTAGTGATCGATTTGCAAATGCCTGTAATATTTCATTCTGGTCATTGTGGTTTACCGGGCCATTTGTATGAGAAATGTTCAATTTGCAGGGGAATGACAGATTTTGATATAATTCTATGATGCACTAGATCTGAGAGAATCATGCAGTTAAGTGAGGTCTTTTGATGGCACGCATCAGAGGTTACATCAGGCTAGTGAGTTGTGGCTTCTGTTTATAATAGGACCTAATTGCCTTGGCAGATTTGTTTTTGACACATTCATATGAACTTAGATGACTTTAGTTGGTTACATTAAAGTACTGGTATTTTTTACAGGAAGAATAAGGCTGCAGACCAGAAAGAGTTATAGTGAGAGAAACATAAAATGGGTGATTAACATTTTTAGCAATCCCTCAAACAAAGCATATCCTCTGGAAAGCGTTGGACAGGTAGGTTCACTGTCCATAGATACAGAACCTGCTCACCTACTTTATGACAGTAACTTTTTTATTATGACACATCATCTCTAAGGTTTAATCTAAAATAAATGTCCCCGTGCATCCTGATTTTGGCATCTAATGTGTATGGGTGCCTCCCAACAGATGACAGGGGACATAAGGACAGGTTTGAATTCAACCACCTCTTGCTTTTGTTTGGCAGAAGATAAGCCGCTGTCAGAAATATTCTAGCAGTGGCTCTCTTGAAAAAGAAAAAGGAGGCGATGTGTTCCTATGTATGGGGGAGTCAGGAGCTATAGCTGCCAGACAAATTAAAGTTTGGCATACAGCTATTATTCTGGTTCCATACCAAGGCTGCTGTTTTACGGCTCTTGAGATAGTTTTTTTTATAGATGTCTGTATTGAACCAGTACTCACACAAAGTGATTCCATCAAATAGCTTAATTCGATTGCAAAGGCATGTATGAAGATTCCAGAAGAAGCTTTATTTTCAAGCTCATAGATATGAACATCAGCTGAAGATGAATGACAAGCCTAGACCCAATTGTAAGAAGGGAGGGGTTACGTACATCAGAGCTCGGCTACCGTGAGAGATACAGGACAATTTTCTAAAAGAGGCAAACCTGATTCCAAAGCAGTATATTCACAAAAATACAGTGATAAAATAATACTGAATGATTCCCCAGTTGTGGGAAATGACAGCTTTCTAGTACGTATGGCCACATTTAAATATAGGCTGGAACTGTAAGTGATTAGGCTCCAAATAGTGTTGTCTTCTGCTTGACCTTCGGAGCCCATCATTTACTTTAAAGCCTGTAGCCTTATCTAGTAAAATGGTGAGCAGGTTATAGCCTGTCTATACAGCATATTTACATCAAGTATAAATTAAAACTTAGTAACAGGCTGCAGAAGCTTCAGGGATAGAAAAGTAATATAAGTAATGTTCGCCATATTTTTCAGTGATGTGCATAATTTAAAATCTTTTTCTCTAATGTACTTGAGAGTTTTGGAAAAAGAAGTGTTAAGGGGGTATCTCAACATTTTCATTGATTGTCTTGCCAAATTGATTATGGCTAGGGATGAGCAAACCCGAACTACGAACACAGACTTTTTGTGGAAGTCTGTTTTACTGTCCGGGTTCGGTGCCTAATAAAGTTTGTTGAAAGGCTGCAGCGCAGCCAATTAACAAGCTTTTAGATTGGGGATACTTTCGGAGCCATCACAACTATGCCAGTTATTGGAATCGCTGTAATTGGTCGGCGTGCCATGTGACCCAGCCTGTATAAATGTCGGATTATTGATGTCGTTGCCATTCTACTCTGATTAGCATAGGGACTGGACGCAGCTCAAGTAGGGACAGTGTCAAGCTCTGTGTTTTTACTCTGCACCTGTTAAAGTGGGAGTACTGTGCCAAATTGTCTTTGTGTGTACTCTGCACACATCTCTGTGGGATCGCTCTGCCAAAAACCCTCTGTGTGTGTAGTCTGCATCTGTTTCTGTGGGAGTATTGTGTCAAAAAACCTCTGTGTGTACTCTTCATCCATCTCTGTGGGAATACTGGGGCAAAAAGCCTCTATGTTTGTACTCTGCACCCGTCAATGTAGAAGTACTGTGCCACAAAACCTCTGTGTGTGCACTCAACACCTGTCTCTGTGGGAGTGCCGTGCCAAACAGCCTCTGTGTTCGTACTCTGCACACGTTCTGTGGAAGTACTATGCAAAAATATCATTGTGTGTGTACTCTGCACCCATCTCTATGGGAGTACTTTGTCAAAAAGCCTCTGTGTGTAATATGCACACATCTCTGTGGGAGTACTGTGACAAAAGGCCTCTGTCTGTGTCATCTGTACCTGTTTCTGTATGTGAACTCTGCCAAAAAGGCTGTGTGTGTACTCTGCACTTGTCTATGTGAGAGTATTCTGCCAAAAAGCCTGTGTGTCTACTCTGCATCAGTCTCTGTAGGAGTACTCTGCCAAAAAGCTTCTATGTGTGTACTCTGCACCCATCTCTGTGGGAATACTCTGCCAAAAAGCCTGTGTGTGTGTACTCTGCACCCATCTCCGTGGGAGTACTGTGGCAAAAAGCCTCTGTTTGTTTTCTGCACCCGTCAATGTGGAAGTGCTGTGCCACAAAACCTCTGTACCTGTACTCTGCACCCTTCTCTGTAGGAGTACTATGTCAAAAGCATCTGTGTATGTACTCTGCACACATTTATGTGGGAGTACTATGCAAAAAACCTCTATATGTGTGCTCTGCACCCATCTCTATGGGAGTACTGTGCCAAAAATCCTCTGTGTGTACGCTGCACGTGTCTCTGTGAGTGCAATCTGCCAAAACGCCTGTGTGTACTCTGCACCCGTATCTGTTAAAACTATTCTGCCAAAAAGCCTGTGTGTCTACTTTGCACCCGTCTCTGTAGGAGTACTCTGCCCAAAAGCCACTATAGGAGTACTCTGCACACTTCTCTGTGGGAGTACTCAGCCAAAAAGCCTCTGTGTGTAGCGTGCCCTAACAGCCTGGTACTGGTATAAGAGCCATAACAGACTTCCAAAAGTTTTTTTTAATACAATCCAATTCACAATCTTTTTAAAATTGTCCCCCAAAAATTTCTGAGGCCAAGTCAAGTTCTTGCTTTGTCCCATAATATACATAGTTACATAGTTACAGAGGTTGAATAAAGACCTCGGTCCATCAAAGGTCAAACTTTCTCCACTGACTGTACATTTTGTTACTAATCTAGCTATAACCTGCAATGTTATGTGTATCAAGGAAATCGTCCAGCCCTTTTTAAAAAGCTGTTAGCCTTTTTAAAAAGCTGTTAGCTCATAGTCTGCCATTACTACCTCCTGTGGTAGGGCATTCCACAGTCTGACTGCTCTAACTGTAAAGAACCCTTTCCTGTTTAGGTGTCGTAATCGCCTTTCTTCCACCTGTAATGAGTGCCCCCTAGTCCTTAGCACGGTCCTTGGAAGGAATAAGTCATGTGCCAGTGTTTTGTACTGGCCACACATATATTTATACATGTAAATGAGATCCCCTCTGAGGTGTCTTTTTTCTAATCTAAACAAGCCCAACTTTTCCAACCTCTCCTCATATGAGAGGCCTTCAATCCCTTGTAATTATCTAGTTGCATGTCGTTGAACTGATTCTAACTTCTGAATATCCTTATTAAAATATGGAGCCCAAAACTGGATCAACTATTCTAGATGTGGCCTCACCAGTGATTTATAAAGGGGTATAATAATATGTTGGGATCACAGGATTTTATCTCTCTTTTTATGCATTCTAAAATCTTGTTTGCTTTTGCAGCTGCTGCTTGACATTGAGTACTGCTACTCAGCTTACTTGTAACAAGAATACCCAATTCCTTCTCCTGTTCTGTAGTCCCAAGTATACTCCCATTTAATGTATATGCAGCAATAGGATTACTCCGTCCTATGTGCATTACTTTACATTTATCTACACTAAATCTCATTTGCCAAGTGTTTGTCCATTCAGTCATCTTATTCAGATCGTTTTGCAATATTGCAATGTCAAGGTCAGATTTTAATATCCTTCGTAGTTTGATGTCGTTGTACGCGGTGTACCAGGACTGACATGTACCCCACCCCTCTGTATTAATGTGTAATGTACATAACTATATTGTAGTGTATTGTACAATATTATGCTGTAGTTTAGTGTAAGTGCAGTACATCAAGGTCTCAAGGTGGACACTAGATGGGGGTACATTAGTGTCATATTTTACATAGGAGTAGTCTACTGTAAGTAAGCCAAGAGCATTTCTTGATCATAGTCAGTAGGGCCAGGGAGTCCAAACAGTCATGTAGCGCTTAGAGCTCGGGACAGCACAGTGACCCCACAACGTTCACAGATAAGAGCCCAGCCATCCAGAGCTGGAGTATTGGAAATTGCAGCAGCATAAGAACGCAGGTGGCTCCATCATGTGGTCGCTTACTATGTGGGCAGATGCCCTTATGTCTGGGGTGAAACAGACAAGTGAACTCCTAAAAGTAGTGAAGCAGGACAGGGAGGACGCTGCGGTACTGGACATGACACGACTCGGGTACATGTTAAAGGACATGAGGGAGAGCACAGGGAAAGAGAAGGAAAGAAGCTGTGTAGTACCCTATGTTGATGCTGTAATGGATTTGGACGTACTGAGGAAAGAAGCCAGTAAAGTTGTCTGTTTTAAGTTGAACTTGGACTCTGTCTCTTTATACGTTACAATGCCAGCAGGAGAGATTCAGCAGCCATGATGGAAACCTGACGGTGCAGAAGGTGGAGAAGAAGATATGCTGTAAAGGGGACATTGTATTTATGTGACGGGGTACCAGGACATGATTGAACAATATATATCAGCCATGACTACGGCCCTGGCTCCCCTCACATCATCAGCAAAGACTGACTCTTTACTCTCAATCTCATCCACAAGGTTATTAATAAAGAGGTTAAAAATAATCGGTCCTAGCACAGATCCCTGTGGTACACCACAGCTGACTATATCCCATTTAGAGAATGTACCATTTATGACAACTCTTTGTTTCAAGTCATTTAGCCAATTCCTTACCAATCTACATATAGTTTCCCCAGTCCTTGCTTCTGTAGCTTAAGTATAAGTCTGTTATGTGGAACAGTATCAAATGCCTTTGCAAAGTACAGATAAATCACATCAGCTGCATTACCTACATCCAGATTTCCACTCACCTCCTCACGAAAACCCAACATGTTAGTTAGACACGACTTACTCTTCATGAATACATGCTGGTCTTCTGTTATTATATTATTCTCTGCAATATATTTCTGCAGATCATTTCTTATGATGCCCTTAAAAATGTTGCACACTGCTGATGTCAGGCTTACCGGACGATAGTTGCCTGTATCCACCTTCTTACCTTTCTTAAATATTGGTACCACGTGAGCCATCCTCCAATCCTGTGGCACCCCTGTTACAAGAGAGTCTAACAATATGAGATACAGTGGTCTGTCAATTATTGAGCTCAATTCCCTCAGTATCCGTGGATGAATGCCATCTGGGCCGGGGGATTTGTCAATGTTTAAATTGTACGGATGTAAAGGCTCTTCTTGTTGTGCTAAACTAGTTACATCAGGTTGTGAATTTAGTATTTTTTGTATTTCTCATCTCAAAAGCCTTTGTGTGTGCACAGCACTCGTCTCTGTGGGAGTGCTCTGCCAAAAAGCCTGTGTGGGTGTACTCTGTAAATAAAGAGCCTATGTGGGTGCACTCTGCAAAACAGCCTCTGTGGATATGCTCTGCAAAACAGCCTTGTTGAGGGTACTCTGAAAACAGCCTCTGTGAGGGTACTCTGCAAAACAGCCTCTGTGGGCATACTCTGAAAATGGGTTATGTGGGGCTCTCTGCTTACAGGCAGTGTAATAATTTGGCTGGCACTCTCTCTCTCTCTGTATACAGGCCCTGTAAAATTCTGCACATTTTTGTGGTGCAAAGAATGAGAGCATCAAATAGGAGATCCAGCAATAATTAACAGGTACCTACCTTTCCCTCCACTCTTACATTATATACAAAACTACACTATTTATACTAGTTACAACTGCCCTCCTACCACATTTGGTTCCAGTGTCATGATATCAATTCATAATAATGACACACCAAACAAAAACAGCATAGACATATATACATTTTTCTTTTTTCCAAAGTTTTTTCAGTAACATGTCAACCCTATCCTAAATGTATTCTACCTAAATCCATCACCCCCGATCCAGCTCTGGCCACCAAGATCAGGACAGTTTTCCGAGCTTGGGTCAGACCCCAAAAGTTTTCCCCAGATGGGCCTGAGCCAGGCCAGACCAGTCCTTATAACACCCAAAACACAATCCCCCATCTCACAACCCCCACTTCCCACATAACACCCCTAACCCAACAGTGGCAACCAAATATACATTACATCATAACAAACCTACAAATCAAACTTGCTCAGGTTCGGAGCTTGTAAAACCTTTCCACCACTTAACCAAATTAAACAAAAATCAAGTCATGAAAGAAATCAGCCCACCACCAGGAAGACTTGGGGTACTACAAGACTAAGGCACCCTAAAGGAGAACCCTCTCCAGAGCCGAGACGCTATCAGTGCTATCAATCGTTCATACTCCAAGGAGCTATCCTTCACCAGGTCAACTAGGAGGTTACTACATACATACCTCTTCCACTGGGAGGATTTTGCTTCCTGTGAAGACTAGACACCGTGCATTCGAAGTGAAAAATCTAACCACTATGCTGACTAAGAAAAAAGTGGTTCTGTCTCTGCCACCAAGGTCTCTAAATGCCCCATAAGCTCACTCGGCATAGGAGAGGTAAGCCAGCCGAGGCCAGTCTATGGATGAACCCACCTTCTTGTAAATATCTATATTGAAGGTACACCGAAGCACAAAGTGCTCCATACTTTCCTGCACGTCAGCACAACTCTCCTGAGGGCAATTCCTGAGCTTGGAATTCCTGTACTTCAGGATTTCCGTCACATAAACCGCACCAAGTCAAGTTACAAAACTTCAAGGGGATCCTACTTGAATTTAAAATCCACTGCCCCACCTCCAGATCCTTATTTGGGCAGTCCCTGAGGTCCAGAGGTTTTTGGAAATGTGTTTACAAGACACTCTCATCAAGAAGTTTCATTGACAGAGTTCTTACCTCCCACACACCCACCGGTGAGTTAACTTCAGAACCGGGGTGACTTAAGCCGAGAGATGCCTGGGCAAAAAGAACATTCACATGACCCCTGTCTCCCATTCCCAGAAGAAAGGCTGAAACCACCCCTGTATGAGAATACTCACAGAGAAGCCCTCTCCTTCCAGAGGTTTGCAATGTTCACTTTCAAAAAAGCGTTTGCTGGGAACACCAAGGGGTTTACCCTATTTAACCCCCTTAGTCTCCTCGTATGGTAAGTAACCTCCCATTTGACTAGGTTCGGCCTGTTCCACCATAACAGTTGGAAAAAAGGCTATAAACTCGCATCCAGAGAGGTTCTGGTAAAATGCAGGCACTGCACAGGTAGATTAACAAAGAGAGCAGGAAAGCTTTGCATAAGTTTAACCTTTCCCTCGGGGTCAAAGACCAACCTTTCCATTGGTCCACTCTCCAGGTGGCACACTTGAGGCTGCCATCCATGTTTTTAGCGAGGTAATCACCCTGGCTGAATTCAATGCGTAAAACTTTGGCATACTCCTGGGGATGTGGAAGTGTGTCTGGGAGACCAAAACCAGGGTCTCCATCCCCCAGCCAGAGACTTTCAGGCTTGTCCTGATTGAACTTGGGCCAGGATGCCTCTGAGTAATGTTCCACTTCCGATATCACCTTCTCAACCTTCCCTTCTGAGGAAACAAAGATGGTGGTGCACCATAAAGGAGTGTCCTTCTCCACCACCACCAACGGCTCACGATCCATGCTTTTTACCAATAGATCAATCACGAGCGCTTACATCTAAGGACTAAGTGAAAAACCCTGGCGGACACCATAACTGACCTCAAAAGGTTGCCCAACCCAATCATTCACCAGTGGAAAACTCTGAACAACTCTATTCAATGTTCCCAAAAACCCCTGGTAGACCATACCTCAAAAGGGTGGACCAGAGGTACTTGTGATTAACTTGGTCAAAAGCTTTAGCCTGATCCAGACATAGCAAAAAACCAATTCCAAAGGCCTACTCCTGCCCCATGGATGTCCATATACTGAGAACTTCACTAAAAGTACTACGATCTTTAATACAGCAGTGCTGGGCCTCTGAAAGGAACCTAATAAACCAACCTAATAAAAAAGCACCTTAGTCAGGACCTTCCTATTCACAGTCCAAGTGCTGTGGGACTCCAGTTTCCAATGTGTGATGGGTCCTTATGCTTTGATGGAACAGACCTCCTCATTGATCTCGGCAGATACTCATTAAACACCTGAGTTAATAGGTACCAAGGAGTCCTTAAAGGTATTGTAAGACTCAGATGTTAAGCCATCCGGACATGGCAACTTTTTGAACGGAAGCCCATCAATCGCCAGTCTTACATTCTCTTCTTTGATCACATCTTCAAAAACTCCAAGCCAGGGTTCTACCTCTGACATAGGGTCTCAGCCAGGAAAACCAACATGCGGTCTCGATCCAGCTCCTTCCTTCCCAAGAGGTTTGAGCAGTAAGATCTGACGACTTCCAGGATCCCTGATATAGACCTCATCAGACAACCCATACCATCCTTCAGACCCACTATAATCTTACCATTCACTGACATATTACAAATTCTGTAGGGGTCAGGCAAGCAGTATTTCCCCAAATACCTCTCAAAAACTAAAGATGTGTGCCAGTCATACTGTGTGCCTGTCAGCAAGGCTTTAACTCTGGAAATGTCCTCTCGGTTACCCTCAGTCGAGACAATGTGCTCAAGTTTCCTCCTCAGGCTCTGACACAGGCGTTCCCTGTTTAGGCTTCTGAAGTTAGAGAGAAGGTGGAAGAATTTCACTACCAGGTGTTTAAACATCTACCACCACTCTGATTTTGTGCTACAAATGCCCAACAATGGTACCTTCCTCAGTGGTCTGTCTTACAGCTGATTCCTGAAGTAGTGACAAATTAAACTTCCACATGACTCTTCCAATCCGAAGGGTCTCTGCGACATTCCAAAAAAAAAACATAATCAAATAGTGGTCAGAGAATTCCATCTTTATCACTAATGAAAAATTGCCTCCTCCATTAAATTAAACCTAGACCTAATCTGATTTCCTCTAAAATACTTGAACCCAGTGTGGCCTGGGTTATTCCTGATGTAGACATCCACCAGGCGAGCCTCGGTACTATGCTATTTAAAGCAACTCTATCATAAGCCAGCCAGTCTCTGGGACCTCCTCGATCCTGGGTCCTTAAGACATTATCAAAATCCTGTCCAAAGACCACCTGCCATCCAGAAAACAGAAAGGGTTTAATCCTCATGAAAAGACTTTTACGGTCCCACTTGGACTGAGGACCAGAGATGTTCACGAGGCAAAGCTCCTGTCCTTTCATGAGCACATCCAAGTTGAAGGACCATTTCCAATTCATTTACCCATCAGCATTCAACATCTGCAGTTTTAAACTAGAACCTCCACCCAGCTATATGGTTCAGCCGCAAGAGACCAGTAGGAGGGCCCATGCGTCAACTCCCTTCTTGGCTTCCGCAAACACGTCAGGTCTGACAACTTGGTCTACAGAAAAAGTAAAATATCAGGGTAAAGGCAACCGAGAAAATCAAAGGCTGTAAAGATAGCTGCATCTGACTTTATGCTGGCAACATTAATGGTAGCCAGCATCAATGGGTTGAGTGCCGCCACCATGGGTAATTAAGATCAACAGTAACTTTCACCCCCCGAAATGTGCTCCTCCTCAGATGAAGCTGACATTATCCCACATTTCAGACACACCCATATCCTTCTTCCTTTCATTCCTGAGGAAACCCCCAGTCACACACAACATGGTACTGGTTGGAGAGGTCCAACTGGGGCAGGGCAGCTGAGCCCTCCTCTGGCATCTGGGTCTGGGTCATAGTTGGTGTCCCCAGGGGATCCCACTCCAAGGATGAGCCCTGAGACTCCTTTTTTTACCAAAACATTTTTTCCGATGTGTTATATCTTGACATTTCCTTCGTCCACATTCAGACCTTCACTGCATGAGAATTGCAAATTAGCATCATGCTTCTCTCTATTGAGCCTTCTAACCTTCTCATCCAGCTCGCTATCCGAGATCTGAGCTGCAAGTCCACCCAAGCTGAGCTCACGAGAAAGACATCACCTCCTGTTCCCCCTAGCGCTTCTCCTGCCGCCTGACCCTAGAAAGAGATGGCTTCTTGCTCCTCACTGTTTCCTTGCTTCCTTCACTTCTGCTATTCCATACCAAAGAAGAACTGCACCCCCTATCCTGGGCCAAACGCATCAATTTCAAGACCAGTGCATGGTGCATCAGTAGAATCTTGAGGATAAGCAGTGGGTGTAAAGAAACTAGACTAAAGGCTGGGAGCTCAATAATGCCAGGTTTAAGTAGGGTGTTCAATCAGGAGATCACTGAGTGTAGACAATCAAGAACTCAGGGTGGAGACAATCAGGAACAAAACAGGTACTAATATCTGGTTTAGCAAGGAATTGTCCAGAGAGCTGAATAGCTCAGAGGGAAGAGATGCTGCTTGGTGCACAAGAGCTATTGGGTTTGAGTCCAGACAGCACTTCCCTCCTTCCAGGACGGCTTCTGGACATCTCATGTGTTAGCTTCTCTGATTGTCTCTGGTGAAAGGCTCTTGTAATCTTGGGTCCATGGATATTGCCTTCTGGCTCCCATGAATTATCTTCTAGTCCATAACCCTTCCATTGCACCAAATGTTGCAATCTTCCTCTAAATCTTCTAGTGGAGTAGGTGGCAGAGTTCTTCCTGGAAATGGGTTCTCAGTGAATGGTTTGAGCAAGGATACATGGAATGTAATACAGTGTGTATTTTCAGGCTGTTAGGAAGTTTTAAACAGAAAGCAATTGGGTTCATTTGTGCAGAAATTTGAAAAGGTCCTATGCATTTTTTACCCAATTAAGAAGGCGGTATGTTAGCTTTCAGATTTTTTGTAGCTAACCAAACCTTGTCACCAACTTGAAGGGTAGGAGGGGCTTTGCAATGTTTATCCTCTATTTCTTTGTAAATTTCTTGGACCTTTTGTAACATCTCAATTAGTTCTTCCTGAACTTTCTGAAACTTTGTAAGTCTGTCAGTAAAAGTAGGAACAAAAGTATTCGATAAGAGACTAGGAATTCATACTGGATGCAAGCCATAATTAGCAAAAACATGGGCTTTGTGATGTAGAACTATGCTTGGAGTTATTATAGGCAAATTCTGCTGTTGGTGAACAGTCCACCCAGTCATCCTGCAGGTAACAAATAAAACAGCGTATATACTGTTTGAAAGTTTGGTTAGTTTTTTCAATCTGGGCATTGGATTGTGGGTCGAAGGCAGTAGACAAATTGACAGCAACTCCTAATGCTGTACTAAAGCTTTTCCAAAATTTTGATGTAAACTGAACACTTCTATCAGAAATTACAGTGTCAGGAATTCCATGCAGCCTGAATATTTCTATGACCCCTAATTCTGCAGCTTGTTCAGTGGTAGGAGTCCCTTTAGTTGGAATAACATGGGCCATCTTTGTGAGCCATTCCACTACAACAAAGATAACAGTCATTTCTTTAGAGAGATGTAGGTCTACAATAAAATCTATTGAGATTGATCCAAAAGGTTTGGATGGAATTGGAAGAGGTTGAAGGAGTCCTGGAGGTGAAGATTGTGGCGTCTTGTTCCGTGCACATGTTAAACAGGAGGAAACATATTTTCTCGAATTCTTCCTAAAATTAGGCCACCAAAAACAACAAAGCAGTAGTTCTTGCATTTTCATGATTCCAGGGTGTTCTACAAGTTTAGAATAATGGACAAGTTTGAGGACTTCAAGTCGAGCAGATTTGGGGACATACAAATTCTTCTCACTAAATTAGAATATCACCAAAAAGTTATTTTATTTCAATTCTTCAATACAAAAAGTGAAACTCATATAGAGGCATTAAAAAAGAGTGATTTATTTCAAGTGTTTATTTCTGTTAAAGTAGATGATTTCAGCCAATGAAAACCCAAAAGACATTATCTCAGTAAATTAGAATAATTAACAATAAACACCTGCATAGGCTTCCTAAGCCTTTAAAAAGGTCCCTTAGTCTGTTTTAGTAGGCTCCACAATCATGGAGAAGACTTCTGACATAACGGATGTCCAGATGGCTGTCATTGACACACTCCACAAGGAGGGTAAGCCACAAAAGGTCACTACTAAAGAACCTGGCTGTTAACAGAGTGCTGTATCCAAGAATATTAATGGAAAATTGAGTGGAAGAAAAAAATCTGTGGTAGAGAAAGGTGGACAAGCAATCGGGATAACCACAGCCTTGAAAGGATTGTTAAGAAAAGGCCATTCAAAACCTTGGGGGAGATTCACAAGTAGTTGACTGCTGCTGGAGTTATTGCTTCAAGAGCCTCCACACACAGACATATCCAGGACATGGGCTACAATTGTCGCAATCGTTGTTTTAATGAACAATAGACAATGCCAAAAACATCTTACCTTGGCCAGGGAGGAAAAGAACTGGACTGTTGCCCAGTGGTCCAAGGTGTTGTTTTCACATGAAAGTAAATTTTCCATTTCATTTGGAAATCAAGGTCTCAGAGTTTGGAGAAAGAGTGGAGGGGAACACAATCCAAGCTGCTTGAGGTCTAGTATGAAGTTTCCACAATCAGTGATTGTGTGGGGAGCCATGTCATCTGCTGGTGTAGATTCACTGTGTTTTGTCAAGACCAAAGTCAACGCAGCTCTCTACCAGGAAATTTTAGAGCACTTCATGCTTCCCTCTGCTGACAAGCTTTATGAGATGGAAATTTCATTCTCAAGCAGGACTTGTCCACACTGTCAAAAGTACCAATACCTGGTTTAAATACAACAGTATTACTGTGCTTGATTGGCAGCAAACTCGCCTGACCTTAACCCCATAGAGAATGTATGATATATTGTCAGAAGGAAGATGAGAGACACCAGACCCAGCAATGCAGACAAGCTGAAGGCTGCTATCAAAGCAACTTGGGCTTCCATAAAACTTCAGCAGTGCCACAGGCTGCTTGCCTCCATGCCACGCGTCATTGATGCAGTAATTGGTGCGAAAGGAGCCCCGACCAAGTATTGAGTGCATTTACTGAACATACATTTCAGTAGGCCAACATTTCGGATTTTAAAATCAAATTTCAAGCTGGTGTTATAAAGTATTCTAATTTACTGAGATAATGACTTTTGGGTTTTCATTGGCTGTAAGTCATAGTCACCAACATTAACACAAATAAACATTTGAAATTGATCACTCTGTTTGCAATCACTCTATATATGAGTTTCACTTTTTGTATTGAAGAACTGAAATAAATTACCTTTTTGGTGATATTCTTATTTAGTGAAAAGCACTTGTATATTTGGTAGTTCTGCATCCAAAACCCCTCCTTAAAAGAAAGATCGATGTCTTTAGAAGTATGGTTAAGAAAAAAATCAGTTTGGTATCCATCTTTAATCTTTGTTTAAAATTATTTGTTATCCAGTATTCCCCCATACATTTTTGGGCGTAGAATGGTACAGTCAGTCTTAGACCTCTCCTGAGGTTCGGTAAATATCCTGGACAGAGCATCAGCCTTGCCGTTTCTAGAACCAGGCCAATAAGAAATTTTAAAATTACACCTGAAGAAAAATAAGGCCCAATGTGCTAGTCTTGCAGACAACCTCTTAGCTGTACAGATGAATTCTAAGTTTTTGTAGTCATTATGGATAATCACCGAATGATTGGCCCCATCCAAAAGATGTCTCAATTTGGAGAAGGCACTTTAATTGCTAAAAGTTCTACATTTCCAATGTCATAATTCTTTTCTGCAGATGACATGGTATGAGAAAGGAATGCACATGTATGAAGCTGCATCTTGTCTCCAACTCGCTGTGCTAAAACGGCTCCCACCGCAGAGTCTGAGGTGTCTATGTCGACAACAAACGGCAGTTCAGTATTTGGATGGACTAGTAATGGTGCATAAGTAAAAGAGTCTTTAGTTTGCCAAAAGCCACTTGTGCCTTTGGAGACTAGAAAAACAAGTAACTTTCTTTGTGAGTGAAATAATTGGTAAAATGATTTTTGAAAACTTTTTAATGAACCTTCTGTAGAACTTTGCAAATCCTATAAAGTGCTGGATGTCTTTTAGACTTATTTGGGCAGGCCAGTCAACAAATGCTCTGATTTTACTGGGATACATGCTCAAACTTTCTGGGGAAATGATTTATCAAAGAAATTAAGTCCTGTTTTATTCAAATTCCCATTTTTTGAGTTTGATACAGAGCTGTAGACGTTTCAGGACTAACTAGACATGCATGCGATGCTCCTCCAAGGTATGTGAAAATATAAGAATATCATCGAGATAAACAACAATTTGATCAAAAAAATCTCGGAAAACATCATTAATAGTGATGAGCGAATATACTCGTTACTCCAGATTCCCGATCACACTCGGGTGTCCTCCGAGTATTTTTTAGTGCTCGGAAATTTAGTTTTTATTGCCGCAGCTGAATGATTTACATCTGCTAGCCAGCATAAGTACATGTGGGGGTTGCCTGGTTGCTCATCACTAATCATTAATGAAGTGCTGAAAGGTGGCAGGGGATTTGCTAATTCCGAAAGGCATAACCAGATATTCAAAATGTCATATCTAGTTCTAAAGGCGGTTTCCGACTCATCTCCAGTGTGAATTCGTATGAGATTAAAAGCCCCTCTTAAATTGAGTTTGTTTAAAATCTTGGCAGAACACAGTCTATCCAGCAACTCAGAATCTCCAGCAACTCAGAAATTAAGTGGAGTGGGTAGCGATTTTTAATGGTGATTTTATTTATTTCCTGTAATAAATACATGGCCGCAGGATTGAGTCCTTCTTTTCTACAAAAAACAAGGGTGCTCCAGCTGGCGAAGAAAAAGATTGAATGAAGCCTTTCTCTAAATTTTCATCTAAATTTTCATTCATTTAGTACTATCAAGTTCAGAAACATTGTAAATTCACCCAAATGAAATGGATGCTCCAGGAAGCAATTCAATGGTACAGTCATAAGAACGATGAGGAGGTAGTTGATCCACTTTCTTCTTACTGCAGACCTCACTGAACTGCTTGTACTGCAGTGGTAGTTTAACATAATTCTAATTAGAAATCTCGGATACTTAAATGTGTTTGAGAACAGATAAATTAGCATGGCAACTGTTCTTACAGTATTCAGAGGGAAAGGTAATGGTCCTCGATGCCCAGTTGATAGATGGGTTATAGATTGAAGATCATGGAATTCCTAGAATAACTGCTCCTCTGGGAAATTAAATATGCAAATTGCCTCTTCTGAGAAAAAGAGGACTTAACTCTATAGCGCCACCTGTTGGAAGTAGCGATCCTACAAGTCACAATCAACCCTTTAACGAGTCGTGCAATATGACTTAGGATAAAAGCCAAATCAGTATCTCAATTCGCAGACACGGTGTTTGGGGCTGTTGGCCCTCGTCAGTGCGAAGCATGAGAACAAATTTGGCTAGGTGAGAAGCTCTGGACTGGAGTCTAAGGGGTAACGTTTCTCCTTATGGAGAGTGACATACCAGCTGGCCAACAGGAGGCGCTATAGAGTTAAGTCCTCTTTTTCTCAGAAGAGGCAATATGCATATATAATATCCCAGAGGAGCATTGCACGGCGAATAAGCCTCCTTACCTTGACAAGCCAGCTGGTATGTCACTCTCCATAAGGAGAAATGTTACCCCTTAGACTCCAGTCCAGAGCCTCACCTAGCCAAATCAGTTCTCATGCTTCGCACTGACGAGGGCCAACAGCCCGAAACACCGTGTCTGCGAATTGAGATACTGATTTGGCTTTTATCCTAAGTCATATTGCAAGACTCGTTAAAGGGTTGATTGTGACTTGTAGGATCGCTACTTCCAACAGGTGGCGCTATAGAGTTAAGTCCTCTTTTTCTCAGAAGAGGCAATTTGCATAGAATAACTGGAAATTTTGGAGAGGAAATAAGATGGAAACTAACAGCTCATGATGATTTGGTTCAATACAGATTTCAATTTCAATTCTCTCATGAGTGACAAGTCCAGGAGATAAAGGTGACCCATCCACAGTTTCCATATCGATGGACATGGATTTAGTCCTACTTGCAATGTTATTATCAAGTGTAAATTGTAAATCCATGAGATTCCCTCCTGCTCCAAAATCTAACAGGGCAGACCATTGTATTTTTTGGCTCCCAATTATGACTTGTATGGGAAAGACAAAAAGAGACAATGGTAATTGCTCTTTGCCTTTATCCTGCATTACATATGAGATGGACTGCATAATCGGATCTGGCCATTCAAAAAGGTCTAAATCGCTTGCAGTTTTGGTATTTGTGAAGGCTATAGTCCTTTTATTAGGACAGTTAATTGCAAAATGTCCAGAGCCCCCACAATAGAGGCATACATTTTCTGCACATCACCTCTCCTCTACTGCAGAGAGATGTTTTTCAGATTGCCTCATTTTGCATAGGTTCAGGCACACTATCCATTTCCTGTTGGTGTTTTAAGACTGATTGAGTAAAGGAGTAATTAGGGTTGTTTCCAAATATTCGCAGTTTTTCCTTTCTTCATTCAGTGAGTCTCTGATCAATTCAGATGCATCATTGAATAAAGTCCTCTAAATTATCAGGGGTCTCAACCTTTGCAAGTTCATCCTTAATTAGCACTGATAATCCTCATCGAATTTGACTCCTCTGGCAGCTAAATCCCATGTGATGTCTGTCACCCAGCGGCGGAATTCAGAGGTATATTCAGCTACAGAGTGCCGCCATTGACGTAGGTTATTCAACTTGGTTTCAGCTGTAACATCAAACACTTGACCCATAGCTATGATGAAGGAAACTAAGTCATTAAGGAGGTCTTTTCCATATAAGGTGAGGGCCATGCAAGAGCCTCATCAGTCAGGATATTAATGATGATAAAAACCTTTTTCCTGTCACTGGTAAACACAGAAAGTTGCATCTGGAAATAGATATGACATTGATTAAGGAATACACTATAATGATAACGATCTCCATTGAACTTTGTGGGCGGTAGCATGTGTGTGTTTGATTCCGGGCTTGAGATGCGCAAATCCAGAAGTTGCTTCTGTAACTCAATAATTTCCTTTTGCTGACCAAACACCTGTGTTTGCAACTTAGAACATTTTTCTTGCTATGTTGCATGAAAATTCTGAAATTCAGCAACTTACTGCCTCAGTTGCCCTGCAATGGACTCCATTATGTGTGCGAGATTATTTTGCTATGGACTAACTTGCGTTTGAGATGTGATATTGCAACCACTAGGGGCAGCACTAGGGGCAGCACCAGCAAATAGAATTGTCAGGAAATAGCCAGAGGTCAGTACACGGAACAGCAGTATAGTTAGGAGGATAAGCAGGTATCATAGTCAAGAAACAGCCAGAGGTCAGTACACAGTGCAGCAATAGAATCTTGAGGATAAGCAGCAGGTGGAAAGAAGCTAGACTTAAAGCTGGGAGCTCAATAATCTTGCAACGAAGGAAGTGCAGTGCTAGGTTTAAGTAGGCTGTTCAATCAGGAGATCTGTTATGACTGATCGCAAATCTGAACCCATCCAACACAAATAGAGGTAGCCGGTGAACGTGCCTAAAAAATTCCTAGACGTCTCGAGCCAGCCTGAGGAACTAGCTACCCCTAAAGAGAAAGAAAGACCTTGCTTGCCCCCAGAGAAATAATCCCCAAAGATATAGAAGCCCCCAACAAATATTAACGGTGAAGTAAGAAGAAGGCACATACGTAGGGATGAAATCAGATTCAGCAAAAGAGGCCCACTAGTACTAGAAAGCAGAAAATAGAGCAGGGGTCTATGCGATCAATAAAAAACCCTTACAAAATATCCATCCTGAGATTTCAAGAACCCACGCACCAACTAATGGTGTGTGGGGAGAAACTCCAGCAAGCGAGGAAATCACATTTTAGCAAGCTGGACAAGAAAACATGATAAACACTGCTGATCAAAAAATGAGCAAACAAAACTTAGCTTGTCCTGGATGGACTGGGAGCAAGGTAGTCAGAAGGAATCTGAGTAGCACTGATTACATCGACAGCCGGCAACAAGTGAAAGCAAAACAGAGCTATATAGGAACCTCCCAGAGGATAACGAACCAGCTGATAGCCAGAGACCAGCAGGATAACAAACAAAGCCACCAGGGGGAGCCCAAAGCAAAAGTCACACCATACCACCAGTGACCACAAGTGGGAGCCTGAAAACAGAGTTCACAACAGTACCCCCCCTTAAAGAGGGGTCACTGAACCCTCATGAAAACCCCCAGGGCGATCAGGATGAGCCACATGGAAGGCACGAACCAAATCGGCCGCATGAACATCAGAGGCGACAACCCAAGAATTATCCTCCTGACCATAGCCCTTCCACTTGACCAAATACTGGAGCCTCCGTCTAGAAACACGAGAATCCAAGATCTTCTCCACCACGTATTCCAATTCTCCCTCAACCAGCACCGGGGCAGGAGGCTCAACCGGAGGAACCACAGGTACCACATACCTCCGCAACAACGAGCGATGGAACACATTATGAATAGCAAATGATGCCGGGAGGTCCAGACGGAATGACACAGGGCCAAGGACTTCCAGAATCTTATAAGGGCCGATAAACCGAGGCTTGAACTTAGGAGAGGAGACCTTCATAGGAACGAAGCGAGAAGACAACTACACCAAGTCCCCAACGCGAAGTCGGGGACCCACACAGCGACGGCGGTTGGCAAAGAGCTGAGCCTTCTCTTGTGACAACTTCAAATTGTCCACCACATGATTCCAAATCTGATGCAACCTATCCACCACAACATCCACTCCAGGACAGTCAGAAGGCTCCACCTGACCCGAGGAAAAACGAGGATGAAACCCCGAATTGCAAAAAAAAGGAGAAACCAAAGTAGCAGAACTAGCCCGATTATTAAGGGCAAACTCGGCCAACGGCAAAAAAGTAACCCAGTCGTCCTGGTCAGCAGAAACAAAACATCTTAAATAAGTCTCCAAGGTCTGATTAGTTCGCTCGGTTTGGCCATTCATCTGAGGATGGAAGGCCGACGAAAAAGACAATTCAATGCCCAACTTAGCACAAAAGGTCCACCAAAATCTAGACACAAACTGGGATCCTCTGTCAGAAACAATGTTCTCAGGAATCCCGTGCAAACGAACCACATTTTGAAAAAACAGTAGAACCAACTCGGAGGAGGAAGGCAACTTAGGCAAGGGCACCAAATGGACCATCTTAGAAAAACGATCACACACCACCCAGATGACAGACATTCTCTGAGAGACAGGGAGATCTGAAATAAAATCCATGGAAATGTGCGTCCAAGGCCTCTTCGGGACAGGCAAAGGTAACAGCAAACCACTGGCACGAGAACAGCAAGGCTTCGCCCGAGCACAAATTCCACAAGACTGCACAAAGGAACGCACATCCCACGACAAGGAAGGCCACCAAAAAGACCTGGCCACCAAGTCTCTGGTACCAAATATTCCAGGATGGCCCGCCAACACCAAAGAATGAACCTCGGAGATGACTCTGTTGGTCCATCTATCCGGGACAAACAGTCTCTCCGGTGGACAGCGGTCAGGTCTATCCGAATGAAACTCTTGCAGCACACATCGCAAATCTGGGGAGATGGCAGACAAAATCACCCCTTCTCTAAGGATACCAGCCGGCTCTGAATCTCCAGGAGAGTCAGGCACAAAACTCCTAGAAAGAGCATCAGCCTTCACATTCTTCGAACCCGGCAGGTACGAGACCATGAAATCAAAACGAGAGAAAAACAATGACCAACGAGCCTGTCTGGGATTCAGCCGCTTGGCCGACTCGAGATAAATTAAATTCTTGTGATCAGTCAAGACCACCACACGATGTTTAGCTCCCTCGAGCCAATGTCGCCACTCCTCAAATGCCCACTTCATAGCCAACAGCTCCCGATTACCGACATCATAATTCCGCTCGGCAGGCGAAAACTTTCTTGAAAAGAAAGCACATGGCTTCAACACAGAGCCATCGGGGCTTCTCTGCGACAAAACAGCCCCCGCTCCAATCTCGGAAGCATCAACCTCCACCTGGAAGGGAAGTGAGACATCTGGCTGACACAAGACCGGAGCCGAAGAAAACCGACGCTTCAGCTCCCGAAAAGCCTCCACAGCCGCAGAAGACCAATTAGTCACATCAGAACTAGTGTTGAGCGATACCGTCCGATACTTGAAAGTATCGGTATCGGAAAGTATCGGCCGATACCGGCAAAGTATCGGATCCAATCCGATACCGATACCCGATACCAGTACAAGTCAATGGGACTCAAGTATCGGACGGTATCCCTGATGGTTCCCAGGGTCTGAAGGAGAGGAAACTCTCCTTCAGGCCCTGGGATCCATATTAATGTGTAAAAGAAAGAATTAAAATAAAAAATATTGCTATACTCACCTCTCCGACGCAGCCTGCACCTCACCGAGGGAACCGGGAGCGTTCTTTGCTTAAAATTTGCGCGTTTACTTCCTTACGTGAAGTCCCGGCTTGTGATTGGTCGCGTCGCGGCCACATGGGCGACGCGACCAATCACAAGCCAGAACGTAATTTTAAAATCCTGAAGGACCTGAAATTACGTCACGGCTTGCTGTGATTGGTCGCGTCGTGGCCACATGGGCGACGCGACCAATCACAAGCCGTGACGTCACGGGAGGCTGGACACGCGCGCATTTTAAAATGCGCGCGTGTCCAGCCTCCCGTGACGTCACGGCTTGTGATTGGTCGCGTCGCCCATGTGGCCGCGACGCGACCAATCACAAGCCAGAACGTAATTTTAAAATCCTGAAGGACCTGAAATTACGTCACGGCTTGCTGTGATTGGTCGCGTCGCGGCCACATGGGCGGCACGCGACCAATCACAAGCCGGGACTTCACGTAAGGAAGTAAACGCGCGAATTTTAAGCAAAGAACGCTGCCAGTTCCCTCGGTGAGGTCCAGGCTGCGTCAGAGAGGTGAGTATAGCAATATTTTTTATTTTAATTCTCTCTTTTACACATTATATCACATTAATGTTGTTTCGATACCGATACCCGATACCACAAAAGTATCGGATCTCGGTATCGGAATTCCGATACCCGCAAGTATCGGCCGATACCCGATACTTGCGGTATCGGAATGCTCAACACTAATCAGAACCCTTCTTGGTCAAATCCGTCAAAGGCTTAACAACGCCAGAAAAATTAGCTATGAAGCGACGGTAAAAATTAGCAAAACCCAAGAACTTCTGAAGACTCTTAACAGATGTAGGCTGTGTCCAGTCATGAATAGCCTGAACCTTGACTGGGTCCATCTCAATAGTAGAAGGAGAAAAAATGAAACCCAAAAAAGAAATCTTCTGGACTCCAAAAAGACATTTTGAGCCCTTCACAAATAAAGCATTGGCACGCAGGACCTGAAAGACGATCCTGACCTGCTTAACATGAGACTCCCAATCATCCGAAAAAAACAGAATATCATCCAGATACACAATCATAAACTTATCCAGATATTCACGGAAGATGTCATGCATAAAGGACTGAAAGATTGAAGGAGCATTAGAAAGTCCAAAAGGCATCACCAAGTACTCAAAATGGCCTTCAGGCGTATTAAATGCAGTTTTCCATTCCTCACCCTGTTTTATACGCACAAGGTTATACGCACCACGAAGATCTATCTTGGTGAACCAACTAGACCCCCTAATTCGAGCAAACAAATCAGTTAACAATGGCAAAGGATACTGAAATTTGACCGTGATTTTATTCAAAAGGCGATAATCAATACAGGGTCTCAGGGAACCATCCTTTTTAGCCACAAAAAAGAATCCTGCACCAAGAGGGGATGAGGACGGGCGAATATGTCCCTTCTCTAAAGACTCCTTTATATAACTCCGCATGGCAGCATGCTCCGGGACAGATAAATTGAAAAGTCGTCCCTTAGGAAACTTACTACCAGGAATCAAATTTATAGCACAATCACAGTCCCTATGAGGAGGTAGAGAATTGAGTTTGGGCTCCTCAAATACATCCTGGTAGTCTGACAAAAACGTAGGGACTTCAGAAGGAGTGGATGAAGCAATTGACACCACAGGAGCGTCACCATGAATTCCCTGACAACCCCAACTTGACACCGACATAGCTTTCCAATCCAGGACTGGATTATGAGTCTGCAACCATGGTAGACCCAACACGATGACATCATGCAAATTATGCAGTACAAGAAAGCGAATCACCTCCTGATGAACAGGAGTCATGCACATGGTCACTTGTGTCCAGTACTGAGGTCTATTCGTAGCCAATGGTGTAGAATCAATTCCCCTTAGTGGAATAGGGAATTTTAAAGGCTCCAAATCAAAACCACAGCGCCTGGCAAATGACCAATCCATCAGACTCAGGGCGGCACCTGAATCTACAAAAGCATTAACCGGGTAAGATGACAGGGAACAAATCAGGGTAACAGACAAAATGAACTTAGGCTGTAAAGTACCAATGGTGACAGATTTATCAACCTTTTTTTGCGCTTAGAGCATGCTGAGATAACATGAGCTGAGTCACCACAGTAAAAGCACAACCCATTTTGCCGTCTATAATTTTGCCATTCACTTCTGGTCAGAATTCTGTCACATTGCATAGATTCAGGTGTCTGTTCAGAAGACACCGCCAAATGGTGCACAGGTTTGCGCTCCCGCAAACGCCGATCAATCTGAATGGCCAGAGTCATTGACTCATTCAGACCTGCAGGCGTAGGGAACCCCACCATGACATTCTTAATGGCTTCAGAAAGACCTTCTCTGAAATTTGCAGCCAGGGCACACTCATTCCACTGAGTAAGCACCGACCATTTCCGAAATTTCTGGCAGTACACCTCTGCTTCATCTTGCCCCTGCGAGAGGGCCAATAACGTTTTTTCAGCCTGGTACTCAAGATTAGGTTCCTCATAGAGCAATCCAAGGGCTAGAAAAAATGCATCTACACTAAGCAATGCAGGATCCCCTGGCGCCAATGCGAAGGCCCAATCTTGAGGGTCACCGCGCAAAAAGGAAATGATAATCTTAACTTGCTGAACGGCATCACCAGAGGAACGAGGTTTCAAAGAAAGAAACAACTTACAATTGTTCCTAACATTCAGGAACCTAGATCTATCTCCAGAAAACAACTCCGGAATAGGTAATCTAGGCTCTGACATAGGACTGTGAACAACAAAATCCTGAATACTTTGAACCCTAGCAGCAAGATGATCCAGACTGGAAGCCAAACTCTGGACATCCATGTCAGCAGCTGAACTCAGAGCCACACCAAGATTAAGAGGAGGAGAGAAGCTAGCCACAGCAGCTAGACACACGGCAAAAAAAAAAAAAAAAAAATATCAAGGCTTCTTTTCTCCTGCTTCTGCCATGCAATTAACACTTTCTGGATGGCTGTACTGTTATGATCCTTAGTGGCTGAGGATCACGAATAGACCAGCAAGTGAATAAACTAAGGACAAGCTCTAGGGAGATGGTAACTGGACTGATCGCAAATCTGAACCCATCCAACACAAATAGAGGTAGCCGGTGAACGTGCCTAAAATATTCCTAGACGTCTCGAGCCAGCCTTAGGAACTAGCTACCCCTAAAGAGAAAGAAAGACCTTGCTTGCCTCCAGAGAAATAATCCCCAAAGATATAGAAGCCCCCAACAAATATTAACGGTGAAGTAAGAAGAAGGCACATACGTAGGGATGAAATCAGATTCAGCAAAAGAGGCCCACTAGTACTAGAAAGCAGAAAATAGAGCAGGGGTCTATGCGATCAATAAAAAACCCTTACAAAATATCCATCCTGAGATTTCAAGAACCCACGCACCAACTAATGGTGTGTGGGGAGAAACTCAGTCCACTAGAGCATCCAGCAAGCGAGGAAATCACATTTTAGCAAGCTGGACAAGAAAACATGATAAACACTGCTGATCAAAAAATGAGCAAACAAAACTTAGCTTGTCCTGGATGGACTGGGAGCAAGGTAGTCAGAAGGAATCTGAGTAGCACTGATTACATCGACAGCCGGCAACAAGTGAAAGCAAAACAGAGCTATATAGGAACCTCCCAGAGGATAACGAACCAGCTGATAGCCAGAGACCAGCAGGATAACAAACAAAGCCACCAGGAGGAGCCCAAAGCAAAAGTCACACCATACCACCAGTGACCACAAGAGGGAGCCTGAAAACAGAGTTCACAACAGAGATCACAGGGTGGAGACAATCAGGAACAAAACAGGCACTAGTATCTGGTTTCGCAAGGAACTGTCCAGCAAGATAAATACCTCAGAGGGAAGAGCTGCCCCCTGGTGCACAAGAGCTGATGGGGTTTGAGTCCTGACACCTAGCCCGTTTTAGAGCACTAAAGTTTGGGTCCCCATTGATGTCTGTTGGGGTCGGAGTCAAGTTCTGGTCAAGTTCTGATGCCCGAACTGGACTTTAATCGACAGTTCAGCTGAACCCGATGAACTCGAACATCTACGGGTCTGCTCATCCCTAATTATGGCCTCTCACAATTTTGTGCCACAAAGTCCTGGCAGGTGTATAGGACAGGTGTAACATTGCATCAGTACTGTTGGTACTGGGGGGGTGCAGAGGGAGACACCAACAGGAAAGGGGCCACTTCAATTCATGACCACTTTTGACATCAGGCAGAAGGCAGAGCTCTGAGATGACAGAAGCAAGGAGACAAAAATGCCTGCTCCCTAGTCTGAGTGAGGTTCTGCCCACTGCACAGAAGCCAATCACAGAGTCTCAATGCAGTGAGCAATGTGGGATAAAACTGACCTGACAAGCTTCTTCCTACAGGCTGGCAGCGCTCTGGTTAGCTCCAACAAATGCCCACTCTCTAATTGGACAACACACACTGGACTTCCTCTGGGTCCTAGTGCCCACTGAAGGTTGAATGAAGACACTTCCTGGCACTGAACTTATTTTCTTCATTACTGCTGCCCACCAATTTTTCAATGGGAAATTGTCATCATTAAGCCTGCCTGCAAACTTCATCTGTACGGACTGCTGGAATTAATATTATGTTTATTAAATTTAAGCATTGCTACTGTAGGAGTCAGGAGAATGTGAATGGAGAGGGGGAGCTGAAGGAGGTAGTGGTGGTGGCTAGAGATGGGCGAGCACTAAAATGCTCGGGTGCTCGTTGGTCGGGTCGAGCAAATTGGAATATTCGGGCCACCGAGCCCAATGTAAGTCTATGGGAAACCCAAGCATTTTTGCCGAGATCCCCGGGGGGTCCTTTTAAGGTCTAAAAATGTCTGAAAATTATGGAAACATTACTCAAATGACATGGGAACATCATGTGGATCGCCCCTGGATGCATTTCTGAGTCATAGGTCACAGCTGTAAACAATGTTGTCACAGTTTCACGCCTTTTTTACAGGCGCACCAAAAAACATACAAAAACGAAAGGAAAATGGATTTTGCTGGAAAATATGTTAAGGAACATCTTTTCCAGGGTAATGAATTACATAAAGCCAAATAACTATCCCCAACCAAAAATGTTCCTCCACCACTTGGGCTATGTTCACACGCAGCGTTTTTGATGCGTTTTTCATCTTTAGCATTGCTTTCAACCAATACAAATGCATTCATTGGGTAACGTCATTGTAACATTTAACAACCCTAGCTGGCCATGTGTTGTGTGACACATAAACAGACACATCTTTTTTCAAGTATGAAGGAGGGACTCTTAAAGTCACAGAGCCTATTTTTCAAGGGGTATCAGATGGCGTTAATGTTCTTAAAGGGCCATTAAACAGTGGGTATTCTATACTGTTACTGCCTATGCAGTGAGTGGCTGGGCTGGCAAAAATTATGATGCACTCCAATACCCCTTTCACGAGACGTACAGGGGGGCCTCCTGAAAAAATGTTGCATTGAATGCAAGGCCTACACCGTTTCTGCAGATGTACTTGAGGGCTTCATGTCAAAATTGTTCCCATTAGAAGAAAGTGTGTCTCCGATACTGTATTCTTATGCATTGAATGCAAGGCCTGGCCTGTCCCAAAGTTACATGCACCCCAACAAGCCTTTCGGCAGACGTTCTTTACGGCCTCATGACAAAATTGTTCCCATTAGAAGAAAGTGTGTCTCCCAAACTGTTTTCTTATGCAATGAATGCAAGGCCTGGCCTGTCCCAAAGTTACATGCACCCCAATAAGCCTTTCAGCAGACATACTTTATGGCCTCAGGACAAAATTGTTCCCATTAGAAGAAAGTGTGTCTCCCATACTGTTTTCTTATGAATTGAATGCAAGGCCTGCCCTGCACCAATGTTAAATGCACCCCAATAAGCCTTTCAGCAGACGTACTTTATGGCCTCATGACAAAATTGTTCCCATTAGAAGAAAGTGTGTCTCCCATACTGTTTTCCTATGCATTGAATGCAAGGCTTGGTCTGGCCCAAAATTACATGCACCCCAATAAGCCTTTCAGCAGACGTACTTTACGACCTCATGACAAAATTGTTCCCATTAGAAGAAAGTGTGTCTCCCATACTGTTTGCTTACACACTGAATGCAAGGCCTGCCCTGCACCAATGTTACATGCACTCCAATAACCCTTTGAAACCACGTACTGGATGGCCACATGAAACAAAAGTTCACATTATTATTAGTTTTTTTATTATCATAAATTTTGTCCATGAAGTGAATGCAAGGCCTGGCCGTAATTTGAATGCACCACAATCCCCCTTGGAAGAAACGTGGAGGAGGGTCTCATAAAAAAATTGTGACATTAAAAAGGAGCACTTCACCTATACTTAACCTTTTGGAAAGGGTGTTTATGATGCCCGTAAATAATAAAAAAAAAAAAGTGTACCCCCCAAGGGGAAATGTTTGTTAGCCCATGCACTCAGTGTATGGGCTAACAAACATTTCCCCTTGGGGGTACACTTTTTTTTTTTTATTATTTACGGGCATCATAAACACCCTTTCCAAAAAATAGTGTGACTGTTGCATCACGGAATCTGTTCACCCTCGTGTTCTAGTGGTGGTACCTAAAGAGACATGGAGGATGTCCTCATATGTCTCTATTCCCATTTTAAAGGAGCGGGTCTCCTAGAATTGAAATGCCCATTCACTAAGTGCATGGACTGACAAACATTTCCCCATGGGGAGTAAAAAAATTTTTGGTTTCAAATAAAAATACCCTTGCACAAAAATTGAGTAACTTTTGCATCATGGAATACGTTCACCTTGGTGTTCTAGTGGTTGTGGATGATGAGGATGAGGATAAGGAGGAGGATAACACCAAACAGACCAAATCAGGAAGCGTATACCCATGTGTGGTTGTGAAGAGGTGCATGAGAATACACCTCCCCAAAAAGACAATGTATTTGAGGTTATGTTTAGCTGTTTTCATTTGGTGGTGTACAGAAGTCTTGCCCAATCCAGCCCTTGTTCATTTTTATAAGAGTCAGCCTGTCAGCATTTTCAGTTGACAGGCGGATACGCTTATTAGTTATAATTCCGCCAGCGGCACTAAAAACCTGCTCTGACAGAACACTAGCAGCAGGGCAGGCCAGGACCTCCAAGGCATAGAGAGACAGTTCATGCCACGTGTCCAGCTTAGATACTCAATAATTAAAAGGCACAGAAGAATCACGGAGGACAATTGTACGATCAGCAAGCTACTCCCTCAGCATCTTCCCAAACATTGCACTTCTTGTGACAGCACCCCTTGCCTCTGTGCCTGAGTGATGGGAGGGTCTGAGAAAACTGTCCCAGAACTTTGCCATTGTTCCCCTGCCTGTGCAGGATTGTTCTTATGTCTCTCTTGCCTGTTCTCCTTGGTTGTACAACAAACTCTGATGTCTGCTGCCAGGGTTCCCAGATGGGAATTTTTTTTAGTAATTCCGCTACAAGGGCCCTCTGGTACTGCACCATTTTAGTACACCTGTCTGCCTCTGGAAGAAGAGATTGAAAGTCCTCCTTGTAGCATGGGTCTAAAAGTGTCACCAACCAGTAATGAGTGTCACCGAAAATTTTAATAATGTGAGGGTAAAGGGAAATGCAGCGCAACATAAAGTCAGCCATGCGTGCCAGACTGCTAACTGGAAAGACTTCCGTGTCCTCACCAACAGGACGACTGACCATGCTGTCCTCCTCATCCTCTTTCTCCTCCCTGTCCTCAGGCCATCCAAGCTGAACACACGGTATAGAACCTGTGCTTGCAGTACCGTCTATAGCGCATGAAAGTAGCTCCGGTTATTCTTTCTCCTTTTCCTCATTGTCTATTTCTTTGGGATGACATGAGGCTGGGCTGTGTGTAATCACCCTGTATGGTTCCTTGCTCCATGTCCTCATGCTCCTCCTGCAATGCATCCTCTTTAGTTGTGAGCAGAGAGGTTTTCAGAATGCAGAGAAGCTAGATGGTGATGCTAATTATGTCATCATCACCGCTCACCATCTTGGTGCAGTCCTCAAAGTTTTGGAGGATGGTACATATATCTGACATCCATGTCCACTTGTGAGGTCTTATGTGTGGAGTCTGAACTGAATAATGATGGTCTTGTTGATGCTGGTAGTCATCAGCTGCCCTCTTCTGCTCACAAATCTTTCCAACATATGCAGTGTAGAGTTTCATTGCATGGGGACATCAAACACCAGTCGGTGAGCCGGAAGCTGAAAACACTACTGAAGCATGGCAAGGGCAGCTGAAGCTGTAGCTGACTTTCTAAAATGGCCAGACAGGAAGCGTACTTTCACTAGCAGATCCGGCAGCTCCGGGTAGCTTTTGAGAAAACGTTGAACGATGATGTTAAGTACATGGGCCAGGCAAGGTACGTGTGAGCACACCTTGCCTCAGGGCTGCCATCAGGTTCCTGCCATTGTCACACACGGCCATGCCTGGCTGTAGGTTCAGCAGCGGTGTCAGCCAAAAATCTGACTGCTCTTTCAGCGCTGTCCACAACTCTTCAGCATTATGTGGTTTGTCACCTAAGCAGGTTAGCTTCAGCACAGCCTGTTGTCGCTTAGTTGAGGCAGTGTTGCAGTGCTTCCAGCTTCTGACTGATGTGCTCATTTCAGATATGGAGGTTGAAGAGGAGGAGGAGGAGGTGCAGGAGCTGTAGACTGTGGGGGCAACCCTGATTGATGTAGGGCCCACAATCCTCGGCGTCGGGGGCATGTGTTCCATCCCATGGTCCAACTGGGTCCCGGCTTCCACTATGTTAACCCAATGTGCCATCAGAGAGATGTACCATCCCTGCCCACAACACTTGTCCACGTGTCCGTGGTTAAGTCATCTTTCCCAGTAACAGCATTGTTGAGGGCACGGGTTAAGTTGTGGGACACGTGCTGTTGTAATGCCGGTACGGCTCACCAGTAGAAATAGTGCCCACTGGGGACCGAGTACCTTGGGACGGCAGCCGCCATCAGGTTGCAGAAATCTTCCAATTCAACAAGCCTAAAAGGCAACATTTTGAGTGCAAGCAAAGGAGAAATGTGAGAATTTAGTACTGTGGCCTGTGGGACGTTGGCTGCGTACTTCTGCTTGCATTCCAATGACTGGGGTATAGACAACTGAAGGCTGCGCTGGGACAAGGACATGGATGGGCTTAATGATGGTGCTAGTTGACTGTGGGCAACAACAGGTGCAGGGCACGAGGCAGCATCGCATGCACCACAGACTGTGGATTGGCTTGTACGCAAAACAGTGGAAGAAGCAGTGGTGTCACCTACAGACAGTGTTCCTGGAGCCTGGGGTTCAGCCCACAAAGTCGGGTACTTTGCTGCTATGTACCTGATCATGCTGGTGGTAGGCAGGCTGGTAGTTTTGTTACCCCTGCAGATGCGGGCATGGCAGGTGCTGCAAATGACCTGTTTAGGGTTATCGTCAGAGTCTTTAAAAAATAACCAGACTCTGGAATATCTAACAGTTGGAATGGCAGCTTCCGTCATGTTGGTGTTAGGGGGAATGGATGCACACCTTCTGTCTACGGCCACCACACTGCTTCTTCCTGCCTGTTGGGGTACTATGCCTCCTTCCCCATGAGTGATGCCATCCTCACTCTGCATGTCCTCCTGCCAGGTTGGGTCAGTTACTATGTCATCCACCACTTTGTCTTGCACATCTGCACCCTGCTCCTCCTCCTGACTTTCTGGCAATTGCATCTTATCATTGTCCACCTCTTGTGACACTTTCCCACCATCGCCTTTGCGTGACCGTGGCTGCTCAAATCTTTGGACATCGCTACATGCGATTTCATCTTGCCCCATTTCAAGTTGACCGGTCAAGAGTTTGGAATCTTTAAAGGGAAAAGTGAACAGCTCTTCGGAGTGTCCAAGTGTTGGATCAGTTGTTTCAGGGTACTAAGCATGGTGGGAAGAAGGAGGATTAGGGTGGATTAGGAGGATTAGGGTGAGTAATATGCGGTCCACACTCACGGCTACTCAAACTTGACAGTGTGGAAGACGTGGTGGTGGTGGTGGCAAAGTGACTGGAACATTATCAGCTAACCAACCAACAACCATTTCACACTGCTCTGGCTTCAATAGTGGTGTGCTGCGGTCACCTAGAAACTGGGACAGGAAAGTTGAGCGAGAAGATGTGGGTCTTTGTTGTGGCCCACATTCAGCATCACATCCACTTCCTTGTCCCTTGCCCTTTGCCTTGCCCATTTTAAATGGACTACAGAAATATTTAAAAAGTTCAATGCAAATGGATTAATTTTGAGAAAACTTATATGTGATCAGTGTGCCGAAAAAACACACTTTTAATTAAATGGAATGTCGGGAATTTTTTCATTTTGCTTTTAACACATTTTTTTAAGCACCAAAACCATTTCAAAGGAGCACTCAAAATGCAACAATTATTAACCCACAGATAGAGGAAGCATCTGACAGAGAAACCACAATGTTCAATATGTGGCTTTTTCTTTATTTTTTAAAAAGAAAATTACTGTCACGAAGTAGGCTAACACAGCGCCCAAAAAAGTGAAATGTATGCCTGAAAAGCAAGTATTTGGAGACCACAGACAGATCGGGCATCTGACGGAGATAATAGACTATTTCAATATGTGGCCAGGAGTTTTTTTATTTTAAATGTTAACCCCAAAATACAGTATAGACCAAGTGTAGCAGACAGCCAAAAAAGTGGAATGTATGCTTGAAAAGCAAGTATTTGGAGACCACAGATAGACCGGGTGTCTGACTGAGATAACAGACTGTTTTAATATGTGGCCTGGAGTTTTTTAAATTTTTTTAACCCCAAAATACTGTATAGACCAACGGTATCAGACAGATAAAAAAGTGGAATGTATGCCTGAAAAGCAAGTATTTGCAGACCACAGATAGACCGGGCATCTGATGAAGATAATAGACTATTCAAAATGTGGCCTTGATTTTTTGGGGCCCACCAAAATTGTGTCAATAAGTAGGCTATAACACTAAAATAAAAAAATTGGAGTACTAAAATTGTAAAATATTTACTGCAATGATATGCGATGCGTGTGGCGTACAAATCACAATGATAAATATAAGAACTATAGCTAAATATTTTTGGGCCAGCTAAAGATTTTTTGGTCAGCAAAATGGTGTCGAAAAATGTTGTAAGACACTCCAAAAAATACTATAGTACCAAAAAAATAACCCAGAATTTTCTGTGCACTTAGATCTGATGCCAGTGCAAAAAAAACAGTTTTAAATTGTTAGATTTTAATGCTCTTGTATTAAAATGACCAGGCTGTAGTCTGCAGTGTGACCAAGCAAATAAATGTAGAAAAAAGGGGGCTATGGATTGCTTTGTAATAAAATTAGCAGATATAAGATGCAAAAAAAAAAATCCTAGCCATGGATACCTGCAGCTAAGTATATATAAAATATGCAGCAGCAG
This sequence comes from Ranitomeya variabilis, assembly GCF_051348905.1. NCBI lineage: Eukaryota > Metazoa > Chordata > Amphibia > Anura > Dendrobatidae > Ranitomeya > Ranitomeya variabilis. Next base: position 508,356,928 of record NC_135235.1, read on the forward strand.
AAAGTAATGGAGCCTTTTGATATATGCACTGAGATCTATATACTCACATACAGTGCCTGCATGCCTTGCACTGGTGTGGATATGCGCACATAGACTCCCCTGCCTACCTAGCACTGCAATCTATATAACCCCTGAATTAGCCCTAAAAAGGACTGATGGTTTATCAGGATTTGTGGATTGAACAATAGTAGACCCACACTAACTAATAAAAGAACGAATCTGACCCTATCTCAGCAGCAGCTCTCCCTACCCTAGCTTAGTCTGGAGCAGAATGCGCCGATCAGGGCAGCGTCAGGTCTCTTATAGACCTGATGATGCTGTATGGCCAGCCAATCACTGTAATACCACAACAAAGATGGCTGCGGTATTACAGTGCATGGCAGACAATCCCTGCATGTTCATTGGCGCTCTGAAAAGTGCCAAAATTTAATGATGGAGACTCAAGCTCCCGCCGAATAATCCCAGAAATGCTCGGTGTTCTCCAAGTAAACCGAGTACCGTGATACTTGGGCGAGTACCAAGTAGTGTCGAGCATGCTCCCTCATCACTAGTGGTGGCCCTTGAGGCCTTATTACTGTAATGCTTATGGAAACAGAAACACATGGGCTACTTGCACAGTGGACAAGTCTGTAGGAACATGTTCACACACCACCAAGAAACTTGAAGACACAAAAGACCACAGTAAAACCAAAAACACTCAAAAAAATTGAACTAAAAAAATTGAAGAAAAATCACAGTAATCAGTGAGTGCTAGTAAAAAGATGTAAAAAACAGGGTATTTGGTTGATAAGTTTTTTGCAAAAAAATGTATACTAAGCTGCTCCACCAAACATCAAGGTATACCAATATAGAGCAGTCCTAACTGTTGTGAACTCTGTTTTTGGGCTCCCTTTTGTGGTCACAACTGGTACTGTGTGAGTGCTGTCTTTGGGCTCCCTCTGGTGGTTCTTTGTGTCATTCTGCAGGTCTGAGGCAGGATCAGCTGTCTCGTTATCTCTTAGCTGGTTTCCTATTTAGTTCACCTGGACTCTCAGTTGTTGCCTGCTGTCAATGTCTTCAGTGCTATTTTGGAGCTCTCCTGCAGTCCTTCATTATCAGTCTCTTCAAGAGAAGCTAAGTTTTGCTTGGTTCATTTTTTGACCATCAGTGGTCATATGTTTCTGGGTTTATTTTTGTTTTCTTGTCCAGCTTGCTAATATGTGATTTCCTTGCTTGCTGGTAGCTCTAGGGGGCTGAGTTTCTCCCCTCACACCGTTAGTTGGTGTGGGGGTTCTTGTATTCTCAGCGTGGATATTTTGCATAGGGTTTTTTACTGACCGCACAGTTCCCTATCTGTCTTCTGCTATCTAGTATTAGCGGGCCTCATTTGCTTAATCTGTTTTCATTTCTACGTTTGTGTTTTCCCCTTACCTCACCGTTATTATTTGTTGGGGGCTTCCTATATCTTTGGGGTGATTTCTCTTGAGGCAAGTGAGGTCTTACTTTCCCTCAGGAGTAGATAGTTTCTCAGGCTGCGTCGAGACGTCCAGGATTTTAGGCACGTTCACCGGCTTCCTTTAGTGTGTTGGTTAGGATCAGGTTTGCGGTCAGTCCAGTTACCACCTCCCTAGAGCTCGTGTCTATGTTCATAAACTTAGCTAGTCCGTTTTGTGATCCTCAGCCACTAGGATCATAACAGTACAGCAGGCCAAAAAAGTGTTTAATGCTTCCCGAAGTGGGATAAGAGAAGCCCTGAGTACAATTTTTTTTTTCTCTCTATCTTTGCTGCAGTCTGTCCAGCTTCTCTCATCCCCTTAATCTCTGGGTGGTTTTGTGTTCAGCTGCAGACATGGATATTCAGAGTCTGACTTCTAGTGTGGATCATCTTGCTGCAAGGGTGCAAAGCATTCAGGATTTTGTTGTTCATAGCCCTATGTCAGAGCCAAAAATACCTATTCCTGAGTTGTTTTCTGGAGATAGATCTAGGTTTCTGAATTTTAAGAATAATTGTAAATTATTTCTATCTTTGAGACCTCGTTCCTCTGGTGATTCCGCTCAGCAAGTTAAAATTGTTATCTCCTTGTTACGTGGCGACCCTCAAGATTGGGCCTTCTCTCTGGTGCCAGGAGATCCTGCATTGCTGAATGTGGATGCGTTTTTTCTGGCGCTTGGACTGCTTTATGAGGAACCTAATCTTGAGAACCAGGCAGAAAAGGCCTTGCTGGCTCTTTCTCAGGGCCAGGATGAAGCTGACGTGTATTGTCAAAAATTTCGGAAATGGTCGGTGCTTACTCAATGGAATGAGTGTGCCTTGGCTGCAAATTTCAGAGAAGGTCTTTCTGAAGCCATTAAGAATGTTATGGTGGGGTTCCCCACGCCTGCAAGTCTGAATGACTCAATGGCTTTGGCCATTCAGATTGATCGGCGTTTGCGGGAGCGCAAATCTGCGCACCATCTGGCGGTGTTTTCTGAACAGAGACCTGAGTCTATGCAATGTGACCGAGTTCTGACCAGAATTGAGCGGCAAAATCATAGACGTCAAAATGGGTTGTGCTTTTACTGTGGTGATTCAACTCATGTTATCTCAGCATGCTCTAAGCGCGTTAAAAAAATCGCTAAACCTGTCACCATTGGTACTATACAGCCTAAATTCATTTTGTCTGTTACTTTAATTTGTTCTTTGTCATCCTACTCGGTTATGGCTTTTGTGGATTCAGGTGCTGCCCTGAATCTGATGGATTTGTCGTTTGCCAGGCGCTGTGGTTTTGTCCTGGAGCCTTTGGAATTCCCTATTCCACTGAGGGGAATTGATGCTACACCATTGGCTGAGAATAAGCCTCAATATTGGACTCAAGTGACCATGTGCATGACTCCTGTACATCAGGAGGTGATTCGCTTTCTTGTGCTGCATAATTTGCATGATGTTGTCGTGTTGGGTCTGCCATGGCTGCAGGCCCATAATCCAGTTCTGGATTGGAAAGCTATGTCTGTGTCAAGTTGGGGTTGCCAGGGGATTCATGGCGATGCTCCTTTGGTATCAATTGCTTCTTCCACTCCTTCTGAGGACCCTGAGTTTTTGTCGGACTACCAGTATGTATTTGATGAGCCCAGATCCGGTGCCCTGCCTCCTCACAGGGATTGTGATTGTGCTATAAATTTGATTCCTGGTAGTAAGTTCCCTAAGGGACGACTTTTTAATTTGTCTGTACCAGAACATGCCGCAATGCGGAGCTATATAAAGGAGTCTTTAGAGAAGGGACATATTCGCCCGTCCTCCTCCCCTCTTGGTGCAGGATTCTTTTTTGTGGCCAAGAAGGATGGTTCTCTGAGACCTTGTATAGATTATCGTCTTTTAAATAAAATCACGGTCAAATTTCAGTATCCTTTGCCATTGATGTCTGATCTGTTTGCTCGGATTAAGGGGTCCAGTTGGTTCACCAAGATAGATCTTCGTGGTGCGTATAACCTTGTGCGCATTAAGCAGGGGGATGAATGGAAAACAGCATTTAATACGCCCGAAGGCCATTTTGAGTACTTGGTGATGCCTTTTGGACTCTCTAATGCTCCTTCTGTGTTCCAGTCCTTCATGCATGACATCTTCCCAGAATATCTGGATAAATTTATGATTGTGTATCTGGATGACATTTTGGTCTTTTCTGAGGACTGGGAGTCCCATGTGAAGCAGGTCAGGATGGTATTTCAGGTCCTGCGTGCTAATGCCTTATTTGTGAAGGGCTCAAAATGTCTCTTCGGAGTACAGAAGGTTTCCTTTTTGGGTTTTATTTTTTCTCCTTCTACTATTGAGATGGACCCAGTCAAGGTCCAGGCTATTCATGACTGGACTCAGCCTACATCTGTTAAGAGTCTTCAGAAGTTCTTGGGTTTTGCTAATTTTTACCGTCGCTTCATTGCTAATTTTTCTGGCGTGGTTAAACCCTTGACGGATTTGACCAAGAAGGGTTCTGATGTGACTAATTGGTCTCCTGCGGCTGTGGAGGCCTTTCGGGAGCTGAAGCACCGGTTTTCTTCGGCTCCAGTTTTGTGTCAGCCTGATGTCTCTCTTCCTTTTCAGGTCGAGGTTGATGCTTCTGAGATTGGAGCAGGGGCTGTTTTGTCGCAGAGAAGCTCTGATGGCTCTGTGATGAAGCCTTGTGCTTTTTTTTCAAGAAAGTTTTCGCCTGCTGAGCGAAATTATGATGTTGGTAATCGGGAGTTGTTGGCTATGAAGTGGCCATTTGAGGAGTGGCGACATTGGCTTGAGGGAGCTAAGCATCGTGTAGTGGTCTTAACTGATCACAAAAATCTGATTTATCTCGAGTCTGCCAAGTGGCTGAATCCTAGACAGGCTCGTTGGTCGTTGTTTTTCTCCCATTTTGATTTCGTGGTCTCGTACCTGCCTGGTTCGAAGAACGTGAAAGCTGATGCTCTTTCTAGGAGTTTTGTGCCTGACTCTCCGGGAGTTTCAGAGCCGGCTGATATCCTCAGAGAGGGAGTGATTTTGTCTGCCATTTCCCCAGATTTGTGACGAGTGCTGCAGAAATTTCAGGCGGATAGACCAGACCGTTGCCCACCAGAGAGACTGTTTGTCCCAGATAGATGGACCAGCAGAGTTATTTCCGAGGTTCATTCTTCGGTGTTGGCAGGACATCCTGGGATTTTTGGTACCAGAGATTTGGTGGCTAGGTCCTTCTGGTGGCCTTCCTTGTAGCGGGATGTGCGTTCCTTTGTGCAGTCCTGTGGGATTTGTGGGCATTTGAGGAGTGGCGACATTGGCTCGAGGGAGCTAAGCATCGTGTAGTGGTCTTAACTGATCACAAAAATCTGATTTATCTCGAGTCTGCCAAGCGGCTGAATCCTAGACAGGCTCGTTGGTCGTTGTTTTTCTCCCGTTTCGATTTCGTGGTCTCGTACCTGCCTGGTTCGAAGAACGTGAAAGCTGATGCTCTTTCTAGGAGTTTTGTGCCTGACTCTCCGGGAGTTTCAGAGCCGGCTGGTATCCTCAGAGAGGGAGTGATTTTGTCTGCCATTTCCCCAGATTTGCGACGAGTGCTGCAGAAATTTCAGGCGGATAGACCGGACCGTTGCCCACCAGAGAGACTGTTTGTCCCAGATAGATGGACCAGCAGAGTTATTTCTGAGGTTCATTCTTCGGTGTTGGCAGGACATCCATGGATTTTTGGTTCCAGAGATTTGGTGGCTAGGTCCTTCTGGTGGCCTTCCTTGTCGCAGGATGTGCGTTCCTTTGTTCAGTCCTGTGGGATTTGTGCTCGGGCTAAGCCTTGCTGTTCTCGTGCCAGAGGTTTGCTTTTGCCTTTGCCTGTCCCGAAGAGGCCTTGGACGCTCATTTCCATGGATTTTATTTCGGATCTTCCAGTCTCTCAGAGAATGTCTGTCATCTGGTTGGTGTGTGATCGTTTTTCCAAAATGGTCCATTTGGTGCCCTTGCCTAAGTTGCCTTCCTCCTCTGATTTGGCTCCTCTATTTTTTCAGAATGTGGTTCGCTTGCACGGCATCCCTGAAAATATTGTGTCTGACAGAGGATCCCAGTTTGTGTCCAGATTTTGGCGGATCTTTTGTGCTAAGATGGGCATTGATTTGTCTTTGTCGTCGGCCTTCCATCCTCAGACGAATGGTCAAACCGAGCGAACTAATCAGACCTTGGAAACCTATTTAAGATGTTTTGTTTCGGCTGATCAGGATGATTGGGTGACTTTTTTGCCATTGGCCGAGTTTGCCCTTAATAATCGGGCTAGTTCTGCTACTTTGGTTTCACCTTTTTTCTGCAATTCTGGTTTTCATCCTCTTTTTTCCTCGGGTCAGGTTGAGCCTTCTGACTGTCCTGGGGTGGATTCTGTGGTGGATAGGTTGCAGCTAGTGTTGAGCATTCCGATACCGCAAGTATCGGGTATCGGCCGATACTTGCGGTATCGGAATTCCGATACCGGGATTCCGATACTTGCCGCGTATCGGATACCGGAATCGGAAGTTCCAAGATTCAAAATTCAGAAATTCAGCCAATGAGAATGATTCCAAGTGTGGGCACATCCTGTTTAGCATGGAGGGCATGAAAGTACTGGCAAGGCTGTGATTGGCTGCTGAAATGATGTCATGATGCAGTTTAAAAGTTGCTGGCGCCATTTTGCGATCACTCTGCTGTGAATTCAGTTAGTGACAGGACGCTGTTTGCTGACTGAGGGACAGTTTAGAGATAGCGATTTGCTTTTTTGTGCTTTCCAAAGGCTAATTTAGCAACCGCTGTGTTCACCTACTATTCACCTTGCTTTTGCCTTGTAGCGCTGTTTTCACAGCGATCTGCAAGGTCTGTGTGTGTGTGTGTGTGAGTGCAGCCCACTCTCTAGTCTGAGTGCAGCCACATAGGCCATCCATAGCTGGTTGTATTCAGTTCAGGGAGGGTGGTTCATTGCCTCATACTGTTTTTTTTTTTTTTTTTTTTTTTTTTTTCAAGTAGTGTAGTCTGCTGCTAATTTATTCAAAAAAATCCTATTAGTGTCTTTCCACCCGTCTCCAGCTAATTTGTGGAAAAACACTACATAGGATAACGTAGAGGAGGGTTTTTGGGCCTTGCAGCGCCGTTTACGGCTGTCTGCACGGTCTCCGTGTGACTGCAGCTCGCCCTGTAGTCTGTGAGCAGCCATAGCCTGGTTGTCTCCAGCTCAGGGTTGTTCACTGCGTCATACCGCCAAATCAATTTTCATTTTTTTTCAAGTAGTGTAGTCTGCTGCTAATTTATTCAAAAAAATCCTATTAGTGTCTTTCCACCCGTCTCCAGCTAATTTGTGGAAAAACACTACATAGGATAACGTAGAGGAGGGTTTTTGGGCCTTGCAGCGCCGTTTACGGCTGTCTGCACGGTCTCCGTGTGATTGCAGCTCGCCCTGTAGTCTGTGAGCAGCCATAGCCTGGTTGTCTCCAGCTCAGGGTTGTTCACTGCGTCATACCGCCAAATCAATTTTCATTTTTTTTCAAGTAGTGTAGTCTGCTGCTAATTTATTCAAAAAAATCCTATTAGTGTCTTTCCACCCGTCTCCAGCTAATTTGTGGAAAAACACTACATAGGATAACGTAGAGGAGGGTTTTTGGGCCTTGTAGCGCCGTTTACGTCTGTCTGCACGGTCTCCGTGTGACTGCAGCTCTATCTGTTGTCAGTTCATCCCCCAAAAAATAAATAAATAATAAAGTTCACCAAACACACCAGTTACACCACTTTACATTTGTGTAGGCCACATTAGCTCATATTAAAGTCTAGTCCACACTTTAGAAAATTAGTGTTTCTTATACCTGTTAGGAGGAGTTGCTCAGGAATAAGCACACAAATCCGTTAGTACTTTTCTGCTTATCTTTATCAGTCAACCAAGATGAAGAAGGCAGTGAGTAAGGCACGTGGGCGTGGGAGCAGTCGCGGAGCAGGGAGGGGACGTGGGGATTCTGTGCCTGCTGCGGGCACCGGTTACTCATCAGCACCCACTTTCACCAGGCAACAGTCATTCATGCGTAGCTTTGTGTCAGAGCGCCGTACACCGCTGCTGCGTGAAGAACAAATTGAAGCTGTTGTCGGATGGATGGCAGCTAATGCATCAACTTCCATTAGTGCCACATCCTCTCAGACACAGAGCACTGGAGAGCAGCCATCTGTCTCTTCACCACCTGCCAAATTGCCCAGGCAGACAGAGAGCCCAGGACAGGAGCCGTCTCTACTTCTGTTCTCTGAATCTCTTGGCTTGGAAACAGGGGGCCAGCCAAGCAGCATTGGAGAAATGGAAGAAGAGGCAGGGTGCAGTGATGCCCAACAGCTTTTTCTGTCTTCCTCTGAAGAGGCGGGTGGGCCAGTGGCTCCGGTCACCACATCGCAGGCCGCATCAGCTGATGATGACACTCAGGTGCCACTTACTGGTGCGTGCTCTGCTGCTGAGACTACCCAGGAGGAGCAGTTGGGGGCAGAGGGTAGTGTAGATGATGAGGTCCTCGACCCATCTTGGCGTGAGGGACAGGAAGGTGGTGGGAGCAGCTCTGAGGAAGAGATTCCCCGTACGGCCCAAAGAGGGAGAGGGAGGGGGAAGACTGTGGATCCTGCAGCCTCCGCTTTGGCACCCGTTAGGAGCATGTCTCTTCCAAAAGCCAAAAAGGGCGCTCCCAAGACTTGCAGTGCCTGGTCCTTTTTTGACACAGTTGCAGATGACATTTGCTATGTCAGATGCAACGTGTGTCATCAAAAAGTCAAAAGAGGTCGAAATGTCAGCAACCTCAATACCTCCAACATGTGGAAACATGTGCGCAACAGGCACCCGGCGGAGTTAGAAAAACACACTGAAGAGGTAGGCCAACCAACAGCGGCAGCTACCACCTCTTCAGCTCGTGTTGCCTCTTCCTCTAGCTCACACGCAGCTGGTTCGGCTTCCTCCCAGGATCGCCGTGGAAGAACCTCTGGCCCTGTTGTCCAGAGACCCGCTGTAATTCCACCCGCAGCGCCACTTTCCCAGTCATCCACACACTCCCAGCCCAGTCTACAGCCATAGGTAGTACAGGCATGGGAGAAAAGGCGGCCTTTCTCGTCAAACCACCCACGAGCACAGGCTCTGACTGCAGGCATTGCCAAACTTCTGTCACTGGAAATGCTGTCATTCAGGCTGGTGGAGACTGACAGCTTCCGTGACTTGATGTCATTGGCAGTCCCACAGTACAATGTGCCCAGCCGCTTTTACTTCAGCAGGCAAGCCGTCCCTGCCCTGCACAAGCATGTGGAGGGACACATAAAACACGCGCTACTGAACGCCGTCAGTAGCAAGGTCCACCTCACCACCGATGCGTGGACCAGTCAACATGGACAGGGGCGATACCTTTCCCTCACTGCCCATTGGGTTAATGTTGTTGAGCCAGGTACAGACCGTGCGAGTGGCGCAGGACGTGTCCTGCCCACTCCAAGGATTGCAGAAATCCATTCTGTACGCATTGACTCCTCCTCTTACACCAGTTCCTCAGAATCATCGCTGCAGGAGCCATCACAGTCCACCTCCACATGGACCCGTGATGAACGTGTACCTGTTACGACCGACATGAGCACAGCCGTGGCCAAACGTCAACAGGCCGTCTTGAAATTAATTTTTTTGGGGAATCGTAGCCACACAGCGCAGGAGCTCTGGAATGCCATCAAGCAGGAGAGCGATGTGTGGTTTGTGCCAGCGAATCTCCAGCCAGGCATGGTAGTGTGTGATAATGGCCGAAATCTGGTGGCAGCTCTGGGCCTCGGCAACCTCACTCACATCCCATGTCTGGCACATGTGCTCAATTTGGTCGTGCAGAGCTTTTTGAGGGACTATCCGGATCTTGATGCACTGCTGCACAAGGTCCGCCTAGAGTGTGCTCACTTGCGGCGTTCCAGCACGGCAAAAGCGCGCATTGCGACTCTGCAGCGCCGACACCGCCTGCCGGAACATCGCATCATATGTGACCTACCTACCAGGTGGAATTCCACGTTACATATGTTGGAGCGGTTGTGTGAGCAGCAGCAAGCTGTAATGGAGTACCAGCTGCTTCAGGCGCAAAAAAGTCGCAGTCAGCGCCGTACAGACTTCACAACCACAGAGTGGGCCACTATGAATGACGTCTGACAGGTTTTGCGTCCCTTTGATTATTCCACGCGGATGGCGAGTGCAGATGATGCACTAGTCAGCATGACTGTCCCCCTTATCTGCCTGCTTGAAAAATCACTGCAAGCGCTAAGGGATGATGTTGTGGAAGAGGTGGAGGATGAGGATTCACCATTTCCATCATCTTCTGGACAGTCAGCGCCACGTGGTTCCTCACAAACGCGTAGGCAGGGGACAGTTTGTGAGGAGGATGAGGAGGAGTCAATGGAGGAGGAAGACATCCGTCCAGAGGAGGGAGTTACACAATTGTCCAGTACTCAGTGTGTACAGCGAGGTTGGGGTGATGACGAGCGGGCAGAGATCACGCCTCCAGCAGGGGACAGCGTTTCTTGGGCAGTTGGCAGTCTGCAGCACATGGTGGATTACATGTGCAGTGCCTGAGAAACGACCGCCGCATCGCCCACATTCTCAACATGTCTGATTATTGGGTGTTCACCCTCCTCGATCCTCGCTACCGGGACAACGTAGAAAGCCTCATCACACCGTTGAACCGGGAGCGAAAAATGCGGGAGTACCAAGACACACTGGTCAATTCCATCATCTTCTCCATTCCAACTGAGAGAAGTGCTGCTAGTGCATTCCAAAGCAGCTCAGTGCGTCCAGGCAGTGGTGGAGGCTCTGCACAAAGAGGGAGCAGAAGCAGTGCCTCTGCCCAAGGCAAGACCAGTATGGCCGAACTGTGGCACAGTTTTCTGTGCCCGCCACAAAAGTCTACACCATCACAGACGGCTCCAGTCAGCAGGAGGCAACGGTTCCGTCAGATGGTGACAGACCACATGTCTTGCCCTCTTGCTGTACTCCCAGACGGCTCTTCCCCTTTCAAGTTTCGGGTCTCAAAGCTGGATACATGGCCAGAGCTAAGCCAGTATGCATTGGAGGTGCTGTCTTGCCCAGCGGCCAGTGTATTATCGGAACGTGTCTTTAGTGCTGCAGGTGGTGTACTAACTGATCGTCGCATGCGACTATACTCCGATAACGTTGACCGGCTTACTTTCCTGAAAATGAACAAGACCTGGATCTCGCATGAATTTGCCACTCCTCCTCCTGATTAACTAATTAGGTCACTGTATACGTTATCCAGGTCTCCTGTTGTGTTCATCTTTCTACCACCTGAACTTAAATTCCTGGGCTCCAGCACCGCCAGTTGAGGCTCAGAAGTGCCGTCTGCACAGTCAAAACATACGACCCAGTGTTATTGGGTTTCAGTAACGTCAGCTGATCCCCAGCTGTGTAGCCGGCAATGTGTCATGCGACCGCCACGCTGACACAACAACTGAAATGTAAGGGAATCTGTCCCCCCCCCCCCCAAGGCGTTTGTTACTGAAAGAGCCACCTTGTACAGCAGTAATGCTGCACAAGGAAAAAGGTAGCTATTTTGGTTTTGCTCCTTGCACACGCAAAACTTAACACTTATAAAATGTGTCCACTGATACCGTAAAACCGTCCCGGAGGTGGGACTTTCCTTCGTAATATGACGCAGCACAGCCGTCATTCCTACCCCCCCGGCGCCGCGCCCCGGCTCATCAGCGTTGTTTGATTCCGTCCCGGAGCCTGCGCTGTTATGTTATCCCGTGGCCAGGCACACTTAGCGCTGCCCGTCTTCTGGCATCATTTGGTGTCAGGCTGGCTGCGCCTGTGCGGCCGCGCTGGCCGAGAGCCCGCCTCGCAGTGTCTTCTGATTTAATCCCACTGGGGGCCTGGGATCCATGGACATGCGCAGTGCATATCTGAACCTCCACCTCTCACTCATCTCCCTATGGCTTCTTCAGACTGTTCGGTGTCAGCTGGTCCCTAATAGCATGCCACGGCCGTGACACCGCACAGTCTTAAGAAGCCATAGGGAGGGGAGTGAGAGGTTCAGATATGCACTGCGCATGTCCATGGATCCCAGGCCCCCAGTGGGATTAAATCAGAAGACACTGCGAGGCGGGCTCTCGGCCAGCGCGGCCGCACAGGTGCAGCCAGCCTGACACCAAATGATGTCAGAAGACGGGCAGCGCTAAGTGTGCCTGTCCACGGGATAACATAACAGCGCAGGCTCCGGGACGGAATCAAACAACGCTGAGGAGCCGGGGCACGGCGGCGGGGGGGTAGGAATGACGGCTGTGCTGCGTCATATTACGAAGGAAAGTCCCACCTCCGGGACGGTTTCACGGCTTCAGGGGACACATTTTATAAGTGTTTAGTTCTGTGTTTGCAAGGAGCATGATGAAAAGAGCCACCTTTTCCTTTTGCATCTTTTGTGCTGCACAAGCTGGCTCTTTCAGCTACAAACGCCTTGGGGGGGGGTTAAAGGTTCCCTTTCGACTTTCTCAGGCTTCGGCCTACATTGTGTTCCTCTGCTTTTCCACCTGCCCCTGGGCTCCAACACCGCCAGTTGCCGTCCAGAAGTGCTGTACGCACAGTCAACAGTCGCTCCTCTGTTATTGGGGTTCAGTAACGTCAGCTGTTCCCCTGCTGTGTGTGTGGCAATCCCTCCTACCTCCTCCAACCTCCTCCTCCTCCACCTGTCCCTGGGCTCCAACACCGCCAGTTGCCGTCCAGAAGTGCTGTACGCACAGTCAACAGTCCCTCCTCTGTTATTGGGGTTCAGTAACGTCAGCTGTTCCCCTGCTGTGTGTGTGGCAATCCCTCCTACCTCCTCCAACCTCCTCCACCTCCACCTGTCCCTGGGCTCCAACACCGCCAGTTGCCGTCCAGAAGTGCTGTACGCACAGTCAACAGTCCCTCCTCTGTTATTGGGGTTCAGTAACGTCAGCTGTTCCCCTGCTGTGTGTGTGGCAATCCCTCCTACCTCCTCCAACCTCCTCCTCCTCCACCTGTCCCTGGGCTCCAACACCGCCAGTTGCCGTCCAGAAGTGCTGTACGCACAGTCAACAGTCGCTCCTCTGTTATTGGGGTTCAGTAACGTCAGCTGTTCCCCTGCTGTGTGTGTGGCAATCCCTCCTACCTCCTCCAACCTCCTCCACCTCCACCTGTCCCTGGGCTCCAACACCGCCAGTTGCCGTCCAGAAGTGCTGTACGCACAGTCAACAGTCGCTCCTCTGTTATTGGGGTTCAGTAACGTCAGCTGTTCCCCTGCTGTGTGTGTGGCAATCCCTCCTACCTCCTCCAACCTCCTCCACCTGTCCCTGGGCTCCAACACCGCCAGTTGCCGTCCAGAAGTGCTGTACGCACAGTCAACAGTCCCTCCTCTGTTATTGGGGTTCAGTAATGTCAGCTGTTCCCCTGCTGTGTGTGTGGCAATCCCTCCTACCTCCTCCAACCTCCTCCTCCTCCACCTGTCCCTGGGCTCCAACACCGCCAGTTGCCGTCCAGAAGTGCTGTACGCACAGTCAACAGTCCCTCCTCTGTTATTGGGGTTCAGTAACGTCAGCTGTTCCCCTGCTGTGTGTGTGGCAATCCCTCCTACCTCCTCCAACCTCCTCCTCCTCCACCTGTCCCTGGGCTCCAACACCGCCAGTTGCCGTCCAGAAGTGCTGTACGCACAGTCAACAGTCCCTCCTCTGTTATTGGGGTTCAGTAACGTCAGCTGTTCCCCTGCTGTGTGTGTGGCAATCCCTCCTACCTCCTCCAACCTCCTCCACCTCCACCTGTCCCTGGGCTCCAACACCGCTAGTTGCCGTCCAGAAGTGCTGTACGCACAGTCAACAGTCGCTCCTCTGTTATTGGGGTTCAGTAACGTCAGCTGTTCCCCTGCTGTGTGTGTGGCAATCCCTCCTACCTCCTCCAACCTCCTCCACCTGTCCCTGGGCTCCAACACCGCCAGTTGCCGTCCAGAAGTGCTGTACGCACAGTCAACAGTCGCTCCTCTGTTATTGGGGTTCAGTAACGTCAGCTGTTCCCCTGCTGTGTGTGTGGCAATCCCTCCTACCTCCTCCAACCTCCTCCACCTCCACCTGTCCCTGGGCTCCAACACCGCTAGTTGCCGTCCAGAAGTGCTGTACGCACAGTCAACAGTCCCTCCTCTGTTATTGGGGTTCAGTAACGTCAGCTGTTCCCCTGCTGTGTGTGTGGCAATCCCTCCTACCTCCTCCAACCTCCTCCTCCTCCACCTGTCCCTGGGCTCCAACACCGCCAGTTGCCGTCCAGAAGTGCTGTACGCACAGTCAACAGTCGCTCCTCTGTTATTGGGGTTCAGTAACGTCAGCTGTTCCCCTGCTGTGTGTGTGGCAATCCCTCCTACCTCCTCCAACCTCCTCCACCTCCACCTGTCCCTGGGCTCCAACACCGCCAGTTGCCGTCCAGAAGTGCTGTACGCACAGTCAACAGTCGCTCCTCTGTTATTGGGGTTCAGTAACGTCAGCTGTTCCCCTGCTGTGTGTGTGGCAATCCCTCCTACCTCCTCCAACCTCCTCCACCTGTCCCTGGGCTCCAACACCGCCAGTTGCCGTCCAGAAGTGCTGTACGCACAGTCAACAGTCCCTCCTCTGTTATTGGGGTTCAGTAATGTCAGCTGTTCCCCTGCTGTGTGTGTGGCAATCCCTCCTACCTCCTCCAACCTCCTCCACCTGTCCCTGGGCTCCAACACCGCCAGTTGCCGTCCAGAAGTGCTGTACGCACAGTCAACAGTCCCTCCTCTGTTATTGGGGTTCAGTAACGTCAGCTGTTCCCCTGCTGTGTGTGTGGCAATCCCTCCTACCTCCTCCAACCTCCTCCACCTCCACCTGTCCCTGGGCTCCAACACCGCCAGTTGCCGTCCAGAAGTGCTGTACGCACAGTCAACAGTCGCTCCTCTGTTATTGGGGTTCAGTAACGTCAGCTGTTCCCCTGCTGTGTGTGTGGCAATCCCTCCTACCTCCTCCAACCTCCTCCTCCTCCACCTGTCCCTGGGCTCCAACACCGCCAGTTGCCATCCAGAAGTGCTGTACGCACAGTCAACAGTCGCTCCTCTGTTATTGGGGTTCAGTAACGTCAGCTGTTCCCCTGCTGTGTGTGTGGCAATCCCTCCTACCTCCTCCAACCTCCTCCACCTCCACCTGTCCCTGGGCTCCAACACCGCCAGTTGCCGTCCAGAAGTGCTGTACGCACAGTCAACAGTCGCTCCTCTGTTATTGGGGTTCAGTAACGTCAGCTGTTCCCCTGCTGTGTTTGTGGCAATCCCTCCTACCTCCTCCAACCTCCTCCACCTCCACCTGTCCCTGGGCTCCAACACCGCCAGTTGCCGTCCAGAAGTGCTGTACGCACAGTCAACAGTCGCTCCTCTGTTATTGGGGTTCAGTAACGTCAGCTGTTCCCCTGCTGTGTGTGTGGCAATCCCTCCTACCTCCTCCAACCTCCTCCACCTGTCCCTGGGCTCCAACACCGCCAGTTGCCGTCCAGAAGTGCTGTACGCACAGTCAACAGTCCCTCCTCTGTTATTGGGGTTCAGTAACGTCAGCTGTTCCCCTGCTGTGTGTGTGGCAATCCCTCCTACCTCCTCCAACCTCCTCCACCTGTCCCTGGGCTCCAACACCGCCAGTTGCCGTCCAGAAGTGCTGTACGCACAGTCAACAGTCCCTCCTCTGTTATTGGGGTTCAGTAACGTCAGCTGTTCCCCTGCTGTGTGTGTGGCAATCCCTCCTACCTCCTCCAACCTCCTCCTCCTCCACCTGTCCCTGGGCTCCAACACCGCCAGTTGCCATCCAGAAGTGCTGTACGCACAGTCAACAGTCCCTCCTCTGTTATTGGGGTTCAGTAACGTCAGCTGTTCCCCTGCTGTGTGTGTGGCAATCCCTCCTACCTCCTCCAACCTCCTCCACCTGTCCCTGGGCTCCAACACCGCCAGTTGCCGTCCAGAAGTGCTGTACGCACAGTCAACAGTCCCTCCTCTGTTATTGGGGTTCAGTAACGTCAGCTGTTCCCCTGCTGTGTGTGTGGCAATCCCTCCTACCTCCTCCCACCTCCTCCTCCTCCACCTGTCCCTGGGCTCCAACACCGCGAGTTGCCGTCCAGAAGTGCTGTACGCACAGAGCCAAACACCTCGCCAATGTGTTAGTGGGGTTCAGCACCGCCAGCTGTTCCCCTGCTGTGTATACGGCAATGTGCACTGCGACCGCCACGCAGGCACAACAAGTTAAATTTAAGGGAACCTGTCCCCCCCCCCCAGGCGTTTGTTACTGAAGGAGCCACCTTGTGCAGCAGTAATAATGATGCAAAGGGAAAAAGTGCCTCTTTTCGTGGTGCTCCTTGCAGATGCTGAACCTAACACTTATGAAATGTGTATCCTCACAGCGTTCAACCGTCCGGTAGGTTGAACTTTCCTTTGTCATGTGACGCAGCACAGCCGTCATTTTTACCCCCTTGGCGCCGTGCGCCACCTCCTCAGCGTTGTTTGAATCTGTCCCGGAGCCTGCGCTGTTAGGTTACCCCTTGGCCATGCACACATTTTGCGCTGCCCGTCTTCTGACATCATTTGCTGTCAGGCTGGCTGCGCCTGTGCTGGTGCGCTGTCCGAGATTCAGCCTCGCGGTGTCGTCTAATGTAATCCCACTGCGGGCCTGGGATCCGTGGCCATGCGCACTGCATATCCTCGCCTCTCCCTCCCCTCCCTACGGCTTCTAAAGACTGTTCGGTGTCAGCTGATCCCTAATAGCATGCCACGGCCGTGACACCGCACAGTCTTAAGAAGCCGTAGGGAGGGGAGTGAGAGGCGAGGATATGCACTGCGCATGGACACGGATCCCAGGCCCGCGGTGGGATTACATTAGACGACACCGCGAGGCTGAATCTCGGACAGCGCACCAGCACAGGCACAGTCAGCCTGACAGCAAATGATGTCAGAAGATGGGCAGCGCAAAATGTGTGCATGGCCAAGGGGTAACCTAACAGCGCAGGCTCCGGGACAGATTCAAACAACGCTGAGGAGGTGGCGCACGGCGCCAAGGGGGTAAAAATGACGGCTGTGCTGCGTCACATGACAAAGGAAAGTTCCACCTACCGGACGGTTGAACGCTGTGAGGGGACACATTTCATAAGTGTTAGGTTCAGCATCTGCAAGGACCATAATTAAAAGAGCTAAGTTGACCTTTTCCAGCATTAGTGCTGTACACGATGGCTCTTCCAGCTACAAACGCCTGGGGGGGGGGTTAAAGGTTTCCTTTCAACTTGCTCCAGTGCAGGCTTCGGCCTACACTCCGCTCCCCCTGCTCCTCCTGCTGACCCTGGGCTCCAACACCGCCAGTTGGGGCCCGGTACTGCTAGCTGCACAGAGAAAAACACCTCGCCAATGTGTCAGTGGGGTTCAGCACCGCCAGCTGTTCCCCTGCTGTGCAGCCGGCAACGTGTCCTGCAACTGCCACGCAGGCACAACAGACCCAAAAGCTGCCGCCAGTGCAGGCTTCGGCCTACACTCTGCTCCATCTCCTCCTCCTGCTGACCCCGGGCTCTAACACCGCCAGTTGGGGCCCGGTACTGCTAGCTGCACAGAGAAAAACACCAGCCAATGTGTCAGTGGGGTTCAGCACCGCCAGCTGTTCCCCTGCTGTGCAGCCGGCATCGTGTCCTGCAAAAGCCACGCAGACACTTGCTCTTGTACCTTCTGCTCCCCATCCTGGTTCCAGTACCGTCAGCTGGTTCCGGGCAGAGCCTTTGGCTTAGGTGCCTCCCTCTGGGTATCCGAGTTCCACCAACGTCAGGTGGTCCTTGGTAGTGCTTTCAGGCACGGGTACCTCCTGCTTAGTAACCGGGTTCCAGTAACGTCAGCTGGTCCTCGGTAGTTCCATTGGCTCTTGGACCTTCGGCTACCCATCCGGGTTTCAGCACCATCAGCTGGTTCTCGGCAGTGTCTTTTGCTCTTGTACCTTCTGCTCCCCATCCTGGTTCCAGTACCGTCAGCTGGTTCCGGGCAGAGCCTTTGGCTTAGGTGCCTCCCTCTGGGTATCCCAGTTCCACCAACGTCAGGTGGTCCTTGGTAGTGCTTTCAGGCACGGGTACCTCCTGCTTAGTAACCGGGTTCCAGTAACGTCAGCTGGTCCTCGGTAGTTCCATTGGCTCTTGGACCTTCGGGTAGCCATCCGAGTTCCAGTTCCATCAGCTGGTTCTCGGCATTTTCTCAGCCTTCTTGTACCTTCTGCTACATTTCCAAGTTCAAGAGACTAAACACGATGACCCAGAAGACCACCCCTAAGATGACAACGACACCAGAGACGACAACCACCGTGATGACGACGACCCTGGAGACGATGACCCTGAAGACCACCCCGATGATGACGACCCCGGAGACGACGACCCTGAAGACCACCCCGATGACGACGACCCCGGAGACGACGACCCTGGAGACGACGACGACCTGGAAGACCGAGAAGCAGAAGAACAAGAGGCTGCAGAACAAATAGCAGAAGAACATTAAGCATAACACAAAATATCAGAGCAAAAAATATTATCTAAATTATAAGCAGAAGAAGACTAAGCAGTGTATGGGGGTGAGTCCGTTCCTCCTCGTGGTGCCCCTGGATAAAGCCTGATGCTGCAGGCCAAACTGAACGCGGACAAATGTAACTGTTTTGTGACAGGCAGAACGGAAGGTGTAATCTTCAAACTTTTATAGATAACAACTACGGGAATGCCTGTCAGTGAGTCACAAATAAGAATATGATGAAGAAGTAGAATATGATGAAGATAATAGTAAAATAAAAAGAATATGAACAATGTAACCCAAAAAATAATAGGTAGAAGATGAAGAAGAAGATGAATAAGGTGAAGAAGTTGATGTCAAAGAAGCTGATGATGAGGATAATGAAGAAGAAAGCGTGGGAGAAGTAAAAAAGAAGGTGAAGGGCGTGGAAGTAGTGAAACATCAATATCTGACATAAAAAAAAAAAAAATTAACATAGTCAAATTCTTTCTAACGCCGAACGTCATAAAAAAAAAAAAAAATCCTGCTATTCTATTACATTGGGCTAAACCTCTGTGCCTTTAATATCTCCGCCACGTCCCCCAATACATCCTACATTATTCTTAGTTGTTTTCCTTCATGTAGAATGAACCTACAAGTTTATAAAGGGTTTATTTTAATTCCGATATTTTCGTCCCATTGACTTGCATTGGGATCGGGTATCGGTATCGGATTGGATCCGATATTTTGACGGTATCGGCCGATACTTTCCGATACCGATACTTTCCGATATCGGAAGGTATCGCTCAACACTAGTTGCAGCAGATTTGGAACCATGTGGTGGACAATTTGAAGTTGTCACAGGAGAAGGCTCAGCGCTTTGCCAACCGCCGTCGCGGTGTGGGTCCCCGACTTCTTGTTGGGGATTTGGTATGGCTGTCTTCTCGGTATGTTCCTATGAAGGTTTCCTCTCCTAAATTCAAGCCTCGCTTCATCGGTCCTTATAAGATTTTGGAAATCCTTAACCCGGTGTCATTTCGTTTGGACCTCCCAGCGTCGTTTGCCATTCATAACGTGTTCCATAGGTCTTTGTTGCGGAGGTATGTGGTGCCTGTGGTTCCTTCTGTTGAACCCCCTGCTCCGGTGCTGGTTGAGGGCGAATTGGAGTACATGGTGGAGAAGATCTTGGATTCTCGTATTTCTAGACGGAGGCTTCAGTATTTGGTTAAGTGGAAGGGCTATGGTCAGGAGGATAATTCCTGGGTTGTCGCCTCTGATGTTCATGCGGCCGATTTGGTTCATGCCTTCCATGTGGCTCATCCTGATCGCCCTGGGGGTTTTGATGAGGGTTCGGTGACCCCTCCTCAAGGGGGGGTACTGTTGTGAACTCTGTTTTTGGGCTCCCTCTTGTGGTCACAACTGGTACTGTGTGAGTGCTGTCTTTGGGCTCCCTCTGGTGGTTCTTTGTGTCATTCTGCAGGTCTGAGGCAGGATCAGCTGTCTCATTATCTCTTAGCTGGTTTCCTATTTAGTTCACCTGGACTCTCAGTTGTTGCCTGCTGTCAATGTCTTCAGTGCTATTTTGGAGCTCTCCTGCAGTCCTTCGTTATCAGTCTCTTCAAGAGAAGCTAAGTTTTGCTTGGTTCATTTTTTGACCATCAGTGGTCATATGTTTCTTGGTTTATTTTTGTTTTCTTGTCCAGCTTGCTAATATGTGATTTCCTTGCTTGCTGGTAGCTCTAGGGGGCTGAGTTTCTCCTCTCACACCGTTAGTTGGTGTGGGGGTTCTTGTATTCTCAGCGTGGATATTTTGCATAGGGTTTTTTACTGACCGCACAGTTCCCTATCTGTCTTCTGCTATCTAGTATTAGCGGGCCTCATTTGCTTAATCTGTTTTCATTTCTACGTTTGTGTTTTCCCCTTACCTCACCGTTATTATTTGTTGGGGGCTTCCTATATCTTTGGGGTGATTTCTCTTGAGGCAAGTGAGGTCTTCCTTTCGCTCCAGGAGTAGATAGTTTCTCAGGCTGCGTCGAGACGTCCAGGATTTTAGGCACGTTCACCGGCTTCCTTTAGTGTGTTGGTTAGGATCAGGTTTGCGGTCAGTCCAGTTACCACCTCCCTAGAGCTCGTGTCTATGTTCATAAACTTAGCTAGTCCGTTTTGTGATCCTCAGCCACTAGAATCATAACACCTAACTGTTGTATGCAATCCCTATCTGATGTATTTAAAAACCTGATCATCTGTATATTACCTGTATGAGCAGGGTTCAGAGAGGAAATGTCCATGTGGACACGCTGAATGGAACAGCTTTTGTGCAGATAGCCCACAATGAGTGGTGGATAACACCCTAGTCTTGTAGACACAAGAGAACAATTATGGAAACAGAAACACATGGGCTACTTGCACAGTGAAAAAGTCTGTAGAAACATGTTCACACACCACCAAGAAACTTAAAGACACAAAAGAGCACAGTAAGACCAAAAACAATCCGTTGAAGAAAAATCACAGTAATCAGCAAGTGCTAGTAAAAAGATGTAAAAAACAGGGCTCATACAGGTAATATACAGATGATCAGGTTTTTAAATACATCAGATAGGGATTGCATACATCAGTTAGCACTGCTCTATATGGGTATACCTTGACGTTTGGTGGAGCAGCTTAATATACATTTTTTGCAAAAAACTTATCAACCAAATACACTGTTTTTTACATCTTTTTACTAGCACTTGCTGATTACTGTGATTTTTCTACCACGGAGTGTTTTTGGTTTTACTGTGCTCTTTTGTGTCTACTATAATGCTTAGTATTATGACATTATATGCAATCTCATGTTATAGTTGCCATCTGGAGAGGATGAAGATGGGGAGGTAGTGAGCTTATATTTACAACTATGTTTTTATTATAATTCTTAGCCTGTTAGTATAATAAGCCCCAATACAGTCACTATGGCATGAGTGGCACTGTATTTAAAGGGGTTGTCCTGTCTAAAACTACAAGTCGCTCTATGTGACTGCAGACTTGTGAATCCTCACATCGCGTGTAGTTTGTGCTGTGAGAATTTGCCATTGCCGGGAGCGGGCACTACAAGTATGTGCTATACATACTCCCCGTCACGTACCGACAGGGTGGGCACGGCCTTGCTTAATGCTCATGTATTGAGTGAGGCTAGAAACTGTCAAGAAGAAATGTGGCCATGTGTATGCATATCATATACTTATAGTCACGTGCCTTCCTGCTCCCAGCAATGGCAAATCCTCACAGCACATAATAAGCACGATGTGAGAATTCATATATCTGCATTCACATAGAGCGACTTGCAGACTTGTAGTTTTAGACACAACAACCCTTTTAATAATTTCATAATATGAGGCTAATTATATATATATAAAGTTGTTAAGCGAAACCTGTCATCAGGTTTTCCCCATATGAAGTATGGCCAGCATCTTTTAACCCTGTTACAGCATTCTGGTATGTTACAGTTCACATGCCCCATTTCTTGATATCGTGCATTGCCCCCTCTAACATCAATGACAGCTTGAAGTCTTTAGTGGATGAGGCTCTTTACTTTCTCAGATGGGCTGCCCACTCTTCTTGGCAAAAAGCCTCCAGTTCCTGTAAATTCCTGGGCTGTGTAGCATGAACTGCTCGCTTGAGATCTCCCCAGAGTGACTCAATGATATTGAGGTCAGAAGACTGAGATGGCCACTCCAGAATCTTCACTTTGTTTTGCTGTATGAAATGACTGGTCAACTTGGCCTTGTGTTTTGAATCGTTGTTATGTTGGAACGTCCAAGTACATCGCATGCGCAGATTCTGGGCTGATGATTGCAAATTTGCCTCCAGTATTTACTGATAACGTACTAAATTCATCTTTCCTTCAACTTTGACCAAGTTTCCTGTGCCTTTGTAGCTCACACATCCCCAAAACATTAGCGATCCACCTCTGTGCTTTACAGTAGGAATGGTGTTCCTTTCATCATAGGCCTTGTTGACCTCTCTCCAAATGTAACATTTATGGTTGTGGCCAAAAAGTTCAATTTTCTCATCACTCCAAATTACCTTGTACCAGAAGATTTGAGGCTTGTCTCTGTGCTATTTTGCTTATTGTAGGCAAGATACTTGGTGGCATTTGAGCAGTAATGGCTTTCTTCTGGCAACTCGACCATGAAGCTCATTTTTCTTCAAGTGCCTCCTTATTGTGCATCTTGAAACAGCCACATTGCTAGTTTTCAGAGAGTCCAGTATTTTAGCTGATGTTATTTGTGGGTTTTTCTTTGCATCCTGAACAATTTTCCTGGCAGTTATGGATGAAATTTTTGTTGGTCTAAATGACCATGGTTTTGTTTTTTACAGAGCCCCTGATTTTCCATTTGTTAATTGAAGTTTGAATGCAGCTGACTGGCATCATAAATGCCTTGAATATCTTTTTGTATCTCTCTCCTGTTTTATACAGTTCAACCACCTTTTCCCATAGATACGTTGACAATTCTTTTGCCTTCCCCATGACTTACAATCCAGAAACATCACTGGCTGGATGAAAGATGCAATAGTCTGTCTAGATCCCAGAAACTCACTCAGCTTCTATGCACCCGCAGTGATTACAAGCAAAGAGGTCATAGGTGAGGATGTTACCTTTAACAGCCATTCAAACCCACTTGTGTCAACTTCTGTGCATGTTATCAGGCCCAAATCACCAGGATATGTGAACTTTTGATCAGGGTCATTTGGATGTTTTAAGCTGTCATTATGATTTAAAAAGAGAAAACACAGTAGTTTAACAATAAATTGCTTCACCCAAACACTATCCATGAGTGGGGAAAAAATTTTGGTATTATCGTTCATATTCTCTGAAAAAAGGAAAGAAAGCAAAAGTTCTGCTGGGGTATGTAAGCTTTTGAGCACAACTGTATATGTCTGTCTCCAGTCCTCTATTCAGGACCCAAAAAAGATCTTTTATTATACCCACACATGGCGCGGACCTATACGATGGTCGTCCCTGGTCTTGATCTGGCACCTCCTCTCTTCTTCCAATCGTGGACCTCCTTCCCTGCTTCATGAGGATGTTGTGTCTTACGTTATACACACAGTGTTATCCATCATGCCATTGCACAGTCACACTTCTCTCTGCTCTGCCAAGGGCAGAACAAAGTACTCGATGGAAGCTTACATGGCCTGGGGCCATCCTATTGCAAATGCAGGAAGAGAAGGTATGAGTGATTGCCTCTATGAGCCAGTCTCTTCACGACTCGGAAGGGAACTCGGACAATTACAGCTCCTTCAAGTTGGAATTGTTGGTGATGGTGTGGGCGATGACCTAAAAGTTTGCAGAATACTTGTCGCGGTATGAAGTTCTAGTGCGCACCGATAATAGTCCCCTAGCCTATCTGGAAAATGCTAAATTTTGGGCCTTGAAACAGTGATGGGTGGCCCTCATGGCAAAGTATCAGTACAAGATTGCTTATTGGGCCAGAGCTGAGAATATGCACGTGGATGCTCTTTCGAGAGTGACCCGTGATCGGCCTAAACACGACCAAGATGAAGAATTGGAGACCAAGGAGATTCCTGGTTTTCGGGACCTTGCTAGGTCGTTGGTGGCAACACAGGGACAGATCAGAGAGGCGTCTGGAGAACAGGTGCTGGGACAACCTCGAGATGACTGGTGCAACTCCAGCAAGCAGATAAGGAACTTGCCCAGTTGAGACAGTGGGTGGCTCTGAAGCAACTTCCCAGCCGGTGCGAGAGAGTCGCTCTGTCCCCAGGAGCTCTGCAGATTCTGAGACAGTGGGAGAGGCTGCAGTTGGAGGATGGCTTGTTGTATAGAAGAATGCAGTTGGTGCGGGAGTTGGGGATCACCTGGCAAGTAGTGACCCCAGAGAAGTTGCTCTGTGTAGTGGCTACAGAGGCCCATGAGAGAGGGGTTCACTTTGGTCCAGAGAAGATATTCCAGTAGCTACAGAGGCTGGTATATCACCCCCACTTGAAGACTGCAGTAGAAGAGGCCTGTCAACGATGTCGGAGCTGTGAACTAGCCAAACCTCCAGAGCCGACAACCCCAATGCAGACCATCATAACTGTTGCCCCCTTAGAGTTACTGGTGATCGATTACTTAACCGTGGGCCCAGCCCATCTCGGGCATGAACCTTGCTGGGCGATGACTGACTACTTTACCAAGTTTGCTGTGGGGTCTCCGACTTGGGACCAGACTGCTGAGTCAGCGGTACAGGCCATTTGCCGAGACTTCATCCATGTGTACGGTTGCCCGAAAAGGATCCATTCTGACCAAGGCGCTTGCTTCCAAGGCCGAGTGATGGAAGAGTTACATCGTCTATAACGGATTGAGAAGTCAAGGATGATGCCCTATCATCCTCAGGGGAATGGAGCCTGTGAACGCTTCAATCGGACGTTAATTCAAATACTCTGAACACTGAAAGAAGATTGAAAATTCCGTGGCCTGAGTACAGTGGCTGAATTGGTCTGGGTGTACAATAATCGAGTACACAGTACAATGGGATACACTCCATATACCCTGCTGTTCAGACAAAAAGGACGGGAAATTACAGAGCTTGAGTCGGGTTCGGAAGAAGACTACCTGCAGATGAGGGTGTCTTCCTAGGTCCGAGAACATCGACATCGGCTACAGGCTCTTCACCGGCTGGTGTAGATGAAGTTCCGAGAACTCCAACACCATGAAGCAATGCCTATTCAAGGGACAGCTCTAAAGGCAGGAGATCCAGTGTTGATCCGAGACAAGAGGCCCCAGGGGAAGTTAGAGTATCGCTGGGAGAAAACCCATATCGAATGAAATGCCGAGTTGGGTCTGATGGGCCAGTGTATGAAGTTCAACCCTAATGGGAAGAAGGAGCACCTACCCAAACAGTCCACTGCAGAATGTTGCATCCTTGCTTGTCACAGGGTCCCGAAAAAGTAGAGAGAGTGCGAGACACCACTGAGATGCTCACCCCAATGGTTCTCGACTGTGATGAGGAAGAAACACTATGTTCACTTGGTTAGTTCACCGTCCGCCAGTCCCCGGGAAGTTTTTAAGCCTGAAACCCCAGAGACAGCGGATTCGTCAGATCAAGATATGATTCCGTCGTCTACCACTGAACTTAAACTATGCAGTACGGAGCAGACTACAGCTGGAATACCTCCCACTCATTATGAATAAGACCAGTTTATTTGGCAGTGAATTATTCAAGAAATGAAAGAGTGTAAACATCTGATGAAGGAACTCTTGCCTGTGGATTGGCGAGTTAAAGGAAGGCGAGAATGTAAGGAGGAAGACCGGGCTGTGGCTACCTGCATCATGCCGGGTCCAGAACTGTCATGGCTGCATCCAGTGTTGCCAGGGAGCAAAAAAGGGGAAATGAACAGGTCCCATGACCCGGGTAGAGGGGCGTGGCTAAGCTGGGCAGTGAACAGGAAGTGCTGGAAAGAGTCCTTATTTTCCTGCCAGCAGTGAGAGCAGAGGAAAGGGTGCGGCACACTCCGTAGTGTGAGAGACAGTGCGGCGTTGTGCCCTGGCAGTGCTTATGCGAACGCTCCAGTAAGTTAGTGAGTGTGCAGAGCACCGCGCGCCCAGCTAAGCAGAGTGCAGTGCTCAAGCGGAGGAGCGGGAGCCAAGTGCAGGACCCTGAGGTGCGTTCCCCATTGTTGACAAACGCGCAGGAGCACACGTGTTGGACAGAGACTCCTGCAGTGTTCCCTACTTTTGCTGCACAGATTTATGGACTAGGGGCAAACCGGTAACCACCCGTTGCCGCCAGAAGCTGGATCGTGATTTGTGGATTTCACTTGAGGACACCGCGCCGGCCCGCCGTTGCCAGTACTCCAACTCCCATCAGACTGTTTGAGGATGAAGACCAGAGAAGACTACTATAAGTGCCGTTTAAATACCAGACTGTCACATTAACCCTTTACTTCCCTTCTTTGCTGTTTATTGTTTGCTAATTACCTGTGAGAAGACCATTGCCATACTTTTTGTTAAGAATTAAATAACGTTGTTATACAGCATTGTTCTGCAATCTTGCTTACACGGTAATGCTACCACACATATGCTATTTGCTTGTGTCAACTAGATAAGATAGGCTTTTCACAATACAAGCTAATTGAGAGAAGCCAGAAGGGTCTAGTTGACATATAACCACAGGCTGCATACCAGCAGTTACATGCCCGCATGTTCACATCCCCAATGCTGAGGACTCATGGGCTATTATAACTGTACCTGTGTGAACTCTGGGGACAATATTAAATGTTAAGTTGGCACTTAAGAAGCATTAGTGGGTCACTTAGAGTAGTGTGACCGTCAAAGCTGAACAGGGGGCATTAACACTTTGTGGACACTGTTTTCTAGGGCATTTGCACAGGGCATTAATAGTTTCTAGGAGTTAGTTTTACCATCTAGAGGGCACGAGCATTATTACTATGTAATTGGCACAGTAGTGAGCATTATTATGCGGGGCATTAAGAGGAGCACTGTTATTGTACCACACAGTAGGTGCAGTAATAGGGACACATATGGCAGCAGCAGCTCAGTATTGGTGTACCAGTAGGATAAGGAGTTTGTGCAGGTTGCAATTAGATGGGGACGACACTGGAAATGTGAGAAGTCAAATGTGTCTTTGTTGTAATCTCTGCAGATGAGTCATGGCAGAAGTTGTCATGTTTTTCTGGGCCAGATGGAAAAGACAGGAGGAGTGAGCGACTCCAACAGAAAGAACGTCATCTGTACATCACCATCTACAACTGTACCGCAATTCTCATATGGTCTCCAGGACTGATGCCTAGCACTATATGTCACCCTATGGCGTTAACATCGGTATTGGTCTTTGTGTACAGATTTGATGTTAGTAACAGCGCGGTTATCTGCTGAGGTTACTTATACCTACTGTATTATTAAAGTCCACCACCATAGTTGTAATTAGGGTTACCGGCTAGGGGAGCACTCAGATGTTTTGCCCTCCCCTGAGCTGAACCCCTAGTTACACCTCTGCATATCATAAAAAGAAGGTGTAGTCTGACAAGAGTTGCACCTAATTTGCTAGTGTGTGCCGATTTTATCATTGTATACCACGTTAACCCAAAGATATAAAATGTAGATTTATTCTTAGAGTCTTCCTCAGTAATGGATACTGTTATGTAGTCATAATATTATGTATAATAAGAAGCAAGTTAAAAAAAAGTCTTTTCACAGGTTTTTGTAGAGACAGCTGTGGTTTAGCATGACATCATTTCTATGACCTGCAATGAGTAAGAATGACTCAGGGAGTATCAGTAAGCACAAATCCCACAAAAATCTGTGGGACAGTGATAAAAAAGAACATAGTGATTCCGAAAAAGGAATGAACTGATCCATCATGTTAAATGGGACTAAAATAAATCCCAAAATGTCTTATGTAAAAAATGTATTAACTGTAAATTAGGATTAGAGACAGGTGTGACTTGAATCTAATGGGCCCCAATGAAATATCTGTAATAGGGACCCACCTACAGTATGCCATTTATAACTCAGATATCGTCAGGGGTGCAGAGGGGCTTTTGGGTTACCTCTACACCTTATGACATGCGGTTATGTCATCATCCAGCTTCAGTTTATTGTACTACTTTCATGTTTATTTATCTGGTGTAAACTCGTCTTGCTTTTATTTAGTTTCACTTGGGGCTTGTCTTTATGATGTTGCTGACTTACATTTTCCAAAATGTCTGTTGTGTAGCATCAGCTGGTCTATTCAATCATTCCTGGCCATTACACAAACATACAAAAAAGTATTGTTAAAACAAGAAAACAAGGTCAAATCTGTGTCACAGCAAGGTCAAGCCAAAATCTCATCAGCACTACTAAAAAAAAAGGAAAGAAAATCCGGAGCTGGTTAACAAAAGAAGAACCTTACTGCTATAATTTTGTTATGAGATGACTTTTTCAATTATATTAAAATAATGTATAGATTTTATATATATTTTAATATTCTACATAGAGCAGGGTACAGGGTGGCAGGGTCGCTACAGCAGGAATCTGGCAGCTGCAGAGGCAGGAGATGCTGTGGGCCCCAGGCTGGTAAGAGTTGGTGTTTGACTGTTTGACAGAGGTAGAAGTGCAGTGATGCTGTGGACCTCAAGCTGGTAGAAGGTGGTGTTCGGAGGTAAAGAGGCTCCGCCAACATTTTGTGAAAGCCCGGAGCTCCCGCACTTTCTATTCTTTTCAATGTGGTGCCGCTAGCAGCAGCGAATGTGTACTTGAGATCTCGGGAGCCAATATCTTGGGAGATGAGATCATCAATCTGCGAGAAGTTTCCTACAGCAGTGACCCTGGGACCCCACTCCACTGAGGCCAGTAAGCTACATTCGGACTATAAGATGCATCCCCATTTCCCCCCAAATTTGGGGGGAAAAGGTGCGTCTTATAATCCAAAAAATACAGTAGTTGTTATATAGTTGATTCACTTTGAAGCCATCACTCAATTTTCATTCAATCACTGAGTGGAAAAACATACCAGACCCAAGCAATGCAGTAGTGCTGGATATGTCAAGTTGCTCAGTGTTCAGCAAAGTTAAGCAATGCAGCAGAGACCAGCGATGTGAAATTGAATTGGTCAAGTACACACAGTGGCAGCAGAGCCAATTCATGTAGCATAGTTGAGTTGGTTAGGAGACTGTTGTGAATTCTGCTCTTGGGTTCCCTCCGGTGGTTGTTGGTAGTAATGCAGTTGTCCCTGGGTTGCAATCCTGGGCAGGTGTCCCTGCTGATTGCAGCTCTGACTGGGATATTTAGGTGTGCAGGATTCATTAGCCCTTGCCAGTTGTCCATTGTTCTTGGAGGTTTAGCATCTCTGTCTGGTTCCTCCTGCCCTGCTGCCAAATCAGCAAAGATAAGTGTCTGGTCTTGTTTCTACAGCACACATGCTGTGTGCTTTACAATTCAGTACTATTCAATGTTTTTTCTTGTCCAGCTTAGACTGTGTTTGGATATTTCAGTCAAGTTGGATTCTCAGGAGATGCAGATATACATTCCATGTCTTTAGTTAGATGGTGGAATTTTTGTATTATCTGCTGTGGATATTTTTAGGGTTTTAATACTGACCGCTTAGTATTCTGTCCTATCCTTTCCTATTTAGCTAGCGTGGCCTCTTTTGCTAAATCCTGATTTATGCCTGCGTGTGTCTTTCCTCTAATACTCACAGTCAATATTTGTGGGGGGCTGCCTATCCTTTGGGGTTCTGCTCTGAGGCAAGATAGAATTCCCATTTCCATCTATAGGGGTATTTAGTCCTCCGGCTGTGTCGAGGTGTCTAGGATGTGTTAGGTACACCCCACGGCTACTTCCAGTTGCGGTGACAGTTTAGGGTTTGCGGTCAGTACAGGTTCCACCTACTCCTGAGAAAGTCTCATGCGGCTCCAAGGTCACCGGATCATAACAGGAGACTCAATCACTCTCCTACAATGTAGAAGAATCAAGCATTGCAAGAAATCTGGACTAATCAAGAAAGTCATTCTGGTAATGTAGCAGAGCCAGAATTGCATCGGATCTGTGTTGGTCAAGACTCAGGAGAATCACTTTGGCGGTATAACAGAGCCAAGCTTTGCAGGAGAACTCTGTTGGCCTTGATACTCATTGTGAGGATGCAACAGGGCCCAAAGTGCAAAGTATAGCTTAGTTGGTCAGAAGACACACAATAAAACATATACATGGCCTAGCATGAAAAGTAATGGTGTGGATGCTAAGTACTTGAAAGCTCAGATAGCATCCAGCTGCCTAAGAAGGCCTATAAGACCAAGCAGAAGAACAGGGAAATGTAATCACAGCAGGGGGAAGAAGTAGAGGTAAGAAATAGGATTCATATTCATATATTCCATCAGATTGGGTATTACAAAAGACATAGGCATACAATACATATTTATTTATTATTCTTTGCTTATATAGCACTATCATATTCCACAGCGCTTTACATACATAGCTGTCCCCAATGGGGCTCAGACTAAATTCCCTATCAGTATATGTATTTGGAATGTGGGAGGAAACCGGGGTATTTGGAGGAAACCCACGCGAACAAAGGGAGAACATACAAACTCCTTGCAGATGTTGTCCTTGGTGGTATTTGGACCCAGGACCCCAGTGTTGCAAGGCTGCAGTGCTAACCATTTAGCCACCGTGCTGCCCAGGCTTCATAGACCCATATTACATAACTGCATATAACAGTGCTGTGTTCATGAGCCATAACTTTATTTCAGGAATTACTACCTGTATAAAGACATCTTTGTCAACCATATTCGTAATCTATCACCGCTGCTAGTGTATTCTAAAATGGTTATTGTTTCAGCAAATATTTTCACAGTGGGATATTATTTTTTATTCCTTTTTTTATGCATTTATTTTTAACTGCCCGGTCTCATACTACTACGCTTGTGAGATATACAGAAATGAAAAGAAGCACAAACTCGCAGGACTACTTTACCAACTCGTCGTACGCAGCAGTGTAGTCTGTAACACCAGAATCCCAATGGGAACCTGACAGACCCTATGGGATTGCTAAGAATATATTGGGATCAGTTTTAAAGAAAACATTTTATAGGTGTCGTGGCTTCATTGAAAACTGAAGCCATATTACTAATGTGCGAAGAGCCTTAATCTAGATGACAGTAAATGATTTAATATCTAAGACATGCTTATAAAGATGACACTCGGAGAATTTTGCCCGGTGTATGAGCCGATGAAGTTTTATGTGTCTCAGACATATGCAATATAGAAATGTTTTACTAATGTAACTACTGTACACTGAAGTCTCACATATATAGTCAGACGTAGTTTAATCACAGGGCTACTTGCTGCAGTAAGTGAACAGTACAGCTAACCCAATGTTATGACTATGGGCCGATGATTACACTGTCTAGACACTTCGGTATAGATCTATGTGGATAGACGGATTATAATTCTCTCATATACATAGATATACATATCCACGGAGATGCAGTTAGCCTGCATATAACTGACCAAATTTCGATTTATTCACAATTTAAAGGGCTGCTAAAGTTATCACATAAGTGAGTGC
The DNA here is from genome assembly GCF_051348905.1 of Ranitomeya variabilis. Lineage (NCBI taxonomy): Eukaryota > Metazoa > Chordata > Amphibia > Anura > Dendrobatidae > Ranitomeya > Ranitomeya variabilis. The sequence goes on from NC_135235.1 coordinate 508,387,932, forward strand.
AGCTTATAAGAAGAGCTGTGCATATCATTTACACATGTGAAAAATGTTATAGACCTGCACATATGTGAGATGAAGTCATGTATATGTGGCAGGCATTTTTCTGGGCTTGGTAATACCGTGGAAACATACTATAATCTATACTGATTGAAAATAGGAAGTAAAAGCATGCATGCCTTCAACTGTATAGTAAATGGGGATAGGATATATTTTAGGTATGCTGTAACTTTAACCCCTTGACTCTGCAGATCATTTTTGTTTTTGCACTTTAATTTTTTTTTTCTCCATCTTTTTCCAAGTGGCAGAACTTTTTCATTTTTCTATAGACCTAGCCATATGAGGGCTTCCTGTTTTAAATGACACCATTCATTTTACCATATAATGTACTAGAAAACAAGAGAAATATTCCAATTGTGGGGAGATTGTGAAAAATTGAAATTAAATTCTGCCATGGTTTATAGGGGTTTATTTTTGCGGCTTATGTTCTGTGCTAAAAACTATACTGAATCATGATTCTCTAGGTCAGTCGTCAAGTGTCGTAATTAAAGTATCGCCAAACTTGTGTAGATTTTTATTTCCATTTAAGTGAAAAAAAAAACAAATAAAAAAAGTTTTGTACAGAGAAAAAAATTTGGTTTGTGCCACCATATTCCAAGACCGGTAACATTTTTATTTTTTCATCAATTGAGCTTTACGAGGACTTAGTTTTTGTGTGACAAGCCGACAGATTTACATCTACCAATTTGCAATAGATACAACATTTTGTTTAGTTTTTATTGCTTTTTTTTTTACGGAAGGAGAAATGACAAAAAAGCTGACATTCCTACATTTTAATTTTTTTTTTCTCGTTATGGTGTTGACTGATTGGGTTCATTTTATATTTTGATAAATCAGACTTACAAATGCTAAAAAATGCTAAAAATGTGTTTTTGAGCTTGAAATTTAATTTTTAATATTCTTAGGAGACTTGCGATTGTCTGATCTCTTGTACTATATTCTGCAATTTAGTAATATATAGTGAAAGTCCCTGTCTCATTTGAAGCTTAGCATATAGTCGAGCTTCAGGGGAGGACAAGGATGGTAGTGATGAGGGCTGGCTTTCATGGTTACCCACTGGCGCCATGCAATAGCTTCTCATGGCTCCGATGAAAACAAATATGCAATATTGCCACATGCCTATAGGAAGCCTCAGATCCTATCTGTATAGTACACAGGGTCCTATGATAATAAAGGTCTTTACAGTTTAAAAAGAAAAACATGAGTTAATTTTGAATCCTTCTATAAATAATTATCACTATGATGTTTTCTTTTTAGCTATTATTTTTAGTTCATAAAAGCTTAGTAAAAAAAAACTCACAAAAAATTCAAGTCGTCTTCTTCTGCCACAAGTAAAAAATCATTTTACCTCCTTAATGCAAGTAACTAATAAATAACCCATTAAGGCACATCAATATACTTTTATATTATCAGTAATTTTCCCAAAATGGCACAGATTAGAGTATTTTCACAGTCACATACTCTAAAAACACTCTTCCTGGTAGTTTAATCTCTTAGGCCAGTCTCACATGTCCAGATATTTCTGGTACTGGAGAACACGGTACCGGAGTTATCAGCGTCCATGTGTCCATGTGCTCACGTGGTACATCCGTGTGCTCACGTGGTACATCCGTGTGGGATCCGTGTGATATCCGTGTGTCCATGTTTAGCATCCGTATGTTGTCCGTGTGTCCATGTATTGAAACAATTTGCTTCAATTTTAACCCTATGACTTTAAAAACGCACACGGATGGCACACGGACGGCATCCGTGTGCGGTACGTGTTTACACGCACCCATTGACTTTAATGGGTTCGTGTGATCCATTCGCTCCCACGAACACTGACACAACTCCGTGTTTTGCACACAGACACACGGTCCGTGAAAACATGCAGACATGTGCAGAGACACATTTATTTTAATGTGTCTACGTGAGTCAGTGTCTCGGTACATGAGGAAGCTGTCACCACACGTAAAGGAGCCACTGACGTGTGAAACCGGCCTAAAGTGGGGTCTCCATCGAGATGTTGCCAGCCTCCGTATTCTGACCACCTGGACAATCGGTTTTATATCGCTAATCTGCTGCCTTTTAAAGACTCCCATGACTGCCCAGGAATAATGCAGAATAATAGAAGCATGATTACTAAAAATATATAAATAGCTGAAGAAAATTGTTATTATTACTATAATTGTTATACAAAAACCTAGCTCTTTATATATTTTATATTGTAGAAAAAAGTAAAGTAACTGAAACATCAACTTAAAGCTGCACTTGCTGAAGATCTTTTATTGCATTGCACATAATGGTAATACTAGTGATTTTTATTTGCTCTCTTAGGCTATGTGCACACGTTGCGGATTTTGCTGCGGATATGCAGCGGATTGGCCGCTGCGGATCTGCAGCTGTTTTCCATGCATTATACAGTACTATGTAAACTTATGGAAAACAAAATCCGCAGTGCACATGCTGCGGAAAATACCGTGTGGAAACGCTGCAGTGTATTTTCTGCAGCATGTCAATTCTTTGTGCGGATTCCGCAGCGGTTTACACCTGCTCCTCAATAGGAATCCGCAGGTGGAATCCGCACAAAATCCGAAGGAAATCCGCAGTGCGTTATACCTGCAGATTTTACAAAAAAAGTGCAGAAAAATCTGCACCCAATTCCACAATGTGGGCACATAGCCTTACTGGTGTTAAGAGGCCCACTTTGATCCATCCAATGTTCTACATGATCCACAATCAGACTTAATTAGTCGGCAATGGCATCCTATGTGTGGACCGGAAATTGTTTCATCACCCTTAATTTGTGACTTCTGGACCACACATAGGACACTGAGTAGTTTGGCAAGTCTTATTATGGGTCATGTACTACACAGAAGGGACAGCAATGCACTACTCAACAGCACTAGATAAGCTAATAAACATCAATAGTATTTCTATTATGTGAATTACAAATGCAGCGCCCCAGAGTCCTGGTCGTTGCAGTACTATGGCTCCGCCACTAAGGGGAGCTATGGTACGTCTGATGGCACTGAAGGAGTTCATCTGACCAGGTATCACAGACACCAATACATTTCACAGCCAGGCCTCCGGGGGGAGCTAAGGGTTCTATTCACTAGGCCACTCCCCACCATTGTGGGTAAACTGGGGGTCAGGCAGGAAGTTAGATCAGAAAGCTGACTGGGTTGGACCAGACAACACCTGGTGGCAGAGGGTGTTGTAGGGGAAGAGAACAGTAGGGTCTCTGTCAGGGGTGGGATCCTGACAGAGGCTTGGCAACTTGAAAGAACGTAACAGGACCGTGCCTGCTCAGCATAGCGGCGGTGCCCAAGGAAGGATGAGAAGCGAGATAGATTGTGCTGAGTGAGAAACGAGATCAAAGCGATAGGAGGATACCAGTAGGAGTCGTGCTGTAAGACCGAGGCAACATCCTACTGAGGCGCACAACCGGTGGCCGGAACGCCGAGAGAGTATTATAACATTCAGCTTCAAGCAATACTCTAAACAGCGGCAGGACAGTCAGTCTAAGGCGGGCTGTCTCACCTAAATCACCTATGCAGTCTTGGGGGGCAACTTGTGGAGAGGGGCGACTCTAGGGTCCCGGAAGAGCTCCGAGCCTACCCGTCAAATGGGTGCCGTTCCAACCAGAACATCAGGGAGGGACGGAGGATTAGCAGAACATCATCTAATCGAGCTGTGAGGGAACTTAAGAAACAGACACAACAGTTGTGGGGACTTTCCGTAAGCACAGCAGGGAAGGACCACAACACATAGCGCAAGCAGGAAGGCACAGATTTCCACCTGTGAAGAGAACTCTGGAGGTGCCATTGGACCGGCCGGACTTGCGCAGCCTGGTGATCCGTATTCTGGACTGAGGACCCAGAGATCTTCAGTAAAGAGGTAAAGAGACTGCAACCTGCACCCCACAACTGCACCGCACCGTTATCACCACCATTCGTATCTGTCACCGAGCGCCCCACGGCAGGGTCACGGACTGGGGCCTAGCCACCGTGACAACCCCAGAGCAGAGACTCAGAGGCCCGGTACCGGGTACCCCTCGGCCCTGCGGCGGTGGGGGCGCTACAAAACTTGGCGTCACGAACAGGATCTACTTAAGCCTGAAGAATCAGGTCATGTGTGCCTTGGAACTGTGATTTACTGTACTTTATTGCAAGTACTGTGTGCTGCGCCATTTACCGCCAAAATCCGCCGCCATTGCAGCGCTGAGGAGAGCGCAGGAAGAGAAGAGGGGCGTGGAGTGGGCGTAAGCAAGCTGGAGAGCGCGAACAACAATGGCCACCCAGTCTAAATATTGCTGTGTCCTGAGGACGTGTCCGTCAGCAGTCGAGACCCGCCTCCTGATTTTCTATGCTGGGCGGAAACCGAAGAAACGAAACTATGACTCAGATGAGGTGGAACTGGAGACCAGGACAGGCCTGCAGAAAAGAATGGCCCCGCATCGACCCCCGTCACCAGCGGATTATTCTGATATGCCCCCGCTGGAAGATTTGGACCCCTGGGAGCTGCCGATGGGGCACCCCGTGCCTGAATGGTCTCCGGCTCGTACGCCTTACGCAGGGGAGGAGAGCGGCGCCGGAGGGGCTACCGTGAGTGAAGGTACCCAATGCTGCGACTCCCGGGGAGGCCACCTCACCTCTGCACACGACCCGGCCACTGCTGCGACCAGTGGCGCCCCGATGTCCCCGCCGTCTGGCACCAATGCACCGGGGGGGCATGACCTCGGGCCCTTCCCCTGGGGGGAATATCGGAACCACCTGATCGCAGAGTTCCAGCGAGAAGTGGAGCGGGAAGCGCGAGGTGAGCTGCTGGAGGGCTCCCTGCCGAAGTGGGGCATTGTGGTTGTGTACCTGCCCCAGACGGGAAAGGGCTTCGTGCAAGAGATCGGGACAGCCCTGAGAGTCCGCATCACCCGGGAAGAAGTGGAGCCCTGCCTGTGTGGGGACGGCGCCAAGTCCTTCCTGAAGCCGGGGGATGTGGTCACATACCGCCGGCACCTAAAGGGGAGCGGCTGGTGGGCCCGGGATATGCAGCGCTGCACCGCCGTTCTGGTGGTATCCCGCACCGAGGGAGAGGAGCTCGCCGCTGAAGCCGCTGCTGCCGCCGCTGCCGCTGCCAGCATTATCCATCGGCCCACACAGACCCTCATTGCAGCGCACGACCTGGTCGTGCAGGAGACCCGAACCCACGGGGTGCACCTGGCCGCGGGAGTGAACTTGGAGTCCGACCCGCCTGGGCCGCAGAGGGCCACCTGCCAGATAAAGCCTCGGTGGGGGCTACCGAAAAGTGAATAAGATACTACTACTTCTGCGTTACATGTAAATAGTTACTGTTCTCCTATGTTGCTGCTAGACCCGTCCAGGGTTAACTCTTAAGGGGATCATTCTGTTGACTTGGGATCCCTATTGTTTTGTTTGTTCTTCCAAAGTTTTGCACAAGTTTCTAGTTAAAAAGAACTGCTGAAATCATGAACAGTGCATGATCCGAACTTCTTGTACATAGTTTGCACCTTATTAAAGGCGCTCCCTACTGGTTTTACTTAAAGAAGGACTCTTTGTGAAGATACCATACTGGAACCTTTGCTGAGTATGGACTGGTAGCTTGAGAAGACGTGCTACCTCATAGAGACTTGGTCCCCTCTTAAAGGGGATGTTCATTTGTCGCACTTAAACGGTGATATTGCTTTAAGATGAGTAGCAATAATGTTTCGACGAAAGAAAGTGATGATAATGTTTACATGTAAAAGTTATATGTATTGAACTGGTTAATTGTAAGAGAAATGTTGATAATGTTGATAGAAAATGGGGATAGAAGGTAAACCCTGAGTCCTCCGTAGAAAGCTAGTTTATTGAAAGAAAGAGTTAATAATGTGTTACCGAGGACAGAAAGTGAACCCGTAGGGGTTAGGTAGTGAGTCCTCCTAGGAGCCATCTGAAGAAGGCTCAGTAGTCCTAAACTGAAAGAATGTTATGTTCTATACTGTGTATAGTAGTGGAAAAGACAGAAGGCTCGGGCTGAAAGGAGCGGTCCTGTAAGAAAGGAGAGGCAGTAGGTCTGGTGCCGTTAGGACAGGCGGTCCTGCAGATTTAAAGAAGGAGAATGTGAAAGTTAAATTACCTTATAATTAGTGTTGAGCATTCCGATACCGCAAGTATCGGGTATCGGCCGATACTTGCGGTATCGGAATTCCGATACCGGGATTCCGATACTTGCCGCGTATCGGATACCGGAATCGGAAGTTCCAAGATTCAAAATGCAGAAATTCAGCCAATGAGAATGATTCCAAGTGTGGGCACATCCTGTTTAGCATGGAGGGCATGAAAATACTGGCAAGGCTGTGATTGGCTGCTGAAATGATGTCATGCTGCAGTTTAAAAGTCGCTGGCGCCATTTTGCGATCACTCTGCTGTGAATTCAGTTAGTGACAGGACGCTGTTTGCTGACTGAGGGACAGTTTAGAGATAGCGATTTGCTTCTTTGTGCTTTCCAAAGGCTAATTTAGCAACCGCTGTGTTCACCTACTATTCACCTTGCTTTTGCCTTGTAGCGCTGTTTTCACAGCGATCTGCAAGGTCTGTGTGTGTGTGTGTGAGTGCAGCCCACTCTCTAGTCTGAGTGCAGCCACATAGGCCATCCATAGCTGGTTGTATTCAGTTCAGGGAGGGTGGTTCATTGCCTCATACTGTTCTTTTTTTTTTTTTTTTTTCCAAGTAGTGTAGTCTGCTGCTAATTTATTCAAAAAAATCCTATTAGTGTCTTTCCACCCGTCTCCAGCTAATTTGTGGAAAAACACTACATAGGATAAAGTAGAGGAGGGTTTTTGGGCCTTGCAGCGCCGTTTACGGCTGTCTGCACGGTCTCCGTGTGACTGCAGCTCGCCCTGTAGTCTGTGACCAGCCGTAGCCTGGTTGTCTCCAGCTCAGGGTTGTTCACTGCGTCATACCGCCAAATCAATTTTAATTTTTTTTCAAGTAGTGTAGTCTGCTGCTAATTTATTTAAAAAAATCCTATTAGTGTCTTTCCACCCGTCTCCAGCTAATTTGTGGAAAAACACTACATAGGATAAAGTAGAGGAGGGTTTTTGGGCCTTGCAGCGCCGTTTACGGCTGTCTGCACGGTCTCCATGTGACTGCAGCTCGCCCTGTAGTCTGTGAGCAGCCGTAGCCTGGTTGTCTCCAGCTCAGGGTTGTTCACTGCGTCATACCGCCAAATCAATTTTAATTTTTTTTCAAGTAGTGTAGTCTGCTGCTAATTTATTTAAAAAAATCCTATTAGTGTCTTTCCACCCGTCTCCAGCTAATTTGTGGAAAAACACTACATAGGATAAAGTAGAGGAGGGTTTTTGGGCCTTGCAGCGCCGTTTACGGCTGTCTGCACGGTCTCTGTGTGATTGCAGCTCGCCCTGTAGTCTGTGAGCAGCCATAGCCTGGTTGTCTCCAGCTCAGGGTTGTTCACTGCGTCATACCGCCAAATCAATTTTCTTTTTTTTTCAAGTAGTGTAGGTTGCTGCTAATTTATTTTAAAAAATCCTATTAGTGTCTTTCCACCCGTCTCCAGCTAACTTGTGGAAAAACACTACATAGGATAACGTAGAGGAGGGTTTTTGGGCCTTGCAGCGCCGTTTACGTCTGTCTGCACGGTCTCCGTGTGACTGCAGCTCTATCTGTTGTCAGTTCAGCCCCCCAAAAAGAAATAAATAATAAAGTTCACCAAACACACCAGTGACACCACTTTACATTTGTGTAGGCCACATTAGCTCATATTAAAGTCTAGTCCACACTTTAGAAAATTAGTGTTTCTTATACCTGTTAGGAGGAGTTGCTCAGGAATAAGCACACAAATCCGTTAGTACTTTTCTGCTTATCTTTATCAGTCAACCAAGATGAAGAAGGCAGTGAGTAAGGCACGTGGGCGTGGGCGTGGGCGCGGAGCAGGGAGGGGACGTGGGGATTCTGTGCCTGCTGCGGGCACCGGTGACTCATCAGCACCCACTTTCACCAGGCAACAGTCGTTCATGCGCAGCTTTGTGTCAGAGCGCCGTACACCGCTGCTGCGTCAAGACCAAATTGAAGCTGTTGTCGGATGGATGGCAGCTAATGCATCAACTTCCATTAGTGCCACATCCTCTCAGACACAGAGCACTGGAGAGCAGCCATCTGTCTCTTCACCACCTGCCAAATTGCCCAGGCAGACAGAGAGCCCAGGACAGGAGCCGTCTCTACTTCTGTTCTCTGAATCTCTTGGCTTGGAAACAGGGGGCCAGCCAAGCAGCATTGGAGAAATGGAAGAAGAGGCAGGGTGCAGTGATGCCCAACAGCTTTTTCTGTCTTCCTCTGAAGAGGCGGGTGGGCCAGTGGCTCCGGTCACCACATCGCAGGCCGCATCAGCTGATGATGACACTCAGGTGCCACTTACTGGTGCGTGCTCTGCTGCTGAGACTACCCAGGAGGAGCAGTTGGGGGCAGAGGGTAGTGTAGATGATGAGGTCCTCGACCCATCTTGGCGTGAGGGACAGGAAGGTGGTGGGAGCAGCTCTGAGGAAGAGATTCCCCGTACGGCCCAAAGAGGGAGAGGGAGGGGGAAGACTGCGGATCCTGCAGCCTCCGCTTTGGCACCCGTTAGGAGCATGTCTCTTCCAAAAGCCAAAAAGGGCGCTCCCAAGACTTGCAGTGCCTGGTCCTTTTTTGACACAGTTGCAGATGACATTTGCTATGTCAGATGCAACGTGTGTCATCAAAAAGTCAAAAGAGGTCGAAATGTCAGCAACCTCAATACCTCCAACATGTGGAAACATGTGCGCAACAGGCACCCGGCGGAGTTAGAAAAACACACTGAAGAGGTAGGCCAACCAACAGCGGCAGCTACCACCTCTTCAGCTCGTGTTGCCTCTTCCTCTAGCTCACACGCAGCTGGTTCGGCTTCCTCCCAGGATCGCCGTGGAAGAACCTCTGGCCCTGTTGTCCAGAGACCCGCTGTAATTCCACCCGCAGCGCCACTTTCCCAGTCATCCACACACTCCCAGCCCAGTCTACAGCCATCGGTAGTACAGGCATGGGAGAAAAGGCGGCCTTTCTCGTCAAACCACCCACGAGCACAGGCTCTGACTGCAGGCATTGCCAAACTTCTGTCACTGGAAATGCTGTCATTCAGGCTGGTGGAGACTGACAGCTTCCGTGACTTGATGTCATTGGCAGTCCCACAGTACAATGTGCCTAGCCGCTTTTACTTCAGCAGGCAAGCCGTCCCTGCCCTGCACAAGCATGTGGAGGGACACATAAAACACGCGCTACTGAACGCCGTCAGTAGCAAGGTCCACCTCACCACCGATGCGTGGACCAGTCAACATGGACAGGGGCGATACCTTTCCCTCACTGCCCATTGGGTTAATGTCGTTGAGCCGGGTACAGACCGTGCGAGTGGCGCAGGACGTGTCCTGCCCACTCCAAGGACTGCAGGAATCCATTCTGTACGCATTGACTCCTCCTCTTACACCAGTTCCTCAGAATCATCACTGCAGGAGCCGTCACAGTCCACCTCCACATGGACCCGTGATGAACGTGTACCTGTTACGACCGACATGAGCACAGCCGTGGCCAAACGTCAACAGGCCGTGTTGAAATTAATTTTTTTGGGGAATCGTAGCCACACAGCGCAGGAGCTCTGGAATGCCATCAAGCAGGAGAGCGATGTGTGGTTTGTGCCAGCGAATCTCCAGCCAGGCATGGTAGTGTGTGATAATGGCCGAAATCTGGTGGCAGCTCTGGGCCTCGGCAACCTCACTCACATCCCATGTCTGGCACATGTGCTCAATTTGGTCGTGCAGAGCTTTTTGAGGGACTATCCGGATCTTGATGCACTGCTGCACAAGGTCCGCCTAGAGTGTGCTCACTTGCGGCGTTCCAGCACGGCAAAAGCGCGCATTGCGGCTCTGCAGCGCCGACACCGCCTGCCGGAACATCGCATCATATGTGACCTACCTACCAGGTGGAATTCCACGTTACATATGTTGGAGCGGTTGTGTGAGCAGCAGCAAGCTGTAATGGAGTACCAGCTGCTTCAGGCGCAAAAAAGTCACAGTCAGCGCCGTACAGACTTCACAACCACAGAGTGGGCCACTATGAATGACGTCTGCCAGGTTTTGCGTCCCTTTGATTATTCCACGCGGATGGCGAGTGCAGATGATGCACTAGTCAGCATGACTGTCCCCCTTATCTGCCTGCTTGAAAAATCACTGCAAGCGCTAAGGGATGATGTTGTGGAAGAGGTGGAGGATGAGGATTCACCATTTCCATCATCTTCTGGACAGTCAGCGCCACGTGGTTCCTCACAAACGCGTAGGCAGGGGACAGTTTGTGAGGAGGATGAGGAGGAGTCAATGGAGGAGGAAGACATCCGTCCAGAGGAGGGAGTTACACAATTGTCCAGTACTCAGTGTGTACAGCGAGGGTGGGGTGATGACGAGCGGGCAGAGATCACGCCTCCAGCAGGGGACAGCGTTTCTTGGGCAGTTGGCAGTCTGCAGCACATGGTGGATTACATGCTGCAGTGCCTGAGAAACGACCGCCGCATCGCCCACATTCTCAACATGTCTGATTATTGGGTGTTCACCCTCCTCGATCCTCGCTACCGGGACAACGTAGAAAGCCTCATCACACCATTGAACCGGGAGCGAAAAATGCGGGAGTACCAAGACACACTGGTCAATTCCATCATCTTCTCCATTCCAACTGAGAGAAGTGCTGCTAGTGCATTCCAAAGCAGCTCAGTGCGTCCAGGCAGTGGTGGAGGCTCTGCACAAAGAGGGAGCAGAAGCAGTGCCTCTGCCCAAGGCAAGACCAGTATGGCCCAACTGTGGCACAGTTTTCTGTGCCCCCCACAAAAGTCTACACCATCACAGACGGCTCCAGTCAGCAGGAGGCAACGGTTCCGTCAGATGGTGACAGACTACATGTCTTGCCCTCTTGCTGTACTCCCAGACGGCTCTTCCCCTTTCAAGTTTTGGGTCTCAAAGCTGGATACATGGCCAGAGCTAAGCCAGTATGCATTGGAGGTGCTGTCTTGCCCTGCGGCCAGTGTATTATCGGAACGTGTCTTTAGTGCTGCAGGTGGTGTACTAACTGACCGTCGCATGCGACTATCCTCCGATAACGTTGACCGGCTTACTTTCCTGAAAATGAACAAGGCCTGGATCTCGCAGGAATTTGCCACTCCTCCTCCTGATTAAATAATTAGGTCACTGTATACGTTATCCAGGTCTCCTGTTGTGTTCATCTTTCTACCACCTGAATTTAAATTCCTGGGCTCCAACACCGCCAGTTGAGGCTCAGAAGTGCCGTCTGCACAGTCAAAACATACGACCCAGTGTTATTGGGTTTCAGTAACGTCAGCTGATCCCCAGCTGTGTAGCCGGCAATGTGTCATGCGACCGCCACGCTGACACAACAACTGAAATGTAAGGGAATCTGTCCCCCCCCCCCCCCAAGGCGTTTGTTACTGAAAGAGCCTCCTTGTGCAGCAGTAATGCTGCACAAGGAAAAGGTAGCTATTTTTGTTTAGCACCTTGCACACGCAGAACTTAACACTTATAAAATGTGTCCACTGATACCGTAACACCGTCCCGGAGGTGGGACTTTCCTTCGTAATGTGATGCAGCACAGCCGTCATTCCTACCCCCCCGGCGCCGCGCACCGGCTCCTCAGCGTTGTTTGATTCCGTCCCGGAGCCTGCGCTGTTATGTTATCCCGTGGCCAGGCACACTTAGCGCTGCCCGTCTTCTGGCATCATTTGGTGTCAGGATGGCTGCGCCTGTGCGGCCGCGCTGGCAGAGAGCCCACCTCGCAGTGTCTTCTGATTTAATCCCACTGGGGGCCTGGGATCCATGGACATGCGCAGTGCATATCTGAACCTCCACCTCTCACTCATCTCCCTATGGCTTCTTCAGACTGTTCGGTGTCAGCTGGTCCCTAATAGCATGCCACGGCCGTGACACCGCACAGTCTTAAGAAGCCGTAGGGAGGGGAGTGAGAGGCGAGGATATGCACTGCGCATGTCCATGGATCCCAGGCCCCCAGTGGGATTAAATCAGAAGACACTGCGAGGCGGGCTCTCGGCCAGCGCGGCCGCACAGGCGCAGCCATCCTGACACCAAATGATGCCAGAAGACGGGCAGCGCTAAGTGTGCCTGGCCACGGGATAACATGACAGCGCAGGCTCCGGGACGGAATCAAACAACGCTGAGGAGCCGGTGCGCGGCGCCGGGGGGGTAGGAATGACGGCTGTGCTGCGTCACATTACGAAGGAAAGTCCCACCTCCAGGACGGTTTTACGGTTGCAGGGGACACATTTTATAAGTGTTTAGTTCTGTGTTTGCAAGGAGCATGATGAAAAGAGCCACCTTTTCCTTTTGCATCTTTTGTGCTGCACAAGCTGGCTCTTTCAGCTACAAACACCTTGGGGGGGGGGGGTTAAAGGTTCCCTTTCGACTTTCTCAGGCTTCGGCCTACATTGTGTTCCTCTGCTTTTCCACCTGTCCCTGGGCTCCAACACCACCAGTTGCCGTCCAGAAGTGCTGTACGCACAGTCAACAGTCGCTCCTCTGTTATTGGGGTTCAGTAACGTCAGCTGTTCCCCTGCTGTGTGTGTGGCAATCCCTCCTACCTCCTCCAACCTCCTCCAACCTCCTCCTCCTCCACCTGTCCCTGGGCTCCAACACCGCCAGTTGCCGTCCAGAAGTGCTGTCCGCACAGTCCCGACAGTCCCTCCTCTGTTATTGGGGTTCAGTAACGTCAGCTGTTCCCCTGCTGTGTGTGTGGCAATCCCTCCTACCTCCTCCTACCTCCTCCAACCTCCTCCTCCTCCACCTGTCCCTGGGCTCCAACACCACCAGTTGCCGTCCAGAAGTGCTGTCCGCACAGTCCCGACAGTCCCTCCTCTGTTATTGGGGTTCAGTAACGTCAGCTGTTCCCCTGCTGTGTGTGTGGCAATCCCTCCTACCTCCTCCTACCTCCTCCAACCTTCTCCTCCTCCACCTGTCCCTGGGCTCCAACACCGCCAGTTGCCGTCCAGAAGTGCTGTCCGCACAGTCCCGACAGTCCCTCCTCTGTTATTGGGGTTCAGTAACGTCAGCTGTTCCCCTGCTGTGTGTGTGGCAATCCCTCCAACCTCCTCCAACCTCCTCCTCCTCCACCTGTCCCTGGGCTCCAACACCGCCAGTTGCTGTCCAGAAGTGCTGTACGCACAGTCCCGACAGTCCCTCCTCTGTTATTGGGGTTCAGTAACGTCAGCTGTTCCCCTGCTGTGTGTGTGGCAATCCCTCCTACCTCCTCCAACCTCCTCCAACCTCCTCCTCCTCCACCTGTCCCTGGGCTCCAACACCGCCAGTTGCCGTCCAGAAGTGCTGTCCGCACAGAGCCAAACACCTCGCCAATGTGTTAGTGGGGTTCAGCACCGCCAGCTGTTCCCCTGCTGTGCAGCCGGCAGCGTGTACTGCGACCGCCACGCAGGCACAACAAGTTAAATTTAAGGGAACCTGCCCCCCCCCCAGGCGTTTGTTACTGAAGGAGCCACCTTGTGCAGCAGTAATGATGCAAAGGGAAAAAGTGCCTCTTTTCGTGGTGCTCCTTGCACATGCTGACCCTAACACTTATGAAAAGTGCCCCCTCCTACCGTGATACCGTACGGTTGGTGGAACTTTCCTTTGTGATGTGACGCAGCACAGCCGTCATTCTTACCCCCTTGGCGCCGTGCGCCGCCTCCTCAGCGTTGTTTGAATCAGTCCCGGAGCCTGCGCTGTTAGGTTAGCCCTTGGCCATGCACACATTTTGCGCTGCCCGTCTTCTGACATCATTTGGTGTCAGGCTGGCTGCGCCTGTGCGGCCGCGCTGGCCGAGATCCCGCCTCGTACTGTCTTCTGATTTCATCCCACTGGGGGCCTGAGATCCATGGACATGCGCAGTGCATATCTGAACCTCCACCTCTCACTCATCTCCCTATGGCTTCTTCAGACTGTTCGGTGTCAGCTGGTCCCTAATAGCATGCCACGGCCGTGACACCGCACAGTCTGAAGAAGCCGTAGGGAGGGGAGTGAGAGGCGAGGATATGCACTGCGCATGGCCACGTATCTCAGGCCCCCAGTGGGATGAAATCAGAAGACAGTACGAGGCGGGATCTCGGCCAGCGCGGCCGCACAGGCGCAGCCAGCCTGACACCAAATGATGTCAGAAGACGGGCAGCGCAAAATGTGTGCATGGCCAAGGGCTAACCTAACAGCGCAGGCTCCGGGACTGATTCAAACAACGCTGAGGAGGCGGCGCACGGCGCCAAGGGGGTAAGAATGACGGCTGTGCTGCGTCACATCACAAAGGAAAGTTCCACCTACCGAACGGTATCACGGTAGGAGGGGACACTTTTCATAAGTGTTAGGTTCAGCATGTGCAAGGACCATAATTAAAAGAGCTAAGTTTACCTTTTCCAGCATTAGTGCTGTACACGATGGCTCTTTCAGCTACAAACGCCTGGGGGGGGGGTTAAAGTTTCCCTTTCAACTTGCTCCAGTGCAGGCTTCGGCCTACACTCTGCTCCCTCTCCTCCTCCTGCTGACCCTGGGCTCCAACACCGCCAGTTAGGGCCCGGTACTGCTAGCTGCACAGAGAAAAACACCAGCCAATGTGTCAGTGGGGTTCAGCACCGCCAGCTGTTCCCCTGCTGTGCAGCCGGCAACGTGTCCTGCAACTGCCACGCAGGCACAACAGACCCAAAAGCTGCCGCCAGTGCAGGCTTCGGCCTACACTCTGCTCCCTCTCCTCCTCCTGCTGACCCCGGGCTCCAACACCGCCAGTTGGGGCCCGGTACTGCTAGCTGCACAGAGAAAAACACCAGCCAATGTGTCAGTGGGGTTCAGCACCGCCAGCTGTTCCCCTGCTGTGCAGCCGGCATCGTGTCCTGCAAAAGCCACGCAGACACAAGAACTGAAATTGAAGGGAACCTGTCCCCCCTCCCCCAGGCGTTTGTACGTTTTAAAGGCCACCTTGTACAGCGGTAATGCTGCATGTGTGCAAGGTGGCTCATAAACGTATTCTCCTCGCACATGTGGAACTGAAAACACGTCTAAAATGTGTCCTCTGTGTGACCATTTAACCGTCCCGGTGGTGTGACTTTCCTTTGTAATGACACGCTGCAACCCCCTTGGTAGCGCTGCCCGTCTTCTGGCATCATGGTTTGGCTGCCTGCGCCTCTGCGGCCGCCCTGACCCACACAACGCCCCTCGTTGTCTTAGTTATTGGGACTGCGAGGGTGTGATTGATGGGCATGATCAGTGCATCAGTTCGCCTGTCCCTCATCTCCTTCCGCCTTCTGCGGACTGTGCGGCTTCATGGCCGTGGCATGCGATAAGGGATCAAATGACTCCGCACAGTCTGAAGCGGGTGTAAGGACCCGAGTGTGAGAGGCGAACATATGTGCTGCGCCAGGCCCTGAATCCCAGCCCCGCAGTGTTTTAACAATGTTAAGACACTGCGGGGCTGGGATTCATGGTCATCGCGAAACGCACCGGCCGACATTAAATGATGCCAGAACATGGGCAGCGCTAACAGCGCTAGGCCAGGGGATAACACGACAGCGCAGACTCCTGTACAGCAAATAACAACGCTCAGGAGGCTGCACCCAGCACCAAGGTGGGATTCTTGACATCTGTGCTGCGTCTCATTACAAAGGGAACTCGCGCCTCCAACACAGTTTGACTGTATAAAGGGCTAAATGTTATACGTGTTTCAAGGAGCGAAATTAAAAGAGCAACCTTTGACTTGTGCAGCACTACTGCTGCATAAGCTGTGGCTCTTCTACTTTGTAACCCCTGAGGGGGGGGTTAAAGGTTACCTTTGAAATTGGTTCAATTAGGCTTCGGCCTACACTCTGCTCCCCCTGCAGAGCCCTGGGCTCCAACACCGCCAGTTGGGGCCCGGTACTGCTAGCTGCACAGAGAAAAACACCAGCCAATGTGTCAGTGGGGTTCAGCACCGCCAGCTGTTCCCCTGCTGTGCAGCCGGCAACGTGTCCTGCAACTGCCACGCAGGCACAACAGACCCAAAAGCTGCCGCCAGTGCAGGCTTCGGCCTACACTCTGCTCCCTCTCCTCCTCCTGCTGACCCCGGGCTCCAACACCGCCAGTTGGGGCCCGGTACTGCTAGCTGCACAGAGAAAAACACCAGCCAATGTGTCAGTGGGGTTCAGCACCGCCAGCTGTTCCCCTGCTGTGCAGCCGGCATCGTGTCCTGCAAAAGCCACGCAGACACAAGAACTGAAATTGAAGGGAACCTGTCCCCCCTCCCCCAGGCGTTTGTACGTTTTAAAGGCCACCTTGTACAGCGGTAATGCTGCATGTGTGCAAGGTGGCTCATAAACGTATTCTCCTCGCACATGTGGAACTGAAAACACGTCTAAAATGTGTCCTCTGTGTGACCATTTAACCGTCCCGGTGGTGTGACTTTCCTTTGTAATGACACGCTGCAACCCCCTTGGTAGCGCTGCCCGTCTTCTGGCATCATGGTTTGGCTGCCTGCGCCTCTGCGGCCGCCCTGACCCACACAACGCCCCTCGTTGTCTTAGTTTTTGGGACTGCGAGGGTGTGATTGATGGGCATGATCAGTGCATCAGTTCGCCTGTCCCTCATCTCCTTCCGCCTTCTGCGGACTGTGCGGCTTCATGGCCGTGGCATGCGATAAGGGATCAGATGACGCCGCACAGTCTGAAGCGGGTGTAAGGACCCGAGTGTGAGAGGCGAACATATGTGCTGCGCCAGGCCCTGAATCCCAGCCCCGCAGTGTTTTAACAATGTTAAGACACTGCGGGGCTGGGATTCATGGTCATCGCGAAACGCACCGGCCGACATTAAATGATGCCAGAACATGGGCAGCGCTAACAGCGCTAGGCCAGGGGATAACACGACAGCGCAGACTCCTGTACAGCAAATAACAACGCTCAGGAGGCTGCACCCAGCACCAAGGTGGGATTCTTGACATCTGTGCTGCGTCTCATTACAAAGGGAACTCGCGCCTCCAACACAGTTTGACTGTATAAAGGGCTAAATGTTATACGTGTTTCAAGGAGCGAAATTAAAAGAGCAACCTTTGACTTGTGCAGCACTACTGCTGCATAAGCTGTGGCTCTTCTACTTTGTAACCCCTGAGGGGGGGTTAAAGGTTACCTTTGAAATTGGTTCAATTAGGCTTCGGCCTACACTCTGCTCCCCCTGCAGAGCCCTGGGCTCCAACACCGCCAGTTGGGGCCCGGTACTGCTAGCTTCACAGAGAAAAACACCAGCCAATGTGTCAGTGGGGTTCAGCACCGCCAGCTGTTCCCCTGCTGTGCAGCCGGCAACGTGTCCTGCAACTGCCACGCAGGCACAACAGACCCAAAAGCTGCCGCCAGTGCAGGCTTCGGCCTACACTCTGCTCCCTCTCCTCCTCCTGCTGACCCCGGGCTCCAACACCGCCAGTTGGGGCCCGGTACTGCTAGCTGCACAGAGAAAAACACCAGCCAATGTGTCAGTGGGGTTCAGCACCGCCAGCTGTTCCCCTGCTGTGCAGCCGGCATCGTGTCCTGCAAAAGCCACGCAGACACAAGAACTGAAATTGAAGGGAACCTGTCCCCCCTCCCCCAGGCGTTTGTACGTTTTAAAGGCCACCTTGTACAGCGGTAATGCTGCATGTGTGCAAGGTGGCTCATAAACGTATTCTCCTCGCACATGTGGAACTGAAAACACGTCTAAAATGTGTCCTCTGTGTGACCATTTAATCGTCCCGGTGGTGTGACTTTCCTTTGTAATGACACGCTGCAACCCCCTTGGTAGCGCTGCCCGTCTTCTGGCATCATGGTTTGGCTGCCTGCGCCTCTGCGGCCGCCCTGACCCACACAACGCCCCTCGTTGTCTTAGTTATTGGGACTGCGAGGGTGTGATTGATGGGCATGATCAGTGCATCAGTTCGCCTGTCCCTCATCTCCTTCCGCCTTCTGCGGACTGTGCGGCTTCATGGCCGTGGCATGCGATAAGGGATCAGATGACGCCGCACAGTCTGAAGCGGGTGTAAGGACCCGAGTGTGAGAGGCGAACATATGTGCTGCGCCAGGCCCTGAATCCCAGCCCCGCAGTGTTTTAACAATGTTAAGACACTGCGGGGCTGGGATTCATGGTCATCGCGAAACGCACCGGCCGACATTAAATGATGCCAGAACATGGGCAGCGCTAACAGCGCTAGGCCAGGGGATAACACGACAGCGCAGACTCCTGTACAGCAAATAACAACGCTCAGGAGGCTGCACCCAGCACCAAGGTGGGATTCTTGACATCTGTGCTGCGTCTCATTACAAAGGGAACTCGCGCCTCCAACACAGTTTGACTGTATAAAGGGCTAAATGTTATACGTGTTTCAAGGAGCGAAATTAAAAGAGCAACCTTTGACTTGTGCAGCACTACTGCTGCATAAGCTGTGGCTCTTCTACTTTGTAACCCCTGAGGGGGGGGTTAAAGGTTACCTTTGAAATTGGTTCAATTAGGCTTCGGCCTACACTCTGCTCCCCCTGCAGAGCCCTGGGCTCCAACACCGCCAGTTGGGGCCCGGTACTGCTAGCTGCACAGAGAAAAACACCAGCCAATGTGTCAGTGGGGTTCAGCACCGCCAGCTGTTCCCCTGCTGTGCAGCCGGCAACGTGTCCTGCAACTGCCACGCAGGCACAACAGACCCAAAAGCTGCCGCCAGTGCAGGCTTCGGCCTACACTCTGCTCCCTCTCCTCCTCCTGCTGACCCCGGGCTCCAACACCGCCAGTTGGGGCCCGGTACTGCTAGCTGCACAGAGAAAAACACCAGCCAATGTGTCAGTGGGGTTCAGCACCGCCAGCTGTTCCCCTGCTGTGCAGCCGGCATCGTGTCCTGCAAAAGCCACGCAGACACAAGAACTGAAATTGAAGGGAACCTGTCCCCCCTCCCCCAGGCGTTTGTACGTTTTAAAGGCCACCTTGTACAGCGGTAATGCTGCATGTGTGCAAGGTGGCTCATAAACGTATTCTCCTCGCACATGTGGAACTGAAAACACGTCTAAAATGTGTCCTCTGTGTGACCATTTAACCGTCCCGGTGGTGTGACTTTCCTTTGTAATGACACGCTGCAACCCCCTTGGTAGTGCTGCCCGTCTTCTGGCATCATGGTTTGGCTGCCTGCGCCTCTGCGGCCGCCCTGACCCACACAACGCCCCTCGTTGTCTTAGTTTTTGGGACTGCGAGGGTGTGATTGATGGGCATGATCAGTGCATCAGTTCGCCTGTCCCTCATCTCCTTCCGCCTTCTGCGGACTGTGCGGCTTCATGGCCGTGGCATGCGATAAGGGATCAGATGACGCCGCACAGTCTGAAGCGGGTGTAAGGACCCGAGTGTGAGAGGCGAACATATGTGCTGCGCCAGGCCCTGAATCCCAGCCCCGCAGTGTTTTAACAATGTTAAGACACTGCGGGGCTGGGATTCATGGTCATCGCGAAACGCACCGGCCGACATTAAATGATGCCAGAACATGGGCAGCGCTAACAGCGCTAGGCCAGGGGATAACACGACAGCGCAGACTCCTGTACAGCAAATAACAACGCTCAGGAGGCTGCACCCAGCACCAAGGTGGGATTCTTGACATCTGTGCTGCGTCTCATTACAAAGGGAACTCGCGCCTCCAACACAGTTTGACTGTATAAAGGGCTAAATGTTATACGTGTTTCAAGGAGCGAAATTAAAAGAGCAACCTTTGACTTGTGCAGCACTACTGCTGCATAAGCTGTGGCTCTTCTACTTTGTAACCCCTGAGGGGGGGGTTAAAGGTTACCTTTGAAATTGGTTCAATTAGGCTTCGGCCTACACTCTGCTCCCCCTGCAGAGCCCTGGGCTCCAACACCGCCAGTTGGGGCCCGGTACTGCTAGCTGCACAGAGAAAAACACCAGCCAATGTGTCAGTGGGGTTCAGCACCGCCAGCTGTTCCCCTGCTGTGCAGCCGGCAACGTGTCCTGCAACTGCCACGCAGGCACAACAGACCCAAAAGCTGCCGCCAGTGCAGGCTTCGGCCTACACTCTGCTCCCTCTCCTCCTCCTGCTGACCCCGGGCTCCAACACCGCCAGTTGGGGCCCGGTACTGCTAGCTGCACAGAGAAAAACACCAGCCAATGTGTCAGTGGGGTTCAGCACCGCCAGCTGTTCCCCTGCTGTGCAGCCGGCATCGTGTCCTGCAAAAGCCACGCAGACACAAGAACTGAAATTGAAGGGAACCTGTCCCCCCTCCCCCAGGCGTTTGTACGTTTTAAAGGCCACCTTGTACAGCGGTAATGCTGCATGTGTGCAAGGTGGCTCATAAACGTATTCTCCTCGCACATGTGGAACTGAAAACACGTCTAAAATGTGTCCTCTGTGTGACCATTTAACCGTCCCGGTGGTGTGACTTTCCTTTGTAATGACACGCTGCAACCCCCTTGGTAGCGCTGCCCGTCTTCTGGCATCATGGTTTGGCTGCCTGCGCCTCTGTGGCCGCCCTGACCCACACAACGCCCCTCGTTGTCTTAGTTTTTGGGACTGCGAGGGTGTGATTGATGGGCATGATCAGTGCATCAGTTCGCCTGTCCCTCATCTCCTTCCGCCTTCTGCGGACTGTGCGGCTTCATGGCCGTGGCATGCGATAAGGGATCAGATGACGCCGCACAGTCTGAAGCGGGTGTAAGGACCCGAGTGTGAGAGGCGAACATATGTGCTGCGCCAGGCCCTGAATCCCAGCCCCGCAGTGTTTTAACAATGTTAAGACACTGCGGGGCTGGGATTCATGGTCATCGCGAAACGCACCGGCCGACATTAAATGATGCCAGAACATGGGCAGCGCTAACAGCGCTAGGCCAGGGGATAACACGACAGCGCAGACTCCTGTACAGCAAATAACAACGCTCAGGAGGCTGCACCCAGCACCAAGGTGGGATTCTTGACATCTGTGCTGCGTCTCATTACAAAGGGAACTCGCGCCTCCAACACAGTTTGACTGTATAAAGGGCTAAATGTTATACGTGTTTCACTCAGCGTGTGCAAGGAGCGAAATTAAAAGAGCAACCTTTGACTTGTGCAGCACTACTGCTGCATAAGCTGTGGCTCTTCTACTTTGTAACCCCTGAGGGGGGGGTTAAAGGTTACCTTTGAAATTGGTTCAATTAGGCTTCGGCCTACACTCTGCTCCCCCTGCAGAGCCCTGGGCTCCAACACCGCCAGTTGGGGCCCGGTACTGCTAGCTGCACAGAGAAAAACACCAGCCAATGTGTCAGTGGGGTTCAGCACCGCCAGCTGTTCCCCTGCTGTGCAGCCGGCAACGTGTCCTGCAACTGCCACGCAGGCACAACAGACCCAAAAGCTGCCGCCAGTGCAGGCTTCGGCCTACACTCTGCTCCATCTCCTCCTCCTGCTGACCCCGGGCTCCAACACCGCCAGTTGGGGCCCGGTACTGCTAGCTGCACAGAGAAAAACACCAGCCAATGTGTCAGTGGGGTTCAGCACCGCCAGCTGTTCCCCTGCTGTGCAGCCGGCATCGTGTCCTGCAAAAGCCACGCAGACACTTGCTCTTGTACCTTCTGCTCCCCATCCTGGTTCCAGTACCGTCAGCTGGTTCCGGGCAGAGCCTTTGGCTTAGGTGCCTCCCTCTGGGTATCCGAGTTCCACCAACGTCAGGTGGTCCTTGGTAGTGCTTTCAGGCACGGGTACCTCCTGCTTAGTAACCGGGTTCCAGTAACGTCAGCTGGTCCTCGGTAGTTCCATTGGCTCTTGGACCTTCGGCTACCCATCCGGGTTCCAGCACCGTCAGCTGGTTCTCGGCAGTGTCTTTTGCTCTTGTACCTTCTGCTCCCCATCCTGGTTCCAGTACCGTCAGCTGGTTCCGGGCAGAGCCTTTGGCTTAGGTGCCTCCCTCTGGGTATCCGAGTTCCACCAACATCAGGTGGTCCTTGGTAGTGCTTTCAGGCACGGGTACCTCCTGCTTAGTAACCGGGTTCCAGTAACGTCAGCTGGTCCTCGGTAGTTCCATTGGCTCTTGGACCTTCGGGTAGCCATCCGAGTTCCAGTTCCATCAGCTGGTTCTCGGCATTTTCTCAGCCTTCTTGTACCTTCTGCTACATTTCCAAGTTCAAGAGACTAAACACGATGACCCGGAAGAACACCTCTAAGATGACGACGACACCAGAGACGACAACCACCGTGATGACGACGACCCTGGAGACGATGACCCTGAAGACCACCGTGATGACGACGACCCCGGAGACGACGACCCTGAAGACCACCCCGATGACGACGACCCCGGAGACGACAACCCTGGAGACGACGACGACCTGGAAGACCGAGAAGCAGAAGAACAAGAGGCTGCAGAACAAAGAGCAGAAGAACATTAAGCATAACACTAAATATCAGAGCAAAAAATATTATCTAAATTATAAGCAGAAGAAGACTAAGCAGTGTATGGGGGTGAGTCCGTTCCTCCTCGTGGTGCCCCTGGATAAAGCCTGATGCTGCAGGCCAAACTGAACGCGGACAAATGTAACTCTTTTGTGACAGGCAGAACGGAAGGTGTAATCTTCAAACTTTTATAGATAACAACTACGGGAATGCCTGTCACAAATAAGAATATGATGAAGAAGTAGAATATGATGAAGATAATAGTAAAATAAAAAGAATATGAACAATGTAACCCAAAAAATAATAGGTAGAAGATGAAGAAGAAGATGAATAAGGTGAAGAAGTTGATGTCAAAGAAGCTGATGATGAGGATAATGAAGAAGAAAGCGTGGGAGAAGTAAAAAAGAAGGTGAAGGGCGTTGAAGTAGTGATAGTGAAACATCAATATGTGACATAAAAAAAAAAAAAAATAACATAGTCAAATTCTTTCTAACGCCGAACGTCATAAAAAAAAAAAAAATCCTGCTATTCTATTACATTGGGCTAAACCTCTGTGCCTTTAATGTCTCCGCCACGTCCCCCAATACATCCTACATTATTCTTAGTTGTTTTCCTTCATGTAGAATGAACCTACAAGTGTATAAAGGGTTTATTTTAATTCCGATATTTTCGTCCCATTGACTTGCATTGGGATCGGGTATCGGTATCGGATTGGATCCGATATTTTGACGGTATCGGCCGATACTTTCCGATACCGATACTTTCCGATATCGGAAAGTATCGCTCAACACTACTTATAATGTGATTATAGGAAGGTCTTTAGCGGATTCAGAGTGTACATCCTTAAGGGCAATGTTAAATTATTGTTCAACAAATTTTGCACTTAGTAGAATACCCGGTTGGGTAACAGGAGTTATTTATAGCATGTTGCTATAATATTTAACCATGTTTTGTAACGTTCAAGTGTCCTTACCTCCCATAAAGGGAAGCCTGTTTAAATATGCTTACTGTTATTGCACTCACAAAAAATTGTATGTCTTTTTGCTAACCTGTATTGTTGTTTTCTTCCCAGTCCCGGAGTACTGTGTTTAACCAGGGGGGAGTGCAGCGCCCCAGAGTCCTGGTCGTTGCAGTACTATGGCTCCGCCACTAAGGGGAGCTATGGTACGTCTGATGGCACTGAAGGAGTTCATCTGACCAGGTATCACAGACACCAATACATTTCACAGCCGGGCCTCCGGGGGGAGCTAAGGGTTCTATTCACTAGGCCACTCCCCACCATTGTGGGTAAACTGGGGGTCAGGCAGGAAGTTAGATCAGAAAGCTGACTGGGTTGGACCAGACAACACCTGGTGGCAGAGGGTGTTGTAGGGAAAGATACAGTAGGGTCTCTGTCAGGGGTGGGATCCTGACAGAGGCTTGGCAACTTGAAAGAACGTAACGGGACCGTGCCTGCTCAGCATAGCGGCGGTGCCCAAGGAAGGATGAGAAGCGAGATAGATTGTGCTGAGTGAGAAACGAGATCAAAGCGATAGGAGGATACCAGTAGGAGTCGTGCTGTAAGACCGAGGCAACATCCTACTGAGGCGCACAACCGGTGGCCGGAACGCCGAGAGAGTATTATAACATTCAGCTTCAAGCAATACTCTAAACAGCGGCAGGACAGTCAGTCTAAGGCGGGCTGTCTCACCTAAATCACCTATGCAGTCTTGGGGGGCAACTTGTGGAGAGGGGCGACTCTAGGGTCCCGGAAGAGCTCCGAGCCTACCCGTCAAACGGGTGCCGTTCCAACCAGAACATCAGGGAGGGACGGAGGATTAGCAGAACATCATCTAATCGAGTTGTGAGGGAACTTAAGAAACAGACACAACAGTTGTGGGGACTTTCCGTAAGCACAGCAGGGAAGGACCACAACACATAGCGCAAGCAGGAAGGCAGAGATTTCCACCTGTGAAGAGAACTCTGGAGGTGCCATTGGACCGGCCGGACTTGCGCAGCCTGGTGATCCGTATTCTGGACTGAGGACCCAGAGATCTTCAGTAAAGAGGTAAAGAGACTGCAACTTGGTGTCCTCGTTATTTACAGCGACCTGCACCCCACAACTGCACCGCACCGTTATCACCACCATTCGTATCTGTCACCGAGCGCCCCACGGCAGGGTCACGGACCGGGGCCTAGCCACCGTGACAACCCCAGAGCAGAGACTCAGAGGCCTGGTACCGGGTACCCCTCGGCCCTGCGGCGGTGGGGGCGCTACACAAACAGGTAATGTAAGGCTACTTATTTATTATCCCAAAATAAGTCTAAAAAAGTCTACACGTCTTACAATTCTTTGCTTGTTAAAGAGGTATTTGGGATTCAGAAAATGAAATATATAATAAAAATATTTCATTTATATCACTTTGCTTTATATTTTCTGTATTAATTCATCATAGTTATGTGCTTGCTATCATTGTATTGCAGAGTCAAAGACTGTTAATGGCAATCTGTCTGATTTTTTTAGTTATGTAATCTGAGAGCAGAATAATGTAGGGACAGAGAGCCTTATTCCACCAATGTACCCCTTTCTTTACTGGTTGGTGAAGTTTTTGATAAAATCCCTGTTTTCTCTGCTATAGGTGTAACAGTGAATGCTGTGTATATTGACAGTAAGCTGCCAACCAGTGGTGTGGGCAGGGCTACACAGATTAGCTGGACTGCCAGGCACATGATACATAGTCCTGCAGTGATAATCTTTTGCTGAAAATAAACTGATTGCACCAAAACTACAGCAAGCTGCTGAACAAGTGGCATCTTCGGAATCAGTGTCTCTGTCCCTACATTTTGCTTCTCTAAGATTGCGTAGCAAACACCTGCTGATAGATCCCATAGCTAGCTGTACTCTTTGTGTTTGTGAGCCTTAGTGATGAAAGCAAGTGAATTTTTTTAAAGCTCCGTGGGATATGTTGGCTCTGTATAGACATCACAAATCAGTAATAAAGTTGTCATGTCCAAAAAAGTGTATTAGAATATTATTTTTAAAAATATATGTGACATTTATTATTTCTAATAAGTCATAAACAATGGCTTTGTTTTTAAGGGGAAAATAATCATTTTTAAAAAAGCTTACCTCGAGCTATATAAGAGTACTAGCTAGATATAGCTGAATCCTGGTCCGATACATATCTGTGATATACCGGTGACATAACTGTGCAGTCTGTGTACATTTTAAATCACTTTGCCCTTTAAAATGACCTTGATCCCTGGGGCTCTATTACGGTAAATTAAGTAACAGTCACACAGCCTTAGTAGGTGTGCATTGACCAGTACAGCATATCCTATTGCAATTTGTCCACAACTTCATCAAATTTGAAGGGATAACTTCCTGCAACATGTCAGTACTTAGCTTAAAAATTGCATATACCCAGAAAATCCCTATTACAGGCGAATGGCAAACCTCACTATTTATCTTATTACAGGCTAATGACAGAATATGCTTGTTATTTGTCCATAATGGTAGAATAACTCCAGATGTCTGCCTGTATGAATTACTTTATTGATATATGCTATTTCCAAAATATGTGCACTGGAGCTTATTCCTGAGTGTATACTTCCTACTTTGTCTTATATGCAGGATGTCTGGAGAGGAAATTCTGTAATTACTAGAAAAACGGTGGTAGGTAATGTCTAGGTTACTTTAATATCCAGCAAGGAGGCTTTTCTTTCAAGGCATCTCATACCTGGAATTCTTCTCTGCTTTCTGCCCATGCGAGTAGTAAATTATTGTTATATATTGTTTAAAGTTTTGCAGGACCTTAGAATATAGATCATTTTCTGGACACTCAAATGTAGGTACATTATTTACAGCTCATTGAAAGGAAAGGAGGGGAAATGCTCCAGAGATTTCCAAAAAAACAAAGAAAGAAAGAAGCACTGTTCACATTGGAAAACTTGAGTTATGTAATTGATTGTCAACAGATATCGGTGCTGGAAATGGACATGTCATGTGTGCAGTGCGGGGGTGAAGGGGCCCTATAGGCCAGAGGGCCACACTACTGTCATTAAGGCTATGTGCACACGTTCCGGATTATTCGCAGATTTTTCGTGTTTTTTTGTGCTTTTTTTCAGCAGTATTCAGCTGCAAAAGCGCATAAAAAAATGCATGCATCCCATCATTTCCAATGAATTCTGCAATTTTTGTGCACATGTTGTGGATTTTTCCGCAAAAAAACGCATGCGGAAAAATACGCAGCATGTTCATTAATTTGGCTGATTTTTTGCGGATTTCCCACTACATTATTGAATTGGGCAGCTCCGGAGAACAATGCGAAAAATCTGCGCAAAAAACGTGCAAAAAACGCGACAAAACCGAGAATAAAACGCGAGAAAAACGCATGTGGATTTTATGCGGAAAATCTCCGGTTTTGCTCAGGAAATTTCCGCATAAAAACCTGACGTGTGCACATACCCTAAAGCATCTCCTCCTTGTGTACTAACTTGTAGAACACTGCCTTATAGGGATTATCTCACAACCCTTTATTATGTGATCTAGTGGAATGGTCAGCATCCCTGACCCACCAAGCCTAAAATGAAAAATTGCATTGGTTGCTCATTATCATTACAGCCGCTAGGGGAGAAATGTAGTATTGTATGCAGTTAGTCTGATGAATAGCCATCTGCGTGGGACAAGGGTCAACAACCTCTGGTAGTCCAGCTGTTGTGAAACTACAACTCCAAGTCACTGTTCCCTTGAAGCTGTGCGCTTTGGAAATGAAATAGTTAAAACATATTGATGAGGAAGGATTAATTAGCTCAATGACTGCCAGAATCTGTCTGCAATGCTTAGACCATTTAACTCTATAATTTCCAAAGCTGACAGCTTAGAAGGAACCGTGCTTCCAGCATTTTCCAACATGTGGCTGTCAGGTGACTGTCAGGAGATCTAGATTTACAACAGGAAGAGCACCGCCGGTGCCAATATATGGCAGGGACCAACTATGGACTGAGCAGCCCTCCACTGTGGCATCTAGAGGGGCACTTTTTCACGACAGATTGCTAATGTTTCCTTCAGCTCATTGTTATTGGTGTACTGCGGTATATTATGTATTGAATACCAAAATATATACCTTAATTGGGAAGTTAGCTGTGCTAGGGATGTATTTATTTTCTTCACAGTGTTGGAAAGTATGGAAAACTTATTTCCCAATAACAAAGTACACTTTAATTAATAGATCTTTTAATAAAAATAAATTCCACAAATGAATGTGTTAAGCAAAATTGCTTTTGTCCTGGGATAATCTTATAAATGTTCCACTGTGTAATTGCTGTGTCTGACCATGCAGGAACATGTTTGGATATACCACAGCTCCTGGGCAGGTGGGAAGCTAAAGAGTATACAGACAGGACAGCACGGGATCATAGATGATTCTTTATTTGATGTAAAACAAGTTTTTAAATAGACAGTGAAATGTTTTACCTCACAAAAAGAATCAGCTGAGATCCCCTACTGTATTGTCTGTATAGTTTCCCCCCTGCCCTGTGGTATGATCAGACCATGTTCCTGCACGGTCAGACACAGACAGTACACAGTACACAGCAGGGGCACATTTATAAGATCATCACAGCACAGGAACATTTTTATTTTACTCATACAATTATGGAGCGTATTTTTATTTCATGGTCAATTGATTAAAGTGTGCTTTGTTCATGGGATCACCCCTTTAAAAAATAAACATGGTTGTAATAAAAAGGCCAGCCAATTGTTATACAAATCAATAAAAATTAAAGATTTTGACTTTGCTCAAGTTCAGAGGAGCTTATTTCATGGTCCATACATGGCCCACAGTACCCAGACTGGCAGTGGACCTCATAATCAGAACTTACAGTTTAATAGACACATATGAGGCTGTAAATTCGAGTTGGGAGTTCTGTGGTCAACCTGGACCATGAAATGTTCCCCTCTGAACCCAGCCTTAGGATTGTGACATTTATAGATCACAAGTTGTCTAAATTTCACTGTGTTCAGATGCAAACACAATGGCCATATTAGAAATTTTGAAACACCAAAAAAAAAACCATTTCTACCCAAAAAGAATCACGAGTGTAAAAGTGTTATGATTCATTATGGGATTCGTGGCAGCTCTGGTTCTGCTATAATTTTTTTTTTTTCCTTTTGGTCTAGCAAGAGTTAATGTCAGTCTATTGCTGGCAGATTGTTTTAGACTGCTCAGCTGATGTTGGTTGGTGATCACTCCCACATTCCTTTAAATAGTCACATGACCCATCAGCTGATCATTGGTAATAGTGTTGTTCTATGCATACCAGCTCGGAGTGAGGAGCTCTCTTGTGTCGGTGGTGTTGCTGCTGCTGTGAGAGTTTGGACTCCTGGTGCCATTTTCTATGCTGATTTGGAGTTTAGCATCAGAGCCTGAAGCTGGTTATTTATTCCTTTAGCTTTGCCTGTCCGGTGTTTGTCACTTCCCCTGTGTTTTTACCATCTGCAGTGTTGAGACTGGTGTCCTGGCTGGCCAGTGCACTAGCCAGGGTACATTGAGGTGACAGTCAGAGACTAGGCACGTGATGGTGGCGGTTGGAAGGACCCACATAGGGCATTAAGGCAGCTTAGGGACAAGCACAGGTTGGTATAAGAAGGTATAATATCCCTAGCTCCCTACTGTTAGGGCCTTCCTCTCCCTTTTCCAGCCTGTCGTATCTGTATGCTGTGTCATCTGCTGGACTTACCCGTGTCGAAGAGTGAAAGTAAAAGATGAATGCTTGTATTTAATGTTCTAAGTATCATGATCCGGTCTGGTTGTTCTGTCTCCACCATCTAATTTGTTGCCTCCAATTATTTGTTTGCATAATCGCAGTTTCTCAGTATACAGTATTGATATATTCATGCCTTTATTCATCTGTAGTGCTTTGGCTCCCTCTAGCGGTCAGAGATATGTTGACTGTTCTATTTTTCTGCTATGTATTTTTTATGTCTGATCCTCCTTTGCAATGCATTATGGTAGCTCAGCCCACATTTCCCTCCAGTTTTCATTCACTTCCTCTAGTTTGCCTTCCAGGGAAGACGCTTACACTTCATTCCCCTTGCGATTGCATTGCCGGTATGTCTTTATGTTTTTTCTCTAGATATTTCTGCTCTATATTAGCCTAGCTTAACCAGTTGCACTCCTAGTTCAGTTACTAGCCTTCTAAATGTAATGCATAATGTTTATCATGTGTAGTATGTATCGTTCTATACCATGTACTGATTCCATGTATATCATTGTTCACAGTTTCACCGCATCAATATACCACTACGTTTAATAAAGCACAGACTCAACCACAGTCTCCTTATTGGACCCCGGTATAGCGGTTTAGCTGACTGGATAGCTACAATGAGCCTGCCTCATTTAGTGAGGACAGAACAGTGAAACGGCAGCCATCCAACTAGTGGGATTCAAGTCACCGGCTACTCAGAGACTAAATACAGCTACAGCAATCTCTGCACAGCCAAGCACTTTCCCAAGACACCAT